>NC_090650.1:55599937-56799937 GCF_040937935.1 Hyperolius riggenbachi
AACACTCCACAAGTTAATTTTCCAAGTCAGAATGGACTCAGAATGAGCAAAGCATCAACACCCAAAATGTTTTCCTGCAAAGTACTTCTCAGAGCACTATTTTGAGTACTTGGCCATAAAGCTCAACACATTCTTTTAACTCTAGGCACCAGTGAGAACATGGCAGCTTCCAGTACATGCAGTCCACCATCCCCTTTAATGTTTATTTGTTCAGGGAATCCCCTGACTTACAAACACCAACATACAAATGGCCTGCCAACCCCCTTGCTATGTAATTTCCCCATGTGGTGAGAGGAGAAAGGAGCAGCTTCAAAACTCCCCATTTGGTTAGTTTTCGTGGACCTGAACTTTTGCACAGGATAAAAGAAAACCAGAAATGCACCCTCTATGTATTTAGAGAGTTTATCTTGTCTAATTCCCCCACATCTGTGACTAACATAACTGTTATATGATCTCTCAGCTGTGTCAGCTGGCTGCCTCGGCAGGGTGCTGACCCTATGTCTGCTTTCATGAAAGCAAGAAGTAGACACACTGCAAATTTATTGCAGGATTTGTATCTGCTGTAACAAGGAAATGTTTTTCTTTAAAGGTTATTCTGCTATAAGCTTATCTTTAAGCACACGATTGAGGCTGGTTTATCACCTGAAATGTGCATTTGCTGTGTGATGCCTCGCTTCATCGCACAACACCACAAACAAATGAACCTGCGGCAGAGTGTGTCGACAGGGTCACATGCATAGCACGGCGTCCTCCCCTTCCTCCGCCCATTGACGTACTCCCTGATGGATATAAGTAAGTGATTGGAATTCATGTTGTATTCCATCATTCTCTGCATGCCTGCCACAACCTTTTTAAAAGGTTTGCCTTGCCCATTGACTTACATTACTTCCATCACAGCAGAAGTCCGGAGGTTAAGCGCTGTTGTCCCAGCGCTGGCTTGGGCACTTCCCACGCAACGTGATGCATTAAAGGACAACTGAAGCAAGAGGATTATGGAGGCTGCCATATTTATTTCATTTTAAGCAAAACCTGATGCATGGCAGCCCTGCTGATCCTCTGCCTCTAATACTTTTAGCCATAGCCCCTGAACATGCAGCAGATAAGGTGTTTCTGACTTTGGCCTCAATTCACTAAGATCATGCTAGAGATAATAAGGCAAGAGAAAATTTACCTCCACACATGAGAGAGTTATCTTACCTCTTCATTCCTTAAGTTACCTCTCCTGTAGTTAATTTACCTCCTCTGTAGTTATTTTCACACGCAGTTAATTAACAGCCTGTCTTTAACTCTGGAGTTATTTTAAGGATTGGAGAGTTAATTTAAAGACAGAAGAGTTAACTTTAGGCTTGCCTGAGGTAAAATGTTTCCTGAATACTACATGCCTTATCACCATGGTAACAACTCTAGAAGAGTTATTAAAGACAGGAGATAAGTTTAGTGAATTGAGGCCATTGTCAGATCTGACGAGATTAGCTGCATGCTTGTTTCTGGTCTACTTCAGACACTACTGCAGCCAAATAGACCAGCAGGGCTGTCAGGCAACTGGTATTGTTTCAAAGGAAATACATATGGTAGCCTCCACATGCTACTCACTTCAGTTGTCCTTTAAGTGTGCTAGGCCCCATTGCCTTGCATTACCCTGCAGTAAAACAATGGAAGTGTAAAAGGGGCCTCACAGATTCAAGATTACACTCATGATACAATCAAACTTCAAATTTACGAAGTTATGATATATCTAAAACAGAATGTAGACAGTTTATGCATTTTTTCCCAATAGTAAGCAGAAATATGGATGAAGATAAGTCTTACAGAATCAGATGTCTTGCTTGGAGTAGAAGAATGTGAATTTGAGCCATGAAGAGCACTGTGGTTATGTGAATTTTCTTGTGGAGAAAAGCTGGTCCCTACAACAGAAAATGGAAAAACACTTAGTATTATCCAAAGAACAGTGCAAATTAAAGGGAAGGTTCAGGGACGCTACAAAAAAAAAAAAAAAATCCACATCCACTTACCTGGGGCTTCCTCCCGCCCGTGGCACGCAGGAGGTGCCCTCGGTGCCGCTCCGCAGGCTCCCGGTGGTCCACTGCGCAGTACTGCCCGGAGGACGTCCGAAGACGTCAGCGCGCCGGCATTGAACGCACAATGGAGCGCAGAAGAGGCCCGACCTGGCCAGGTCGGCCACCGGGAGCCTGCGGAGGGGCGCCGAGGCCACCTCCTGCCTGCCACGGGCTGGAGGAAGCCCCAGGTAAGTGGATGTGGATTTTTATTTTTTGTATTGTCCCTGAACCTTCCCTTTAAAGCAACTTCAATATAGCTGTACATTAAGTCAATATTTACAGATATTTTTATGCATTTATACAGCACTAATATTTTCTACAGCACTCCAGAGAGTACACTGAATAATTCATATCACCAACTTTCTCTCACAGCCTAGAGACAAGAAGGTGGGGAGGTTGTTCAGTTATCCAGACAGTATATGTCTGAGGTATGCTGAAGCATCAGAGGAAACCTATAAACTGCTAGTAATTACCTTATTATTAAGTATTTATATAGCGCTAGCATCTGCCACAGTGTTTTACTGAGTACATAGTCATGTCACTAACTGTCCCACAGAGGAGCTTACAATCTAATCCCTACCACAGTCATATTTTTTATTTATTTATAAAGCGCGAACCTGGTACGCATCGCTGGAAATTAGTTTAGGTTACAGACAATATTTAGGGGTGACATACAGCAAAATGACAATACAGGAATACAAGAAAGACCAGATTAGGCAGAACAGTAGGTAGGAGTACAAGGTAATGCTTAGTCACTGGAGAGGAGCATGGAGATTAGGCAAGTTAGGTTCACTCAAATGCATAGCATGGGTGCACAGTAATTGAGGTGCATGATCAGGTAGGACACAAAAGGAGGAGGACCCTGCCCACAGGCTTACAATCTAGAGGGAGAGGTAAGGACACGAGAGGTAGGGGACCAGAGTTCAGCTGTGGGTTTAGAGCACTTGTGAGGGGTAGTAGGCTATGTCCACTATAGTCTGAGACAAGTTATGGGGAAGCAAGTTATTTTATCTGTAGGTTTTTGGGATGTAGGAGGAAACCGGAGTGAGCAGAGAAAACCCACGCAGGCACATGGAGAACATAAAATCTCTGTGCAGATAGTGCCCCGGCTGGGACTTAAGCTCTGCAAGGCAAGAGTGCTATGCACTACACAACCGTGCTGCGCTCATCTTTGTGGGGTTTGCTTTTGATTCCACAGATTCATGCAATACCCTATATGGACAATAATGTACTTCCTTATAACACATTTTAACCACTTCGCACTTCCTGGCTTCTTTCCCCCCCTTAACCACCAGAGCAGTTTTGACGTTTTAGTTATCCCTATATTTAATAAGCAATAACTTTTTCACTTTGGGTACAAACTAGACTTTAAATGCTTTTTTTCTCCTCAGCAATTATTGCATTTCCTATGCATTTTAAAAAGAAAAAGGGGGAGGCTCCCATTGGACTGGCAACAGTTGAAAAAGGAGAATTATCCATACCTCCGATATGAAAACAGTCATACCGTACTTTTTTATGCAACTCCTACATTGTTTGTCAAGAGGTGCTGATCAGCAGTGTTCAGCCTCGTACACGCTTGACTCAAGTGAGCTGTTTGTCAAGAGGTGCTGATCAGCAGTGTTCAGCCTCGTACACGCTTGACTCAAGTGAGCTGAGGTGCCGATACCCACCCCCTTAGCTGATAATCAGGCATGTGTACAGCGGTGCATGACCCGCGACACACAATCAATCACCCCTCTCAACAGCCGATTCCTTTGTGCACACCTCATGACGTCATGCACCGCTCTGTCGTCCCTCCGCATAACAAAGGTATGCATCGTCAGCTGATTTGCATCTTGCGCTGCCCATCGATGTCCCCCAAGGGGATTGGATCCTGGTCTCAGATGGGCAACATCCATCAAAGGTGTGTATACACCTTTACTTTGACAAGGTGGGAATGCAGAAATATAACCAACAAACGTTGCTTCGGGTGATACCTTTAGTGACTAACTGTACATGGTTTAGTCAAAGGTATCAACGAAATCACCATTTGTTAGTTTGATGTCTGTATTACTGCTCCTCGACTAACACCGGACCACACTTCACTTGCTTCACCGGGGGGGGGGGGGGGGGGGGGGGGGAATCTCTTACCTCTAGCAGACTGCTTACTCTCCCCACCCCTACATGTTGTAATATACAGAAAAACTTATTTTGCTAAAAGTAAACAGTGGTAACTGGGCAAGAGTGGGAGCTGTTCAGCTTGCCACATCTTTTCTTTTAAATCTGTCTCAAACAAAAGGCAGAAACAGAAAGGCAGTCGTGTCAGGGACAAAAATCCTGAAAGCCTTAAAGGGATACTTCAGCCAGGAACAAAAAAAAACCGTTTACTTTCCTGGGGTTTCTACCAGCCCCCTCCAGCCGTCCCGTGCCCTCGCAGTAATTCACGGAGCCTCCGGTCCCTCGCCTTCAGCTAGTTTCATTTTCGCTGACAGGCCTGGCCACATGTATTTTTCTTCACGTTCCCATCCACAGTAGTGTCCTGCGCCTGTGCAGGATGCTACTGCGGATGGGAACACGAAGAAGCATACGCATGGCCAGGTCTGCGCAGAAAGCACAACTCCCCAGTCAGCGAAAACAAAACTAGCTGACGGCGGGGGTCCAGAAGGTCCGTGGAGTAACTGCGCAGGCACAGCTGCAGGGGATGGTAGAAGCCCCGGCCAAGTAAAACTGATTTTTTTTATTCCTGGCTTAAGTGTTCCTTCAAGGCTGAAGAAAGGCACAACATCAGTTATTCTAAGCCCAAATACACACAACATTAACCTCTCTGGCATTATGATTATTTCCATGCAATTTTTTCAAAAGCTTTTAGACCCTAAAAACAAGATAAGAAAAAGCATACCACAGAGAGATTTGCAGCACCTCCTGCATTTAACTCACTCGGGGACGGGATTACCGCTCTGAGCTGCAGATTTCAGTCAAGAGCCTGACTCAAGATTACCACTAAGGAGGTTAAAGGAAACCTTAATAGAGGGATATGGATGTTTCCTTTTAACTGTTTTTAGTTCTAGGATGGATTCTATGTCCTAATTAGTCCCCCTGTATGTTCTAGGACATAGAATCTACGTCCTGCATTAAACCGCGCTGTCTGCCGCCGCTGCGCGTGCATGGTCACGTGAATGGTCCTGTAAATTATTGTTGCTGTTAGCTAGCAACAATCAATCAAAGTTAGGGGGAAAAAAAAGTTGTAAAGGTAAAATAAAAAATTGAAAGTGACATGGTCCCAATAAAATAAAAAGTATTTTTTTTTATTCCCCATTAATTTTTAACCCAAACTTAGCCTATTAACCCCTGCAATGCCTATGCCTGTTTATAAACATTTAATGACTGCCGCCAGTAGCAATCGGATGCAATCGCTAGGGCGACCGTTTCAGGCTCCAATGCTCTACAGATGTAACGCTCTGCCATTGCCTAGTGATGCATCTATGCTGCCCTCTGAATTGTCACTCTAGTGAACGCATTTGATCGCCACAGATGCGCAGACTGGGGCTAATGGTCCGCCACATGCTCAGCTAGAAGTAAAATATGGCATATGGGGTATAATTTTAATCGGGAAGGGCCAAATAATTTGTTTGTAAATGTTTTATAACTGTGGGACGTAAGATGTGAAAATTAGGAAGGGGAAAAATGAAAAAAATTTAGTTTTCTGCATTTATGCCTAATTTTCCCCCATAAATGGACTGTAAAACCAAATAGTTTGGGGAGAAAAATATTACCCAAAGAAAGCGTAGACTGTACTGAAAAAAATAAGATATGTATCACCAAGATGGCATAGATAATTAAAAAGTTACTGCTGTATCAAAACGACACAGCTAAGGTGTAAAAAACGTCAGGAACTTCAAGTATGAAAAACCGTGGAACGTGAAAGGGTTACACAGTACCAGTCCTGCTGATCTCTTTGGCTGCAGTAGTGGCTGAATCACACACCTGAAACAAACACGCAGCTAATCCAGTCTGACTTCAGTCAGAGCACCTGCTGTGCATGCTTGTTGAGGGACTGTGGCTAAAAGTATTAGAGACATAGGATCAGCAGGAGAGTCAAGCAATTAGTATTGTTTTAAAAGGAAAAATCCATATCCTTAGTTTAGGTTCCCTTTAAAGCAAATTCTCACAGCAATCAGGTTGGAAAGCATTTATAAACAAACAGTTAAAGTGGTAGACAAAAGTACCTTTTTAATTCGCACAAAACTGGTCAGAGCTGAAGCTCAGGATTAAAAAGCCATCAAGAATTCAGCAAATGAGCAGGTAAAACCAGATGTGGCAATGAAATCAAGTGTGACAATGAAGACTACAATTCCCAGAATTACTGTAGAATGCATGCATCAAAGACAACAGTGGCAGTGACAAGGGTAGAGAATAGAAATAGCAGATGGACATGTCTTGTGTTGTGTTATGTGGTTTGTGGAGCACACTGCAGAGGTGAGCAAGCAGCTTCCTGTAATTTTGCTATGCCATAAAGGAAGGCTGCCACATCTTTATTTGCAAATCCACTACCCCACCTCACCCATATTCAGCTTTATGTACAAGAAATGGGCGAGATGCTTCTGTCAGTCGCTTTACTGGTCCAGCTTGCTCTACGCCCAGACACAGACTTGTGGTTCACAGGAAGTTTGACTGGCAAGTAAAGATCATGGTTTAACGGCATCTGTGTTACAGGGAACTGGTTTCATCATTTCCACTGGTAAGGAAAGAAAAAAACTTCACGTTTTGGTATTTGTGGGACTTTATTGCTGCTGCATGTGGGTTTGAGTGACACCTGCATTGAGTATTGAACTGCTCTATTGTTAAAAAGAGCACGCTAACCGTAAACTGACTTGGTAAAAGGAGACAGCTAGTGCGCATCAGATATTGTGTCGCTATTTAAACAGTAATAATTGTTTTTTGATCCTTATAACATCTGTGTGATACCGTATGTATAAATATTTATGAATATCCAAGAATTCTATTTTCTATGCATTTTGCAGGGAAAAACAGGCGTAAATGCAAAACTTTTTTTCCAGTTTTCACCCTTCCTAATTTTTTCATGACAAGTCCAACAGTTATAAAACATATAAAACGGATTATAATGATACCACATATGCCTTATTTCACTACTAGCTGAGCTGGCGGCAGAGCATTATCTGCAGCCTGCGCGTGTGTAGCGATCGGATGTGGCTGATACAGTAACTGGGATCCTAGTACAGATGCATCGCTAGGCAACAGCAGAGCAATGCATCTGTAGAGCACGCAGTCCCTGAACCGTCCCCCTACCACAAATGATCACTACAGCGATTGTTAAAGGAGTATTGGGTGAGATATATATCCGTAGCAGCTGCTATGGGGCCCAGGTGGTACTTATACTTGTATTCACCATTAGCTTTGTGTTCCTGCACCCTCAAACTTTGTCTCTGTGCCCATGAATTATGTGCAGTGTTGATGGCATGAGAATATATATTGCTCAATGAATTCATATCCATAGAATAGGTGCAGGTAGCATTCTTTAGGAGCTCCTACATCTGAAGGACTCATGATCTTTTAAACGGGAATGTGCACAGGCGTCAGCTTTAAATCCAGGACAGATTCTGCATCCAGGAACACAGCAGAGGACCATTTTGGCTGTAGAATCTACATCCTGGATTGTTAACTAATTACATACAAAAAAAGTAAAATCTGACAGCAGGGCTGGTGCAGTATGTATAGCATCAGCCGCCTCTTTCACCTCTCAATACAACTGGGGCAGTGCAATACACACTGCACTAGCCCGCTGTCAAACTGCTGCTCAGCTTTCCACAATGGAGAGGGAAGGAGGTGAGAAGGAGTCAATGGCAGCAATTCATTGAAGGGAACCTAAACGGAACATATTAAAAAAAAAAAAAAGTGTAACTTACCTGGTGCTTCTACAAGCCCCCTGCAGCCACCCTATGCCCGCACCGTCACAGAATGATCGTCTGGTCCCCCGCAGCAGCTAAATTACGTTTTTGGTGACTGGGCCAGTCGATGGCCACTGCGTCTGCGCAGCCATGGCAGCGAGCGTCCTCGATCACGCTCCCGTTGCCGGAAGAGTCTTGCGCATGCACAGTACTAGATTTTCTAGTACTGCACAAGAGCAGGATGCTCCCTGCGGCGAGAGTGTGATCAAGTACGTGCAGGCGCAGTGGCCATCCACTTGGCTGAGTTGCCGAAAAGGAGATTCAGCCGCTGCGGGGGTCCAGAAGCCCCAGGTAAGAAACGTATTTTATGTTCCGTTTAGTCTTGTTACTTTGCTGAAGAGAATGTCACCAATGTCACAGAACACCTGTACACACAAGCAGGGCTGTGGAGTCTGTACAAAAATCCACCGACTCCGACTCCTCAGTTTAGAATTCCACCGACTCCTCCTCCTCTAATTTGCATATTACAATCTTGTTGATTGAAAGTATGTAACATGAAATTCGTCTCTTAACTGCCAACGCTTAGGAATTTTAAAAGACAACTGAAGTGAGAGTTATATGGAGACTGCCATATTTATTCCCTTTAGTCATAGACTACAACTAGTCCTTGGTAAGAGTAATTGTAAAAGGTACAGACCAGAACAAAGAACATCTATCAGGCCCTAGGCAATGTAACTGTGGGTACATGTAAGAGTGATGTGCAGGTACTCTGCAGGGGAATAAGGAGATTCTTCCTCTATTACATTCTTCATGCACAATCTGAACCAGGTTTCTGGGTGATAGACAACACCTCTGTGTTCCATGTGTACAACATTCTCAGTGGATTCCCTGCAGCTCTGTGGGGAGTGCATATGTAGCGTATAGTACTACTGTGTAACAAAGTAAACCTGAGACAGATGAAATTAAAATTTTATACATACCTGGGACTTCCTACAGCCCCCTTCAGGCTAATCAGTCCCTCGCTGTCCTCCTCCGTCACCTGGATCTTCTGCTGAGTCCAGGTACTTGAGCCAGTCGGGCGTAGTGCGCATGCACACACTCCGCCGCCGGGAGCGTACTACACGTGCGCAGCATTATTGCGCAGGTGCAGAATGCTCCTGGCTGTGGAAGCGGCATGCGGCCAGACTGCGCTGACTGGCTGAATTACCAGGACTCATAGCAGAAGATCCAGGTGGTGAAGGAGGACAGCGAGGGACTGATTAGCCTGAAGGAGGCTGGAAGAAGCCCCAGGTATGTATAAAAAAAACTTTTCTTTTCATCCTTCTCAGGTACCCTTTAATTTGTAGTCACCAAACCAAATTTTAACAACATATCAAATTATTTGATTTCATGAGCAAAGAAAGTGCGTACATTTGCATAAATCAGAATCAACGCAGAATTATTTCCATCTCATTGACCATCTCTATTAGTGACACGGCTACACATCAGGCTTTATTCTTACAGCATAGATGTTATGTAGCGTTTATAAGAGATTCCTGTGTACACATCATATATACAGTCACAATCAGATATGTATATCTGACTTTAAAAATACGGGGACTGCTTTATTGAAGCAGCACAAGTAACTAATTTTGATTGGTTTATTTCATTTTTGTGGACTAAGCACAGCTATTACTGTATGTATAAATTATTTATGATGACTATTATCTGAGAAATAGAACATTTTATCATATTTTCCATTTTAATTACAGTTTAAATTCATTAGGAGTTAGTGCATTTTTCCCGACTCCGACTCCAGGCACCCAAAATTGCCCTGACTCCACAGCCCTGCACACAAGCAGTGTTAAATATAAGAACACTTGCTCCAAACCGGATTTCCTTTCTATTTGCTTATTCATAACAATTACGGTAGGTGGTATTTTGCAATATGATAACTTTGATTAGAGATCAACAACTGAACAAATACCCTATTCCTAAATGCTCATTTGACAATGTAGGAATACAAATTCAACAATACCCATGTCACCAATGTATAAAGAATCTGCTCCAACAGCCACAATCAGTCACAGTTCCAAAGTTTAGTGAGTAAATTTAGCTCAGGCACACAGTAGCGTGGATAGAGGGGGGAGGCCCTAGAGCTGCGCAGCCGCACTAACGTGTATGCGGACTGCGCAGCCGCGGCCAGCTCCGGCGGCCATCTTATGAGAGGAAGGGGAGCCCGACCCAGTCTGTGGGGTCGGGAGCGGCACGGGGGGCGATCAGACTGCGGGGACCCGGCGGAACTGCACGGAGGACGCGGACGGCGTCCTCCGTGCATTTAAAAGTGTTTAAGGTACTTGTCTTTTTTTTGATATTTGGGCTCATAAGTCCTTTAAAGGATACCCGAAGTGACATGTGGCATGATGAGATAGACATGTGTATGTACAGTGCCAACCACACAAATAACTATGCTGTGTTCCTTTTTTTCTTTCTTTGAAAGCGTTAAATATCTGAAGTCAGACTATTAGCTGCATGCTTGTTTAAAGGATACCCGAAGTGATATGTGACATGATCTCTTTGGCTGCAGTAGTGGCTGAGTCACACACCTTAAAGGATACCCGAAGTGACATGTGGCATGATGAAATAGACATGTGTATGTACAGTGCCTAGCACACGAATAACTAGGCCGTGTTCCTTTTTTCTTTCTTTGTCTGAAAGAGTTAAATATCAGGTATGTAAGTGGCTGACTCAGTCCTGACTCAGACAGGAAGTGACTACAGTGTGACCATCACTGATAAGAAATTCCCCTTTTTATCTCTTTCTTGCTCTCAGAAGCCATTTTCTGCTAGGAAAGGGTTTTATAGTTGGAATATCTTATCAGTGAGGGTCACACTGTAATCACTTCCTGTCTGAGTCAGGACTGAGTCAGCCACTTACATACCTGATATTTAACTCTTTCAGACAAAGAAAGAAAAAAGGAACACAGCCTAGTTATTTGTGTGCTAGGCACTGTACATACACATGTCTATTTCATCATGTCACATGTCCCCTCGGGTATCCTTTAAACAAGCATGCAGCTAATACAGTCTGACTTCAGTCAGAGCACCTGATCTGCATGCTTGTTCAGGGGCTGTGGCTAAAAGTATTAGAGACACAGGATTAGCAAGAGTGTCAGGCAACTGGTATTTAAAAAGGAAAAATCCATATCCTTCTCAGTTTAGATTTCCTTTAAAGGAGTCATCAGGCAAAGTATAGTAAAATGAGTGGCACTTACCGGAGGCTTCCTCCAGCTCCCAGGATGTCCCTCACCGCAGCTCTCCCAGCAGCAGTTCGCCGCAAGTCCGTCCCGGTCCCCGGCGATAACGTCAGAGCGACCTCCAGTAGTTCTGCGCTTGCGCAGTCCGCTCCGGTGCACGTGGCGGTGATTGACAGCGCCTGGAGGTCGCTCTGAAGTCATCGCTGGGGACCGGGTCGGAGCTGCAGCGAACGGCTGCGGGCAGAGCTGCAGCGAGAGACATCCTGAGAGCATGGAGCTGGAGGAAGCCCCCCGGTAAGTACCACTCATTTTACTATACTTTGCCTGATGACTCCTTTAAGTACAATTCATTGCAATTCCAAGAAAATTCATGATGAATCCATTAAGGCACCATATGTTGGTCAAAATCCCACCACACTGAAGAATGAGTCATATGAAGAACTCAGATTATTTTTTTCTACTTTAATCATACTCAGAACATTAATTCTAGAAACGGACAAATAAATACATATTAATTATGTAAACAATGTTTTTTCCCAGAAAGCACCTGCAGGATGCAGTGCAGAAGGTTTTTTTAGAGTGTATTCCCACAGATCCACTTACATCCATCTGTGTACAATTTCATTGAGCCAGAGGGTGTCAGATTCCAGCCTAATCATCACAGGCTTTAATTGCCATCCTCACCTGGGCACTGGCAGCACAATGTAAATTACTACACCTAGAATGGAAACATCTGTGCAAATGATGAGATGATATAAGAATGGCATTTTCTTCCTGTGCTGTTCAAGGAACAGAAAGTGGAAGAAATGCCATAATCCACACCAGCCACAACTATGTTCTGAAACGAATGCTGAAAGCTTACACAATCCCATATATAGAAAAACATGGCTAACGCAGCTACATTTTACAAAAAGAAACCGATAAGATTTGCTGTAAAAGCATTTTGCATGTTTTCTAAATTGCCTTTCCTACTCTAATTCACATAACATACATGAAAAAGGCACACAAATATAGGAGTATAAAGGCATCATGTTTTTAAATATGTTCCAGGGTAAACCAAAACACATTGGAGGGGGAGACTAAAGCTTTGCACACAGGCTAGAGTCTAGCCTGCAGCAGTAACAGGCTAGACTCTAGACCTCAAACAATGTGACTGGTCCAGGCTGCCGCTGCCAAGCATCTAGTGTCTGTATGAGGACTCCAATTGTGTCAGAGAGATCGGGGCTGAAAGACCTTTCCATGGATACCAGTGTTCTCCTTGTGTTCTCCTCCTTACCCTATTCCACTGCATCTTGTGTGGTCCTTCCACCCTCCCTCTATAGCAGGGGTGTCCAAACTTTTTAGGCCAAGGGCCATTACAGCATTCTTGAGAGTGCTACGGGATCACAAACACTGGTTCGCACGACAGCCGGGGGCCCCAGCCTCTCTCACTTGCTGGGGCCCCCAAACCACCATGCAATACCCAGAGGGAAATGTGGGCGAGTCCTGGCTCTCTCACCACCTGGAGGTAAGAGAGCCAGGGCTCGCCCACATTTCCCTCTGGGTATCGCATGGTGGTTTGGGGGCCCCAGCAAGTGAGAGAGGCTGGGGCCCCCGGCTGTCTAGCGAACCAGTGTTTGTGATTTTAAATGTCTGTTTTTGCAGCTACCAGGATGCGGTTGACAGGTGAGTGTTTAGGGAGGGGACTGTGTGGGAGATGCCTACACGCGGCGGTCCCTGTAAAAGATGTAATCAACGATTACGTCCAACCAAGCCTCCCACCTGAATGCTAATTTGTGCAGATCCTGCTAGATCGGTATGGCAGGCAAAAGGTGTATGAACGCGCACCTGATTGGCTGACTGGCGCCTGCTGGCCAGATAGAGGTAGGAAAATGCCTGAACTGGTAGAGTGCTACGGGAGCAAATTAGCAAAATGCTGCCTTTCTACTCGTATATTTTTTGCTGTTGTGTTAGGTACACTATTCCTGTGACATTTTGTCAAAACATTTCCACCCATACACCGTGTGCAGTGCAGCACAGTGGCAAATGCTTATCAGTGGTCGTTACTGCTACTGGCACAGTAGTGGCTACTAATCAGTGGTTGTTATTGCTGCTGGCACAGTGGCAGCTGCTAATCAGTGGCTGTTACTGGCATAGTGGTGGCTGCTAAACAGTTGCTGTTGCTGGCATAGTGGCTGCTGCTTATCAGTGGCTTTTGCTCCTGCTGGCACAGTGGCAGCTGCTAATCAGTGGCTGTTACTGCTACTGGCATAGTGGCAGCTGCTAATCAGTGGCTGTTACTGGCATAGTGGTGGCTGCTAAACAGTTGCTGTTGCTGGCATAGTGGCTGCTGCTCATCAGTGGCTTTTGCTCCTGCTGGCACAGTGGCAGCTGCTAATCAGTGGCTGTTACTGCTGCTGGCATAGTGGCAGCTGCTAATCAGTGGCTGTTACTGGCATAGTGGTGGCTGCTAAACAGTGGCTGTTACTGGCATAGTGGCTGCTGCTTATCAGTGGCTTTTGCTCCTGCTGGCACAGTGGCAGCTGCTAATCAGTGGCTGTTACTGCTGCTGGCATAGTGGCAGCTACTAATCAGTGGCTGTTACTGTTACAGTGGTGGCTGATAACCTACAGGCGAGCAGAGGGGGAGGCAAAGTGGGGGCACATGGTGACCCCTGAATGCGGCACCACATGGAATTAACTGTAGAGAGCTTTGAGGGCCACCAGAAAAAGCTCAGCGGGCTGCATTTGGACCTCCGGCAGGAGTTTGGACATGCTTGCTCTATAGCAATAGAACAAATCACTAGCCTGCTTGCAAGACATCTGAACAACACTAGGCCCCAAATTGAAACGCATAATTCCTGTCACCCGCAGGAATCATGACTGGATCACCTGGTCGAACATTCAGGGGTCGAGCACTGTAAACACATCTGTAGGATACAGCTGAGCAACACGTTCTATTGTTAGAGACAGGGCTGTGGAGTTACTACAAAAGTCTTCCGACTCCGCAGGTTAGGATTCCACTGACTCAGGACTCCTCCAATTTGCATTTTACAATCTTGTTGATTAAAAGTATGCAACACAAAATGCATCTCTTAACTGCCAACGCTTAGAAAAAGACAACTGAACTGAGAGGGATCTGGAGGCTGCCATATTTATTCCCTTTTAAACAATACCAGTTACCTGGCTATCCAGCTGATCTTCTGCCTCTAATACTTTTATTCAAACTTTGGCCTCGTTCACATCATACATTTACATACGTGCGCATTTGGAATCCCGTATGACTTGGTAACATGTAAAAACAGCAGAAGGGTAAAGACAGCCCTTCTGCCGTTCACATCAAATGCGCTGCGCAGCAGTACGATGCGCTATGATGCGCTTGCGTACTGCTGCATGCATTGTGCCCGCAAGTGCAGAGCTGACCCATTCATTGTCAATGGATGGGATCAGCAGGTAGCAGCGCAGATGGCGTGCGATCGTATGCTTTGCGTTCCAATCGCACGGCCATCTGCGCTGCATAGATTATAAAATTAATCCTTGGTAAGAGTACTTGAAGGTACAGACCGGAACAAAGAACTGTAAGAGTGATGTGCAGGTACTCTGCAGGAGTATAAGGGGATTCTTCTTCTACTACACATTCTTCATGTACAATCTGAACCAGGTTTATGGATGATTGAACACAGAGGTGTTTATGTGCACAACATTCTCAGTGGATTCCCTGCAGCTCTGTAGGGAATGCATATGTAGAGTATAGAATTACTGTGTAACTTAGACACTTAAGTGTGAGAAAAATCATCTTAAAAAAAAAAAAAAAAAACCCTACCTAAACCGCCACCAAAATCTAACTAAATCCCCCCCTAACTCCGACTTTCTAGGTCGTGGATTTTGCTGCTATAAGAGGCAGAGCTATGAGCCGCAGCTCTGCCTCCATTCGCGTCTATCAGCAGCGGATCTCCGCCCCTCTCAGTGAAGGAAGACAGAGGGGCGGGGGAGAGGCGGCAATCCGGGCTGACAGACGCGCTGAGAGGCAGAGCTGCGGCTCATAGCTCTGCCTCTCACGGAAACGCTCCCTGGATTGCCCCCCGGGGAATTAGGGGGGATTTAGTTAAGATTACAGCCACGGGAATGCATCGGTTTAGGTAGGGCTAGCATATTAAACAGATTTTTAAAATAAAAAGATGATTTTCTTTAGACTTCAGAGTCTCTTTAAATCTGAGACAGATGAAAGTTTTATACATACCTGGGGCTTCTTAAAGCCCCCTTCAGGCTAAACAGTCCCTCGCTGTTCTCCACCACCTGGATCTTCTGCTGTGGGTCCAGGTACTTGAGCCAGTCGGACATAAAGCACATGCACACACTCCACCGCCAGGAGCGTACTACGGAATGCTCCTGGCTGTGAGAGCGACACGCGGCCGGACTGCGCTGACTGGCTGAAATACCAGGACTCATAGCAGAAGATCCAGATGGCGGAGGAGGACAGCGAGGGACTGATTAGCCTGAAGGGGGCTGGAGGAAGCCCCAGGTATGTATAAAACTTCTTTTCATCCATCTCAGGTACCGTTTAGTCTCCAAACCAAATTTTAACAACATATCAAATTATTTGATTTCATGAGCAAAGGGAGTGCATATATTTGCATAAACCAGCATCAATGCAGAATTATTTGCATTTCATTGAACATCTCTATTAGTGACACGGCTACACATCAGGCTTTATTCTTACAGCATAGATGTTATTTAGTATTTATAAAAGATTCCTGTGTACACATCATATATACTGTACAGTCACAATCAGATGTGTATATATGACTTTAAAAATATGGGGACTGCTTCATTAAAGCAGCACAAGTAACTTTTTGATTGGTTTATTTCATTTTTGTGGACTAAGTACACCTATTACTGTATATATAAATTATTTAGGATTCTGACTATTATCTGAGAAATTAAACATTTTATCATTTTCTATTTTAATTACAGTTTAAATTCATTAGGAGTCGGAGCATTTTTCCCCCCAACTCCGGGTACCCAAAAATTGCCTCGGCTCCTCGGCCAAAGCGCTGGTTATAGATGGGGCGGGGTGGGTACTGCTCAGGATATGAAGGAGTGGCTTCCAGCAGTCACAATACAGAAAGGACCAATGTATTCAGCCAAGAAGGTTCAAAACTCTAGATCTTTTGGAGATTTATTGCGGCGGCTGTACACACACTAGATTCTAACACAGCATGGGTACTTTGGTTGCACAGCTAAAGTAAATCTTGAGTACACACCCTATTTAGGCCACAGATATCATTCCTTATAGAGGAGGGCTCCGTAGTGGAACATCTGAAAAGGGCTAATGGATATTACCTACTTTAGTAGAAGGAAGCCTCTGGACAGTCCTGAGGCTTCCCCCATCATCCTCAACCACACCGATCCAGCACTGGAATCTTATAAACAAATTGGACAAGAGCGATTTCAATTCTTGAAGCAATTAAAGTCTGGCATGCTGCATTTTCTGCGTTTTTCTTCTTGCATTGCTAGCATCCAGAATTGCGATTTGCTGTGTAAAGGAGTCTTAATTAAAAAATATGAAGTAAATAATAGCTACGTACGACAGCTTAGGTGAGGACACAAACATCTCTCAACATACCAACAGCAAAGCACAACATTAGTACCTGTCTAACTAAAGCATCTACTTCCCAAATTCCACCAGAAAGAGGCAAAACATAGAAGTAAATTCCTCCAAACAAATTTAAATAGAAGCTTTGACTATCACTTTCAACCCCGTTCCTAAGAATTAACAGCAGAAAGCTGAGAGGCAGATGCAACCGGCAATTACCAATGTGTCCTTTCACAGAAGGTGTACAGAATAGTGCTAAGCATGTTTGAGAAGCTGGCATACACGCTACTACTGCTGTCATTCCTGCCTTACAAGGTTCCCTCAGTTGGCCTTTCACCTGGTGACTCCCATCTGCCGAGGCAGATTTCCCTTGCAAAGCTCTGTGGCAGAATGAGCTAGAGCCAAATGTCAGCAGGAAGTGAACTACTAAATGTTTTCAAAACCTGAAAAACCAGTCAGAAAAAATGACAAAATCATGAGCAATTCAAAAGCCAGAATTGTAATACATATCGGATTCAAAGAAATAGGTCAGCTCTGCTTTCTGCGTAGTCTGGCTGAAATTCAGCACCCCATTATTACATCTCCTGTCCAACTGACAGACAATACCAGCAACCTTTACATCATTCACATGTTGCGGACGTAGGCTATTGAAATCTATGTCCTGTTTGCAGCCTCTTATCTTTCCAGGACACAGTTCTCAATAGCCCATTTACTGCAGCTTCTATTGTCGCTGAATTCAGCCGATGGCAGCTGAGTTCTGTGCACTGGTCAGGAACCTGTAATCACTGTGTAGTGATCAGATGGCAAGGAAAAAGAAAAAGAAAATTGTTCCTTAAAGGACTTCCGAGGCCAAAATCCGGGCCCAAAACATAAAAAAAGTTAGCTACCTTCATGGCTTTGTAAGGCACGGAGGACGCCGTCCGCGCCGTTCCGCCTGGTCCCCTCTGGTGAATAGCCCCCCGAAAGGCTGCGACCCCACGGTCCGGGTCGGCATCTTCTGCCCCTATAAAGATGGCCGCCGGAGCTGGCCACGGCTGCGCAGTCCGCATAGCCGCTACTGCGGCTGCGCAGCTCTAGGGCCAACCCTCCGATCCACGCTGCCTGTTACGTGATCGGGGGGTTGGCCCTAGAGCTGCGCAGCCGCAGTAGCGGCTATGCGGACTGCGCAGCCGTGGCCAGCTCCGGCGGCCATCTTTATAGGGGCAGAAGATGCCGACCCGGACCGTGGGGTCGCAGCCTTTCGGGGGGCTATTCACCAGAGGGGACCAGGCAGAACGGCACGGAGGGCGCGGACGGCGTCCTCCGTGCCTTACAAAGCCATGAAGGTAGCTAACTTTTTTTATGTTTTGGGCCCGGATTTTGGCCTCGGAAGTCCTTTAAAGGGCAACTATCTAAGTTAACTAAAATTCTATATTCTACATACTTTTCTCGTAATTACTAGCAAATAGTAATATAAAGGCTATTTTTCATCTTCTCATTTCTTATGTGAAAAAATATGAGATTAACAGAACACACTTTTCACTGTGCGGATTACTTTGGAGTGCTGTATCCAGCGTACAGAAACAGTCCTTACTGGCTGTAATCCTGTAACTGAAATGTCTTCAAAAGGATAGAAAGCAGAAATAGACAACTAGGCGACCTAAGGCCATTTAAAAACTGGCTCTAGGTCTGTCACCGCCACATGCCTCTCCTGACCCAGTCCTCCCCTGCAAGCCGCGCTTCAGTATCTCTGCGTCCCTGCACATGAGCAGAGCGAAAAAACACACACACACAGGGACATGGGACGTAGAGATCCTCAGGTTTTATTAGGTAGGATGTTGGACTGAGAGGTGGAAAAACTCAAGAAATCCACTTGCTGGCCAAGCAGCAGCAATCATGTGTTGCTGCTCACAGTGAATACTTGCTACAGGTATCTATTAGGAGTGATAGCACAGGGTTTCTGCTACTTGGCCCGCAGATGGATTTGCTCAGTTTTTCCACCTTCCAGTCTAAGGCCACTTACAGACATCAGACCATAGTCTTTGGAAAATGAAAGATCACAGACCAATCTTACCACCCTTCCTGTAGTATAAGAGCCATACTCTACACAGTCTTTTCTATGGAGCTGAACTCCACATCAGGAAAAAATCTTGGCAAGATGCTGCACACAAAAGATCAGTATCTGCAAAAGATCTGTTCCTGCCAAAAATCCATTCCTGCAAATTGCAATGATAGTCTATGAGATCTGCAGATCATCATACACACATGATTTAACTGACATTCATCTGCAGATCAGATCCACCAGGATGGATTTTCAGATCTGCAGATGAATGTCAGTTAAATCATGTGTGTATGATGATCTGCAGATCTCATAGACTATCATTGCAATTTGCAGGATTGGATTTTTGGCAGGAACAGATCTTTTGCAGATACTGATCTTTTGTGTCTGTACAACATCTGTGTGTGCAGTATCTTGCAAAGATTTCTGTCTGATGTGGAGTTTAGCTCCATAGAAAAGACTGTGTAGAGTATGGCTCTCATACTACAGGAAGGGTGGTAAGATTGGTCTGTGATCTTTCATTTTCCAAAGACTATGGTCTGATGTCTGTATGTGGCCTAACACTGGATATAGCATCAAAATCGTGTGTACTGATAAATGACTCATCAGCCACAGCACAGTGTGCCTCAGTCTCTGGTTCACACAGTTCTAATACTTTTTACCCCTGATAGATGGGGTCGATAATCCGACATGTCCGATATTCCTTCCAATTGTTTTTTTGGCTCGATTTCTCATAGAAGTGAATGGAAAAAAAGAGAAACGAGCAAAAGATAATATCGAGCGGAGAATCGAGCAGAAAAAACGATCGGGTGGAAAATCGAGCAGAAAAGCGTAGTGTGCAGGGCTGTGGAGTCGGTGCAAAAATCTTCCGACTCCAACTCAGACTCCTCAGTTTCTGAAACCACGACTTCAACTCCGGGTACCCAAAATTGCTCAGAATCCGACTCCTCGACTCCGACTCCTTAGTCTAATACTTAAAGATGAACTGTAACGACAAAACGGCCCCTGGGGGGTACTCACCTCGGGTGGGGGAAGCCTCCGGATCCTAATGAGGCTTCCCACGCCGTCCTCCATCCGTCAGGGGTCTCGCTGCAGCCCTCCGTGCAGCGGTGACGTAATATTTACCTTCCTGGCTCCTGCGCAGGCGCTCTGACAGCTGTCGGCTCCGAAGTAGGCGGAAATACCCGATCGCAGTCGGGTCTGTTATACTGCGCAGGGGCAAGTTTCCGGCGCCTGCGCAGTAGAGCGGACCCGACGGAGATCGGGTATTTCCGTCTATTTCCGTGCCGAAAGTCGCCACAGCGCCCCCGCTGGAGCCAGCAAAGGTAAATATTGAACTGACAGTCGGCACAGTCGCCGGCTGTTCGGAGGGCTGCGGCGAGACCCCCGTGGGACAGAGGACGGCGTGGGAAGCCTCATTAGGATCCGGAGGCTTCCCCCACCCGAGGTGAGTACCCCCCAGGGGATCTTTTTAATGTTACAGAGTCTCTTTAACAGGGCTGTGGATTTTGTACAAAAATCATGCGACTTCGACTCCCGACTCCTCAGTTTCTGAAACCACGACTCAGACTCCAACTCCGGGTGCCCAAAATTGCCCCAACTCCGACTCCTCGACTCCGACTCCAACTCTGACTCCACAGCCCTGATTGTGTGTACCAAGCATGAAATAAACAGTCAAGATTACAGTCAGAAAGGGGGTCATTCTGAATGGTGGGTGTAAGCATCTAAACACCAAGGGTCCTCTTTAGATCCTTTCTCTGTAGTTGAAAAATCTCTCGGGTGTTCTCATATGATCTGTGAGAAAGCAAGGTGTGTGGGCAGGGCAGGAAAACAGTAAACCATTCCTCTGACAGGGACGTGGCACCTATCTACATGGTACAGTCCTGGTATCAATGTCGACTCAAAGCAGGGACCTGATACACAAGTCATTTCCTTCACACAGGCTGTGATAAGAGACTTCTCAAAAGCCTTCTATTGTTACTGGCTAATAGATCTAGGTATTCAGGGTTTACAGAATGAAAGTTTCTTTGCTAGTTGTCTTTTAAGGGGCTAGAAGCCTGCAGGTCCCACCAGGGTAAAGGTAGACCTTTGTTATTGGATGGATGAAATGAAAGTAGGCCATACACCCAAAACATTTTCCCAGTGATAACCGGCACATTTGATTCCTCGAATTTGCTAGAAATCGATGCTGCAAACAATGCTCGATCTCAACAGATGGAAGGTATTGATTGATACTCAGCGTGTTGGGAGTGTGCGTTAGAGTATTGCCACCTTAAAGTGTAATGGTCGGGCATACAATCAAAAATAAATTATTTATTTATATCTGGTAAATAAGTAATAAGGATGCTAAACAAGCAATCCAAAAGTTAAAATCCCTATTACTTGTTGATAAAAAGATCATTCCCCAGATTACCTGACTTATTTGGTACACACAAAATTTGGTACGCAGAAAGGAAGTTGCAGGGCATGCCGGGTTGTCCTTTTTTGCTTCTCTACTTTCCCCTCAGACTTAACTACGGTAGCCACTTTCCCTACCGGTTTCCCCTCTCACACCTCTGTTCCTCTCTGATTGGCCAGTATTTCTCATGCTGAGACTATGCACTTTCTATAATGGAGGATAGGCAATGCATACACAATCAGGCAAAGGCATCAAGGGAGGAAATGACATCAGGATTGACTTCAAAATAGCCACAGTTAAAATGGGAAATGCCAAGAAGGATTTTTTTTATTTTTACTGTAGAAAAATCACTAAAATCAAAATGTGGACAGTGCAATACATGTTATTTAAGTAGAGCAAGTATTTATCTACTTATATACATGTGGGTTTTTTTTCTGAGACATTATGGCTGACAGCTCCTCTTTAGAGGTCCACAGACACTGATGTCACCCCATCAGAGAGCTGATCCTCCAGGTGACATTCCAGGCCCAACGCTGTACAGATACATAGCCTGCAGGCTGACCATGCACTCTGTTTCAATGCAGGGAGGCAGAGGGCCAACAGAACAGCACAGACATGATGTCACGCGAGCGCAAGGACAAAAACAAAATAGACCATCATTTGGCTAAGTAGTTGGCAGACCAGCTGTAATTGTGGGGCGGGGCCTCTATACACATGCTGCATGCGTACAGTGCTTTACAGTTACCAGATTTTAAACATTAACCAGCAGCAGAAATCTAATCTAATATTTACACTGCTAGCTTTGGTTTTCTCAATGCAGCAAAAAGCTATTGGCGTCTCGCTCTCTTATCACTCTGCCCTCCCACACTTAATACAATGGTTCAGGTGCAATTTATTTTTTTTCTTTATTTTGTACAAGTATTCTTTGTTTTCTTTATGCAGATGTGAGAAATATTGCATTACAGTACAATGCAATATAATCTCAGCATAGTAAACAGAACTTCAGATACAGTAAACAAATGTCCAGGTCCCATCAAATCACCATTATAAGTATATGGTAGTAACACCTGGTTTATGACACACAGTATACAGTACTATGGTATACACTTTATGTGCTTGAGTATGACAATTTCTGATCTAGTAAACTACTTGGCCCAGTCCCTCTGAATCTACTAGAAAGGGATTCTATAGTGTTTACTTTTTAGGATTTTCTTTTTCAAGATATTCAAGCTGTCACAATGCCATCTTTGAAATACTGTGAAATTGAATTATATAATGGTGTGAAAATAGCCAGCCTGTGAAAAAAATGCATTTCCCATACAGTGTGGGAATCATGGCTTTAGCACATGAATTCTTGTATTACGGTACTCATATTTAGATAAAAATGTGAGACAGAAGACAAGAAGCTAAAATTAACTATTAGAAAACACAGAAACCTGAAAATAGCCAGTCTGCTATTCAAAACGGAAAAGGATTCTGATAGTGGATGTAGCCAAGTACATACGTATATGCATTAAAAAGAAACCGTAACCTAACATTTACCTTAATCCCAATCAGTGGCTGATACCCCCTTTCTTATAAGAAATATTTACCTATTCTCAAAAGGATCATCAGGTGGCTCTGTACAGCTGATATTGTGATGAAACCCCTCCCACAGTGTGATGATGTCAGCACCAGGGTCCTGACATCACACCGTGGGAGCCTTGTTGCATTGTGGGAAATAACAGCCGTTTCCAACTGCCAAAAACGCATCATCTCTTTCCACAGACATCACCTGCCAGCAGTAAAGAAGCTGCCATGTGGTAAATGTCAGAATGTAAATCAGGGAGAGGAAAGATTTTACAATAGGCAAACACTGACCAAATCATTTATATATAATTAGTGTAAAAATGAAGCACTTTTTCATGATGTCATTTTCACTGGAGTTCCTCTTTAAAAGGAGAAGTGAGGTTGGGTTCACACATAAAAGGTGTCCAGCCCTGTCAGTTTGACAGCTGGCATTGGTTTTGTGAGAGTTTTTTATGGCTTGGTTCACACAAAAGGTGTAGATTTCCGGTCGAGTCCTGTCAGTTTTCTATGGGTGTGGACACATAAAAGGTGTACAGTTCCAATCCTGTCAGGTAAAACTGATGCAAATCTGACAGGACTGGACCGGAAAGGTACATCTTTTATGTGTGAACCCAGCCTGAGGATGTGTTCCCATCTACAGCCGATCACGTGCAGAAAGCAGGAGCGGACCGCGTAGTGTCTGCTTAGATGATCAGCTATGGTCTGGCTGTAACCTGGCGCAGATACGTTATCCTACGTATATTCTTTTGGCCTCTGAGGAAGCTTTTGTAAAGCGAAACAGTTTTCAGGCCTCCTCCACGCCCACTGCATACCCCGATATCTGTTCACGGTTGATTAAAGGTTCTCTGCATCGCAATATACAGTGCCTCAATCCTCTCTCTATTGGCTGAATGATTCCTGATCTTCTGAGAGCACGTTATTGCCTGTACATACCGGTAATCCAGTGCGGCCAGCGAGTATCCAGTCTGCATCTAGTGCCAGACTTTTTACTCTTGTTGTTTACAGATACGTTATGCACATAGTCTAGACACAGTGATTGTTGATCGCCAGCGATATCAGCAAAGCGCCGTGACTATTGTATCCCAATGGGTCAATTCTCAGTGCAGCTTTTGCAATTTGCATAAATCACAAACATGCAGCATTGTGACTGCAATTGCGATAGGATTCTTGTTCTCTTGTACCGGTAGAGACACAAATGCAGCAGCTAGTGTAAACGATCCCGCGCATCCCAAGCAAGCAAACAAACATTACTTATGCAGTGCAGGAAATGGCCCTGCAGAGGGGGAAAGGTTTATCTCAAAGGTCATTTTTTGTCCAAGAAAATAAAAATATCACTAACAGACCTACATAATATCCCTGCACCTCCTAAACATGAGGAACATTAAGGAAACAGGAACTTTTAAGTGCATTTGCCCAAATACGAAGCATTATTTTATCTAAAAAAAAATCAATTCAATTGCAAAGATTCCTTCGATCCAAATGTTAAGGTTTGCAAACAGTAAATTCAGATCTTACAAAGTGACACAGGGGCTATGAGGAAGCAAGGATAAGAGCACAACACTGCAGCACACAGCACAGAGGCGTGTCGTCATGCAGTATCCAAATAAATGGCAGAGCAACGTATCTCTATGGCAACAAGAGATATGCTAAGAACCCAAGTCAATTGCTTATTCAGCAAAGTCAACACTGCACACTACAGCTGGGAAATGACATTTTCTGTGGAGTTTTACGGTATAAAGGAAAAGTGAGGTTTGCACAGTCACCATATTCGTCAGCCTCACTACAGGGCTGTCTGTACCTATATTTAACCCTTACAGGTCTACCTCAGTTGCAATAAATTGTAACTGTATAAACAGCAAGCACTGATAAGATACGTTTATGCAAGTTACAAAGTGACTGTGGGGTGCCATGTGATCAGTGGTTGCCAACTGTTACCGTTTTACCCCTAAAATAAGACCTCCCCTGAAAATAAGCCCTAGCTTATATTTCAATCATGCCTGTAATATAAGCCCTCGCTGCAGTAGAACCTGTTGCACACTTTATAAAGCAATCTAGGCGTTACAAATGTAAAATGCTTCTATTTTGAGCACTGCTTTATACAAGTCCCCTAAGTAATTGGTGGAACTCTCCTTAAAGGGAACCCGAGGTGCGAGATATGGAGGCTGTCATATTTATTTCCTTGTAAACAATGGCAGTTGCCTGGCAGCCCTGTTGATCGTATGCCATAAGTGGTGTCTGAGTAAAAATCCTGGAACAAACATATAGCTAATGCAGTAAACCAGGGTCAGCCGAGTCAGAGTGCCTGATCTGCTGCATGCTTGTTCAGGGTCTATGGCTAAACTGTTTAGACACACAGGATCAGGAGGATAGCCAGGCAACTGGTATAGTTTTAAACTAAATAAATATGGCAGCCTCCATATCCCTTTCATCTCGAGTTCCCTTTAAGCAGCCCCATAATACTGATGGATAAAGGCAGCATACATAACCATTTACCATCACATACATCAATCATCCTTCCGATGACTTTGATAGCATAATTATCAGTTGCATCAATGCAGTCTCTGCCAACAGCAGTCTAATTATTTAATCTCTACACTACTAACAAGAGCCAAGATGCATGAACTGTACTGCATGCAAATTTGTCATCCACATGTTTGCCAGAAGTTCTCTCGTTTTACGAAAGCCCATCACATTTATCATATGTCCTGTTTGCTTTTTCACAAAGAAATAACAACTGGATAGGGAACCTTAGGGTGTCTTCCAGAGTTCATAAACTCATTAACAGTGTCTCCTGCATATTAGGCACTATATCTGACTGCTATGAAAACAAGCAAGCACTACTGTGCACCACGGAAAGTTAGCGGTTCAAATCTGACATAACCAACAGGTTTTGGATGAGTCCATCTCCTCATGGGGTATTCTCAAGGTTTTCTTTTGTTTTCAAAAGCATTTCCTGAACAGAGTTGCAAGTCTAACTGCCAAAATAGTGTGTGCAAGTAAGTAGGGAACCTGGAATCTTACTATTTTGGCAGTTAAACTGACATTCAGGAAATGCCTTTGCAAAACACCAAAGCATCTGGGTCCAACTGTAAGTTTTAGTTTAGCTGTGATGCAGTCCTATACAGACTCTGCTGACTGAGAAACCAGCTGACTGCTGCTCCCCTGAGGAACGACACAAACAGCTGTGCAACAACTAGAGAGGCTGAGCAGGAAAATTGAAGTGCGATAAAATTGACCTAACATTCAATGAAAATGTGTTTTCCAACTTTTTATTACCCATAGTTATACCTGCTTTTGTGCACAAGTAATATTGTCCATTTACAAATTACAAGGTCCTAAAGTACAGTTTATATGCTCAGAGAGCTGCCTTGCATTTTATTCATAGCTGCTGTATTTATATATTAAAATGTATCTAGGGATCATGTCTCAACTGTCTCTGCTTCTCAGCTCAGAGCAGTTAGTTTGCTGCTGGCTGTATACTAACTGTAGCAAAAGACAAAAGAGGAATGTGAACAAAAGATGTTATCACATCTTAGGATGCTTTCAGCTTTCCACTGAAGTGTTGTCTAACGGTTGCTGTTTAAAGGGGTTCTTTCGCGAATGAGGGGGAAAAAAATGGTGGTCTATGCAAAGACTATTAAACATCCCTCTAAAATAGCGTGAAAAGTTTTTCAAATAAATGAATGGTTTCCTCAAAGCAACATATAATCCTCAGTGTTTGTAAACACTGACGGATGACGGACTGGGAGGCTAATCCATTTGTTAGGGGTGTTTTTTTTTTACTTACATTTCACAAACATAACTGCTGCCCACCTCCTTTTCAGTGGTGTAATCCAATTCTGTCATAAATCAGTTAGATGCACGTGAGGTTAAGCAGCTGAAGGCGAGCGGCAGCGGCTACTAACAAACGAGTCACCGGCAGGGACTTGTGCTGCCCGATCTAATAAAAACTCTCTGATTCCCTGGCTCCGAGTCCTGTGTCTCCTCCACCCCTCCGAGAAACTATGCGAGTTCGGATACCCGAAGTGATATGTGACATGATGAGATAGACGTGTGTATGTACAGTGCCTAGCACACAAATAACTATGCTGTGTTCCTTTGTTTCTCTCTCTGCCTGAAAGAGGTAAATATCAGGTATGCAAGTGGCTGACTCAGTCCTGACTTAGACAGGAAGTGACTACAGTGCGACCCTCACTGATAAATTCCCCTTTTTATCTCTTTCTTGCTCTCAGACGCCATTTTCTGCAACGAAAGTGTTTTATAGTTGGAACTTCTTATCAGTGAGGGTCACACTGTAGTCACTTCCTGTCTGAGTCAGCCACTTACATACCTGATATTTAACTATTTCAGGCAGAGAAAGAAACAAAGGAACACAGCATAGTTATTTTGTGCTAGGCACTGTACATACACATGTCTATCACATCATGTCACATGTCCCTTTGGGTATCCTTTAATGAGGAACTGTTGTGAAAATCTTTCAATTTAAAACACATACAAATAAGAAATACAATTCTTCCAAAATAAATTGAGCCATAAATTACTTTTCTCCTATGTTGCTGTCACTTACAGTAGGTGGTAGAAATCTGACATTACTGACAGGTTTTGGGCTAGTCCATCTCTTCCTGGGGGATTCCCAGCATGACCTTTATGCTTTATAAAAAAAGACACTTCCTTAAAAGGATTTATACAAAGATTCGGACCAGCCTTCCTGCTCACCGTTCAGTTTGTGGCAGTTGGATGGAGCACCTGCCATTCACTAAGTGCATTTTGAAAATAAAGAAATCCCTGTAAACCCCCCATGAGGAGATGGGCTAGTCCAAAACCTGTTGGTTCTGTCAGATTTCTACTACCTACTGTAAGTGACAGCAACATAGGAGAAAATTAATTTATGGCTCATTTTACTACAGAAGAAATGTTCTTCTTAATTGTATATGTTAACATATATTTTTAATTTTAAGATTTTCTCAGCAGAGGTCCTTTAACTGAATGATGTTCTGCTACAATTTTTTTTTGTGGTATTAGATTTTATGCTGTAAATAATCTTCTAGAACAAAGAGGAAATACCACGACAAGGCACAGGCACTACTGGTAGTAAAACAAGCAGCAGATTTCTAGCAAATAAAAATCATACACTATGGAACAAAGAAGAAGAAAGCAGGAATTTTATTTGAAATATCATTCGTATGGCTAACTGGCCCTGACACGTTGTGTTAGTAAAGAACCTGGCAATGTACCTCCGTCTCGCTCTCGAACCCTGTGAATGTGCAGACTTTTGGCCTTTCCATGCCCAACACCGTCAGCATATTTTTCAGGGCTGTCTGATCTTCGCATTTTATTTGGGGGAGATGGATCTGCAGAATCTCGCATCTTGTCATGACGGTGATCACCGCTGCTTGGGTGACCCTTTGATGAATACTTAAGAGTCTGGAAACAAAACAAAAATCAGCTTGTTAAAAAAACACCAATATCTCTTCAACAACACTAAAAATGTGAACAGGAAAACATACATTTTTACATGTGCATTCCATTGGTGTTCTTGCGCGTTTGATGCATTTCTGTGTTTTTCAGTTCATTTTTAATAAAGCTGTGATGCAGCCTGTTCTGAGGCTGTGAAAATGTATATGGTGTGATAAAAGACAGATAGGACCCTTGATAACAACATAGCTTTATATAAACAAGAACAATCACTGTCAGAATCCTGCTGTGCTCACACTGACAGTGGGTAAGTACAGGCAGTCCTCTTCTTACAAACAGGTTCAGTTACAGGAGTTTGTAAGTTACTTTTTTTGTACGTTGAGTCACCTAGTTAGAGGACCACTATCGCGAATATCTTCAAATTTAAAGTACATGTAAACATAAATAAGAAGTATGTTTCTTCCAAAGTATAATGAGCCGTAAATGACTTTTCTCCTATGTTGCTGTCACTTACAGTAGGTAGTAGAAATCTGACAGAACCAACAGGTTTTGGACTAGCTCATCTCTTCATGGGGGATTTCTTTATTTTCAAACACACTTCGTGAATGGCAGTTGCATCGTCCAACTGCTAAAGAAGTGCAGAGTGAGCAGGGAGGCTGGCCAGCATCTTATCTTGTCTTGTCCCTAGCCTTTGAGACTGCATAATGTAGGGTCACAGCGCTTTGAGTCCCCAGGGAGAAAAGCGCTATAAAAATATTATTGTTATTGTTGTCTTTATGAAAAATGAAGACTATCCCCCATGAGGAGACTAGTCGAAAACCAGTCAGTTCTGTCTGTCAGATTTCTACTACCGACTAAGTGACAGCAACATAGGAGAAAAGTAATTTATGGCTCATTTTACTGTGGAAGAAACACAATTTTTATTTGTATGTGTTTACCTGTATTTTAAATGTTACAATTTCTCACGTAGTTGTCCTTACCCTATTTTGGTTCCAGGAACTATGCGCGCTACCGCGGCCGATCGTGCACGCGCGCTCCCGGCTCGCGGTTCGTTAGCCAGGCATTCAGTATCGGGCTATGGTGCCCGAACACTGATTCCTCTCCCCCGCTGAAAAAGCGACAGCTTCCCTCGGAAGCTTCGCTTTTTCTGGCTGTAACGTACCCCATACGTCGCTCTAAGCGTGTGTTACGCTTAGAGTGACGTCATGTAAACAAACACATGGCCGCCATCTTGTGGCCAAAAAGTTAAACTACAACTAAAAGTAAAAAAAATTAAATTCAAACACACATTTACATTATAAATCACATGTTTACATCCCACCCTCCCAAAACTACCCAAATAAAATGTTTAATATATATATAAAAAAAAAACATTACAATAAAAAAAAAACATGTAAATATTTACATAAGGGTCTAAACTTTTTAAATATCAATGTAAAGATGAAATACTTCTATATTTTTTTTTTTTATTTTAAACTTGTAAATAGTGATAGATGCAAAACGGAAAAAATGCACCTTTATTTCCAAATAAAATATTGTCGCCGTACATTGTGATAGGGACATAATTTTAACGGTGTAATAACCGGGACATATGGGCAAATACAATCCGTGAGTTTTAACCACTTAAGCCCGAAGGGTTGAAATTTTTTTTACATCCGAGCAACTTTCACCCCCCATTCATTTGCCAATAACTTTATCACTACTCATCACAATGAATTGATCTATATCTTGTTTTTTTCGCCACCAATTAGGCTTTCTGTGGGTGGTATATTTTGCTAAGAGCCACTTTACTGTAAATGCATTTTAACAGGAAGAATAAGAAAAAAATGGAAAAAATTCATTATTTCTCAGTTTTCAGCAATTATAGTTTTAAAATAATACATGCCTCCATAATTAAAACTCACGTATTGTATTTGCCCATATGCCCCGGGTATTTCACCGTTAAAATTATGTCCCTATCACAATGTATGGCGACAATATTTTATTTGGAAATAAAGGTGCATTTTTTCCGTTTTGCGTCCATCACTGTTTAGAATCCCATAATTTATTAAATCATATTGATATACTCCTTTGACATGAATATTTAAAAAGTTCAGACCCTTAGGTAACTATTTATGTTTTTTTTTTTTTTATTATTATTGTAATTTTTTTTTTTTTTTTATGTAAACTTGTATGTGGGTATTTTTTGGTGTGGGAGGTAAACAGGGTTTTTTTTTAATATATTTATATGTTTATTTGTAATTTTTTTTCTTTTTAGGTGCAATTTGCTATTTAGCCACAAGATGGCCAGAATCAAAAAGTCCTGGGAGCAATCGATCTCGCTCCCAGGCAGAAGAAAGGAGCCCAGAGCTCAGAAAAGCCGCAGCGTCTGAAGCGACGCTGTCGGCTTTTCTCCGGGGGGGTCCGATCAGCGAAAGGGATTTATAATCCCTTTCACTGATCGGTGGGCTAACGGGCAGCAGCGGGGGCGCCCGCGGGAGCGCGCGCGACCCGCGGGAGTGCGCGCAGCCCAACTGGACGAGAAATCTCGTCCAGTTGGGCTTAAGTGGTTAATTAAGGAGGCATGTATTATTTTAAAACTATAATGGCTGAAAACTGAGAAATAATGAATTTCCGTTTTTTTCTTATTCTTCCTGTTAAAATACATTTACAGTAAAGTGGCTCTTAGCAAAATGTACCCCCTAAAGAAAGCCTAATTGGTGGCGGAAAAAACAAGATATAGATCAGTTCATTGTGATAAGTAGTGATAAAGTTATAGGCTAATGAATGGGAGGTGAACATTTCTCAAGTGAAAACGACGGAACGTGAATGGGTTAAAGGTGGATAAATTATTTACTTTTGGACATCTCTGGATTTAGACATACAGCATGCACAATGTTTTTTGGTTGTTTTCCATGTGATTTTAGGGCTGGTTCAGACGGACGTTTGGAGGCGTCGCGTTCGTTGGCGTCGCGGCGGCAATGCGTTCGGGCTTTCAGCAGCGTTCGCATTGCGTTCGGATGCGGTCGCGTTTTTCTTCCCGTAGGGGAACATTACCCGTCGCGGTTAACCGCCCCTGGAAGCTACATGTAGCTTCCAGGGGCTCCTTGAACGCCAGGGGAAATTGGGACCCGAACGCCGCGTTCGTGTAAACGCGCGTAAAAGCTTGGTACAAATGCTCCCATTCACTTGAATGGGAGCGTTTAACGCCAAGCTCCGAACGCTGGCGGTAAACGCTGCACAAACGTCCGTCTGAACCAGCCCTTAATGTGGTTTCAACTACAGGCAGTTCTCCTACTTACAAACAGGTTACATGGTGGAATATTTTAAGCCGAGTCCTGTGGTGAACATGGTGAAATATGGATAAAGGATTGTACTTTTGGAAAAGTATAAACCATGTTTTTTTATTGGTTTCAATGTACTATTAATGCATTTTAAACTACTTATAATGCCTGGTACACACAATGCAATTTACTGTCAGATTCATGGTTGAATCTTTTTCACACATCTGATCTGGTTTCCAATCATTTTATATAGAAGTGATCGGAGATCAGACTTATATTATTTATTGTATTTATAAAGCGCCAACATATTACACAGCGCTGGACATTAATTTAGGTTACAGACAATATTTAGGGATGACATACAGCAATATGACAATACAGAAATACAAGAAAACCAGATCACACAGCACAGTATGAGTACAAGGTAATGCTTAGTCAGTCACTGGAGGGGAGCAAGGAGATTAGGCAAGTTAGGTTCACTCAGATGCATAGCATGGGTGCACAGTAATGGAGGTGCATGATCAGGTAGGACACAAAAGGAGGAGGACCCTGCCCAAAGGCTTACAATCTAGAGGGAGAGGTAAGGACACAAGCGGTAGGGGACCAGAGTTCAGCTGTGGGTTTAGAGCACTTGTGAGGGGTAGTAGGCCAGAGTGAAAAGGTGAGTTTTGAGGGCATTGTTGAAGGTGTTGAAGGAGGGGGCTGCCCTAATGGGTGGAGGTAGGGAGTTCCATAGTGTTGGAGCGGCTCTTGAGAAGTCTTGGAGGCATGCATGGGACTGGGTGATGCGGGGGGCGGTCAGGCGAAGTTCATTGGAGGAGCGAAGTGAGCGGCTTTGTGTGTATCTCGGAGTAAGATCAGAAATGTAGGTTGGACAGGTTTTGTGGACGGATTTGTAGGTCAGACACAATATCTTGAATCTGATTCTGGACTGGATAGGAAGCCAGTGGAGGGATTCACGGAGGGGAGCCGCCATGGTGGAGCGATGGGAGGAGTGGGCTGCCTCTGTTGTAATAATTCCAAGTTATGCACACCCCCTGCAGGCTCTGTGGGCTGATGCAGTTTGTGAGGCTGAGGGAGAAGGAAGCTGCCTGCCGGCAAAGAGGGATCTAGGAGATCACAGTGACTCGATTGGTGTGTTTATTTATTGTACAAATCGGACAGTACAGATTCTAACAACAAAAATGACAAAAAACAGCACACTATATTTTGTAAATGAAGACAACGTTATATATATATGAAACTTAACTCGAGGGGGACAGTCTGTATAGCATAAATGGCATCAAATGACTATCACTGCCCACTCGCTAGGACAGCAAAAATCTCCTATCTATCCTTATGCTGGGGATACATGGTACGTTTATTTTTATCAATCGAGCAGCTGATGGCTCGATTGATCATTTTCGACGTGTCCGATACCCCGCCGGATCGATTACGTGCCCGATACCGGCGGGCAGAACAATAGAATAAACGAAGCGGAAGATAAGAAGCAGCCCGCGCGTACCGTGTATTCACAGCATTACATTCCAATCCTGGGTTGATGGGTAGTCAAATATACTAAAGTATATTAAAAAGTACACTAAGAACCATAAATAAACCAGATGAAACATTTCAGCACACAAAGCCCCAGAACAGAAAGATCTCTTTAAAGTGGACCTGAGTTCTTGCAAAGGACAGAAGTAAAAAGGAAAGAAATGCCCCCTGTATGTATTTAACCTAAATCCCCCCTCCTCTGACTAATGATCACCGTAATTTGATCTCTTAGCTGAGATCAAGAATCTCCTCTGCCACAGCAGAGCAGGTAATTTGTAAACATAGGATGTTAAAGTGGATCCGAGATAAACTTTTACTCATTGCATAATTGTGTTCCTTTCATATAGTTTATAGGGCATTCCTCAAGCCAAATACTTTTTTTGTTTTGTTTTAATAATCTAATTCCCTATACACTAATCAAGCCTCACCCACAGCTTTTTTACAGTGCCTTGGCACTGCAGCAAGGGCTTATGGGAGCTCAGTCTGGGCAGGAGGAGGTTACTAGCCAGAGATTTCAGAGGCAGAGGGGAGGAGGAGAGGGGACTGAATTTAAGCCCAATCTACACGATACGATTCTTTGTACGATTCGATTACAATTCTATTTACGATTCGATTAAATCCAACATGTCCGATCGGGATTCGATTCGATTCAATTCGATTTGCCATTGTTTTGCAATGTCAAATCGAATTTAATCCCGATCGGACATGACGGATTTAACCGAATCGTAATCGAATCGTATAAAGAATCGTATCGTGTAGATTGGGCTTTACACACAGGCAAGCTGATAGCATCTCCAGCCCTCAGCCTGTGACAAACAGAACATGGCTGCCCTCATTGTATCACAGGAATAAATAATCAAACGATTAACGCTGTTTGCAACTAGATATGCTGTGTAAACTATCTAAACTTTAGGTAAGATATATAGACAAGTTACTTGGTATAGTTAGTTTTTCATCTCGGGTCCGCTTTAATAGGTCTGCTTCCATTAAAAGCAGGAAGTAGACACACTGCAGATTTATTGCATGATTTGTATCAGCTGTAACAAACAAAAGTTTTTCTTTGAAGGTTATTATGCCGTTGCGCATTTTTTAGAGCAGAGAAGAAGTTCTGAGTTCAGGTGCGCTGTAATATATACTAGGTTGGAGACTGCAATGCTTTTCATTGGGCCTATTTAAACAAATCTGTTTGTTCTATGACCCTTGTCCCTCAATGGCACATACTCAAAACTGTACAGCATATCTGTAACAAAAATAAAGAGGTTACAACTGTGGATGGCTCCTCTGACGTTTTAACCAAACCCAAATAGATTTTAAGTCAAATTATGTTTCGACAACTTTTGTAAAACATACTGCAGTTTTCCCCAGCAGAAAAAGGAAAATACACGATACACCAGTTAATAGACTCACAAACTGCTGACTGCACTGCTCTCACCCCTTCCCGGTCAGCCTCAAACCTGCTCCCTGAGAGGCTATGAGTGAGCAGGGAGGTGTGGCTTACCCAACATAACCTTTACTATGCTCCCCACATGTCCATGTGAATAATGTAAGTGGTTGGACATGAGTCACATTATTGTGATCAGAGTCCGTATCTGCCTTCAGGGATACATGCAGCCAATGAATGAATGCACGTGTTACACACAGACTTCATGGGATGTCAGCAGGTTGCTGATATAGCAACGGTGGGTGTCATGAGGAAAAAGTGTGATTTATCGGACAATGAAAGAGGCATGACCATCTACTAAGCAAAGCGAGGCAGCATTCCGGAAGCAGCAGAGTTTGTTAACGGTTTACGGGTTGCTGTGGTTTAAGTAGAACATTAGTGGACATAAGGAAAATTTTCAACGACAGCAGCACAACCCCAACAAACACGGGGCTTCCAGACGCGAGTCAAAAACAACAGTGCAGTGAACACTGTTAGGCTAGACAGCTGGTGACTGCACACGTCCACAGAGGTGCATCAAGAAAAAACAGCTGGCAGTCACTCGATTCCATGGCCTTAAAGTGGACCCAAATTAAAAATACAAGATTTCAGAAATAAAATCTATTTTCTAAATTATAATAATAAATAGCAACCTTTTTCCAGCTGCATGATGACAAATATAAAATATTTTACATTTATTGGATGAACCCCTCCCTTCCTTTCAAATTGCCGGGATTTTTCCAGCAAACTGGTGGAGCAGATGGTGTCCGGCAATGGAGGAATTGCTAATGGCTGCCCCCAGTATAACCCTAGTTATGAAAAAAGAAGGGTGAAAAGCATGCACTGAAATGCTCATAGGTTTGAAGGAGTGTTTATTTATCTTTGTATGTGTCAGAGTGGTGCAGCTAAATATTTCTAATTAAAAAAATGTTTGGTTTGGGTCCGCTTTAAGTAGAACATTAGTGGACATAAGGAACATTTTCAACGACAGCAGCACAACCCCAACAAACATGGGGCTTCCAGACGCGAGTCAAAAACAACAGTGCAGTGAACACTGTTAGGCTAGACAGCTGGTGACTGCACACGTCCACAGAGGTGCATCAAGAAAAACCAGCTGGCAGTCACTCGGTTCCCTGGCCTTAAAGTGGACCCAAATTAAAAATACAAGATTTCAGAAATAAAATCTATTTTCTAAATTATAATAATTAGCAGCCTTTTTTCAGCTGCATGATGACAAATATAAAATATTTTACATTACACTGAAATGATCATAGGTTTGAAGGAGTGTTTATTTATCTTTGTATGTGTCAGAGTGGTGCAACTAAATATTTTTAATTAAAAAAAATGTTTGGTTTGGGTCCGCTTTAACCTTCTCTACATCTTAAAGTGAACCAGAGACGAGAAGCCTCTCAGGTACCATACTTACCTGGGGCTTCCTTAAGCCCCCTTAGGGCCGCTCGCTATCTCCCTGGGAAGCTCAGGTCCCCTGCAATTCATCCCGAAAGCCAGGCCGAGTCTTGCTTCGTCAGGAGACGATGAGAGACAAGCGGCCCTAAGGAGGCTTAAGGTAGCCCGAGGTAAGTATGGAAACTGAAAAGTTGACCTGGGGGAGTTCAGAAGTCTGCACCATGTTTTAAATGGAGAAGCTGGGTTTCTTGGAAGTATTATGGCCAAATGTGGTGAGGGAGGATCAAGAGAGGATGCTGGGCTCGATCTGCAGTAGGTATTTAAAATGTAGGTTTACTTTCTTGGGGGGGGGGGGGGGGGGGGGGGGGGGGAGACGGTTCTTCAATTCAGGTGCTTTAAAGGGGAACTGAAGAGAGAGGTATATGGAGGCTGTCATGTTTATTCCCTTCTGATCAATACCAGTTGCCTGGCAGCCCTGCTGGTCTATTTCTCTGCAGTAGTATCTGATTAAAACCAGAAACAAGCATGCAGCTAGTCTTGTCAGATCAGACTTATAAGTCTGAACCACTGAAACACCTGATCTGCTGCATGCTTGTTCAGGGGCTATGGCTAATAGTATTAGAGGCAGAGGATCAGCAGGGCTGCCAGGCAACTGGTATTGTCTAAAACGAAATAAACATGACAGCCTCCATATACCTCTCTCTTCAGTTCCCCTTTTAAAAGGAACCTGAAGTGAGAGGGATATGGTGTCTTCCATATTTATTTCTTTTTAAACAATACCAGTGTCTTGGAAGTTTCTACTGATTGTTTGGGCTGCAGGAGGGTCTGAATCACACACCTGAAACTAGCATGTGGCTAATCTAGTCAGATTTCAGTCCATGCACCTGATCTGCATGCTCGTTCAGGGTCTATTGCTACAAATCTTAGAAGCAGATCAGCAGATGACAGACAGGCAATTTGTATTATTTAAAAGGAAATGCATATACCAGTCTCCATTTCCCTTTCACATCAGGTGTCCTTCAAGCTAGATGAGTCCATCTGGAAACAACTCACCTGACATGTTGGATGACTGGAACAACAACCAGGATCCTGCAATCAACTGTCAGATGTCCTGCAGTCTGCATGGCTCCAGATAGCTTCAGCAACCATCCAAGAGCTTACTGAGTCACTCCCATGGTTCCTGGCTGCCTTTTGTGCTACCAGAGACTTATTCTGGATATTGGCAGGTAGTCATAATGTAACTGAACTGTGTAAATTACATTTTTTACACTGCAAATACTAGTCAAGTTTTAAAAAATAAAACATATCCCTAATTTAAAATGTCCTAAATGAATATAAACTAAAAACTGGGGCTTAAAGAGACACTGAAGCGGAAAAAAATATGATATAGTGAATTGGTTGTGTACTATGAATAATTACTAGAAGATTAGCAGCAAAGAAAATATTCTCATACTTTTATTTTCAGGTATATAGTGTTTTTTCTAACATTGCATCATTCTATAATATCTGCAGATTACACAACACTCAGCATTCAAAATGATTCTTTCAGAGCAGTATGAAGTAATGACCTCTCCTCTAGCAGAGAAAAAGTAAATAGTTCAGGAACAGTTGAGATAATAAAAGTCAGAAAACAGCCCTCTCCACACTTTGAAAGTCGTAGAGCTTAACCCTCCTGGCGGTTTGCTAAAAAATCGCCAGGGGGCAGCAAATTTTTTTTTAATTTTTTTTTTGTTTTTTCATGTAGCGAGACAAAGTCTCGCTACATGATAGCCGCTGCTCAGCGGCATCCCCCCAGCCCCTCCGATCGCCTCTGGCGATCGGCGATCAGGAGATCCCGTTCAAAGAACGGGATCTCCTGGAGGGCTTCCCACGTCGCCATGGCGACGGGGCGGGATGACATCGACGTCAAAGGGGATTCCGATCCACCCCATAGAGCTGCCTGGCACTAAATGGCCAGGCAGCGCACGGGGTCGGGGGGGGGCGGCTGCGGCGCGACGGATCGGGCACTGCACGCAGCTAGCAAAGTGCTAGCTGCGTGCAGCAAAAAAAAAAATTATGCAAATCGGCCCAGCGGGGCCTGAGCGGTGCCTTCCGGCGGCATAGCCCGAGCTCAGCTCGGGCTTACCGCCAGGAAGGTTAATGGCTTTTTTGCATAAAGATAACAACTGGAGTTTCTTAACTCTTCCTGTACTGGAAACAATTAGACTGATATATCTGATCTTAATGTTTTATTTCTTAGCTGTACTACTCATACAAATCATACTATCATAATTTTTTTTCACTTCAGTGTCTCTTTAAATCTTTACTTGTTCCTGTGAGGCCACACCTAATGCTAATACAAACAATTCCCTTTATTTTTATGTACTGTATTTTTTGGACTACAAGACTCAAAAGTGTGTGTGTGTGGGGGGAGTCACTGCGTCTTATAGTCCAAATGCAGAGAGTTCCTGACTTGTAAACGCCTGCCAATACAAATCTCCAACCTGCCGCAATGTCTGGGGTTCCCTGTACTGTGCCAATGCAGAGGAGGACACAGGGTGACAATTGGAGGACACGGGGACACAAGGGGGCATAGAGGGGGAAACAAGGAGGGCAGAGGCGTACACATGGGGAAAGGTGAGGACACAGGGAGACACTAGGTACAAGGGGCATAATCCACAAGATGCCCCTTCATCAAGGATGCACCAGGGTTAGTGTTGATTTTTTTCCCATGGTTTTTGTCCACTAGTCTAAGACTCTCCTGACCATAAGACGCACTTAGGTTTAAAGTCCGAAAAATAAGGTAGCTGCATTACTAAGAAATGCAAATCTGAAATAAAAAAGAAACTGCATTTCTGTAGTGTAGGGAAAGAGTAAGACTACCACAGAAGTGTGGCATTTCCTGAATCTTAGTAAGTTTTCATATAGAACCCCATTGCTTCAAGCATGGTGACGTAGTGAATAGGACACTTGCCTTGCAACACTGGGTCTCCCATTCAAATCCAGGCCAGAAACACTATTCTGCATGGAGTTTGTATGTTCTCCATGTGTCTGCATGGGTTTCCTTTTACGTCCCAAAAACATACACGTTATTTGTCCCTAGACAAAGATGGACATGCCACTATGATAGGGATTAGATTGTGAGCCCCTATGAGGGACCGTTACAGAAAATACTATAACCATACTCTGTAAAGCACTGCAAGAGATGTCCGTATAATCACACTTTACATGGGCTGTCTGTTTTAAAGGGAAACCAAGGTGGTAGGGATATGGCAGCTGCCATATTTCTTTTTAAACACCAGTTGCCTGGCAGCACTGCTGATCCTCTGCCTATAATACTTTTAGCCATAGACTCCGAACAAGCATGCAGAAAATCAGGCACTCTTTACTAGATCAGCCATATGCTTGTTCCAGGGTTTCGACTCAGACACTACTTATGCCTGAAGATCAACAGGCAACTGGCACTGTTTATAAGGAAATAAATATGGCACCCTCCATATCCCTCTCACCTCGGGTTCTCTTTAACACATATTTAATGTGAGTTAGTGAGAAGGAAAATGCTGACATTTGGGTGAGATGGAAATTCACTTTAGCTGGTCTTTTAAAAAAATTGTATTTCTATGAATGGGGACTGTGGAAAGTAAGGTTTAGGCACACATTTATTTTCATCTTAATGCAGAACAACAAAGATGAGTGCAAGCAGGGTTCGTACAGTCCATTTCTTCCTTTCTGCATGACTGGTAAGCACCTATAAACCCGGGAGCACAATGATTAAGTGGTGTTGACATATCCAAATTGAAATGCCTCTCACCACCAACTAGTAATCATTTATTACATCCCCATTGCAGGTACATTCTAGCTATGTTGGTTTCAGAAGTAGCCTGTTCAAACATATGCCATTTCCCAGAGAGCAGTTAAAAAGACGTAGGTGTAGTGCGTGTATGTGTGCGTGTGGTGTGTGTAGTGCGTGTTGCAGGTGTGTGTAGTGTGCGTGTGCGCGCTCGCGTGCCTGCGTGTTTAGATCACAGTAAAATATCAATGTGATTTGCCTTCTTAAAACAGAAGGTATTTGCAATGATTCAGCTTGCGTTAAAGCTAATGTAACCCTAGTAAAAAAAAAAAAAAGCCACCTAAGGAGAGGGAAGGCTCAGAGTCCTAATGAGCCTGCCCTCTCTTCTACCGGTGCTCGGTGGATCCTCCGTGCAAATCGCCGCCGCGGGGACTTCGGGAGCGCTCGGGCTCCCGAAGGCCGGCGGCTACATACTGCACACGTGCGAGTGCGTCATAGACACGCGCGAGCACGACAGAGGACACTCGCGCATGCGCAGTATGCAGCGGCCCGTCTTCGGACTTCCGAAACCTCTTTTCGGCGGCAGAAGTGGCAGGATTTGACCGAAACGGTCGAATACTGCTACAGGGGATCCTGTACGGGACCGGGCATCGGGAGAGGGAAGGATCATTAGGACCGAGCCTTCCCTCTCCTTAGGCGAGTATCTGACTTTTTATTTTTTTGACACCGGTTCCCATTAGCTTTAAAGGGAATCTTCACTGAGAGGGATATGGAGGTTTCCTTTTAACCTTCCTGACGGTAAGTCCGAGCTGAGCTCGGGCTATGCCGCGCAGGAAGATATCTCAGCCCCTGGTGGGGCGATTTTTGCAATTTAAAGTGCTGTGCGCGCAGCTAGTTCTGTGCTCTTAAGTATATTGAAAGTGCTTAGGTGCCGTGTCCCTTGGTTCTTTACCTGCTGAAACAACATTTCTAGTGATGCTTTGGGCTCTATACTGGGGAGTGAAAAAGGTTCATTAACTGGAAACCCTCAGTCTCCAGGCAGCTAGCAGTCTTCTGAAGCATCTTGGATAACATGACTGACTAGTCTAAATCGAATTTCTCAAATACAGTTACATCAACGAACAAAATTATGTAATGTCCTATTCAAAATGAAATATATGAGGGTAAGCTAAATCACAGCATCCTCAGTATGAATGGGAGCTATTGCAAACAAGGAGAAATCCAGTGACCAGCAAGGATCCAATACAGCACATCAGCAGCTGTATAAGCACTGTGGACTCCTTCACACTAGTTATCGCGTGCAGAAACTGTGGAGTCGGTACAAAAATCCACCGACTGACTCCTCAGTTTAGGATTCCTCCGACTCCTAATTTGCATATTACAATCTTGTTGAATGAAAGAATGTAACATGAAATTCGTCTATTAACTGCCAGGAATTTTAAAAGACAACTGAAGTGAGAAGGATATGGAGACTGCCATATTTATTCCCTTTAGTCATAGACTAAAACTATTCCTTGGTAAGAGTACTTGTAAAAGGTACAGGCCGGAACAAAGAACATCTATCAGGCCCTAGGCAATGTAACTGTGGGTACATGTAAGAGTGATGTGCAGGTACTCTGCAGGGTAATAAGGAGATACTTCCTCTATTACACATTCTTCATGCACAATCTGAACCAGGTTTATGGGTGATAGACAACACCTCTGTGTTCAATGTGCACAACATTATCAGTGGATTCCCTGCAGCTCTGTGGGGAGTGCATATGTAGAGTATAGTACTACTGTGTAACAAAGTAAACCTGAGACAGATGAAATTAAAGTTTTATACATACCTGGGGCTTCCTCCAGCCCCCTTTAGGCTAATCAGTCCCTCGCTGTCCTCCTCCGCCACCTGGATCTTCTGCTATGGGTCCAGGTACTTGAGCTAGTCTGGCGTAGTGCGCATGCACACACTCCGCCGCCAGGAGCATATTACACCTGCGCAGCACTGTTGAGCAGGTGCAGAACGCTCCTGGCTGTGGAAGCGGCATGCGGCCGGACTGCGCTGACTGGCTGAATTACCAGGACTCATAGCAGAAGATCTAGGTGGTGGAGGACAGCGAGGGACTGATTAGCCTGAAGGGGGCTGGAAGAAGCCCCAGGTATGTATAAAACTTTTATTTTCATCCTTCTCAGGTACCATTTAATTCGTAGTCATCAAACCAAATTTTAACAACATATCAAATTATTTGATTTCTTGAGCAAATAGAGTGCGTACATTTGCAAAAATCAGAATCAATGCAGAATTATTTCCATCTCATTCACCATCTCTATTAGTGACGCGGCTACACATCAGGCTTTATTCTTACAGCATAGATGTTATTTAGTATATATAAGAGATTCCTGTGTACTACACATCATACAGTCACAATCAGATGTGCATATCTGACTTTAAAAATACGGGGACTGCTTTATTGAAGCAGAACAAGTAACTAATTTTGGTTAGTTTATTTCATTTTTGTGGACTAAACACAGATATTACTGTATGTGTAAATTATTTATGATGACTATTACCTGAGAAATAGAACATTTTATCATATTTTCTATTTTAATAACAGTTTAAATTCATTAGGAGTCGGAGTCGGTGCATTTTTTCCCGACTCCGACTCCAGGCACCCAAAATTGCCCCGATTCCGACTCCACGACTCCGATTCCACAGCCCTGGTAGTGACACGAATCACCGGTCCAAGCACCAATTAACATGTCAGTAAAATCCCTTGCGTTGTTTGATAGTGTTACTAGGATTGTTACAACGTATGGAAACGATCTACTGTGAATGGTACTTTTCGTGACACACAACAGAACGGCACCAAACATAAGTACAAAAGGGCCCTGTTACAACAAGCAAGTCCAGTTAATTTGCAGCAATCACAATTTTAGGATCCATATATTACTAAACTGGACCATTTGCCAAAAAAGTAGTCACTGGTAATAGGCCCTAAAACTTCGTGTTACTAAAAAAAAAAAAAAAAAACAATTGCTCTGGTGCTGAAGTGGGTTAAAGCACACCAGAAGTTAGGCATAAGTGGATGCCATATCTAATACCCATTAAACAATACCAGTTGCCAGGCAATTCTACTGATCATGTATGGAGGTTGCTTTATTTGATTTCAAACAAAACCACAGTTGCCTGGCTGTCCGGCTGAACTTTTTTATCAGTAAGGTCTGCATCACACACCTGAAACAAGCACATGATCTAAATGCTTGGTTCAGGGTCTATGGCTTAAAGAGAACCCAAGGTGGGCAGATTGGGGGGGGGGGCAGAGGCATGTTCTCTACTGTGTCCCCACACCACCGCTCTCTGCCCCCCCCACTATAGCCCCCCCGACATTGGCGACATTATTTGTCGCCATCTCGGATGTAAACAGACAGATTCCCTGTTCAAAATGCCCACCAGGGGCGTTCCCGCAGGGATTCCAGAGCTGTCATTGGGCAGCTCTTTCCCTGGCCACGCCCCCTGCCGCTCCCCCTCCTCCCTGCACACTGGATGAGAGAATGAAGCTCTCATCCCAACTTTGTGATCTATAAGTCGCGAAAGTGAAATTGGCCCACAGGAGCGGCGGTTTTGTGGCTACCTGATCCACTCAGCCCCACGGATTCAAGTAGCCTACTTTAAAAAAAAATTGAGCCCACCTCAGGCTCTTTTTAAAGTATTAGAGGCAGAGGATCAGGATAACCAGGCAATCTGCATAGTTTAATAAGAAATAAATGTCAACCTCCATATGCCGCTCACTTCTCGTGTGCCCTGGGTGTATGAGCCGTCTTGCAGATTCAGTATTTGTTTCATACTATAGACCTGAATTATAAACTTCCAGGTCCAACTATTAATGCAACCCTTCCTCTCTAAGCTGCTCCTACTAGAGAACAGTCTCCATTTCCAGTCATGTGATCCGGGCAGCAGAAATTTGGGGACACAAGTCTAGTAACAACTGGCCATTTACTCCATCACAGCCGTAACTACAATAGTAAACACCCCAGACCCTCCTGGCTGGAAAGCTACATCATACAGCACTTCCATATCTTCCACAAAAGCAGACAGTAAATAGCAAAGTGAGGTTATTTCAGGGCACAATTTTGCTTAAAGTGGACCTGAACTCTTGCGCAGGAAAGAAGGAAAACAGAGAAAAATGCACCCTGTTTGTATTTAGAGAGCGGTGATGCTCACGAGTAGGAACGAGTGCTTATGCACTCAAATTCGTGATTTAAATGAGCTTTAATAAGCTCAGGTGTGCAGCAGGGAGTGAAGGGGTTATTTACCCATAAGTGCGCGTCCTCCTTGCGCTCCAACTAGCTTGCACGCGTCCTATGCTCTGCAATAGTGCGGAGAGGAGAGGGGATGCCGATGGGGCATGCAGGGGGAGAAAGATGCGGCGGGAGTGTGGACATGGCACACTGCAGGCGGGGGGCCGAGGACAGTGACAGGGGACAGCTTCTGGGCCCCCCTTCCTTTGCCTTAGCAGCTGGCAGTGGCCAGCGTTAAGTGGCCAATCACAGAGGTGTGGGAGGGGAAAACGAGATGGACAGAGACTTCAGCCAATCAAAGCTGAATTTGCATGCAACGCAACTTCTCTTTTGCGTCTGTGTACCAGATGAGAGCCAGGGGGCATGAGGAATAAATATCCCTTAGCCAAAAGGTGAGATTGATTTTAAAAAAACTTTTATATTGCCTGGTTAGCATCCATTTTACTTGTAGAAAAGCAGCTTATAGACAATTGATTTTAGATTTTATGCCTAAGTTACTCTTTAAAGATTTCCTAACATAACAAGGAGATTGGTGTAGGGTTAAGCAAGATGCTCTAAAGAATGCAATGGCAGTTGTAAGTATAGGGAGAAAACCAACAACACATACCATACTAGGTCAAATTATGCAACAACTCTGGTCATACTCATATGGAAATGATCTGTTAAATTTCACACTGTCTTGTAATAAAGCTCAGATCCAGATGAAAGCAGGAACAGCTGACCGTAGTATTACAAAAGCTAAATCAGCAACATTTTGAATTCCTACACAACAATGGCAAGCATTTGGCAACCTATCAAAACCAATAGCATAAATCAAGTAGAGAACAAGTTCATGAACGCTCTACCCCCATTGTAACACATACCAGTCGGTGCAGGATCTAGAGAGCCAGTCCTTAAGCACACACCAGAGAGAAAGGATCCGCAGACCAGACTTGGCTTAGTGAAAAAGCGTCCGTTCTTTATTAGAAAAATCCACATGACAAAAAGTAGTCGATCCTGTGATTTTATTGCACTACTTTTTGTCATGTGCATTTTTCTAATAAAGAACGGATGCTTTTTCACTAAGCCAAGTCTGGTCTGCGGATACTTTCTCTCTGGCATAAATCAAGTGTTTCCTGCAATTCTCCGGCAAGTCTAGTTTTCAAATCCCTATACTAAATTCAATACAATATCGTAAAGTCATCTTTAAAGGGGTCCTGTGGGGAGTAAAATAAAACAAAAAGTCACTTACCTGGGGCTTCTACCGGTCCCACGCCATCTCTGAAGCCTCCGCCATTCGTCGCCGCCGCTAACCAGCTAATTAGTCATCTAACTAGACAAACCGCTCTATGGCTGTACGGCCGCGCGATTCCTCGCTCGGGAGCTTAGTGCGCAGGCGTAGTACGAAGTTTTCCTGGACTGCACCTACGCAGTAAGCTCCCGATGACGCATGCGGGAGCGAGGACACGCACGGCCATCCGCAGAACTATTTGTCTAGTTAGACGAATAATTAGCTGGTCAGTCTCGGCGTGGGACTTAATAGCTGCAGGGAGGTGTTAGAAGTCCCAGGTAAGGGATTGTTTTATTTTACAACACACAGAACCCCATTAAAGTACTTATTTTATAATGTGTAAACCCTTTAATGCAAAGCTCTATCTCCCCCCTTCCCACCACTGCATGGATTGGTGCATGGCAGAAACTCTAGCACAAATCTTTAGAGCGTAGCCCTTTTCGTCTGAACTGCCATAGGATTTTTGTTTACCGGATCGCTATAGCTGAAGTTACTCTAGTTTCAGTAGAACCAAACGCCGCCCCCCCCCCCCCCCCTCCCCTTTGGTTTTGGAGCAATGCTTAATCAACGATCATTAGATTCCCCTCTGACTGGATAGTGTAATGGTATGGCAGACCATACTGGGCCAGCGCAGTACGCTCCTGGTGACATCAGCGGGAACGAGGCCACGGCAACGCAGGCACAGTGGTTTTCAGACTTTAAAGTATGAAATTCCAGAAGTGAACCGGAGGCGGGGCCGGAACATCGGTGAGTGGCTGCGCGGGCACAGGATGTCTGCGGGGGACCATTAGAAGCCCTGGGTAAGTTCAACTCATTTTCCCCCAACACCCCCTACAGTATCCCTTTAGAGGGATACTGTAGGGTAGGGCTGCACGGTTTTGCGGATTAAAACCGAAACCGTGATTCATATGCAGACGATCTTGAGATCATCAGCAGCTTCGGTTTTTTTGTGCTACTAGCTGCTCAGCTACCTCCCGCCGGCCGCCGCTAATCCCTGGCTTCTATGCCGCCCCACTCTGTCTGCACTGCATCTCCCAGAGACAGCGTATCTGCTGACCTCACGGCCCCTGCGACGGGGGAGGGGCGCTGTGCACAACTTATGCCGGGAGACTCAGGAGAGTGTGGCCGCTCAAGCAGAGCTGTTTCTGCTGCATCTGCTGCTTTCTCCCTCCCTGAAAAGGATGTGCGCGTGCATCAGGGCTGTGGAGTCGGTCCAAAAATCCACCGACTCCTCAGTTTAGGATTCCTCCGACTCCTCGACTCCGACTCCTCTAATTTGCATATTACAATTTTGTTGATTAAAAGTTTGTAACATGAAATTCGTCTCTTAAAGAGACTCTGAAGCGAGAATAAATCTCGCTTCAGAGCTCATAAATAGCAGGGGCACGTGTGCCCCTGCTAAAACGCCGCTATCCCGCGGCTAAACGGGGGTCCCTTCACCCCCAACCCACCCCCCGCAAAAGTGTGTCGTAGAAAGGTCGCAGAATTTCCCTTCCTGGAGGCAGGGCTAACGGCTGCAACCCTGCCTCTAGTCGCGTCTGTCAGCGGCGCATCGCCGCCTCTCCCCCGCCCCTCTCAGTGAAGGAAGACTGAGAGGGGCGGGGGAGAGGCGGAGATACGCGCTGACAGACGCGCGTGGGGCAGGGCTGCGGCGGTTAGCCCTGCCCCAACCAGGAAGCGCTCCTCGGGTGTATCGAGGGGGATTTGGGGGTGAAGGGACCCCCGTTAAGCCGCGCTATAGCGGCGTTTTAGCAGGGGCACACGTGCCCCTGCTATTTATGAGGTCTGAAGCGAGATTTATTCTCGCTTCAGACTCTCTTTAACTGCCAACGCATAGGAATTTTACACGACAGCTGAAGTGAGAAGGATATGTAGACTACTATATTTATTCCCTTTAGACTAAAACTAGTCCTTGGTAAGAGTACTTGTAAAAGGTACAAACCGGAACAAAGAACATCTATCAGGCCCTAGGCAATGTAAGTGTGGGTACATGTAAGAATGATGTGCAGGTACTCTGCAGGGGAATGAGGAGATTGTAAACAGACAACACCTCTGTGTTCAATGTGCACAGCATTCTCAGTGGATTCCCTGCAGCTCTGTGGGGAGTGCATATGTAGAGTATAGTACTACTGTGTAACAAAGTAAACCTGAGACAGATGAAATTAAAGTTTTATACATACCTGGGGCTTCCTCCAGCCGCCTTCAGGATAATCAGTCCCTCATTGTCCTCCTCCACCACCTGGATCTTCTGCTATGAGTCCAGGTACTTGAGCCAGTCGGGCGTAGTGCGCATGCACACACTCCGCCGCCAGGAGCATACTACACCTGTGCAGCACTATTGCGCAGGTGCAGAATGTTCCTGGCTGTGGGAGTGGCATGCGGCCGGACAGCGCTGACTGGCTGAATTACCAGGACTCATAGCAGAAGATCCGGGTGGTGGAGGACAGCAAGGGACTGATTAGCCTGAAGGGGGCTGGAGGAAGCCCCAGGTATGTATAAAACTTTACTTTTCATCCGTCTCAGTTACCCTTTAATTTGTAGTCACCAAACCTAACAACATATCAAATTATTTGATTTCATCAGCAAAGAGAGTGCATACATTTGCATAAATCAGCATCAATGCAGAATAATTTCCATCTCGTTGACCATCTCTATTAGTGACACAGCTACACATCAGGCTTTATTCTTACAGCATAGATGTTATTTAGTATATATAAGAGATTCCTGTGTACACATCATATATACAGTCACAATCAGATATGTATATCTGACCTTAAAAATACGGGAACTGCTTTATTGAAGCAGCACAAGTAACTAATTTTGATTGGTTTATTTCATTTTTGTGGACTAAGCACAGCTATTACTGTATATATACTGTATATATACATTATTTTTAATGACTATTATCTGAGAAAGAGAACATTTTATCATATTTTCTATGTTAATTACAGTTACAAATTCATTAGGAGTCGGTGCATTTTTTCCCGACTCCAGCCACCCAAAATTGCCCGACTCCACGACTCCGACTCCACAGCCCTGGCGTGCATCGTGTCTGCGCGTGCATCGTGTCTGCGTGTGTCAGAGCGTGTGTTAGGGCTGCACGGTTTTGCGGTTTAAAACCGAAACCGCTGCCCGGCTCAAGCACTCCGCAATACGCCGCACATTGTTAACTGCCCCCAGCCCAGCGTCCTCACAGAAGGCCCCACCTGCATATATGTGCAATTTAGTGCTAAAGCTTGCTTTGAAAAAAAAAAAATCGTGAAAAAAAATCACAATTTCTGAGTGAAAAATCGCAATTTCAATTTTTCCCTAAAATCGTGCAGCCCTACAGTAGGGGGGGGGGGGGGGTCGGGGGATAAGGAGTTGAACTTTCCCAGGGCTTCTAATGGTCCCCCGCAGACATCCTGTGCTCACGCAGCCACTCACCGATGCTCCGGCCCCGCCTCCGGTTCACTTCTGGAATTTCAGACTTTAAAGTCTGAAAACCACTGCGCCTGCGTTGCCGTGTCTTCGCTTCCCCTGATGTCACCAGGAGTGCATGGTGCAGGTACAGACCATACTGGCATTGCGCAGTACACTCCTGGTGCCATCAGCGGGAGTGAGGACACGGCAACGCAGGCACAGTGGTTTTCAGACTTTTAAGTCGGAAATTCCAGTAGTGAACCAGAGGCGGGGCCGGAGCATTGTGGAGTGGCTGCGTGGGCACTGGATGTCTGTGGGGGACCATTAGAAGCCCCGGGTAAGTTCAACTCATTTTCCCCTGACCTCCCCCCTACAGTGTCCCTTTAAGCACAATGTTATCCTGCTGTAAGATGAACTCCATAACCCCCTAAAGTCCAAAACTATAAAAAAAAAAAAACAATTTTTCTACTCATTATTTCAGCTTTGTGAAATCCTGCACTATCAAGATCAGGTAGCTTTGTTATGTAAAGCGATCCCAACTCTCACCAGCCTGCAGCAGTCTGTAGTGCACTGTGGGCTTCTAGCAATAAAATACTAATAGGGAGCCATTTGTTCCCAATTAAAGGAAGCCACTTAAAGAGAATCTGTATTGTTAAAATCGCACAAAAGTAAACATACCAGTGCGTTAGGGGACATCTCCTATTACCCTCTGTCACAATTTCGCCGCTCCTCGCCGCATTAAAAGTGGTTAAAAACAGTTTTAAAAAATTTGTTTATAAACAAACAAAATGGCCACCAAAACAGGAAGTAGATTGATGTACAGTATGTCCACACATAGAAAATACATCCATACACAAGCAGGCTGTATACAGCCATCCTTTTGAATCTCAAGAGATCATTTGTGTGTTTCTTTCCCCCTGCAGCTATCTTCCACTGAAGTGTCAGGCTATTTCTTCCTGCAGAGTGCAGACAGCTGTGCCTGTATGTAATTCCTCATTATGTGAAAGCCCAGCCAGCTCAGAGGAGGATTTATCCAGCTTGTAAAAGATAATAGAACAGAGAGAAGCTGCACTAATCTAAATATCACACAGGCAGTGTGCAGAGAGGGGCCTGGATGGGGGAGTTCATAGCAGAACCACAACACTGAAGAATTTGGCAGCCTTCCAGACACAGGCCTGACAAGTCTGACAAGAGAGAGATAAGTTGATTTATTACAGAGATGGTGATAGTAGAACGTGCTGCAGTAAGCCAGAACACATTAGAATAGCTTTTGGAACTTGTAGGATGATAAAAAACAGGATGCAATTTTTGTTACGGAGTCTCTTTAAAGGAATAATTCTTTAACTAGATGGTGTCGTTTCTGAAGAAACCACATAATGTTGGCTTTGTGTCGGATTTGCTGTATGTGGCCTTTGCCAAATTTTAACCCCAGTCACCCAGTGACCCACTGTGCCAAGTTTGGGAACTCTGGCTTTAATAGTGAGAATTACAGCGGTTTACATTTTCTCATTGAAGTCAATATGGGAAGTCTGATTAGTTTGTGGCTCCGCCCACTTATGGGTCCCCCAAATGTGAAAATTTTTCAGCTTCACCCCATGACTAAGTGACCCAAGTTTGAGGACTAACTTTAAAGCTGTTCAAGTGGCAAAAGTTTCAAATTTTCCAATGAAAGTCTATGGGAAAAATGGGGTCTTCAGGTGCCACCCCAGGGGAACGGAGGGTGGGATCGCTTAAAGTACAAGAAACCTGCACGGCTTTGGGCCGAACAAGTGTGCAAAGTTTCACAACTGTACTCCTAAAACTCTGGGAGCAGTATCGTACAGAAAATTGCATTGGCTGTTAGTAGCTCCGTCCACTTTGGGATACCCCCCAAAAAATATGTTTTATTCGGGGCAACATCAACAATATGTGGTCCAAGTTTGGGGATGGTAGCTTCAAAACTGCACGAGCGGCAATGATTTGAAATTTTTCCTCCCGGGGATCTCAACGTCAGCTGGCATCATTCTTCCTCTCCTCCGGGGCTCTGCTTCCTGCTGGTGATATTGCCGGCTATTGTCATGACGACAGCCAGCAATTTCACTTTAGTGTTGCAGCGCCACCCGGAGGACGGAGGCCTAACTGCAGCGCTGGAGCCAGGGAGGCGAGTGTTTACTGGAACTGCTGCAGATCTCCCTGGCAGCATGATTATTTCCAGGTTTTAGGGTCCGAAAGGGTGCAAAAAAAATTGCACCGCTTTTAGACCCTAAAATCCGGAAAGAATCAGAGCGCCAAGGGGGTTAATGCACAAGCAACGTACTTTGCAAGAAGACAAATAAGTGTAGAAAGTTTGGTGCTTGTACCCATAAAACTGTAGGTGGTGTAGCGTATACAAAATGGTCCTCAACCACCAGATAGATCCCTCTCTGATCGAATCTAATCAGAGTGTGATCTATTCGATGCCCATACACTGCACACAGATTGATTTCAGCATGAAACGGATTCAAAACCTGTGGAGCCACCGCCTGCCTTGCAACCCCCAGGACTCCCCCGGCCAGCAGCAACAATCGCACCTGTCCGCCGGCGCGGGTCCCCGGGATCTGTGCTGTCACTTTTTCAGGCATCCTCTTTCATGCCCTCTTGACTTCCTGTCCTGTCCCAAACCAAAGTTCAAACAGTAGAGGGCGCTCTATTGTTTGAACTTCGGCTTGTCACAGGACAGGACGTGAAAAGGACATGGAAAAGGCAGCCAGCAGGAAGAAGTGACAGCATGGGCCCCGAAGTCCTGCGCCTGCAGTACAGGTGATATTATTGCTGCTGCAATGCTGTGTCGGTCATCGCTGAATTGAATGCCGCTAGCGACGCACTCCCTACCCACCAGTGATCAAGCGAAATTTTCTGTCTGGACCAATCGACTGAATCGACCAATGTCAGATGAAAATCAGTCGATCAGTCAACATTTGTGTTAATGATTTCACAACAGATTCAACCACAGTGATCAAACCTGCTGTATATCGACAGGAAATTGAGCTAGTGTATGGCTACATTTGTTATTATTATTTTTTTATTTATATAGCGCCAACATATTCTGCAGCGCTTTACAAAGCACAATAAGACGACAAGGGGAACATAGATACAACTAACAAATGTACAGCAGAGTTCCAAGCAGCACAAATATTGTTACAAGAACAGTAAACATTAGGAGGATGACCCTGCCCTTGTGAGCTTACAATCTAATGGGTTGTGGGGGACACACTAGGTAAGGGGGTGGAGGATGGATGAGGCAGTGATTCTTTGCCTCTGATTACATTGTGACAGAGAAGTAAATAAGGGCTATAGAATGTTAAAGGCTTGTCTGAAAAGGTGTGTTTTAAGATGTCCAGGTTTGGAGCATGACGCAAAGTTGATGCAAAGTCTGCTGAACAGCAATCTGACAGTATCAGAATCAAAAACTTATATTGAGAAACCAGCAATGATTGTCTATAAGTTAGCTCACATGCATCAACAGCTATCCGTTCTGTTTTCATCCACTGCCAGTGGACCGCATCGCCATTCATCTGATAAATTATATGCATTTGCTCAGGAATTGCAGTAAACCCTGCAATGGTCCTCAGTCGTTCAGTAAATTTGTGCAGTATGGCTATGCCCCAGCTGGGGGATAAGATTGACTACAATAAGGATTAGATTGTGAGCTCCTTTGAGGGACAGTTAGTGAAATCACTTTGTACTCAAAGTGGTGTGGAAGATGTCAGCATGATAAACAATATTATCTAAAGGGACCCTTGAGAAGACCTTTGGTAAAGAAAACCATTATAGAACAAGACATCCAAAGAACTATCACTTGGAGGAGAAATGCCAACATCCTTCAAAAATCTATACAAAGTGTAGATAAGGGTCATCCAGCAGAGGAAGATTAGGCTTAATATTGGGGACAGCATTTGAGCACCTACATGTCATGGGTTGTGCATGATAAATACTTTCACTAATCCAGGCACTTCAGTTTTACCTACCTCAATAAACCCCCATCTAGAATGCAATCACTTTTCAATTTTCAAGCGAATCAAAACTATAAAAAGCCAATGATGCCTGCTGGGCCATGTTACTCTACTACATTAAACCAATAGCAAGCCAGAAGAAACAAGCATTGTAAAACCATGTTCATATTCCATAAACTGTGGACTACAAAAAAAAAAAAAAAAAAACCACTTCTGAAGAACTGCTAATACGAGCACATTAAAAGTTCTGCAACCCACCGGCACAGGTCTTCATGGAAGATTGCAATGGGAGCTTAAAAAAATGTATGCTTGACAAGGAAGTGTCTTCTGAAAGCAAAATGAAAGTGACAACCTACCAGTCCTAAAGATGCAGGCCCAAAAATACAGTCTTTTGTGTTTGTAAACAACCCCCCCCCCCCAATCCTCATTTGGTGATGTCGCTCCCAGGTCATTCAACTTGCATACTCTTGTAGCTGGTTGCAATTCTCTACAAGGTAGGGATATTTAATTCAGTGGATGGGCCACATAGACGGCCCCCCCTCGGGCGGTGGGCTGTCTGCGGTTCTCTGCCCCTCCCCCCGGGGTGCAAAGAATGTTGTGTGGGCCAAGTTCTGTAGGGAATAGCAGTGAGTTAGTTTAGACCCTGCACATTCTAGCAAGCTTATGCAATATGCATTTGTTGTGCCATTTTATGTCAAGCAAGTATATAGGTATATACCTGGTCTGAGCACATACCTTTTTTTGTATACAGTTCTAAGCATTTTTAGTTTTACCATACTCTGTGCACTGACTAGTGTAAACTGAAATTACTGAATATACTCGCTTATAAGCCGACCAGTGTACAAGCCGAGGTACCCACTTTTCCCTCAGTCAGTATTTTTGTACCAACTCCACAGCCCTGGGAATAATCCACTATCAGACCAAGTTTGACTGGGGATCGGCAAGGGTTAAATTTGTATGCAAGCTGGAATTTTTAGCATCTCATTAACTATCTTCATTCTTATGTACCAAGCTGACAAACCAATACTGCACACTGGGCAATGCTGTTCTTCAAAGGATCAGAGAATTAGGATCCCAGAGGGAGTTAGCTGGATTAATTCTCCTAGCTCCCAGGTGATTTCTTAACCATTATAGAGCCAATTTATTTAGAGGCTTGCAATTGCTTGAGGCCAATTTATTTTAGCACTTTTTTTATTTCTTACTTGTTACATTCGCTTGCTTCTAATTAGCACTGCTGTAACGTGTATTTATGGCCATTTGTCGCTAGGGGGAAGTGTGAGACAATAACAGAGGGCTTCTGCTTTCAAATTCTATATTTTCTGCTAGCAGTGCAGTGTCATAGCATTCCAAGAATTTACAGCACAAGTTCTGCTGACTAAGGTCAAAAGCAGTTAACATCTCAAACGAGAACTTTATTGAAGCTAATAATGGGTTAAAAACATGCAGAGGGCTGCTAGAACTAATGCCGTACACGGCTTGTTTTATGCGCTGGTTCAAGCCGGCGGCTCGATGCCGGCGCATCCCCGCCGGTGCTTCCTTATCACCGCTCGATTCCCTGCCATTGTCCGCCGGCGGGAATCGAGCGGGCGCGGGTCGAGCGGCATGATCGGGCCAGCTGAATATTATCAGCTGGCCGATACATGGTACAGAAACGTACCGTCTATCCCCAGCATTAGACCAAAATAAACTACAGAATTAAAACAGACGGCACCACCTGGAACAATTGCATCCCTAAAAGTTGCAATTTGATCCATCCTTCATCACTTCACCTAAACAAATTTTTAGTTTACATATTTCACCCACCTTGCAAAACCACCAAGATTGTTCCACAATAAATCACTATTAGGCCTGGTCCTCAATGGCAGAGTTTGCGTTGTGTTTTTAAAATCGCTGCATGCAACATTTCTGCAATGATCCTCACTCGTTTGAATAAGAAATGCAAAAGTAATTGCGGCAAGATCGCTGCCAAATTACAATATTCAGTGTGTAGCAGCCCAATTCCCCCCCCCCCCCTATCTTCAGCATGTAGAGTTACCTCTGCAGTCCTCCTCATGTTAATCCTGGTGTTCAGTTGCCAGTCTCTTTGTTATCTCCCCTTTCCCTAGCTATGTCGTGGCTTGTCGATGGGGGAGGCGGCATCAGCTGCAATGGGGGTGCCTAGTGCACACCCATTGCAGTTCAAGATGCGCCCCCTCCACGCTTGTGTAAAGCGTGGTCCTATCTCGCCAATCTCTGCATATGAATCAGCGTCCCTGCACAGAGCATGTCTGCGAGCAAGGGAGCCGCTGAACAGCTGCATAGAGCTTGTGCACGGCTCCAGACTGGTGTGCCCGTCACCCGTACACGCCACTAGTTCCAGGTTCGCGGCCATTTTGATTGTTTTGTAAACAGTTTTTATAGCTTTTTTTGGGAGCCAAAATAGCGACGGGAAGCGACAACAATAGTGCAGATGGGACCAGGAGGGCAAGGTCATTCAAATAATATGATCATTTCAAGTTGCTTTCAAACTTACAGATTCTCTTTAAGCTATGAATTAAGCCTACTCCGTGTTACTCAACTGTACCTTCTGGCCAGATATTCTCTTTGTCATGGGATACTGGGAACAAGATTACTGGTAGTAAGCCTGGTGACCAATGGTAGCAGCAAAGCAAGGAAGGAAAGGGTGGGTACAATTTATAACCCAAACCTGACCCTTCCCTCCAGAAGAAATGGAATACAAATTAATTTAATCCATTAAGTGTCACAGTTCTTCAAGCCACCATACATTGACCTGCCATTGAAAATTACTGTATATATTCGACTATAAGTCTAGACATTTAGGTCTGACTTACTAAGTAAAAGTTTAGGAGTCAACTTATACCAGAGTCACAAGCAACACTGGCCCACTGAGTAATTTGTGTACTATTAGTGACATTCCCCTTTGCAGCAATTTATCCAGTGGTGACACTTTCTTGATAAAGGAAACGCCAAGAAAGCACAGGTCTAATAGTCCTGGCCACAACAATTAAGAAGGGGAAAAGAGGGGGGAGAAATACTGGGCTGCAGGAAAGGGAGAAAATAATTGCTGCACTTGAGGGCCTGGAGGAGTTATTGGTTGCACTTAAGGGACAGGAGGGGGTTAATGGCTGCAGTACTGTATGCAGTGCAGTAATTAACTCCTCCTGGTCCCTAAGTGCAGCTGTTAATTCTTCCTGGTCCCCAAGTGCAGCCATTAACTTTGTTGGGTAGACTTTTACTCGAGTCAATACAAAATTCCAGCTTAAGAGGGTCAATTATTAGAGTTGACTTATACACGGTGTCGACTTATATTCAAGGCTATACCGTATGTATACAAGTCTTGCACTTCTTTCATAAATTACTAATAGTGGGGCTGAGTCTTTCAGTAGAAGGTATGTGGGTTATGTCAGACAAGCGGTTGAGTAGAGGCAAAAGAATACAGAGAGCCAGTTTTGACTGGGATAGATTTCTGTGATTTAAAGGTAATCTGAAGTGAGAGACATATAGAGGTTGCCATGTTTATTTCCTGTTAAACAATACCCTGACGATCCTTTGCCTCTAATAGTTTTACACACAGAGAGAGAGAGAGAGAAAATATATAGATAGATAGATCGATAGATAGATAGGATAGATAGTGTGTATGTGCAATAAACTTTTCATTCTTTGTTCACGTAACAAGATGTGCATAGACCAATATGTTTTGCGTGTTTTGGAAAAGATTTGCCACATGCTTGTTTCAAATATGTGATTCAAATACTATTGATGTCAGAATGATCAGCAGGGCTGTAAGGCAACTGATAATGTTTAAAACGAAATAAATATGTCAGCCTCCATATACCTCACATCAGGCAGTCATGCAAAAACCTGCCAAAGCTAATAGGCATATTAGGGAATGCCAGTCTATTTCAATAAATAAGTATATTTAGGGATGGAGCTCCTAGCAAGAGGAAGCTAGTTTTGATTCAAGGTCATAACTAATATGCACGATGATCTCATCATGCCACATATGTGCAGTCCCCAAGCATACGTAGAACAGTGTTGTGTTCACTTTTTCTCACTGTAAGGGTTAAGAATTCATATAAATTAAGTACACGTTCTTCAGTTGGACTTGAATGTGACTAACTTAATTCTCACAGATAACTAATTATAAGTCATAAAAATAAAAACTCTTGCTTGGCAAGCACTTCAGAGTGCAGGAAATAGATAAAGTGTTTATTAGTTCAAGAAAAAAAGCTGTAAAGCATTAAAAGACTGTCATACAGCTGAGACAAAAAGATTGAACTTATGTTTCTTAGCTTTCTTTTAAAACCCAAAATAAATCTGTGAGATTCTAGGAAAGTCCTATTTAGGAGTTGGACTATAGATACAACTGTTTATATCAGTAGTTTATTTTCAGTTCACCTTAGCTTTAAAGTAAACCTGAGATGATCATAGCAAAAGGATATATACATACCTGGGGATTCCTCCACACTCCGGTAGTACATTAGCGCCTCTCCATTCTGCCGCTGTTAACTCCACGATTCAGATAGGTTGCGGGCCACTGCACATGCTCAGGCCCAGCCACGATCACCCCCAATCATGCTCCAATTGCCAGGAGTGTTCTGGGCAAAGCGCAGTTACAGTCTTAAAGTGAACCTTAACTGAACGGGGGGTAACAAGTTTCTATTACCTGGGGCTTTTACCAGCCCCCTGCAGCAGTCCTGTGCCCTCGGAGCGGCTCTGGAATACTCCGGTCCCCTTCTGTCACTTAGTTTCATTTTTGACGACTCACCAGTCGGCCGGCCGCCATGCATATTATTGGACGCATTCCCTACTGCAATTAGCGCTGTTGCGGACCTCAACGCGTACAAAGATACGCATTGCCACATATCTACGCGTGCAGAATGCAGCAACACGTATTTTTGTACGTGTTGCGGTCCGCAACAGCGCTAATTGCATTAGGGAATGCGTCCAATAATACGCATGGCGGCCGGCCGTCTGGTGAGTCGTCAAAAACTAAACTAAGTGACAGCGGGGCACCGGAGGATTCCAGAGCGGCTCCGAGGGCACAGGACTGCCGCAGGGGGCTGGTAATAGCCCCGGGTAAGTTAAACTCTTTACCTCCCATTCAGTTCAGGTTCCCTTTAATGAAATGCGCATATTGCTCTTGGCCACAGGAGCACCAGCAGGACATCAAGGGAGCAGACTACACGGAAATGGAAAGCCCCCGTTAAGAATAAATCATTTTGCTATGATTGTCTCAGGTACACTTTAAGGAGCCTGGGGGCTACAAGAATAACCATGTCATATAAAGTAGAAAACCTGCAAGTAGAGGGGGCCAATGACATACTAATAACCAGGAATAATCAATAAGATGCAAATAACTTCTCCTTGATTCTACAATTCATGTAAATTGTATGCAGCTTGAAACTGAACTAATCAGAGTAACTTCCTGTCAGTTTTTATTGGCCAAGTTCAAGCTGCATAACATTTACATTAAATTTGAATGCAAGGAGAAATGATTTGCATCTCATTGATCATGCTACTAAAAACCCCAGCTATCATGCAGAAAGAATGCAGCTTGGGATTATTTTAACCTCCCTGGTGTTCTAAATCCCCGCGGCCATGGGTGGTTTATTTGAACCTAATTTTTTTTTTAATCATGTAGCTAGCCTAGCGCTAGCTACATGATACCCCCCTCCCACCCCTAAGATCGCCACCAGCGATCATGCCCATCAGGAAATCCCGTTGTGAACGGGATTTACTTCAGGGCTTCCCCGTCGCCATGGCTCCCTGTGACGTCATTGAAGTCCCGATCCACCCCTCAGTGCTGCCTGGCACTGATTGGCCAGGCTGCGCACAGGGTCTCGGGGGGGGGGGGGGGTATTACGCGGCGGATCGGCGGTGATCGGAGAAACACACAGCTAGCAAAGTGCTACCTGCGTGTTTCAAAAAAAGGATATTCAAATCGGAGCGGAGCCCTCCGGCTTTACTGGACGAGCTCGGCTCGTCCAGAACGCTAAGGAGGGGTTAATCAAACTAAGCAGGAGGTGCATTTAACTGGTCAGTTTTACACTGCATACAAGCCAATATAATAAACGTAAGGCGTCGAGGTGATAAGACACTGGACTGTGCACAGACATAGCACTGGGATCACTAGTACTGTTTTTCCTTGTTTGTGGGGTCTGAGGAACAGACCCGATCCCTGGCTGCTTGCTTATTAACATCTGGCGCTGGTATCCACCATTAACCAAGTTACACCAGTGTGGTATACTTGTTAGCAGGATAACATCAGAAACATCTGCTTAGCAACCTGTCAGATTGTCACAGCCAGTAAGGGCTGGATCATAACACAAGCATTTTTCTAAGAACCAGCAATTCAAAAAGTGCTTCTCGGGAGTAATGCTATGTGTGATTTTTCTTCAAAAAATCTCTTAACCCAAGTGAAAACAAACACCACATTACATTAGCAAAGAGCCTTCAAACCACTGACGCTTAGAAAAGCGCTTGTAATGTGAACCATCCCTCACTGTTGGGTGACACTGAATTAACAAGCAAAACATCCTGTGTCGGTTGTGCATGAAAAGGTTCATAGATTTCTTCAAATCGGTTTTACCCACCAAGGAACAAGTTTTGGAGATTTTGTGAGAATCTGTCTAGCACTATACATTGCCAATGCCCGTGATGCATGTGGGGTCATGCTATTTTACATTAAAGGGACCCTTAACTGAGAGGGATATGGATGTTTCCTTTTAACCACCTTAGCGGTATGGACGAGCTCAGCTCGTCCATTACCGCCAGAGGGTGCCGCTCAGGCCCTGCTCGGCCGATTTTTATGAAATAAAGAGCAGCACACGCAGCCGGCACTTTGCCAGCCGCATGTGCTGCCTGATCGCCGCCGCTCTGCTGGGATCCGCCGCGAGCAGCGGCGAAAGAGGGTCCCCCCAGCCGCCTGAGCCCTGCGCAGCCGGAACAAATAGTTCCGGGCAGCGCTAAGGGCTGGATCGGAGGCGGCTGACGTCAGGACGGCGGCTGATGTCCATGACGTCACTCCGCTCGTCGCCATGGCGACGAAGTAAGCAAAACACGGAAGGCCGCTCATTGCGGCCTTCCGTGTTACTTTTGGCCGCCGGAGGCGATCAGAAGAACGTCTCCGGAGCGCCCTCTAGTGGGCTTTCATGCAGCCAACTTTCAGTTTGCTGCATGAAATAGTTTTTTTTTTTTATTTAAAAAAAACCCTCCCGCAGCCGCCCTGGCGATCTTAATAGAACGCCAGGGTGGTTAAACAATACCAGTTGCTTGGCAATCCTGCTGATCTCTTTGGCTGCAGTAGTGGCAGAATCACACACCTGAACAAGCATGCAGCTAATCCAGTCTGACTTCAGAGCACCTGATCTGCATGCTTGTTGAGGGGCTGTGGCTAAAAGTATTACAGACACAGGATCAGCAGGAGAGTCAAGCAACTGGTATTATTTTAAAAGGAAAAATCCATATCCTTCTCAGTTTAGGTTCCCTTTAAACAGCTACTGGTGGTCCAGAAGCATCTAGCAAAACATAACAGGGTTTAGTTAGATGGGAAACTGTCTGGGGACTTTAACTACTTTGTCCTCCTTGACGTAGTTCTACGTCAAGGAGGACATGTGCGCTCCCGCAGCCGATCGGGCGCGTGCACGCGTGCTCCCGGTCCGCGGCTCGATAGCCCAGGAATCAATGAATCGGGCCATGGTGCCCGATCACTTATTCCTCTCCCCCGCAGAAAAAGCGACAGCTTCTTTCGGAAGCTTCGCTTTTTCTGGCTCCTATGTCCCTCTAAGCATACATTGTACGCTTATAGTGACGTCATGTAAACAAACGCAAGGTTGCCATCTTGTGGCCAAAAAGTAAAACTACATCTAAATGTAAAAAAAGAAATAAAAATAAACATATATTTACCCCAAATACTATTTACATCCCACCCTCCCAAAAATACCCACATAAAATGTTTAATAAAATAACACAAATATTTACCTAAGGGTCTAAACTTTTTAAATATCTATGTAAAGATGAAATATTTCTATTTTTTTTTAAGCTTGTAAATAGTGATGGATGCAAAACAGAAAATGCTCTTATTTCCAAATAAAATATTGTCGCCATACATTGCGATAGGGACATAATTTAAATGGTGAAATAACCGGGACAAATGGGCAAATACAATATGTGGGTTTTAATTATGGAGGCATGTATTTTAAAGCTAGAATGGCCGAAAACTGAGAAATAATGAATTTCTTCAGTTTTTTTTCTTATACTTACTGTTAAAATGCATTTACAGTAAGGTAGCTCTTAGCAAAATGTACCACCCAAAGAAAGTCTAATTGGTGGCGGAAAAAACAAGATATAGATTATTTCATTGTGATAAGTAGTGAAAGTTATAGGTTAATGAATGGGAGGTGAACATTGCTCGGATGCATAAAGTGAAAACGACCGAGGGCTTAAGTGGTTAAGGGGCGTTTCCACTAGCACGGAAATCGGGCTGAATCCGCAGTTTCCCCGCAGGCAAATCACGTGAGGAAACTGCCATAGAGGATAATGGTGCCGCCAGCTGAATCGCTTGCTATAGTGATTCGGCCGACATTGCTGTCAGTTTTGGTGCGAGTGGCAGCGTGCATGGCGCTGCTTCCGGGATTCGGCTGCACACTCGCAGAAGTGGAAGCGCTGCCGCACGTCTTGTAGGACGCGCAGTGCCTAATGGAAACCCGGCCTAAAGAACCAAGAAGAACTGTAAGATTTGAAACAGAGTAAAATGCACTGTAAACCACTTTTTCCCTTTATAGAGGTCACTATTTTATTTTTTTATTGTTATAGGATGTCACTCGCAGTAAAAGTTTCAGTGTACCAACAAACCCTAACTGACAGGTTTCAGATTAGTCAATCTCCCCATGGGAGATTCTCAAGAGTTTCTGTTATACTAAACAAAAGCATTCCACACTCCCATCAGCCCAATAAGAGCAAGCCTAGTTTATGACCAGATCATAATGTTACCTCAACAGCATAAATGTTCCTCCCACCCTTTAAACCGTATGTGTACTGCTGAAGTGTTCTCAAAACTGCTTCCTTGATTGTGTTTACTATAAGCAAGAAACCATCAAAACTGGTCCAGGGGCATGGTATGACCCCATAAGATACAAGGGCTTCTTATCCCTTGCTTGGGAAACATATGCTGTTATTAAAATATGACTTCAATTGTTATGAATGTAGGATACTTTTTTATAATTCAATAAAAAAAAAAAAAAAACATTGAAAACAAAAGCATTCCCTGGATATGACTTATGCAAAGATGCTAGCCTGCCAGACAGCCGTTTTTGTGCGCACAGTATTCTGGATTTTGCCACTGCTGCCGCGGAACTGCATTTGAAAATAAAGGATACACTGACAATCCCCATGAGGATATTCACCAGTACAAACATCTCAGTCAGATTGATAAAACCCGCAGGGACAAGAAAGAAGGTCATACACAGTATATTCTGCTCTGGGAGAAAACTACATCTTAAATGTATGTGTACACATTTGAATTGTTGCATTTTACCTTGGTAGTGGACTTTTAAAAGATCCCTTAAGTTTCCTCAAATTTTCAAAACGTTCTTCTCTGCCCAGCTCAATTTTCTTGTAAAGGCTGTCCGAAAGTACTTCCAGTGCGCCCGTGGCTGGGAGCGCTCTGCGCATATGCACTACATAGTTTGAATGTGCAGAGGACACCCAACCACAGCCGCGCATTGCCGGGCAAGCTCCCGCGCACTGCTCACTGACCCAGAAGTAGCTTTGGGCGGCCTTTATAAGATAACAGAAGTAGACAGAGAAGAACGGGGAGCAGTGGGCATCAGGATCGCTTGCTGCACATGCCTGCTCCCACTGTTATGAAAAGTGACGAAGGCTAAGGTATCCTTTAACTATAAGAATAAACACTCAACTTAAAAGAAACCACCATTGTAAAAATAAGTTAAAAAGTTGGATATTTACCTAAATAGAGGAGCTTCTGGATAATCCAGAGCCTTCCCACATCTTCCTCGACCCCACCACTGCTGGCCAAGACCCTTTATTAGTTTGCGGCCACAGTCCCCTTCATGAACGAACATGCCCGAACCACGGCTGTGCCTGCACAATAGCTCAAGCCGCTCATTCTGAAGAACAAGCAGCTTCAGTTTACTGCGCATAACACTCACCCCTTTTACACAGGAGAGATTGCAGCAACAAATTATCAGTCAAGCTTGGATACTTTCAGCAAGTCCACAAGCAGCAATAGTGAGGTAGAGACAGGAATCCTCTGGACTAAATTCAAAGGCTGCCCCTTACCTAGGTAAGTATATATTTCCTCCCACTTTCACTCATTTCAGGCCAAAGGCTCTGGTCCCTTTGAAGGAAAACTGCAGTGAGAAAAATATGGAGGCTGCCATATTTATTTCATTTTGAACAATACTAGTTGCCTGGCAACCCTGCTGATCTATTGACTGCAGTAGCGCCTGAATCACACCAGAAACAAACATGCAGCTTATCAGGTCAGATATGACAATGATGTCAGAAAGACTTGATCTGCATGTTTGTTCAGAGTCTATTACTACAGTATTAGAGGCAAAGCATCAGCAGGTTAGCCAGGCAACTATTATTGCTTAAAAGGAAATAAATATGGCAGCATCCATATCCCTCTAGCTTCAGCTATCCTTTAAACTTTAAAGAAGACATCAGGGAAATTAGGCTAATCCAGATTTACTTACCTGGGCCTTCCTCCAGCCCCTGCAAGCTTATGTGTCCCTCGCCGCAGCTCCACTCTCAGCGGATCACCCAGGGTCCCCTCCGTAGCAGCCGCCGACCTTGCTACTGCGCATGTACGAGCATGCAGCCACGCCGCTCACATTCATGCTCCCGTCACCAGGAGCATTCTGCGCGGGCACAAAAGTGATGCACCTGCGTAGAACTCTCCTGGCGAAAGGAGCGTGAACACGAGTGGCGTGTCCGCGCTCTCACATGAGCAGTAGCTGCCGAGTCCTCAGCTACTATGGAGGGAAGAGCGGAGCTGTGGCAAGGGACACAAACCTGAAGGGGATGGAGGATGCCCCAGGTACGTAAATCTGAATTAGTTTAATTTCCCTGATGTTTCCTTTAAGCTGCAGCTCCAGCAAGACATGCTTACAGTATATGGAAGGAAACAAACACTTGTTCACAAAGACACAGACTGGGCACTGTCTCACTGCTAGTGTATTGCTTCTTTAGGAGTACAGCCATTTACATCCATCACAGCACAAACATAAGGTGGCAAGTGGGAAGAGTTGGGTGCAGGACACAGAACAGGCAGTTCTGTTACCCCCTACACCCACCTCTTCCCACCTGCCAACTTGTTTATGCTGTGATGCATGTCAATGGCTGTACTTTTGAAGAAGCAGTAAACCAGACAGTGAGACACAGTCTGTGACTTTGTACCATGTTATAACTGTATTGTACTCTGTACAATAGATGGTGGCACTACAAAAATGGCCATAAAAGAGAACCCGAGGTGGGAATTACTTTTACTATTGGGGCACAGAGGCTGGTTGTGCGCACTAAGACCAGCCTCTGTTGCCCCATCGTGTGCCTCCATGTCCCCCCTGCTCGCCGCTATACCCCCCGCATTGCTGGCTGTGTCGCCAGCTCAATGTTTACCTTGCGCTGTCAGTCAGCGCCGCTCCCCCGCCTCCTCCGCATCGGCGCCACCCGCCGCGTCACTTCCCTCCTATCAGCGGGAGGGAAGGGACACGGGCGGGTGCGCCGATGCAGAGGAGGCAGGGGAGCAGCGCTGACTGACAGCGCAAGGTAAACATTGAGCTGGCGACACGCTGCGTGTCGCCAGCAATGCGGGGGGTATAGCGGCGAGCAGGGGGGACATGGAGACACACGATGGGGCAACAGAGGCTGGTCTTAGTGCGCACAACCAGCCTCTGTGCCCCAATAGTAAAAGTAATTCCCACCTCGGGTTCTCTTTAAGTAATAAACAATCCCTTATGCCAATGCATACATGATTAGAAATGGTACCCAAGGTCTGACTTGCTCTACAAAGTGTTTAGACTAACCTGGGCTGAACTAGATATTGGCACAGTAGTTGTAATCAGATTGAGGCTAACAATCGATAATTTATCATGTACTTAATCAGGCACTAGTCTAGTTGAGGAGGCCTGTCGTTTCCTGCTAAGGGTCAATTTGTTGCGTCCACTAATTTGTAAGAAATAGGGGACCAAGTGTACAACACTGATGCTAAGATTGCAAACAAGGACTCTCGGCCACTGCCTCCTCCACAACTTTAGGAACCCAGTATGGTTGGTTGCGTGGATGTTTCTGCAGTGTCCCCTAATACTTACAAATCGGAGCAGTGCTTTTCAGCGCTGCTAGATTTGGGCGCAGCCAGCGCCGCCATAGACTGTAATGGGAATCAGTCTATAGCGGCGCTCAGTGAGGAAGGTCGGCTCCGTCAGAAGACGGAGCCGAAGTTGCTTAAAAAACACAATAATTCGGCCTCCAGCAATCGCTGGAAGCCGAATTATTTCATTCCCCCACTATCCATGTCGGCCTGGAGGGGGAATAGTAATTAAAACGCCCCGGACTTGTGCAGAAGCAGGACCAGCCATTTAACAGCTGGATCCTGCGCCCAAGTCTACCAGCGCCGTATTCAAATGTACGCTTACAAATTACTGATCGCTACCATATTGCCACAAGAAGGAAGCAGTAATTGGTCCCCTTAACTAAGCTGGTGATCTTAATCATGTTTCTAATTCAGATCCCCTCATACCAAGCTCCAATTTAGCCCACAGTAATTCTAGTTGAGGGAAGAAAAAACTAACATTGCAACAGTTGGCATTTGTGTTCATCTCTGTTTATAACGTGGAAGTTCACATATCTCCAGATCCTCAGTTTTACCCACCACGGACAGTTTTAGCTTTCAAGCAGACTTGTCACACACCAGCCTGTCAGAGCCTATAGGGCTTGCTGGGCCTTGTGGTTCTGCAGTCAGATCCGTTATATTTCTATTCCACTGGAACTATTATTTTACACTGGTCTAGTCCAGCCATGCTGGAATAAGCCTAGCACTCTTCCACCCTCCACCCCAAAAGCCCCCCCTAGCAGCACCAGGAAGCCGGGCTCAGAGGGCTGCAGCAGCCCCGAGATCTCCGCACTGAGGCCTACTGTGCAGGCCGAAGCCTGAGCTGGAGTGGCGGCGGCGCTTGAAGTACCTGGTAGGGTTGGGAGTCCCTTCGGTCGTGACAGCTGCGGGAGAGAAGAGAGAGAGAGGCCGGTTAGGGGGGCGCACAGACACACGGGGCAGGAAATGGGGGTGGGGGGGAGAGAGGGGTTCGCAGTGAAGATGGCGGCTCCGCCTGAGGAGAGGAGGGGGAGGAGAGGGAGAGAAGGGGAAGGAATGTTCGGTTACCCATCACTGAGTCTCGGTTGTTTCCTTGCATACATTACCATCAATGCCGTGTGTGAGTGGGGTGTGGAGGCGAGAGTGCGGCTGACAGGTGACGCCCGGTGGGGCGGGCGCGGTGCGGGCTGCACGGGGGAGAGAAGCCCGCTCCGTCACTGGCGGCACAATGGCGGCGCACTCTGCTCGCTTGCAGGGGGGCTTGGGTTAATGGGGCGAGCGCCCGCGGTCCATTTCCCCCCCCTCACACAGACACAGACGGCACGACGCAGCGGCGGCGCGGACACTCGGGAACGCGCACTACACAGTCCCCGTCCTGGCCGCCGGAGCGCGCATGCGCTGCCCCGCCTTACTCAACGCACTAGCGCGCAGGCGCGAAACCGCCCCCTTCAGCAAAACGTCAACACGTAAGAGATGAAAATGCTTGTCTATGACGTGTGTATCTTTTTTTTCTGTCAGACGTGAAACTTTATTGCAAAGAAAACAAACATAAGTAGCTGAGGGTATCCAAAGTATGTTATCCTGTTGGGTATAGATAGTATAAGAGCAAGAAGTACCACCAGCATAGCTCACAGCTGTCCCTCTTTTGGTGGGATAGCGCCTCTTTGGGAACCATGTCCCTATTTCTTCCTCATTTTGTCCCTCTTTCAGGACTGATGTACAGATCTGAGTAGTAGCAGTAGCAGAGTATATATGTATTTTTGTACTGTAAAATGTTTTCAATTCATTCTAAACTTTACTCCTATTATTTAAATAGTTATATTTCTCATTTATTTTCAAATGTTAATATGAAGGATCCTGAACCAGAATACATAGGACCAATGTGGTTTGAATTATAAAACAACATATTTTTCTTATGAAATATTTATGGTGTGTGTCACCAGGGGTGTGGCAGGGCTTAAGAGTCCATCTTTCTCATCTCTAAGGGCCCTTTTTTCACTTGCAATCGCTAGCGTTAGCGCTAAAAGATAGCAATTGCGATGCAGCAAAATCCTTTTTTTTCCCCGGCGATAGCGTTTGCAATTTTGCTATGCACTGCAGGGCATAGCAAAATCGCAGCAATAATCGCTCCGCCACGTGATCGCGTTTGTGTAAAAATCGAATCGCGGTAGTGGAAATAACCTACCGCGATTCCTAAGTTATTTAGCAAACCCTAGCAATTTTAATATCGCTAGTGATTCAGCAAACGCAATCACGCTAGTGGAAAAGGGAGGTATGTCACCAGTAGACATAAAGGAAACTTTTAGGCACTGTGCAAGGTGCACGTTAGGGCCCATATTGGGCCTCCCTGCAAGCTGGAATTTCACTTGTGGTCTCTGCCATAGTTCCACATGTAGGATATAATTGCTTTCAAAGATGTATGTTTGGAAGATGCTATCCAAAAGTACACACAATCTTACTGGGCTCGAGTAAAGACGTCTTGTGCATGTACACAGGCAGTGGCGTAGCTAAGGAGCTGTGGGCCCCCGATGCAAGTTTTACATTGGGGCCCCCCAAGCACTCTATACATAACAATTGATACGGCGCACCAAAACCTGCCAATGGCAACTACAGTGTCAGAGATGCACGAAGGAGATGGGGAACATTTTCTTAATGATTACCACTATTCAAAGTATCTATAGAAGTGATTATTATGAGCACAGGACCAATAGAGAGCTAATACTGTAGTTGAGGGAGGGCCCTTCGGGGCCCCTCTGGCCCAAGGGCCCCGATGCGGTCGCAACCTCTGCAACCCCTATTGCTACGCCCCTGTACACAGGAACTGCTGTGCCAGAAGAGTGACCATCACACACCTCCAAAGATACATACAGAAAATGGACACCAGCTCAATTGAATCAGAGCAATGTTGATTTATTATAGCATACTAGTGACATAAGCACGTTTAAAAACGGGCTCTAGGTCTGTCACCGCCGCATGCGCGCACACACCCGCCCGCCCGCTTGGCCTGCCCGTCCTGCATCCTGTCCCAATGGCTGTCAGTGCAGGACATGCGCAGTAGCGCAAAAGCACTGACACAGGGACAGGACGAAGGGACACTTGTATATTATTATGTAGGATATTGCAGTTACGTCAGAGTACTACAGAATGCTCCAGGTGACGTGAACGTGGCGGGAGCGCCTGCACATGGCCAAACTGCGCATGCCCAGCTGGCCCCCGGACCGGAGGACATTCTGTGGCCAATTGTGGAAGAACAGGAGGACGGTGGCATGGGAGCAATCAGGCCGGAGGGGGCTGGAGGAAGCCCCAGGTATGTATCTTTTATTGCTGTAGCCCCATCTCAGGGTCTCTTTAACATGCAATGCAGTTTTTCCCCTGAATTGCATTGCGATCCTATGTTTACAGGGAACACAACACCCCAGTCTGAAAGTAGCCGGATTTATAAAACTATGTTTTTTGCTTATTCATTTTTTGTGGTATGTATGACTAGGTGTGTGACGGGGCATCAGGTGTCCCTTTTTTATCTGAAAAAAGGTATCATCCAGTTCCTAGTTTGGTGGATAGCACCCTTGCCTTCCAATGGTGGGTCCCTAATTCAAATGTGGTCCAGAACACCAACTGCCTGGAGCTTGTATGTTATCCCCATATTTGGGTCGTCACTCCAGTTTCATCCCAAAAACATACTGGTAAGTTAAAGGGACTCCGAGCACCTCTCATGGGCATGCCTTTAAGACTCCGACCAGTACTGCAAAGTACTAAGATGCATACCTTTCTGTAGCTTTCTGCTCTCCTCTTTCATTTGATGCCTGAATCGCCGTTCTACACCAAATAGTTTTCATTCAATTTCAGTTTAAATATCTCGGCTGCCATCTTGGCTATGTTATAACTTCCGAGTCACCCCTGTCTTCTCTGTTAGAGAAGTGCATCACTGAATAAAGAAGGTGGAGGAAGTGACATGCATGGCCATTGCAAGAGGCTCCTCCAGAGGGGTCATAGCACAACTTTGTTGGAAGTCATCTAGCTTAAAGGCTTGCCCATGAGAGGTGCTCGGAGTCCCTTTAATTTGTTATCTCCAGAAATTGTGCTTAGAGCCTAGGTTCTGAATATATACTGTATATATATGTCTTCATATTACATATGTGCATGCCAATATCTCAATAAAGTTTTAAAAAGCCTGCACTTAGTGTACGCTTTTTCTTTTTGCTTTTTATCCGTCATGAGGATTTTACATTCCGATGAAGGGCTATTAAATTAAAAGGATTGGCTAACTCTGTTAAAGAAGAATGTCCTCAAAGAAGGTCCACACACTGTCCATCAGAAGTTATCAGTTTATTATTCCATCACGACCTGAACACCTTCTGACTGTTTAGCCAATTATGTTTGGGCCACACATGGTCCCCTTTGTCAAGGCACAGAACCGAATACAGTATGGTACTGTACATGTTGCCTTGATGAAGGTGACCCTGTGTGGCCAGAAACGATTGTTGGCTAAACGGTCAGATGGTGTCCTGTTGGGAGGGAACAATAAACTGATGGTACCTGGTTGACAGTGTGCAGAATTTTTTGAGCATAACTGGATACTGCTGCATTGGTCCAACAAATGTTCTTTTGAGGTGTGTGATTCTTTATTAAAAAAAAGAAGACTGGTGCAGAAAGTATCTGGATTATGCAATAAAACATTACTACCACCTTATAATTTGGGCTGTAGGTAGCTGATATTTATTTTTTTTATATAAGTCAAGGTGTGAACTTGCACGTGTGTTATATGAAAATTCTGTGGTCTCGTGATCAGGTTTGATCATGCTGAAACAAGTATTGTGGAGTTTACAGTTTGTGACAGCATCAATTTAATTTGGACTTTTGTGGCATTGTGACAATGTTTTGAAAAGTAATCATACTCAAAAATTGAGCACTCCTAACAAATATACATGTTCTAAGGGTAGTAGGGTACTTCAGATGATGTTATTCACACCAGTTACTCTTCAAACACCATGTTTAATAAAGGGGTACATGGTGTAATAATGTAGAGAAAACTGGCTTAAAATATGCTAAGGACGTTTGACTGAATGTGGTAGCGATTAAATTCCGAGCTGGTCTGAAGGACAGTTAGTGACATGACTATGGACTCTGTAAAGCACTGCAGAAGAATGTTAACCTCTTTCTTTCCTTAACACCTAGCCAATAAAAAGTATACTTCCTCTACCCTAAACCTTAACACCAAACCTCTGAAAATGACACCAAATCCTAAACAGCAGCCCTTTAGTGATACTTGCCTTCTGTTGTGTTCACCACTTACAACAAATCCAAGCATCAGGGGCCAAAAACCTGAGAGAAAATCTAAACATTTATACTAACCTGGGGCTTCCTTCAGCCCCCTTAGGGTGTTGGCTCCCTCGCTATCCACCTGGGCCATTCTGATCTGATGGCTGGCCTGTCTCTTCTTTCAGTCCTACTGCATACAGCCCTGCAGAACAAAAAGAGAAACTAGTGTGGCCAGTAATTACTTGTGAATAGGGATTTAGCAACAGCCATAGTGGCTGCTGTGGGGCAATGTTTGTCCTAACTAGTTTGTTACCATCAGTTTATTCTGCTATAGTCTGCCTCCAGACTGCCTGACTTCCCAACTGACTGAGACCATCAGACTGCCTGACCTCCCAACTGACTGCTAGCACCAGACTGCCTGACCTCCCAACTGACTGCTAGCAACAGACTGTCTGGCCTCCAAACTGACATGTAGTATTTGACTGCCTGACCTCCCGACTAGCCACATCGAATCATTTCCGCTGGCGGCCGCGTCACTTCCGCATCTCCCGATGCAGAAGTCAATTGAAAAGATGGGACACGACTGCGGGCGGATGCGACCGTGCAAGAATCTGCATCATGCTGCAGATTCTCGGATCGCTCTGCGCCGCTCAGCACAACATGCACTCAGTGGAAACTCTTTCATTGCCATGCATGTGTTTCAGCACACCTGCTGTGCGAAGTGGCTATGTAGCCGCATCGCACCGCTCCTAGTGGAAACGAGGCCCTAACTGTTAGCACCAGACTGCCTGACGCCCGAACTGACTGAGACCATCAGACTGCTTCACCTCCCAACTGACTTTTAACAGCAGACTGCCTGACCCTCCAACTGACTGTTAGCATCAAAATGCTTGACCTCCCAATTAGGGGCTGGTTCACGGGCTTCTGCCGAGTTTTCGCTCGAGCCACGTTCAAACGCCAGCATTTAGACGCTAGCTTTTGAAGGCTTTTGGGAAGCATTTAAGGCTAGCAGTTCTGGTCTCTGCTATTGTTTCCTGGCGTTTACCGCCTCTGAAAGCAACATGTTGCTTTCGAGACTAGAAACAACGCTGGGATCTACCGCCAGGCTTTCACGAAAGCCTGCAAAAGCCAGTTCTAAATGCTCTCATTCACTTGAATGGGACGGAGGTAGATCCAAAAAAACTCAGCGTCTTAAACGCCGTGTTAAACACCACAAAAACGCCCATGTGTACCAGCCCTAACTGTTAGCACCAGACTGTCTGGCCTACTACATGACTATTAGTATCAGACTGCCTGACATCACAACTGACTTTTATGCTGGGAATATGATGAGATTTTTTAGCAGATTTACTGTCTGATTTTCCAATCGTTTTATAAATAGATTTTCGGTACTTACGTATTATACTGTCCAGCACATTTGGGAGCCTCTTGTTAAAAATATATTTACTTTTCTTGCAAGGCTGAAACATCCTTAGAAAGCTGAACGTCTTGGCTCCAGGTCCCAAGTCGGTATGACACACGGTTTCTGAATAAGTGCATAGCAAGGAAATGAGCAGCGCTACTTAAAAACAGACTAGTGCCTACCTGCAAAAGAGTGCAAGCCCCACTTGTGGGGTCGAATACACACCAAGCATGGGGTCGAATACACACCGAGCATACACATGACCTGTCTACCACTGGAGGATGTTGGTTTCCTGTAACAGCTTGCATGCAACCTATTAAGTACTCGTCCCTCCCACTGCGAAGAAGTCAATTCTCCATGGGAGGGGCCTAACACTAACTAAATCCTAACCTATGTATATGCATAGCCTGGGTGCGCTCACAAGTAAAATTGAAAAATCGAAAATTGCACAAAAGGTGGATCAGCGCAACACCAGGCCACCTCCGAATGGCCTCCAATCAAAGATGCGCTGAGCCCCCCCAGGAACTACAAACGCACCTTGAACCCAAACAGAAGCTCTGCATATACACCAAAAGCATGGCTGTTAAGTGGGAGCAGCTGACCAAAAACGAATTAAATTAGTACATAGCAAGGAAATGAGCAGCGCTACTTAAAAACAGACTAGTGCCTACCTGCAAAAGAGTGCAAGCCCCACTTGTGGGGTCGAATACACATCCTCCAGTGGTAGACAGGTCAAGTGATCGGCCTGGTGTTGCGCTGATCCACCTTTTGCGCAATTTTTGATTTTTCAATTTTACTTGTGAGCGCACCCAGGCTATGCATATACATAGGTTAGGATTTAGTTAGTGTTAGGCCCCTCCCATGGAGGATTGACTTCTTTGCAGTGGGAGGGACGAGTACTTAACCACTTCCCGACCGCCGTATGTACAATTGGCGGCCGGGAAGTGGACGCCGCAAGGATCGCCGTATTGACAATTGGCGGCGGTCCTTGTATGGGCATGGGCGGAGCGATCGCGTCATCCGTGACGCGATCCTCCGCCTCCGCCTGGCGCCGCTCACCCGCCGCAACATCCCGCCGGCTATACGGAAGCGCCGGCGGGATGTTAACCCCGCGATCACCGCATACAAAGTGTATAATACACTTTGTAATGTTTACAAAGTGTATTATACAGGCTGCCTCCTGCCCTGGTGGTCCCAGTGTCCGAGGGACCACCAGGGCAGGCTGCAGCCACCCTAGTCTGCACCAAAGCACACTGATTTCTCCCCCCCCTGCCCCAGATCGCCCACAGCACCCATCAGACCCCCCCCTGCCCACCCCCCAGACCCCTGTTTGCACCCAATCACCCCCCTAATCACCCATCAATCACTCCCTGTCACTATCTGTCAACGCTATTTTTTTTTTTATCCCCCACCCTGCTCCCTGCCCCCTCCTGATCACCCCCCACCCCTCAGATTCTCCCCAGACCCCCCCCCCCCCCAGACCACCCCCCCTGTTTACTGTATGCATCTATCCCCCTGATCACCTGTCAATCACCTGTCAATCACCCGTCAATCACCCGTCAATCACCCCCTGTCACTGCCACCCATCAGCCAGCCCCTAACCTGCCCCTTGCGGGCAATCTGATCACCCCCCCACACCAATAGATCGTCCGCAGATCCGACATCAGATCACCTCCCAAATCCATTGTTTACATCTATTCTCTCCTCTAAACACCCACTAATTACCCATCAATCACCCATCAATCACCCCCTATCACCACCTGTCACTTTTACCTATCAGATCAGACCCTAATCTGCCCCTTGCGGGCACCCAATCACCCGCCCACACGCTCAGATTGCCCTCTGACCCCCCTTTATCAATTCACCAGTGCATTAATTACATCTGTTCTTCCCTGTAATAACCCACTGATCACCTGTCAATCACCTGCCAATCACCTATCACCCATCAATCACCCCCTGTCACCCCCTGTCACTGCCACCCATCAATCAGCCCCTAACCTGCCCCTTGCGGGCAATCTGATCACCCACCCACACCATTAGATCGCCCGCAAACCCGCCGTCAGATTACCTCCCAAATGTATTGTTTACATCTGTTATCTTCTCTAAACACCCACTAATTACCCATCAATCACCCATCAATCACCCCCTATCACCACCTGTCACTGTTACCTATCAGATCAGACCCTAATCTGCCCCTTGCGGGCACCCAATCACCCGCCCACACACTCAGATTGCCCTCAGACCCCCCCCCTTTATCAATTCGCCAGTGCATTAATTACATCTGTCCTTCCCTGTAATAACCTACTGATCACCTGTCAATCACCTGCCAATCACCTATCACCCATCAATCACCCCCTGTCACTGCCACCCAACAATCAGCCCCTAACCTGCCCCTTGCGGGCAATCTGATCACCCACCCACACCAATAGATCGCCCGCAGATCCGACATCAGATCACCACCCAAGCGCAGCGTTTACATCTATTCTCTCCTCTAAACACCCACTAATTACCCATCAATCACCCCCTATCACCACCTATCACCACCTGTCACTGTTACCCATCAGATCAGACCCTAATCTGCCCCTTGCGGGCACCCAATCGCCCGCCTACACGCTCAGATTGCCCTCAGACCCCCCCTTATCAATTCGCCAGTGCAATATTTACATCTGTTCTCCCCTGTAATAACCCACTGATTACCTGTCAATCACCTATCAATCACCCATCAATCACCCCCTGTCACTGCCACCCATCAATCACCCCCTGTCACTGCCACCCATCAATCACCCGCTGTCACTGCCACCCATCAATCAGCCCCTAACCTGCCCCTTGCGGGCAAACTGATCACCCACCCACACCAATAGATCGCCCGCAGATCCGACATCAGATCACCACCCAAGCGCAGTGTTTCCATCTATTCTCTACCCTAAACACCCACTAATTACCCATCAATCACCCCCTGTCACTGCTACCTATCAGATTAGACCCCTATCTGCCCCTAGGGCACTCAATCACCCGCCCACACCCTCAAAATGCCCTCAGACCCCAGCCCTGATCACCTCGCCAGTGCATTGCTTGCATCTATTCCCCCCTCTAATCACATCTTGAGACACCCATCAATCACCTCCTGTCACCCCCTAGCACACCTACCCATCAGATCAGGCCCCAATTTGCCCCGTGTGGGCTCCTGATCACTCGGCCAATCCCTCAGATCCCCCTCAGACCCCCTTCCGATCACCTCCCCAGTGCATTGATTGCATCTATTTTCCCCTCTAACCACCCCCTGAGACACCCATCAATCACCTCCTGTCACCCCCCTAGCACTCCTATCCATCAGATCAGGCCCAATACAACCTGTCATCTAAAAGGCCACCCTGCTTATGACCGGTTCCACAAAATTCGCCCCCTCATAGACCACCTGTCATCAAAATTTGCAGATGCTTCCACCCCTGAACAGTCATTTTGAGACATTTGGTTTCCAGACTACTCACGGTTTTGGGCCTGTAAAATGCCAGGGCGGTATAGGAACCCCACAAGTGACCCCATTTTAGAAAAAAAGACACCCCAAGGTATTCTGTTAGGTGTATGACGAGTTCATAGAAGATTTTATTTTTTGTCAAAAGTTAGCGGAAATTAATTTTTATTGTTTTTTTTTCACAAAGTGTCATTTTTCACTAACTTGTGACAAAAAATAAAATCTTCTATGAACTCGTCATACACCTAACGGAATACCTTGGGGTGTCTTCTTTCTAAAATGGGGTCACTTGTGGGGTTCCTATACTGCCCTGGCATTTTAGGGGCCCTAAACCGCGAGGAGTAGTCTAGAAAACAAATGCTTCAAAATGACCTGTGAATAGGACGTTGGGCCCCTTAGCGCACCTAGGCTGCAAAAAATTGTCACACATGTGGTACCGCCGTACTCAGGAAAAGTAGTATAATGTGTTTTGGGGTGTATTTTTACACATACCCATGCTGGATGGGAGAAATTTCTATGTAAATGGACAATTGTGTGTAAAAAAATCAAACAATTGTCATTTACAGAGATATTTCTCCCACTTAGCATGGGTATGTGTAAAAATACACCCCAAAACGCATTATACTACTTCTCCTGAGTACGGCGGTACCACATGTGTGGCACTTTTTTACACCCTAAGTACGCTAAGGGGCCCAAAGTCCAATGAGTACCTTTAGGATTTCACAGGTCATTTTGCGACATTTGGTTTCAAGACTACTCCTCACGGTTTAGGGCCCCTAAAATGCCAGGGCAGTATAGGAACCCCACAAATGACCCCATTCTAGAAAGAAGACACCCAAAGGTATTCCGTACGGAGTATGGTGAGTTCATAGAAGATTTTATTTTTTTGTCACAAGTTAGCGGAAAATGACACTTTGTGAAAAAAAACTATTAAAATCAATTTCCGCTAACTTGTGACAAATAAATAAAAACTTCTATGAACTCACCATACTCCTAACGGAATACCTTGGGGTGTCTTCTTTCTAAAATGGGGTCATTAGTGGGGTTCCTATACTGCCCTGGCATTTTAGGGGCCCTAAACCGTGAGGAGTAGTCTTGAAACAAAAATGACCAGTGAAATCCTAAAGGTACTCATTGGACTTTGGGCCCCTTAGTGCAGTTAGGGTGCAAAAAAGTGCCACACATGTGGTATCGCCGTACTCGGGAGAAGTAGTATAATGTGTTTTGGGGTGTATTTTTACACATACCCATGCTGGGTGGGAGAAATACCTCTGTAAATGACAATCTTTTGATTTTTTTACACACAATTGTCCATTTACAGAGGTATTTCTCCCACCCAGCATGGGTATGTGTAAAAATACACCCCAAAACACATTGTACTACTTCTCCCGAGTATGGCGATACCACATGTGTGGCACTTTTTTGCACCCTAACTGCGCTAAAGGGCCCAAAGTCCAATGAGTACCTTTAGAATTTCACAGGTCATTTTGAGAAATTTCGTTTCAAGACTACTCCTCACGGTTTAGGGCCCCTAAAATGCCAGGGCAGTATAGGAACCCCACAAATGACCCCATTTTAGAAAGAAGACACCCCAAGGTATTCCGTTAGGAGTATGGTGAGTTCATAGAAGATTTTATTTTTTGTCAAAAGTTAGCGGAAATTGATTTTAATTGTGTTTTTTCACAAAGTGTCATTTTCCGCTAACTTTTGACAAAAAATAAAATCTTCTATGAACTCACCATACTCCTAACGGAATACCTTGGGGTGTCTTCTTTCTAAAATGGGGTCATTTGTGGGGTTCCTATACTGCCCTGGCATTTTAGGGGCCCTAAACCGTGAGGAGTAGTCTTGAAACGAAATTTCTCAAAATGACCTGTGAAATTCTAAAGGTACTCATTGGACTTTGGGCCCTTTAGCGCAGTTAGGGTGCAAAAAAGTGCCACACATGTGGTATCGCCGTACTCAGGAGAAGTAGTATAATGTGTTTTGTGGTGTATTTTTACACATACCCATGCTGAGTGGGAGAAAGATCTCTGTAAATGGACAATTGTGTGTAAAAAAAATTAACAAATTGTCATTTACAGAGATATTTCTCCCACCCAGCATGGGTATGTGTAAAAATACACCCCAAAACACATTATACTACTTCTCCTGAGTACGGCAATACCACATGTGTGGCACTTTTTTGCAGCCTAACTGCGCTAAGGGGTCCAAAGTCCAATGAGCACCTTTAGGCTTTACAGGGGTGCTTACAATTTAGCACCCCCCAAAATGTCAGGACAGTAAACACACCCCACAAATGACCCCATTTTGGAAAGTAGACCCTTCAAGGTATTCAGAGAGGGGCATGGTGAGTCCGTGGCAGATTTCATTTTTTTTTTGTCGCAAGTTAGAAGAAATGGAAACTTTTTTTTTTTTTTTTTCACAAAGTGTCATTTTCCGCTTACTTGTGACAAAAAATAATATCTTCTATGAACTCACTATGCCTCTCAGTGAATACTTTGGGATGTCTTCTTTCCAAAATGGGGTCATTTGGGGGGTATTTATACTATCCTGGAATTCTAGCCCCTCATGAAACATGACAGAGGGTCAGAAAAGTCAGAGATGCTTGAAAATGGGAAAATTCACTTTTTGCACCATAGTTTGTAAACGCTATAACTTTTACCCAAACCAATAAATATACACTGAATGGGTTTTTTTTTATCAAAAACATGTTTGTCCACATTTTTCGCGCTGCATGTATACAGAAATTTTACTTTATTTGAAAACTGTCAGCACAGAAAGTTAAAAAAATCATTTTTTTGCCAAAATTCATGTCTTTTTTGCTGAATATAATAAAAAGTAAAAATCGCAGGAGCAATCAAATAGCACCAAAAGAAAGCTTTATTAGTGACAAGAAAAGGAGCCAAAATTTATTTAGGTGGTAGGTTGTATGAGCGAGCAATAAACCGTGAAAGCTGCAGTGGTCTGAATGGAAAAAAAGTGGCCGGTCCTTAAAGAGGAACTGTAACGAAAAAACGGCCCCTGGGGGGTACGCACCTCGGGTGGGGGAAGCCTCAGGATCCTAATGAGGCTTCCCACGCCGTCCTGCGTCCCTCGGGGGTCTCGCTGTAGCCCTCCGTACAGCGGTGACGTAATATTTACCTTTGCAGGCTCCTGCGCAGGCGCTCTGGCTGCTTTCGCTCCGAAGGAGGCGGAAATACCCGATCGCCGTCGGGTCCGCTCTACTGCGCAGGCGCAAGTCTCCGGCGCCTGCGCAGTAGAGCGGACCCGACTGAGATCGGGTATTTCCGCCTCCTTCGGAGCGAAAGCAGCCACAGCGCCCCCGCTGGAGCCTGCAAAGGTAAATATTGAATTGAACAGTCGGCACAGTCGCCGGCTGTTCGGAGGGCTGCAGCGAGACCTCCGTGGGACAGAGGATGGCGTGGGAAGCCTCATTAGGATCCTGAGGCTTCCCCCACCCGAGGTGAGTACCCCCCAGGGGATCTTTTTGTTGTTACAGAGTCTCTTTAAGGGGTAGAAAGCCCTAGGTCCTCAAGTGGTTAATAGGTTGCATGCAAGCTGTTACAGGAAACCAACATCCTCCAGTGGTAGACTGGTCATGTGTATGCTCGGTGTGTATTCGACCCCACAAGTGGGGCTTGCACTCTTTTGCAGGTAGGCACTAGTCTGTTTTTAAGTAGTGCTCCTCATTTCCTTGCTATGTACTAATTTAATTCGTTTTTGGTCAGCTGCTCCCACTTAACAGCCATGCTTTCGGTGTATACGCAGAGCTTCTGTTTGGGTTCAAGGTGCGTTTGTAGTTCCTGGGGGGGATCAGCGCATCTCTGATTGGAGGCCATTCGGAGGCGGCCTGGTGTTGCGCTGATCCACCTTTTGCGTAATTTTCTGAATAAGTGGGTGCTGAAGTAGGGGTGCCCCCTACACCTGACTGTCGCTGTTACTATTAGAAGCCTCCAATCTCTATATTGGGCGGCTGGAGGCTGGCCCCTTCTTGCCTGCAGAAACGAATCACAGTGATCCCGGCAGCACCTATTCAGAAACTGTGGAGTGCAGTGATAAGAAACAGGGGCCTGGGCAGGTAATATACTTGCAGAAACAGAACAGCTTTCTGCACGGCAACGCTACGCAGAACAGAGCAGAGCGCAGGAGCCAACAGTTGTGGGATACAGGAGGATCTGGAGTCAACAAGTCTGAGGACAAGACGGGGGATGATAAACAGGAGCCGGAGTTCATCAATTATTAATCTGACTGGTACTAGGCATTAAAGATACCAGCCGCCCACTAAAGAGACCAAAGGCTTCTAATGGTAACAGCGACCACCAAATGCAGTGGATAGATCTCTTTCAAAACCCACTAATTCGGGAACCGTGTGTTATACCGACTTGGAACCTGGTGCAAATGAAAGCCAAGACGTTCAGCTTCCTAAAGATAGTTTAACCTTGCAAGAGAAGTAAATATATTTTTAACAGGAGGCTCCCAAATGTGCTGGACGGTATAATACGTAAGTACCAGATTTTCTTATCCATTTCCATTCACTTCTATGAGAAATCGATCAGAAAAAAGATCGATAATAAGATCAGACCTTTTGGAAATGATCTATCGGTCATCTATCTGCCAAAATAGCTCATGGTATATTCCCAGTATTAGCACCAGACTGCCTGATCTCCCAACTGACTGTTAGCACTAGACTGCGTGACCTCCCAATTGACTGATTTCTAAGATACTTTTTTCACTTATCCTTTAGTACAGTGTTTCTCAACATTTTATTGGTATGTACCCCTTTTAAAACCCTTTACTCACCGAGTACCCCCTAGCACAGTAATCATTATCACACGTACCCCTTGACAAATATATATTGAATAGTAGTACATGATAATTGGTTCTAAACAATTTCCAAGCATTTACTTTTGCTTTTAATTAGCTAAAATACTAATTTGGTGTTGTTTAACTAAGATTTATCATTTTCTACAACTTTAAATGTATTATTTTTGGTTAATTATATCAAGCCCGAGTACCCCCTGGAACCATCAGAAGTACCCCCTGGGGTACGCGTACCACATGTTGAGAACCTAGGCTTTAGTACTTTTTCCATTGCTAAGTGCTGAAAAGTTGAGAAGATGAAAAATGTGCCTATATTGTAGTGCCCTCTAGTGGTATTATATAGTTAAACAGCTGGGTATTTATTTTAGTATGTCTGAACAATTCATAGAAGTTTTGAATCAGGATGATACCATTTATTGGCTAACTTAGAGATGGATAAACAGTGAGCTTTCGACTTATAAAAAGCCTTCGTCGGACTGGTTCCTGACCAGAACTGAAAAACACAGCTTATATACACTGACATACAGAGGAGAAACATTCTTTAGCAAACATAAATGTAATTAGATGCCTTAACTGTTACTGAGGAGGATTTCCCAGGCATCCTATCTAAATTGATAAGATCAATAGAATCCTCAACATAACATAAAGCAGACTCTGGTGATGAAGAGACATCGTAAATTCCGAATTCAAATGGTAACTGGCCTGGTTACATGCACCATTAATTCTAAGCTTAAGAGAATTGTGGCATTTAAAGCCAGCACCTGAAAGCAAATAAAATGAATAGTGACAGTGAATTCCATCTTACACAGCATATGGCACAAAAATGAATGAAAAGATAGAAAAATTAAAAGAACTGTGGCATTTAAAACCCATCGTACCAGCACAAGAAGTTGGAGTCCTTGTTTAAACCATCTTGTACAGTTTTGAACCAATGTATAAACTGAACAATTCATACATACCCCACAGGTTTTTCAATAGAATAGTTTATTGTATTCAGGGCCAAGGCAAAGGCTCGGATGCATCTGTGCACCTCCACGTGCTCCCCACCCCCCCAACCATTGTAGAGTAGTGGCGAGCAGGGTGTGCTGGAGCAGCTGCACTTCTCTCGGCGCCTGGCTCTCTCTTCAGCACCATCACACCGTTCTGGAGGGGCACATCTGGCTACCTATAAGGGGGAAAGGGACTGGGGTCTCATGTGCTAGCTATACTGGGGTGGGCACAATTCAGAGGGGGGGGGCACACTTAAAGGGGTTCTGTGGGGGGTGTTGAAGATAGAAACAGACACTTACCTGGGGCTTCTATTAGCCCCCTGTAGCAGTAATGTCCCATGTCGTCCTCCTCCGATCCACCGTTCTCTGCCGCTGGCCCCGTTCTACCGCGGCATGCCATCCAACTGCAGCTGCGCGGCCGTGGCCGTGAGCCTGCTCGCTCCCGCGCACGTCATTGGAAGCTTAGTGCGCAGGCGCAGTACAAGAATACTTCATACTGCTCCTGCGCATTAAGCTTCCGATGACGCGAGTGGGAGCATGCATTATTCGTTTTGTTATACGAATAATTGCTCGGTGCTGGCGGCAGGGAACAGTGGAGGACGGCGTGGGACATTACTGCTACAAGGGGCTGATAGAAGCCCCAGGAAAGTGTCTGTTTCTATCTTCAACCCCCCCCCCCCACACACACACACACACACACACACAGAACCCCTTTAAGCATATTGTAACGAGATTGAGCGTATTTGTAAATGGTGCAAGGAAAACAATATTATGCTAAATGCAGAAACATGGTGGAACTGGTCTGGACTTCAAAAGGCTTCTCCAACACTCAGCCGGTCTGCATCAAGGGCACAGATGTCTCCAGATTGCTAAGTGTTTGGTTCATAGGCACTTCCATCACAAATTATTTGAGGTAAGGGAGAACACTTCCAAAACCCAGAAGAAGACTCTGCAAAGGTTGTTCTTCCTGAGACAGCTGAGGAAGTTTGGAACCCCACAAGAACTGTTGACCTGTTTCTACACTGCCTCCATGGAGTCTATCCGTTGATCCTCCATTGTTGTCTGGTATGCAGGTGAAACCACTAGCGACAGGCTTTAACTTGAAAAAGTGATCAACGCTGCCAAGAGGATCATTGGGTCACCCGTCACCTCTGGACTTCCTACACATCTCCATACTGAGGTCCAAGGCAAATAGAATATTGAACAACCTCACCCACCCCGGCAGTCGCTACTTCAAACATCTCTCTCCAGGCCATCTCTACAGAACCATCCCCAAAACCACCAGACACAGGAACTTCTTCCTCTAGGCTGTTCTTCTATTGAACTCTGACTTGTCTGGAATCTATCTGTACGACTGAGACTCTAAAGGGGCCCATACACCTAACGATTTTCCCGCCGATATACAGCCGTTTCGATCACAGTGATCGAAACGGCTGTGAAATCGCCGCGCACACCGCTGACAGAACAATCGATTTCTGTCCGAAATCAATCGTTCCCGCCGATTCCCGTCGACCCATCCATGCGGAAAATTTTTCGCCGGCGGGTCAGGAGTGCATCGTTAGCGGCGTTCGAATGCCCGACGACCGACGCAATACAGCGGTAATACATTACCTGCTCCAGCTGGCGCGAGTCCCCTGATCTTCTTCTCCGGTTCGGGCTCCAGAGCTACACAGAACTTCCTGTCCCGGCAGGAAGTTTAGGGGCCCATTTCCACTATCGCGAATCCGCATGCGTTGCCCGCATGCAGATTCGCACAGCCAATACAAGTGGATGGGCCTGTTTCCACTTGTCAGTTTTGCTGTGCGTTTTTCTGTGCAGGATTTTTCTGCATGGTACAGCCCTCAGAATTCGCCTGCGTTTGGAATGCAGGCGAATCGCACGCAATGTATTTAATAGGGAAATCGCATGTGTTTTCCCGATGCGTTTTTTGCCGCAAATTCGCATGCGATTTTGCATAGGTACCCATGTTAATTCACACAGGCAGTGACATGGTTAAAATCGCATCACCCTAACCTATGCGAAATCGCGGCAAAAAACGCATGCGGAATCGCACCTGCATGCGATTTGCTTGCGGTGATTCGCCGGCGATTCCGCAACGCTATAGTGGAAACGGGCCCTTAACAGTAGAGCGCCCTCTACTGTTTAAACTTCCCCTGGACAGGAAGTTCAGTAGCCAGAGCGGAGAAGAAGACAGCGGGGACTCGCGCCGGCCGGAGCAGGTAATGTATGAGGGGGGGGGCAGCAGCGGCAGCTCCACAGATTGTGATCGGTTTCAGGCTAAAATTGATTCACATTCTGTTTGCAGTAAAGGTGGCCATACGATCCCTCTCTGATCAGATTCGATCAGAGAGGGATCCATCTGTTGGTCGAATCTGATGGCAAATCGACCAGTGTATGGCCACCTTAACTCTGATCTCTGGCCCCCACCTCTGCAAACTTTGCAAAATTATGTCTGCCTAAAAAGTCTTAAAGGAATACTTAAGTCTAAATGTAGCGTATGTGTTATACGTTATAGCAGCATAGAGGGTGGTATAGCGGCTGGGAACGCGGAAAATCACTCGCGTTCCCAGCCTGTCGGCGGCTGTCGACAAACCCGGAAGTAGCCGCCAGCGGGGACGGATGATCGGAGCGGGGCTGCGAGGGCACCATCCAGCTTCAGGGGGCTGAGGGATGCCCCGGCTGAGTAAATGTTTTTTTTTTTTAGACTTTATTCCTTTAATACCTGTCTTCATTATCTGTTAACTGCTCTACTGCAAATGGCATGTGTACCACAAATAGTTCCGGATGCAACTTCTGTCATTCTCGGCAAATAAAGCTGATTCTGATTCTAAAAAAAACCTTATCCCATCCCAGGTTGTACTGTATTAGATACTAATCTCATACTGGAGTTGTAGCATTAATATGGAGGCTGCCATTTTCACTCTTACATTCTGAGTTCTTTATTCTGAGTCAATAATCACATGATTATTGGTACACCAGCACCACCACCTTGCTGCCATCCTACTTATCCTTATCCTTGAATATTTTGATTTATTTTATTCTATTATTTTTACTATTATTATTGGTTTGTAAAGCGCCAACATATTTCCTGGTGCTGTACAAAGTAAAAAAACAAACATGAAGTACAAAATAATACAAACAATGGTGTACATCAATATGTATCAATATCGTATGTACAGCTCCTGCCCATTCTCTTCTGTAAATTGTCATGTTCTCAATTGTGTGAATCTAAGGAAGCTGTAATTACAACACATCAGATGCTTGCAACTTATGTAAGCATGTGACACAGCAGTTGCACAATGCTTAGGTAAGTCATCTATTTTTGAGTTTGCTGTTTATATAATGCCTTTAGCCCTTTAAGAGCTAGTTCACACTCGGAACGCATTTTGTCACAATTTGCGTTCTGATTCCTGTTCAATTCAATAAGAATCACACCGCAATCACTTCCAAAGCACTGCATGCAGCATGTTTGCAATTTATGTAAATCGCAAACACTACAGTGAGAACGATCCCATAGGGATACATTAGTTACAGTGCTTTGCTGTTCACTAGCGATCAGCAAAGCGCCCAAGTGTAAACCAGTCCTTACCCTATATGCCTTTGATGGGATTTTAGTGGAGAATACTGTACATTTCAATAAGGAAAAAAAAACACATTTTCAAAATATTACTTTGTTTTTGGTTAATGGTTAATTTATGTGTCTGAACAATTTAACTTTATTCTTGTTAATTCATATGTTTGAGCAATTTATTTCATTGTTTCAAGTTGTACAAGTCTGCATTTATTTCATTGTTTGAAGTTTTATAAGTCTGAAGAATTTCAATCAATCTCATTACAGCATGGTAGTGTAGCAAATCATAGCCCCCTTATCTTGCAGCACTGGAATTGTATCATCTTGGCCAGGACACTGTTTGCTATTAGCATGGATTTTGTATATTCTCCCTGCGTTTGTGTGAGTTTTCCGTGGGCTCTGTAGTTTCCTCCTCCATCCCCAAAACATACAGATAAGTTAGTTGGTTAAATCCCCCATCCTCTCTTCAGGGTCCTCCTCTAAGACCCCTGTCTTCATCTGCCTCCTGCATGTTGCTAGAAGTCTTCAATGTCCTTCTGTGGGACTCCTCTATCCATTTATCTCCCACATGGTTCTAGATGTCTTCAGGGTCCTCCTTCAAGACCCCTGTCTTCATCTGCCTCCTGCATGTTGCTAGAAGACTTCAGCGTACTTCTCTGGGATCCCTTTCTTCATCTGCCTCCCACATGTTGCTGGAAGTCTTCTGCACCCCTCTCCGGGATCCCTGTCTTCATCTCTCTCTGACATGTTGCTGGTAGTCTTCAGGGTCCTTCTCCAAGACCACTGTCTTCCTCAGTCTCCTGCATGTTGCTAGATGTCTTCATGTCCTTCTCTGGAACCCCTGTCTTCATCTGTCTCCCACATGCTGCTAAAAGTATTTAACGTCCTTCTCTAGGACCCCTCTATCCATTTGTCTCCCACATATTGCTAGATGTCTTCAGGGTCCTCCTCCGAGATCTCTGTCTTCATCTGCCTCCTGCATGTTGCTAGAAGTCTTCAGCATTCTTTTCCGGGACCTCTGTCTTAATCTGTCTTCCGCATGTTGCTATAAGTCTTTTGCATCCTTCTTGTCTTCATCTGTCTGCAACATGTTGCTGGAAGTGTTCTGCATCCTTCTCTGGGATCCTTGTCTCCATCTGTCTTCTACATGTTTCTGAGAGTCTTCAAGGTCCTTCTCCAAGACCACTGTCTTGCTCTGTCTCCTGCTTGTTGCTAGAAGTCTTCATGTCCTTCTCTGGGACCCCTGTCTTCATCTGTCTGCAGCATGTTTGCTAGAAGTCTTCAGCGTCAATCTCTGGAACCCCTGTCTTCATTTGTCTCCCGTATGTTGCTATAAATCTTCAACAATCTTCTTCAGCATCCCTGTCTTCATCCGTCTCCTGCATGTTGCTAGAAGTCTTCAGTGTACTTCTCCGCGAGCCTGTCTTTATCTACCTTCCACATGTTACTATGTCTTCTGCATCCTTCTCCAGGATCCCTGTCTTCATCTATCTGCCACATGTTGCTGGAAGTGTTAAGGGTCCTTCTCCAGGATCCCTGTCTTCATCAGTCTCCCATATTTTGCTACAAGTCTTCAGCCTACTTCTCCGGGATTCCGTCTTCATCTGTCTCCTGCATGTTGCTATAAGTATTCTGCATCCTTCTTCGGTATCTCTATCTTCATCTGTATCCCACTTGTTGCTGGAAGTCTTCAGGGTCCTTCTCCAGCATCCCTGTCATCATCATCCAACTTCAGAATGCTGCTAGAAGTCTTCAAGCTCCTTATCTGGAACCTCTGTCTTAATTTGTCTCCCGCATGTTGCTAGATGTCTTCAGGGTTCCCTGTCTTTGTCTGTCTCCCACGTTACTGTTTTCTTCAGGACCCCTCTTAATGCATCTACCGAATTTTGCTAGAAGTCTACTATTTTGGTAGAAGTCTGCTTCTACGGTAATTTGCTTGAAGAATCTTGTCATATTCATAGAAACCTTTTCTCTTCTGTTTTCTATTTCACATGACCCACAAAAAGTCTGTTTGACTTTCCCACATCCCAAATGTAATCATAAACAAAGAAAGCAAAGTTCAAAGGGACTTTAATGGGGTATTAGTCAATAAACATTTTCAAGAAATAGGGTTATAAAAAAAATGAAAATGTTATTAAAAATTATGAATAGACAAATATATGGTCTGCTAACAATACTCTCCTTTCTTCCTCTCTGGTCACCTCGTCACACTCCTGCTTACAACACTTCTCTTGATCTTCTTCCCTCTTCTGGATCTCCCTCGCTTAACACATCTGCCACTCACCCACACTTACATTTTTTTTCGGCACAACCTGAAAACTCAACTCTTTAGACAAGCATACTATTTCACTTGGGACACTTTTGGTTACTAACCATCTCAAACACAACTTCCTTTCCCATATGGAACTATCCCTTAACACGTTAGAATGTAAATGTGGCCATACATCTGTAGGTTTGGTGGCCAATCGATTATCCAATTCAATAACTTTCATTGAAACGGATGAAAATCAGTGCTGCCAAAAGCATGTCCGATCAACAATGCAACCAATTTCGGGCCAAAATAGGTTGCATGTATCGATGGACATGCTGGAAAATCTGGAGCCGACCTGCTCAATCGGGTGCGCTGTGGTAACAGCGTGCAATAATCACGAACGTTGAATGTAACAGAAGCCCCTAGTGTACATGTACACCCTGGTGCACCATGCAGTTATACCTTTCCAGTGTCTGCAGCTGTGTCCGCACTCCTTTTCCGGATTCCATCCCAAGTGGTTTCCGGCGCTTTGCACGCGGGGCACGTGTGTGACTCCACTGTAACAGTGGCAGCCACATGGGGCTCGATTCCAGAAGAGGAGTGTGGACACAGCGGCAGGTAAAGTATAACTGCATAGTTGTATACAATGAACAGAGGCGCCAAAAGTATAAAATTAGATGAAATGAGCTTAAAAACCAACTCAAATGGCAAAAATGAAGGAGGAAGTGGTGGTCTTATCTCCCTCAAGCAGACACGACAACGACTGCGATTCAGAGACAGTCAAACACATTTATTAGAAACTCAAAAACAATTTTGCAACATGTTTCGCATGCTCAATCCAGCTTCATCAGGCAATACAGGGAGGAGTATCAAGCGATCTGCACAAGGATTCAAGTTAAGCACCTCACATAGGGCAAGCAACGAATACGTTTCGAGAGAGGCCCTCTTAGGGCATATGGACTTGATAAAGAGAGGCTCTCCTCTCAAAACATTGTCATTGCTTGACCTATCTCCTGTTTTTGCCTTGAAGACTGTGCTGGCTAGGTCCCTTCTCTTCACATTCCAACTGCCAAAATATTTCACGCTGAAATTGATCGAGAATCGGCCTGTGCTTTATAGCGGCCAACAGATTTCTCTCTGATCAGATTCGATCAGAGGGAGATCTGTCTATTTGGCTACTGGCACCAAAATCGCTAGATGTATGGGTACCTTAACCACTTCGCCGCCCGGGTACAGTATATCTACGCTCCTTTGGACTTCAGTTCCCCGCCCGGAGCGTATATATACGCACCCCCCGCCGCTACCGCCGCTGTCCGCGCGCACTCCCGCGATCGTGCACGCCGCCGCCCACTCGCTCGGAGATCAATGAACGGGAAAATCCATTCCCGTTCGTTGATCTCTGCCCCTGCAATGATCGGCATGCTTCTATGAGAAGCAGCGCGGCCATTGTGAAAAAACTCAGTTTCCCAGCCTCCCTTCCTGCAAGCGTCCTTCCGACGCTTGTAGGACGCCTGCAAAAAAAATGTGGCCATCTTGTGGCCAAAAAGTAATACTACACCCAAAAACATTTTTCACATACACATACATTATTTTCACTATTAATTTTAACTCATTAACTCCCACACTCCCCAATTGTTACCAATATTTTTTTTTGTAATATTAAAATAAATTAAACAAAATTACAATAAAAAAAAACTTAAATAGTTACCTTAGGGACTGAAATCTTTAAATATTTATATCAAGAGGGTATAACACTGTTACTTTATAAATTATGGGCTTGTAATTAGGGATAGACACAAAACAGAAAAAAAATGCACCTTTATTTGCAAATAAAATATTGGCGCCAAACATTGTGGTAGGGACATAATTTAAACGGTGTAATAACTGGGACAAATGGGCATATAAGTTACATGGATTTTAATTATAGTAGCATGCATTATTTCAAAACTATAATGGCGGAAAACTGAAAAATAATGTTTTTTTTTCCAAATGTTTTCCTATTTTCCCATTAAAACACATTTAGAATAAAATAATTCTTGGCATAGTGTCCCACCTAAAGAAAGCCTAATTGGTGGTGAAAAAAACAAGATATAGTTCATTTTATTGTGATAAGTAATGATAAAGTTATAGGCGAATGAATGTAAGGAGCGCTGAAAGGAGAAAATTGCTCGGACGCTGAAGGGGTAAAACCCCTCAGTTGTGAAGTGGTTAAAGGAAACCAGAGTCAGTGATAGCTAAAGATCTGATACTTACCCGGGGCCTCTTCCAGCCCCATAAGCACATCTGAGTCCCTTGCCGTCCTCTTGCGGTCTGCCGTTCAGCCGCAATCAGCCCCGTAACAGCTCAGTCACGTCAGCCGCCTTCTGCGTTATTGTACAGATTTAATTAGACTTCATGGACATATACCAGCACTCCCCAAAAATATCGTAGGTGGAGGGAAATTTCCCTGAACTTTCTATGTAGATACTTAGTAATTAGCCTACTAATTTTTACTCACAGTACTCACAACAGCTTTTAAACATCAACCCTATGAAAATGTTTGCTTTACTTTTAAATAAGAGAGTGGTATTTGCACCTGATCCTTTCTCACCGCTCTGCAGAAGGCTGGGGTACTAACAAACCCAGGGACCCTGCCCAGTGCATGTCATAGAGAGGTCATTGCAGGACTTTTGTGAGTATTTGAGGGTGGTTTCTGTTTTTAGGTAACGGGAAGTAAAAATCTCTCGGCCATCAGCTTTAAACGTTTGACTATTTGGAACCTATTTTGGAGCCGCCTGACTTAGCACTTGCTTTGTCCCCGTTGTGTTGGTATGTGAAAACCGCTGCTTTCTGCTGATCCTAATTGCTGTTTTGTGCTGTGGCCAATGTAAATGTGACTCTAGCAGCATTCCACTTCATTCACGCCTCTCTAGTAACTTTCATGGACAACACATCTCTGTAGATCAAAGCAGCACATTACAACTAAGTGGCTGTTATAGAAGAGCAGTGTATTTATTTTCAAGCACACCTAAACTAATACTTATTTAAGGGCTTAGTTTCATGAGTCAGGTAATAATAATTCTCAGAGTATATTTAGCCTCTTACCTAATCATTTTTCACCAAGGCATCCTCTTGCCCAGAATGAAGGATACCATTTTGCTCGGTGTGTAGCTTGCTCAATGAAGATTTTCACAGTAATGAACAAGCAAGAACTGGGCGGAGCTGGCATCAGAATTTTCAAGGCTGCATACTAGGTAAACCTCTGGGACTCAATCCGCAACTCATTCCCTGCTACTATTAAGATAGCCGTACATCACTCGGTGTATGGGCAGATTGACTAGATTGACTATGAGATACATCCTTTTCTGATCAAATCTGATCAGAGAGGGATCTGTTGTCTGCAGGGGCGTATCTGGGTACTATAGCACCCATTGCAAACACTAAAACTGCACTCCCTCCTTTCCCCCCACCCTCCAAGTTTATTAAGTGAAAGAGTGTTAAAGGACAACCAAGGTGGCAAGTGACATGAGGAGATAGACATGAGTATGTACAGTGCCAAGCACACAAATAACTAGGCCGTGTTCCTTTTTTTCTTTCTCTGCCCGAAAGAGTTAAACATCAGGTATGCAAGTGACAGTTTCTGACTGGGTCGGACTGGGTCAGACAATAGCATAACCCTCACTGATAAGTAATTACAGCCTTAAAACACTTTCCTGTCAGCAAATGGCTTCTGAGAGCAGAAAAGAGATAAAAAGATTCAATAATTCATAGATTTTAGCTCTGGCATATTTCAATGAAGGTGTCATTGAGCAGAGACAATGAAACAGTAAAAACTTAAAAACTAGACTTAACCTCTTCACCTCAAAGGGTTTTTCTGCTCAAAAAACCAGAGCAGTTTTCACCCGTCAGCGCTCCTTCCATTCATTCACCTATAACTTTATTACTACTTATTACAGCGAAACAATCTATATCTTGTTTTTTTTGCCACTGTATAGGCTTTCATTGGGGGGTACTTTTTGCTAAAAATTATTTTCTTCTAACTCAGTTTTAATAAGAAGAATAAGAAAAAAATTAAAAAAAAACATTATTTCTCAGTTTTCAGCCATTATATTTTCAAAATGAAACATGCTACCGTAATTAAAACCCACACATTTTATTTTCCCGTTTGTATCGTTTATTGCAACGTTTAAACTTTTTCCCTAGTACAATGTATGGCGCCAATATTTCATTTGGAAATAAAGGTGCATTTTTTTAAGTTTTGCGTCTATCCCCAATTACAGGCCCATAATTTATAAACTAATTGTAGTATACAGTTTTTGTATACATATTAAAAAAGTTCAGTCCCTAAGGTAACTATTTATGTATTTTTTTTTTTTATTTTGTAATTTTTTTTTTATTAAAAAAAATAAATTAAAAAAAAAATGGTAACTTTAGGGGAGTGTGGGAGGTCAGGGGTTAATAATAATAATAAAAAAGGTAACTAGGGATAAAAAAAAAAAAGGGGGATGTAATATTACATTTTGGCCACAAGATGTCCTCAGTAGTGACTTCAGCTCCGTACTGTTTGTACGGAAACGGAAGCACTACGCATACGGAATGAATGAATGGCCGAGCCGTCTGTATAGACGGCTGCAGCCATTCACACGGGGAATTAGATCAATGAATGGGATTTGTTTTCCCATTCATTGATCTAGCGGCGGGCGATCGGCGGTAATGAGCGGTGGTACCGAGCGCGGGGTGGGCAAGTGGGGGGGGGGCGCAGCGGGAGGGGCGTAGTACCTACGTCCCTGCACAGAGTTATGGCAGTTTGCAGGGACGTAGTTACTCGTCCCGGGGGAGGGGAAATGGTTAAATATAAAATAAAAATGTAGGATTTCTAAAAAAAAAAGGTAATTTTTAGGAAAAGGAGGATAGATACAATTGTGTTTCTCATCAGTTTATTTTCACCTTGGATGTCCTTTAAGGCAAGTTGGAATATCTCAGTCCAAAATGCAGTGGGAAACCAGAATTCAACACTACCAGAGAGACAGTTTAATTTTTATCTTTAGGCCACACTGCTGTTGTAACACAGTTGTGTTGTCTCTAGATACAAGAATTAAAGAGAACCCGAGGTGGGGTTCTGACAATGCTATCCACATACAGAGGCTGGGTCTGTTTATATTGCCCAGCCTCTGTTGCTATCCAGATCCCCCCTAAGCCCCCCTGCGCTCTGCTATCCCCCATAAATCACAGCCGCGCTGCCGACACGCAGTGTGTCACAGCGGGCTATGTTTACCTCTGTACTATCAGTCTCTGTGCTCCCCCGCCTCCTGCATAGCTCCGGTCCCCGCCCGCGTCCCTTCCCTCCCCACTGATTGGAGGGAAAGGCCGGATTTGTGCTCTTTACCGCCCTAGGCCACAGTCACCAGCCGCCCCCCTTTAGTATAGGTAGCGAGATGACCCCTCCCCTTCCCTCTAGCATAGGTAGCCTGATGACCCCCTCCCCCCAGTATAGGTAGCCAGATGACTCCTCCCCACTTTCCCTCCAGTACAGGTACAGGTAGCCAGATGCCCTCCCCCTCTTCCCTGTAGTATATGTAGCCAGATGACTCCTCCCCCCTCCCCCTTTCCTTCCAGTATGGGTAGCCAGATGACTCCCTTTATCCCTCCTCCCCCCCCCCCTTTCAGTAAAGGTATGTAAAGGTGTCACTCATTTCGTCTTGTCTCCAGTGCCAAAGCTTCCTGTTCCCTTCCATCTCCAATGCTGTCCAAGTCCATAGCCGCCGGCCACAATGCAAACGTGCACAGAAAGCAAGGTGGCTGCTGCATAGGCAGCTAACAGCAGAGTACCGCGGGTCTCCTGCATTGCACCAGCTTAGCCTGCTGCTTTGGTGCCCTTGCTCCTGTGGTGCCCTAGGCCATGGCCTAGGTGGCCTTGGCCTAAATCCGGCCCTGGATGCACGCACAGTGCGGCTGTGAATTATGGGGGATAGCAGAGCGCAGGGGGAACTTACGGGGGATCTGGATAGCAACAGAGGCTGGGCAATATAAGCAGACCCAGCCTCTGTATGTAGATAGCATTGTCAGAACCCCACCTCGGGTTCTCTTTAAGCAGCTGGGTTACCCAAATAACAGAGTTTAATATGCCTCCGGTTACATAAATTGAGAAGCCATGGTCCCCTAGATATTCAAATTAAGTAGCTACGTGCTTCACAATTAAATTAATAAATAGTCACATTGTTCCTGATAAAAGAAAACTTTTGTCACATGCTTCCAGATTAAAGAATCAAATAGTACCATGCCTCCAGATAAAAAAAATGAAGCAGTCACATGGCTCCAGATAATTCATCAAGTAGTCACATGTCACCCAATAAAAATATTAAATTGTCACAATCATCCAGATAAAATAATGAAGTAGTCACACTCCTCCAGAAAAAGTAATCAAGTAGTCACACTCCTCCAGATAAAGTAATCAAGTAGTCACACTCCTCCAGATAAAGTAATCAAGTAGTCACACCTCTCCAGATAAAGTAATCAAGTAGTCACACTCCTCCAGATAAAGTAATCAAGTAGTCACACTCCTCCAGATAAAGTAATCAAGTAGTTACACTCCTCCAGATAAAGTAATCAAGTAGTCACACTCCTCCAGATAAAGTAATCAAGTAGTCACACTCCTCCAGCTAAAGTAATCAAGTAGTCAGGTGTCTCAAGATAAACAAAATAAATAGTCAGGTGAGTAAAGATAAAATGATTAAATAGCCAAGTGTGCCCTGTATACATAAACTAAGTAGCCATGTTCCCCAGATAACAGAATTATTCTGATCTGAGGTCTGAGTGATGGGGATAGACGGAGGGCATTTCAGTGCAGCCCAGGGGCAGGCAAGACCTCCATGGTGCTGTGGTGCCAATGGCACGAGCCATGCCTGCACCCCTCTAGATACGCCACTTGTTGCCTGCCCATATACTGTAGACCAATTTCTGATAGACTTCAGCATGAAATCTATCAGAAATTGGCCAAGCACTGCCACCTGCTTGGCTGCCCCCCAAGAGTCAAAGTGTCCCCCCAGGTGCCTGTGCTCAGTAAAGTTTCTCCTGTCCGATTCCTAGCCTTCTTCAGTGTCACCATAAGCGCCTCTACCAAGTGGCACTAGGCACGTGGTACAGTAAAGTTACACAGGCGCCTGGTGCCGATTGTTAAAGGGGCTCGTGGTGACGGTGTGACTCATGGTGACGGACATTGTGGCGGAGAGCAGGTGAGACTTTTACACTACACACGGTCACAGGGGAGAGACACTTTTACACTTGGGGACAATAGCTGGGGGTACGTCAGTCGTCGCAATATCAAACACCATTAAAGCCACGCACCCAATCAAGCACTTGCAACCGAGATTGTCCAGCATGTTCGATCAATCCACTCGAACGGTCAAATATTGATTGAGAGATCTATCTGGTGGCCATGTTGCAACACAGATTATCGAATTGAAAGATCAATCAGGACGCAATATTTTGGTGTTTGGCCACCTTAGTGGTGTATGGGCACATTAGCGTCAAGCACACACCACACTAGGTATACCTAAACTGAGAGGTATATGGAGGCTGCCATTTTAAATTCCTTTTAACCTCATTGCCGTTCCAATTGTGTCGGCAAGGGGGCGGCGCAGCACTTTTTTTAAAAAAATGTTTTTTTTTAATTCATGTAGCTAGCCTAGCGCTAGCTACATGATAGCCGCTGAGAAGCGGCATCCCCCTACCTAAACCGATCGCCGCCAGCGCTCTCTGAAAGCAGGAAATCCCGTTCAGAATGGGATTTCCTGCTGGGCTTCCCCCATGGCGACGGGGCGGGATGACGTCACCGACGTCCGGACGTCAGAGGGAATCCCGATCCACCCCTCAGCGCTGCCTGGCACTGATTGGCCAGGCTGCGCAAGGGGTCTGGAGGGGGAGGGCGGCGCGGCGGGTAGCTGCGAATCGGCGGGCGAGCGGCGATCGAAATATGCACGCAGCTAGCAAAGTGCTAGCTGCGTGCAATAAAAAACAAATTTGTGAAAATCGGCCCAGCGGGGCCTGAGAAATCCTCCTGCGCAGGTTACCCCGAGCTGAGCTCGGGATAACCGACAAGGAGGTTAAACAATACCAGTTGCCTGGTCTCCTGCTCATCTCTTGGGCTACAGTAGTGTCTGAATCACACACCTGAAACAAACCTGTGGCTAATCCAGTCAGACTTGAGTTAGAAACAGCTTGTTCAGGGTGTGTGGCTAAAAGTATTAGAGGCAGAGGATCAACAGGATAGTCAGACAATTTGTATTGTTTAAAAGGAAATCAATATGTCAGACTCCATATCCTTCTCAGTTTAAGTGTACTTTAAGGGACAACAAATCATTTAAACTCTTAGCCTTCAATTCACCTTCCCTCCCAATAACAATGAGTTCTGGGTCACCATGACCTTGCTGGTTAGTCTGTGCCTCTATTATTTCCTCAGGGGAAATCACATCTGACTTGTGCTGGATACACACCATGCGTTTCCGCATTCGATGCGGCCGTCGATACGCGTCGATTCGATTATTTCTGACATGTCCGATTCAAGCTTCGATGGATCGTTAGGTAGATTTGCCATACTTTACATGGCAATCGAAATAAAAATCATCGAAATTCGTTCGGAAATGCTCGGAAATAATCAAATTGACGCGTATCGACGGACGCATTCGACGCGGAAGCTCATGGTGTGTATCCAGCATTGCCATTGGGAAGTCATTAGCTCTATGAAGCAATTACTCAATGACCCGGGGAACATTCTCATTTTCTACCAACTCTCCACAAAATACAATATTCTTATACCACACTTCAACATTTGGTCAAATGAAATACTTTATCACCCATACAGTAGGGCTATAAGGCGCTATTAATTCACTTTCTTTCCATCTTACTATATACTCTCTTCCATGTACGCATCCCAGAGGGACCAAACCTCCTCCAATGACTAGAGTTGGGCCGAACGGTTCGCCTGCGAACGGTTCCATGCGAACTTCAGTGGTTCGCGTTCGCGTCCCGCAGGCGAACGTTTGCGGAAGTTCGGTTCGCCCCATAATGCACATGGAGGGTCAACTTTGACCCTCTACATCACAGTCAGCAGGCCCAGTGTAGCCAATTAGGCTACACTAGCCCCTGGAGCCCCACCCCCCCTTATATAAGGCAGGCAGCGGCGGCCATTACGGTCACTCGTGTGCTGCCTGCGTTAGTGAGAGTAGGGCGAGCTGCTGCAGACTGTCTCTCAGGGAAAGATTAGTTAGGCTTAACTTGTTCCTGTCTGGCTGCATACCTGTTCTGTGAACCCACCACTGCATACCTGTGCTGTGAACCCACCACTGCATACCTGTGCTGTGAACCCACCACTGCATACCTGTGCTGTGAACCCACCACTGCATACCTGTGCTGTGAACCCACCACTGCATACCTGTTCAGTGAACCCACCACTGCATACCTGTGCTGTGAACCCACCACTGCATACCTGTGCTGTGAACCCACCACTGCATACCTGTTCAGTGAACCTGCCACTGCATACCTGTTCTGTTCAGTGGACCCGCCACTGTATACCTGTTCATTGAACCCACCACTGCATACCTGTGCTGTGAACCCACCACTGCATACCTGTTCTGTGAACCCACCACTGCATACCTGTGCTGTGAACCCACCACTGCATACCTGTTCAGTGAACCTGCCACTGCATACCTGTTCTGTTCAGTGGACCCGCCACTGTATACCTGTTCATTAAACCCACCACTGCATACCTGTGCTGTGAACCCACCACTGCATACCTGTTCTGTGAATCCACCACTGCATACCTGTGCTGTGAACCCACCACTGCATACCTGTTCAGTGAACCTGCCACTGCATACCTGTTCTGTTCAGTGGACCCGCCACTGTATACCTGTTCATTGAACCCACCACTGCATACCTGTGCTGTGAACCCACCACTGCATACCTGTTCTGTGAACCCACCACTGCATACCTGTTTAGTGAACCCGCCACTGCATACCTGTTCTGTTCAGTGGACCCGCCACTGTATACCTGTTCAGTGAACCCGCCACTGCATACCTGTTCTGTTCAGTGGACCCGCCACTGTATACCTGTTCAGTGAACCCGCCACTGCATACCTGTTGTGTTCAGTGAACCTGCCACTGCATACCTGTTCTGTGAACCCGCCACTGTATACCTGTTCTGTTTAGTGAACCCGCCACTGTATACCTGTTCTGTTTAGTGAACCCGCCACTGCATACCTGTTCTGTTCAGTGGACCCGCCACTGTATACCTGTTCAGTGAACCCGCCACTGCATACCTGTTCTGTTCAGTGGACCCGCCACTGTATACCTGTTCAGTGAACCCGCCACTGCATACCTGTTGTGTTCAGTGAACCTGCCACTGCATACCTGTTCTGTGAACCCGCCACTGTATACCTGTTCTGTTTAGTGAACCCGCCACTGTATACCTGTTCTGTTTAGTGAACCCGCCACTGCATACCTGTTCTGTTCAGTGAACCCGCCACTGTATACCTGTTCAGTGAACCCGCCACTGCATACCTGTTGTGTTCAGTGAACCTGCCACTGCATACCTGTTGTGTTCAGTGAACCTGCCACTGCATACCTGTTCTGTGAACCCGCCACTGTATACCTGTTCTGTTCAGTGAACCCACCGCATCAGTGCGCATACCTGTGCAGTTAAGTGAACCCACCTACCCACGTGAGTGCACGCAGTGTGATATACCACTCCGTGCATACCCGATATGGACAAAACAGGTAGAGGAAGAGGTAGTGCCAGAGCCAGAGGAAGGCCACCCGGCAGGTCTGCGCGAGGTCGTGTAAATGTAATTTCGTGTGGACCTGGCCCACAGTACAGTGCTCGGAAGAAGGCACGTCCCATCACCTCCCAAGATTGTCAGGACGTGGTTGAGTATTTAGCGACACAGAACACCTCATCTTGCTCAGCCACCAGCGCTACTACTAGCACCACTTCCGCTGCATTTGACACTTCGCAAGAATTATTTAGTGGTGAAATCACTGATGCACAGCCATTGTTGTTACAGCCAGATGAATTTTCACCAGCTCATATGTCTGAGTTACGCGGCAACACTATGGATGTAACGTGTCAGGAGGATGAAGGACCTACTGATGGTGCAAGTTTGGATTTGTCTGAGGCAAGTGAAGCTGGGCAGGATGACTACGATGATGACGGTAATAGGGATCCTCTGTATGTTCCCAATAGAGGAGATGAAGAGGGGGACAGTTCAGAGGGGGAGTCAGAGAGTAGTAGGAGGAGAGAAGTTGCTGAAAGAAGCTGGGGCAGCTCTTCGTCAGAAACAGCTGGTGGCAGAGTCCGGCACCATGTATCGCCACCTATGTACAGCCAGCCAACTTGCCCTTCAGCATCAGCTGCTGAGGTCCCCATAGTGCCCACATCCCAGGGTGGCTCAGCGGTGTGGAAATTTTTTAATGTGTGTGCCTCAGATCGGACCAAAGCCATCTGTTCGCTCTGCCAACAAAAATTGAGTCGTGGAAAGGCCAACACTCACGTAGGGACAAGTGCCTTACGAAGGCACCTGGAGAAAAGGCACAAACAGCAATGGGATGGCCACCTGAGCAAAAGCAGCAGCAGCACACAAAAGCAAAGCCACCCTCCTTCTCCTCTTCCTCCTCCATCAGGTGCATTATCTGCTTCTGCCGCTTTCTCCCTTCCACCTTCACAGGCACCCTCCTCCACTCCGCCTCTGCCCTTGAGCGGTTCCTGCTCCTCTGCCCACAGCAGCAGTCAGGTGTCCGTGAAGGAAATGTTTGAGCGGAAGAAGCCAATTTCGGCCAGTCACCCCCTTGCCCGGCGTCTGACAGCTGGCGTGGCGGAACTGTTAGCTCGGCAGCTGTTACCATACCGGCTGGTGGACTCTGAGGCCTTCCGTAAATTTGTGGCCATCGGAACACCGCAGTGGAAGATGCCAGGCCGCACTTATTTTTCGAGAAAGGCCATACCCCAACTGCACCGTGAAGTTGAGAGGCAAGTGGTGTCATCTCTTGCGAAGAGCGTTGGGTCAAGGGTACACCTGACCACGGATGCCTGGTCTGCCAAGCACGGGCAGGGCTGCTACATTACCTACACAGCCCATTGGGTGAACCTGGTGGTGAACGATGGCAAGCAGGGCGCAGCGCACCAAATTGTGACACCTCCACGGCTTGCAGGCAGGCCTCCTGCCACCTCCTCTCCTCCTGCTACATGCTTTTCGCTGTCCTCCTCCTCCTTGGCTGAGTGGCAGTTCTCCTCTCCAGCTACACAGCCCCAGCTCCGCAGGGCCTATGCTGCATGCCAGGTAAGACGGTGTCACGCCATCTTAGACATGTCTTGTCTCAAAGCGGAGAGTCACACTGGAGCAGCTCTCCTGGCTGCTCTTAAGAAACAGGTGGATGAGTGGCTGACCCCGCACCACCTGGAGATAGGCAACGTGGTGTGCGACAACGGCAGCAATCTGCTTGCCGCTTTGCATATGGGGAAGCTGACACACATACCCTGCATGGCACATGTCATGAATCTAGTGGTTCAAAGATTTGTGGCAAAGTACCCTGGCTTAGCGAATGTCCTGAAGCAGGCCAGGAAGTTCTGTGGGCATTTGAGGCGGTCTTACACAGCCATGGCACGCTTTGCGGAAATTCAGCGCAAAAACAACATGCCGGTGAGACGCCTCATTTGCGATAGCCCGACTCGCTGGAACTCGACCCTGCTCATGTTCTCCCGCCTGCTAGAACAGAAGAAAGCCGTGACCCACTACCTCTACAACTACAGTAGAATGAAACAGTCTGGGAAGATGGGGATGTTCTGGCCTGACAACTGGGCACTGATGGAAAATGCATGCAGGCTCATGCGGCCGTTTGAGGAGGTGACCAACCTGGTGAGCCGCAGTGAGGGCACCATCAGCGACTTAATTCCCTACGCTTACTTCTTGGAGCGTGCTGTGCGTAGAGTGGCGGATGAAGCTGTGAATGAGTGTGACCAGGAACCGTTACGGCAGGAACAGGCATGGGACCAATTTTCATCAGACCCAGCTGTTTCCTCAACACCTGCGGCAGCACAGAGGGGGGAGGAGGAGGAAGAAGAGAAGTCGTGTGCAGAAGACGAGTCAGACTCAGAGGATGATGAGCAAGGTGTTTCTTTGGGGGAGGAGGAGGAGGAGGAGGAGGAGGGGACAGCGGCAGGAGAACAACCTCAGCAGGCATCGCAAGGGGCTTGTGCTGCTCAACCTTCCCGTGGTATTGTTCGCGGCTGGGGGGAGGAGGTTGACTTACCTGACGTCACTGAGGAAGAGCAAGAGGAGATGGAGGGTACTGGATCCGACTTTGTGCAGATGTCGTCTTTTATGCTGTCCTGCCTGTTGAGGGACCCCCGTATAAAAAACCTCAAGGGGAATGACCTGTACTGGGTGGCCACACTACTAGACCCTCGGTACAGGCACAAAGTGGCGGACCTGTTACCAACTCACCGGAAGGTGGAAAGGATGCAGCACATGCAGAACAAGCTGTCAACTATGCTTTACAATGCCTTTAAGGGTGATGTGACGGCACAACGCCAGCAAGGTACCACTGCCACTAATCCTCCTCCCGTGTCCACGCAGTCAAAGACAGGACGCTCCAGCGATCTCATGGTGATGTCAGACATGCGGACGTTCTTTAATCCAACGCCTCGCCGTAGCCCTTCCGGATCCACCCTCCACCAACGCCTGGAACGGCAGGTAGCCGACTACCTGGCCTTAAGTGTGGATGTAGACACTGCTGTGAACAGCGATGAGGATCCCTTGAACTACTGGGTGCGCAGGCTTGACCTGTGGCCAGAGCTGTCCCAATTTGCCATCCAACTTCTCTCCTGCCCTGCCGCAAGCATCCTGTCAGAAAGGACCTTCAGCGCAGCTGGAGGCATTGTCACAGAGAAGAGAAGTCGCCTAAGTCACAAAAGTGTTAAGTACCTCACCTTTATCAAAATGAATGAGGCATGGATCCCGGAGGGCTGCTGCCCGCCCCAAGACTAAGTCAGTCCCCGCACACACAGCATCTCTGCCTGCACGCCGTGTGACTGGCTGCCTGGCCTGCCCCAAGAAGACTAAGTCGCTCCCAGTCCCTCCACACAGCATGTCTGCCTGCAGGCCGCTTGACTACCTTCTCTGCCACCACCAACAGGGTGCGGGACTCCAGGCGGATTGCTGAATTTTTTAGGCCGCTGCTAGCAGCGGCCGCTGTAATAATTTTTCTGGTGCGTGTACATGACTGCCTAATTTTTCTGGCTGCACTGCGGGCAGCTGCAACAACAAAAGAAAAGGCATGTACATGCGCCCATTCCCCTTCGTGATCATTACCTTGCCGTGGTGAAGGGGCTTGCGTATCACAATGAAGCAATGACCGGCGCCTAGATGAGTGTCTCGGGGGGCACACCCACGATAATAAGGTCGTTGCCTCATTGTGGTCAGACCAAATTTGATCAGCTGGACAGTCACTGTTCTGTCATTCAGCTACATCAGCCAGGCGACCATATGGGCTGTAAAGCCACCAAAACCTGCACTCTCGCCATGGTGCGCACCAGTCCAGCACGGCCGTCACTACACAAACAGCTGTTTGCGGTGCGTTACACGGTGAGTTTGGTGTGTCAGTGTGAAGCAGTACCTTAATTACACTACCTGATTGATGTATACACATGCAAGATGTTTGAAAGCACTTTAGGCCTGTCATTTAGCATTCAATGTGATTTCTGCCCTTAAAACGCTGCTTTGCGTCAAATCCAGATTTTTCCCCGGGACTTTTGGCATGTATCCCACTCCGCCATGCCCCCTCCAGGTGTTAGACCCCTTGAAACATCTTTTCCATCACTTTTGTGGCCAGCATAATTATTTTTTTTTTCAAAGTTCGCATCCCCATTGAAGTCTATTGCGGTTCGCGAACTTTAATGCGAACCGAACCTTCCGCGGAAGTTCGCGAACCTAAAATCGGAGGTTCGGCCCAACTCTACCAATGACCCATAAAAAATGGCCAAACCTAAATGACTGACTGTTGGGAACACTTATTGTTAATTACAGGTTGCTGCATTGTTAAACATGTCATTAAAGAGGCACTACAGCGAAAAACTGTAACATTTTAAATATGTGCAAACATAGACAAAATGGAAGTACAATAGAGTACAATAGAGTAAAATGAGCCATACATTACTTTTCTCCTATGTTGCTGTCACATACAGTAGGCAGTAGAAATTTGACAGAAGTGACGGGTTTTGGACTAGTCCATCTCTTCATAGGGGATTCTCAGCAAGGCTTTTATTCTTCATAAAGATATTCCCGAAGAATGATTGAAACAATGATGCTGGCCAGCCTCCCTGCTCATTACACAGTTTTTTGGCAGTTGGACAGAGCAACTGCCATTCACTAAGTGCTTTTGAAAATAAATATATCCCTGAGAATCCCCTACAAAGAGATGGACTAGTCCAAGACCTGTCACTTCTGTCAGATTTCTACTACCTACTGTAAGTGACAGCAACATAGGAGAAAAGTAATTTATGGCTCGTTTTATTCTGGAAAAAATTTACTTCTTATTTGTATATGTTTGCACATATTTTAAATTTTACAGTTTTTCGCTGTAGTGCCCCTTTAACAAGGAATTTAGAGAGAGAGGCAATTAAAACTGATGCATGGGACACGAGTCTCGACTCCCTATTAATATTTCTCATTCTGACAAATATTCCCCCAGACTAATGAGTTGAGTAAAATGTTTCAATCCTACACCGAACCCTGATCTTGTCCTGTCATTCACATGATATGGCTATCCACACTGGCTTGGCTGAAAACCTATGACCTGAAAACGCTTCAAGCTAAAGGAGGGCCGGTTCTAGACTTTTAGGCCTTATATTATGCTTTGCTATTTCTAGTGTGTGCCAGCCCTTACTCTGATTGCACAACTACTTGCAGAAGCGTAACTACAATTCATGGCCCCCCCAATGGTCACACCCCTTCCTTTTCCTCCTATTGGTGACCCTCACAGCCTTGGGGCCCATATTACAAGGATCACAAAACAAGTGTAGCCTTCCTGATCTCCACACCCATCACAAGTGTAGCCACAAAAACACCTGATCAGAAGTATAGCTCCCTGTATCAAAGGAGTGAAGAGTAGTTGAACAGCTCTGGGCTCCCTGCTATGCAGGTGCTCCTCCCCTCTAGTTACGCCCAGGACTACTTGATGCTTCACTTGACACTATGGGCCCGATCCAATTCACTTTTTCTCCTAAGTTTTCTTCTAGGAGATCATTTTCACCTGCATGATATACAGTAACTTTTGCACTCTGCAACTGAAAAAGTACCCGAAAAGTACTATTAAAATTTGTTGTATTATACTGATTTTATTATTATTATGATTTAGTATTTATATAGCGCCAACATCTTCTGCAGCACTGTACAGAGTATATTGGGCTTGATTCACAAAAGAGTGCTAACTGCTAGCACGGCGTTTTCGCGCGAATTTACGTGTTTGCGCGCGATCGCGAATTTTTGCGTGCAATTAAACTTTTCGTGTGCAAACGAACATTTTTGCATAAAATCGTTATCGTTTTCGCACGCAAATTCACAATAACAATTTTGCGTGAAAATTCGCGTTTGCGCGTGAAACCGTTTAATTGCGCGCGTAAATTCGGGATCGCTCACAAATGCGAAAATTGGTGCGAAAACGGCCGTGCTAACAGTTAGCACTCTTTTGTGAATCATGCCCATTGTCTTTTCACTAACTGTCCCTCAGAGGGGCTCACAGTCTTATCCCTGCCATAGTCATGTGTCTATGTATGTATTGTGTACTGTATGTATCATAGTCTAGGGCCAATTTAGTAGGAAGCCAATAAACTTATCTGTATGTTTTTTGTATGTGGGAGGAAACCAGAATGCCTGGGGGCAGGGCCGACCTTAGGTTTCACAGTGCCCTGAGCGTAACCAGATTTTGGTGCCCCCCCCCCCATTCATCCTCTTCACACACACACACGCATGCGCACGCACACACACACCTGCCCATGTGCAAGATCTCCTTTAGTGTATATAGCAGTGTTGCCAACTCATCCCTTTAATTACTGACACATATGAATTATACAGGTTTCGTGGCTAGGTAGATGCAGTTAAGGCAATGATTATGTGTAAGTAGCCCCAGAACCTGTATAACTTAGATGTGTCAGTAATTAAAGGGATGAGTTGGCAACACTGGTATATAGGCAGAGCCCCCCTTTCACTGGCGCACGCAGGGCCGGATTCACTATAAGGCACTGTAGGCACGGGCCTACAGGCGCCTGATGTTGGAAAGGCGGCTCACTCTCCTCTCTGAGTGCCTCCCTCCTTCCCTATGCAGAGTCCTGCTGAGAGTATAAATGAGAGGCTACTCACCCTGCTCTCTGCATTCCACTGGCGAGATCTCCCTTCAGTCAGGGGCACCTCTAGCTACTTAATACTGAGGTTCCTCTAGCTACCTAATACTAAGGGACATCTGACAGCCAGTACACTTGCGTTGTGGTTCAGTGGGGGTTTGTAGGTTCATGAAGGGCAAAGTTTACGGCGCCAGGACATCTGTGCCTATAGGCTCCTGTGAGGTAAATCCGGGCCTGGGCGCACGGAAGGGGGTGTTCCGGGTGTCTGGAACCACCCCCTCGCACCTAGACCGGAATTGCCTCCGGAATCTGAGCAGCGGCAGCCACTGAATGTTATAGTGCAGCTGCCGCCTGCTCGTGTGTGTGCGCAGCAGGGGGGTCCGGGGCCCGCCAGCCGTGTGGGGGGGAGTGCTGTCACCCTCCCGATTGAGGGACCCCCCAGCCAGATATACTACTTCTTCACCGCAGCCCCGCAGTCTCCCGGAGGCAGAGCAGGGCTACGGCAAGATGGCTGCCGAAGCCCTGCTCTGGAGACTATTTGTGTCTCCAGTACAGGGCTTCGGGAGCCATCTTGTCATAGCCCTGTCAGCGCGGGAGATATGCTGCAGGAGGATCGTCGGGGAGCTGTGTGCCAGATGCCAGGAGAGGAGAAGACTTCTGTCAGGTAAGCGAATTGTGTTTTTTTCACAGGTACATTTTTTTTTTCTAGTTTCTGCTGCCTACATTGTGATTTTCAGGTGTCTGCTGCCCACATTACGATTTTCAGGTGTCTGCTGCCCACATTACGATTTTCAGGTGTCTGCTGCCCACATTACGATTTTCAGGTGACTGCTGCCCACATTGCGATTTTCAGGTGTCTGCTGCCCACATTGCGATTTTCAGGTGTTTGCTGCCCACATTGCGATTAGCAGGTGACTGCTGCCCACATTGCGATTTTCAGGTGTCTGCTGCCCACATTACGATTTTCTGGTGACTGCTGCCCACATTGCGATTTTCAGGTGTCTGCTGCCCACATTGCGATTTTCTGGTGACTGCTGCCCACATTACAATTTTCAGGTGACTGCTGCCCACATTGCGATTTTCAGGTGTCTGCTGCCCACATTGCGATTTTCTGGTGCCTGCTGCCCACATTGCGATTTTCTGGTAACTGCTGCCCACATTGCGATTTTCAGGTGTCTGCTGCCCACATTACGATTTTCTGGTCACTGCTGCCCACATTGTGATTTTCAGGTGTCTGCTGCCCACATTACGATTTTCTGATGACTGCTGCCCACATTGCGATTTTCAGGTGTCTTCTGCCCACATTGCGATTTTCTGGTGCCTGCTGCCCACATTGCGATTTTCTGGTGCCTGCTGCCCACATTGCGATTTTCTGGTGCCTGCTGCCCACATTACGATTTTCTGGTGTCTGCTGCCCACATTACGATTTTCTGGTGTCTGCTGCCCACATTGTGATTTTCTGGTGCCTGCTGCCCACATTGTGATTTTCTGGTGACTGCTGCCCACATTACGATTATTTTCTGATGACTGCTGGCTGCTGCCCACATTACGATTATTTTCTGATGGCTGGTGCCCACATTACGATTATATGTATACACTGGCTGTATGCAGGGGGATCTGGCTATATACACTGGCTATATGCAGGGGGAGGCATCTGGCTACATACAGTGGGTATATGGGTATATACAGGGGGGATCTCTGGCTATATATACAGGGGATCTGACTATATACACTGGCTATATATACAAGGGGGATCTGGTGAAATACAAGGGGGAATGTACTGAACGGGGAGTTATCTGGCTATATACTATAAATGGGGATCATGTGGTTACTTATCCTAACTGGGGGGGGGGGGGCTCATCTGGCTACCTGTGTGATAAATGGGGGTCATCTGGTCACCTATACTAAAGAGGGGTGGGGTTTTTTCGTTATCCATAATAAAGGGGGGTTATCTGGCTACTTAACCACTGCCACATTATATATATTTTGGCGAAACACTACTGCATCATGTGTATTTTGTAGGGAAACACTGCGCATTGTCTGTATTTTGTGGAGAAATGCTGTGCATCATGTGGATTTTGTGGGCAAACGCATGCGCGGTAGTGTGCGGCTTGCCAAAAGAGACCTATCAGGAATCCCCCCCTTGAAAATCCTGGATTTGCCCCTGCCCTTTTGGTGTATATGGGCAGATTTCCCCCTTTAGTGTATAAAAGCAGTTCCCCCTTTAATGTGTGTGTGACACACACACACACACACACACCACATACACATGCAGATCAATTACACACTCAGATCACACAGACGCAGACCACACACACAGACGCAGACCACACACAAAGACACAGACCACACACAGAGACAGACCACACACACACAGACGCAGACCACACACACAGACGCAGACCACACACACAGACGCAGACCACACACACACAGACGCAGATCACACACACAGACGCAGACCACACACACAGACGCAGACCACACACAAAGACACAGACCACACACAGAGACAGACCACACACACACAGACGCAGACCACACACACAGACGCAGACCACACACACAGACGCAGACCACACACACACAGACGCAGATCACACACACAGACGCAGATCACACACACAGACGCAGATCACACACACAGACGCAGATCACACACACATCCGCAGATCACACACACAAACACACATGCAGGTCACACACAAGCAGATCACCCCTCTCGCAGAACGTCTCCCTGGAGTCAAATAAGAGGCGCCTGCTGCACCTCTTCCCTCCCTCCAATTAAAATATCTCCCCCTGGCACACAGCTTCCTTCCCTCCGATAAAACTGTCCCCCAGTGACTCAGCTTCCCTTCCTCCAATAAAAGTGTCTTCCCCGCCGCACAGCTTCCCTCCCTCTGATTAATGTCCCCCGCTCTGAGCTCCTCTCAGTTCCCTTCCCTCCCTCCCTCCGATCAGGGCCGGTTCTAGCTACAATGGGGCCCTGGGGCAAAAGTAACCGGGGGGGGGGGGCCCCTGACCCCCGCCTTCCCGGCAGCAAATTCACCCCCCAGGGTCCCCAAACTGGCTGTTGAAGTGCCCCCTCTCCAGGCCTTCTGATCCCAGGGCCCACTGCAAAGTTTTTGGCAACACAGCAACTCACTTGTCTCTGTAGGTGTGCTGCTCTATTAGTCCGAGCTCTCGTCTTCATCCTCGCAGGGACGCCTCTTCTCAATGGCCTGGCGCATGTTATTACATAATGACATGTCACATGTGCCAGGTCACTGAGAAGATGCATCTAATGAGGATGAAGACATGTAGCAGGGAAGAGAAGCTGTGCGGCGGGAAAGCACTTATCGGAGGGAGGGAAGCGATGCCTTAAGTGACTCCAGGGGGATGTGCGCCCCCTGGAAACCGGCGCCCTGAGCGACCGCTCCGGTCGCTCAGGTCAAAGGCTGTCCATGGGGGAAACCCACACAGACTCTGTCTGTAAGAACATACAAACTCCATGTAGATAGTGCTCTGGCTGGAATTCAGACCGATAACTCAGCACTGCAAGGTGGCTGCTAAGCAGGAATAGTGGTAATGTAACTTGTAGGAGCGTAACTATAGGGGAGTAGTCCCTGCGACTACAGAGGCGTCTAGAGCTGTGGAGTGGGGGGCCAACTACTCTCCATCCATCCCTCTGATACAGAGGTCCATCCTCTGAGCCACATGTTATGCATACCTACCAGCTTTTTGAGATCAGAAAGAGCCACACCCCTGCCACACCTCTAATCACACCCCTAACACACCCTTAGTCACGCATACTATAAAGATGTTATAAGAAAAATATGTATGTTTTAGATTTCATACCACATTGGTCTTTTCTATCCTTGTTCTTTTCCCTTCATATTAACACTTGCAAATAAGAGATATATCAAACGGACCTGAACTCAGAACTCCTCTCTGCGATAAAAGATACACAACAGCATAATAACCGTTAAACAAAAAACATTTCTTTGTTACAGCTGATACAAATCCTAACATAAATCTGCGCTGTTTCTACTTCCTGCTTCGTGGAAGCAGACATATTGCTAACATCCTGTGCTTTCATATGGGCTTATCTGTCTTATCTGCCACAGGCAGTCATCATGACACAGAGGGAGATCAAATTACAACTAGTGATTAGGCACAAATGAGGGGGCATTAAACAGGCTAAACTCTCTAAATACATACAGGGTGCATTTCTGTTATGTTTTCCTTGTGTCCTGAGTTCAGGTCCACTTTAAAGGCTGGGAATAAACTAAGTTTTCAGTAGGAAAATATATTTACATACATATGTACATCAGTCCTGAAAGAGGGACAAATACAGAAGAAATAGGGACAGAGGGATTTGGTTCCCAAAGAGGGACAGTTGTGAGCAGTTGTGAGCTATGGACTATGGCTGTAGAGATCCTGATGTTCACGCTTGTATTATGACTCTTGAAAGATGTTCCCCCAGGCTCTGAAGGTCATCAAGGGGAGGCAAGGGGAGGGGTGTGGACATGAGGGCAGGGCCGGCGCTACCATAAAGGCAAAGGAGGCAGCTGCACCAGGGCCCCAGAGCTTGTAGGGGCCCCGAGTGGCTACAAGAGGAAAAACATTTTTTTCAAATCGACCTTATAGTTCTTGAGAAAATCGATTTTAAAGTTTCAAAGGAAAAAAAATACACATTTAAAAGCCAGGCGACTTTAATGGTTAATAACAAATCCACCTTAAAATCTAGAAACCCTAAATTCGCAGGATATGTTAAGGAGATCATTGGGAATAAGAGGAAAAAACAATTTTTCAAAAAGACCTTATAGTTTTTGAGAAAATCGATTTTAAAGTTTCGAAGGAAAAAAGTATACTTTTAAATGCGGTAAATGTCACTTTTAGTAGCAAACCTAACGGTAGTGTCATTTTACAGGTATCAAAAGAAAGCGCAATACATTTCCAGATGGGGTTTCAAGGGGGTCCATACGCAGCCGCAGCACTTTGGCCAGGGATCGCTGTACAGCCGCAATATGGCTGTATGAAGATCGCTGGCATTTTTTTCCTATTTTCCCCCCAAAAAAAGAGTGTGGAAATTTTTTTTTAATTATGTGGGGTCCTCCCTCCTGAAACTTTTTAACCCCTCGTCCCCCTTGCAGGCCGGGGTAGCCAGAATGTGGAGCTCCGACCTATTGGGGCTTCAAACCCTGACTATACCAGCTGCAAAAAAGGTCCCTTAATGCCAAATTTTTGCTCCGGAGTATCTGTCGGGGGGGGGCAGGTTTATTTTGCCCTGGGGCCCCATTGTTGCTTAAACCGGCCCTGCATGAGGGGAGGGGGGGCATCGAAGGTTTGCAGTGGGACCAGTTGTTTAAAGCTACTCCCCTCACCATGTAGTAGTTTTGTTGTACTTTCACTATGCTGTTGTGGGCATTGTTGAACTGTCTCAGTGAAATATGTCCCACTCTCTCACCATTATATAATGCTTGTCTACAGTAACTTGTCTGCGGTCTACAAAGATTTATGATCTCAGTAAAACATTTCTTACAGTCTGACCGTTGAGACAAACGCTTGCAAGTATAATTTCTTTAAAGGTTTTCTCCTGCCTAGATGCCTTATATTTCACAAATCACATCACTGCTCTATAGATGTAAGAATTTTCATTCTTCTGATAATTTATTCCTACAAATAAGGGGCAGTGGAATGCCTGGCGCATGATCATCCAGCAGCATAAATCTAGTGGGGTGATTGAGAAGGTTCCTGTTGAAACCTGATATGTTATCAAGCGTCGCAAAGAAGTCATACATTAGTGATCTTGTCAATATCAGGAAACTATCAATCATTTACCTGATCAACAAGAAAACACATAGTGCATGGCAGGCGCGTCAGTGACGTCACTAGGAAGAAGAGATCTAGGGCACGGGCCCTGAATCTCAGTAGTGGTGCCCGACCCTTCCATGGGGCTGGGCGGTGGTGCCTGATCCTTCCACGGGGCTGGGCAGTGGTGCCTGATCCTTCCACAGGGCTGGAGAGTTGTGCCTGATCCTTCCATGGCGCTGAGCAGTGGTGCCTGATCCTTCCACGGAGCTAGATAGTGGTGCCCGATCCTTCCACGGGGCTGGGCAGTGATGCCCGATCCTTCCACGGGGCTGGGCAGTGGTGCCTTATCCTTCCATGTGGCGTGGCTGAGCAGTTGTGCCCAATCCTTCCACGGGGCTGAGCAGTGGTGCCTGATCCTTCCACGGAGCTAGATAGTGGTGCTCGATCCTTCCACGGGGCTGGGCAGTGGTGCCTGATCCTTCCACGGAGCTGGGTAGTGGTGCCTGATCCTTCCACGGAGCTAGATAGTGGTGCCCGGTCCTTCCACGGGGCTGGGCAATGGTGCCCGATTCTTCCACGGGGCTGGGCAGTGGTGCCCAATCCCTCCACAGGGCTGGGCAGTGGTGCCTGATCCTTCCACGGGGCTGGGCAGTGGTGCCTGATCCTTCCATGGGGCTGGGCAGTGGTGCCTGATCCTTCCACGGAGCTAGATAGTGGTGCCCAATCCTTCTACTGGGCTGGGCAGTGGTGCCCGATCCTTCCACTGGGCTGGGCAGTGGTGCCTGATCCTTCCTTGGGGCTGGGCAATGGTGCCTGATCCTTCCACGGAGCTAGATAGTGGTCCCCGATCCTTCCACAGGGCTGGGCAGTGGTGCCCGATCCTTCCATAGGGCTAGACAGTGGTGCCCAATCCTTCCATGGGGTTGGGCAGTGGTGTCTGATCCTTCCACATGGCTGGGCAGTGGTGCCTGATCCTTCCACAGGGCTGGGCAGTTGTGCCTGATCCTTCCACGGGGCTAGAGAGTTGTGCCTGATCCTTCCATGGCGCTGAGCAGTGGTGCCTGATCCTTCCACAGAGCTAGATAGTGGTGCCCGATCCTTCCACAGGGCTGGGCAGTGATGCCTGATCCTTCCACGGGGCTGGGCAGTGGTGCCCGATCCTTCCATGGGTCTGGGCAGTGGTGCCTTATCCTTCCATGTGGCGTGGCTGAGCAGTTGTGCCCAATCCTTCCACGGGGCTGAGCAGTGGTGCCTGATCCTTCCACGGAGCTAGATAGTGGTGCTCGATCCTTCCACGGGGCTGGGCAGTGGTGCCCGATCCTTCCACGGGGTTGGGCAGTGGTGCCCAATCCCTCCACAGGGCTGGGCAGTGGTGCCTGATCCTTCCACGGGGCTGGGTAGTGGTGCCTGATCCTTCCACGGAGCTAGATAGTGGTGCCCGGTCCTTCTACGGGGCTGGGCAATGGTGCCCGATCCTTCCACGGGGCTGGGCAGTGGTGCCTGATCCTTCCACGGGGCTGGGCAGTGGTGCCTGATCCTTCCATGGGGCTGGGCAGTGGTGCCTGATCCTTCCACGGAGCTAGATAGCGGTGCCCAATCCTTCCACTGGGCTGGGCAGTGGTGCCCGATCCTTCCACTGGACTGGGCAGTGGTGCCTGATCCTTCCTTGGGGCTGGGCAATGGTGCCTGATCCTTCCACGGAGCTAGATAGTGGTCCCCGATCCTTTCACAGGGCTGGGCAGTGGTGCCCGATCCTTCCATAGGGCTGGACAGTGGTGCCCAATCCTTCCATGGGGTTGGGCAGTGGTGTCTGATCCTTCCACATGGCTGGGCAGTGGTGCCTGATCCTTCCACAGGGCTGGCCAGTGGAGCCTGGTCCTTCCACGGGGCTGGAGAGTTGTGCCTGATCCTTCCACAGGGCTGGGCAGTGATGCCCGATCCTTCCACGGGGCTGGGCAGTGGTGCCTGATCCTTCCATGGGTCTGGGCAGTGGTGCCTTATCCTTCCATGTTGCGTGGCTGGGCAGTGGTGCCCGATCCTTCCATGGGGCTGGGTAGTGGTGCCTGATCCTTCCACGGAGCTAGATAGTGGTGCCCGATCAACAAGAAAACACATAGTGCATGGCAGGCGCGTCAGTGACGTCACTAGGAAGAAGAGATCTAGGGCACGGGCCCTGAATCTCAGTAGTGGTGCCCGACCCTTCCATGGGGCTGGGCGGTGGTGCCTGATCCTTCCACGGGGCTGGGCAGTGGTGCCTGATCCTTCCACAGGGCTGGAGAGTTGTGCCTGATCCTTCCATGGCGCTGAGCAGTGGTGCCTGATCCTTCCACGGAGCTAGATAGTGGTGCCCGATCCTTCCACGGGGCTGGGCAGTGATGCCCGATCCTTCCACGGGGCTGGGCAGTGGTGCCCGATCCTTCCATGGGTCTGGGCAGTGGTGCCTTATCCTTCCATGTGGCGTGGCTGAGCAGTTGTGCCCAATCCTTCCACGGGGCTGAGCAGTGGTGCCTGATCCTTCCACAGAGCTAGATAGTGGTGCCCGATCCTTCCACTGGGCTGGGCAGTGGTGCCCGATCCTTCCACTGGGCTGGGCAGTGGTGCCTGATCCTTCCTTGGGGCTGGGCAATGGTGCCTGATCCTTCCACGGAGCTAGATAGTGGTCCCTGATCCTTCCATAGGGCTGGACAATGGTGCCCAATCCTTCCATGGGGTTGGGCAGTGGTGTCTGATCATTCCACATGGCTGGGCAGTGGTGCCTGATCCTTCCATGGGGCTGGGCAGTGGTGCCCGATCCTTCCACTGGGCTGGGCAGTGGTGCCTAATCCTTCCATGGGGCTGGGCAGTGGTGCCTGATCCTTCCATGAGGCTGAGCAGTGGTGCCTGATCCTTCCACGGGGCTGGCCAGTGGTGCCCGATCCTTCCACGGGGTTGGGCAGTGGTGCCTGATCCTTCCATGGGGCAGGGCAGTGGTGCCTGATCCTTTCACGGGGCAGGGCAGTGGTGCTTGATCCTTCCACGGGGCTGGGAAGTGATGCCCGATCCTTCCATGTGGCTGAGCAGTGGTGCCCAATCCTTCCATGGGGCTGGGCAGTGGTGCCTGATCCTTCCACGGGGCTGGGCAGTGGTGCCTGATCCTTCCACGGGGCTGGGCAGTGGTGCCTGATCCTTCCATGGGGTTGGGCAGTGGTGCCTGATCCTTCCACGGAGCTAGATAGTGGTGCCTGAACCTTCCACTGGGCTGGGCAGTGGTGCCCAATCCTTCCACGTAGCTGGGCAGTGGTGCCCGATCCTTCCACAGGGCTGGGCAGTGGTGCCCGATCCTTCTACGGGGCTGGGTAGTGGTGCCCGATCCTTCCACGGGGCTGGGCAGTGGTGCCCGATCCTTCCACGGGGCTGGGCAGTGGTGCCCGATCCTTCCACGGGGCTGGGCAGTGGTGCCTGATCTTTCCATGGGGTTGGGCAGTGGTGCCTGATCCTTCCACGGGGGTGGGCAGTGGTGCCTGATCCTTCCACGGGGCTGGGCAGTGATGCCCGATCCTTCCACGTGGCTGAGCAATGGTGCCCAATCCTTCCACGGGACTGGGCAGTGGTGCCTGATCCTTCCATGGGGCTGGGCAGTGGTGCCTGATCCTTCCACGGGGCTGGGCAGTGATGCCTGATGCTTCCATGGGGTCGGGCAGTGATGCCTGATCCTTCCACGGAGCTAGATAGTGGTGCCCAAGCCTTCCACAGGGCTGGGCAGTGATGCCCGAGCCTTCCATGGGCTGGGCAGTGGTGCCCGATCCTTCCACCGGGCTGGGCAGTGGTGCCTGATCCTTTCATGTGGCGTGGCTGAGCAGTGGTGCCCAATCCTTGCACGGGGCTGGGCACCATGGACCATCAATGGACTATCAATCATTTCCCTGATCCACAATAAAACACATAGGGCTTGATTCACAAAGCCGTGCAAACTGTTTAGCACGGGTGTGCTAAACAGTTAGCACGTGAAGTGCCGTCCGCGACACTTTGCGTGCACAAAAGTCCGCGAACGGCACTTCACGTGCTAACTGTTTAGCACACCCGTGCTAAACAGTTTGCACGGCTTTGTGAATCAAGCCCATAGTATGTATGGTGACATTGATCAACAGATTCTGCACCTTAGGCCCCCTTCACATTAAGTAACGCTGTTGCGATGTGTCGTGATTTTTTGGGCATTTGCGGTTTGTGATTCTCATCCAGTGATTGAGAATTGTGACACAATCGCATGGAAAATGCTACATGTGGCACGCTTGCAACCATCGGAAATCGCAAATGTGCAGCAATCACTGCAGTGTGAGTAATCCCATAGGATTACTCGGGCAGCAGCGCTTTGCTGCTCACCGACAATCAACAAAGCAGGCAAAAGGCGCCGAAGTGAGAACTTATCCTTAATACAAACATCCCCAAATCCTACCTATCCCAGTCCCTATATGTGACATTGAGCTCAGATAATTATTACTGATTCTGCTGTTTCCATCTCCTGCAATATGTTATCTTTTGCATCCTTTTGTGCAGAATGACAGTAGTGCTGCTGGTGGCTCTTGCTTTCCTAAGCCTATTTTGCCATCTAGTGGTGATGTTGGGAAATGCATTACTGCAATACAGTGTACTGTAGTATTCATAAATATGAATCACACTGTTTTCGGTGTATTGCATTACTGCAATACAGTATATTCAGAATAAGAATCGCACTGTTTTTGGTCTTTGATTTAGACTTTCTTTCCACGTGTTTCCACTCCAGGCGAGTCAATTTGTGTGCAGACACACATGTCCGCCCCCCAACCTAGTTAAACAGCATAAACCCCAAACAACATAATAATAACCTTGCTCCCTTAAGCAACATAATTATACAATACATCCACCAAACATCATAGTAAGGCAACACCATGTAAACAAAGTAGCATGAGTATGCTCTCCCCCCCCCCCCCCACCCCCCCACAACATAATTAGACAGCATAGACCCCAAACAACATAGTTAGGAACCTTGTTCCCCTAAGCAACATAATCAGACAATCATAGTAAGACAACCACAAGGCTGCATACTCTCCAATCAACAGACTTAGGCTGTTTGTAGACTTTAATAATATAATTGGGCAGTATGCACCATGTTCCTCAATAATATAAATCAGGCAGTGTCCTCCTTTACATAATTAAGCTGTGTGACACATGCCTCCATATTACTGGAGTTGTAATGGGCAGTCAGCCTTTTAATTCTCGGACAATATGAGTTTTTTCTTGAAGGGTATTCAGTATTTAGCATCTTTGGTGTAAAATTGCTGATGCATATTGTACTCTTTCGCTACCAACACTGCTCATACAGCCAGCTTCCTTTCCATGGGCCGGCCGGCATCCCCAGAGGCCACGCCTGCATGGCCCAGCATCCCTTTAGAGAGGGCAGCTGCTCATCCCTCTTATGCCCTGCAACAGCGTTGTTAGTGTCTGGAGGTGGATATTGAAGTGGCCAATAGGCCACTCTGTTTCTGAAGCAGCCAATAGCTGCTGGGACTTGTTGCACCACATGATTGATCCTGCCCATTAACATTTGCCCTAGCTGGTCCTTTGACCAGCTGTTCCAGCCACCTGGACTGACCTTTGCTATTGAACCCAACCTGATCTTATCTATCCCTCTGGATAACATGGTTTGTTTGATCCCCTGTGTATGACCCTGGCTTGTCACTGGATTGGCTTCCACTCTGTATTTGGTACTGTGCTGTGCTGAATAGCCATTCCTGACTTGGACTTTACTGGTGGAGGCGCCCGGTATCTCTATAGCAGATCTATAGCTACAGTATATACTATATAGTTCCATGGAAGGTATAAAGAGATAACTGCTTACCTCTCTAGAAGATATGACATCGGTAAACTGGAAAAAGATTTATTCAACACAAAAGATAAGACACCGGTCGCGTTTCATGGGTACTCACTTCCTCAAATCAAAAAAGTTGTGCCTGTGTATATAGCAGCAGTGAGCATGAGTGCATCTGAAAGAGGTAAGTGGTTACCTCTTTATACCTTCTATGAAAATGTATAGTATATACTATAGCTATCAGGCCCACCACAGTAACCAATCTAGTTCTAGACCCCCAGAGGAGGTATTTATAGCTTTACAGTTGTTAACTATAAAGTCTTGTAGGAGTGCGGCCATTCAGCAGCATCCAGTTCCACATGGACAACCGAGTGGGGTCTTTTTTTAACGCAAGCCTGTATGGTGACATGTGCTAGGTGCCACGTGACATGTGGCAAGTTCCACGTGCCACTTGACACATGCAAAGTGCCAATTGCAACGTGCCACGTCCGGCATGCTCCTGGCACACATTACACCTGCTGCATTGCCCTGCTCCTGCTGCCTGTGCAGCCCCCACTGCCATGCCAGGGTGCCACAGGCCACTGATACCATCTATATTTAACCCAAAACACAATTGCGGCATAATTTTTTGGAGGTGTCTTGGCTGAAAACTGCCATGTCCCAGTTGTGCGGTTGGACTTTGGACACAATGTGGGCTGCATGACCGCTGTCTGGAACCTAGGCCTAATGTAAATTGACAGCCATTTTTTTTTTGGGGGGGGGGGGGGATTTTAAGTCCCCATATCATCAATTAGTGTTCCCCTTTACAATATAATGATGCTACTTGCCTCATATACCCTAAAAAACGTTTTCCCAGATACTAGGGTCGAATATCTGATTCGGATTGGAAAATTTTAAAATCGGATATCCGACCCGGATCGGATATCTGGGTATCCGGATCCGGGTCAATACGGATTTTGAAAAGGGTATCCGCACAGCACTGGTTAGGGTATTCCAAGTTGTCTCCCTCAGAGAAACTTAGAAAACATCATGAAGGGTTGTGTATGTACTGTGGTAAAAAGGGGTATTTTGTTCAAAATTGCTCAGCAAAAAGGAAGGCGGAAAACTTCCGCGCCTAGGTGTAGTTGGGGAATCTCACCTGGGCGAGCAGATTCTTCCCCTTAAAGGGATACTGTAGGGGGGTCAGGGGAAAATGAGTTGAACTTACTCGGGGCTTCTAACGGTCCCCCGCAGACATCCTGTGTTGGCGCAGCCACTCACCGATGCTCCAGCCCCGCCTCCGGTTCACTTCTGGAATTTCAGACTTTAAAGTCTGAAAACCACTGCGCCTCCGTTGCCGTGTCCTCGATCCCGCTGATGTCATCAAGAGCGCACAGCGCAGGCCCAGTATGGTCTGAGTCTGCGCAGTACACTCCTGGTGGCATCAGCGGGAGCGAGGACACGGGCGCACAGGCGCAGTGGTTTTCTGACTTTAAAGTCAGAAATTCCAGAAATGAACTGGAGGCGGGGCCGGAGCATCGGTGAGTGGCTGCGCCAACACAGGATGTCTGCGGGGGACCATTAGAAGCCCCGGGTAAGTTCAGCTCATTTTCCCCCGACCCCCCTACAGTATCCCTTTAAAGTAAAAAAAAATATTATTGCCAGTAACTATTTTTTGGAGTAATCAGTCTAGTTCTGCTCAGGTCTTTGTTGATTCTGGGGTGGTGGGTAATTTTATTGTTTTTGTTTTATTGATTCTGAATTTGACGCAAGTTTAGGAATTCCAGCCTTGCCATTGCTGAGCACACTGTATGTTACTACCATAGACGATTCTCCTCTGCATAGTGGTCAACTCATTGCTATTACTCCTGAGGTTTCTCTACAGATTGGAGTGTTTTATTCTTAGAATGCCGTCTAGTCCCTTGGTTCTAGGACTCCCGTGGTTGCAGACACACAACCCACACATTGATTGGTACTCTGGTCAACTTACCAATTGGTCTTATCTGTGCTCCGAGAATTGTCTAAAAACGATTCCACTACATTACGTTGAGATCGTGTCTGATCAGTTACCATGTCATTATACATTTTTTTCTGATGTTTTTTATCCTCAGTCTGCTGACAAGTTGCCGCCTCACAGACCCTATGACTATGCCTTCCCGGGGACTTTTATATAACCTCTCTGGCCCTGAAAAACAAGCTATGAGAGAGTATATTAAAAAGAACCTCGACAACGGTTTTATTTGACCTTCTACCTCCCCAGCTGAGGCAGGTTTTTTCTTTGTTGAGAAAAAAGATGGTGGATTATGTCCGTGCATAGATTACAGGAGCCTGAATGAGATTACTGTAAAAAACAGATATCCGTTACCTCTTATCAATGATTTGCTTTCTCAGGTATCTGGCGCAAGAATTTTCAGTAAATTGGACTTAAGGGGGGGCATATAATTTGATCAGGATATGTCAGGGTGATGAATGGAAGATGGCTTTTAACACCCAGGATGGACATTACGAGTATCTCGCAATGCCCTTTGGCCTATGTAATGCTCCAGCCGTCTTCCAAGACTTTGTTAATGATGTATTCAGAGATGTTCTGGGCAAATATGTCGTGGTTTATTTGGATGATATCTTAATCTACTCTCATTCATTGTCAGAACATCGGGAACACGTTAAATGGGTTCTTCAGAGGCTTAGAGAGAACTCCCTGTTTGCAAAACTAGAAAAATGCCTTTTTGAGGTTACTCAGGTACCTTTTTTGGGGTATGTGATTTCTGACTCTGGTCTGTCTATGGATAAGAAAAAAGTATCCACAGTTTTGGATTGGCCTCAGCCCGGAGATCTTAAAGGTAACCTTAACTGAACGGGGGTAAAGAGTTTCAATTACCTGGGGCTATTACCAGCCCCCTGCAGCAGTCCTGTGCCCTCGGAGCCGCTCTGGAATCCTCCGGTCCCCCGCTGTCACTTAGTTTCGTTTTTGATGACTCACCAGTCGGCCGGCCACCATGCGTATTATTGGACGCATTCCCTACTGCAAATAGCGCTGTTGCGGGCCGCAATGCGTACAAAAATACGTGTTGCCGCATATCTACGCATGCGGAATGTGGCAACGCGTATTTTTGTACAAGTTGTCTGCAACAGCGCTAATTGCAGTAGGGAATGCATCCAATAATACGCATGGCGGCCGGCCGACTGGTGAGTCGTCAAAAACGAAACTAAGTGACAGCGGGGGACCGGAGGATTCCAGAGCAGCTCCGAGGGCACAGTACTGCTGCAGGGGGCTGGTAATAGCCCCAGGTAAGTGAAACTCTTTACCCCCCATTCAGTTAAGGTTCCCTTTAAGGCCTAGCAACGTTTTCTAGGTTTCGCCAATTATTATAGCAAATTTATTAGGAATTTCTCCACCTTGGTGGCACCTTTGACAGACCTGACTAAGAAAGGAGTTGATCCTTCTAATTGGCCAGTTTCGGACTGTGAAGCCTTTGTTACACTGAAAACAGCTTTTTGTTGCACTCCTATATTGACGCACCCTAATGTTTCATTGCCTTTCTGTGTGGAAGTTGGTGCTTCTGAAGTGGGAGTGGGGGCCGTTCTCTCACAGTATTCGGGTCAGCCAGAACATTTACACCCCTGTGCTTTCTTTTCTAAAAAGTTTTCACCGGCAGAGTGCAATTTTGATATAGGGAACAGGGAACTCTTGGCAGTCAAAATGGATTTTGAAGAATGGTGGCATTGGTTGGAGGGAGCTGAACATCCCGTCACGGTTTACACCGATCATAAAAACCTAGAATATGTAGGAAAGGCCAAGAGACTCAATCCCAGACCGGCACAATGGGCATTGTTCTTCTCACGTTTCAATTTCACCATCACTTATAAACCAGGAAGTAAAAAAGTGAAGGCCGATGCTTTATCCAGGTGTTTTGATTCTGAAATTTCGCAACCTAAGTCTCCTGTTTCTATTATACCTAAGCACTGTGTGGTCGCCGCCACAGACACTCAGGATTCCTCTGATTTGTCTGGAGTATTGTCTTTTTTCCAGGAGGACTGTCCACCTGGAAAACCTTTGAATGTGTACTATGTACTGATTTATCTTCGTCTACAGGTGCTTCAGCAATTCCATGATACCAAACTGGCAGGGCACTCTGGCGAGGCGAAAACTTTAGCATTACTAACTCGTCATGTATGGTAGCCTACTGTAAAGAAGGACTGTAAGGTTTTTGTTGATGCATGCAGCATCTGTGCCAGAAGCAAAGTCTCTAGGAACGCTCCTAGAGGTAATTTGATGCCTTTACCCATTGCTCAGGTCCCTTGGACCCATATTTCTATGGATTTTGTGGTCAATTTGCCTTCCTTTGTTGGGAAAAGTGTAATCTGGGTGATCGTGGACAGGTTCAATAAGATGGCTCACTTTGTCCCATTGTGAAAATTGCCTTCTGCCAAGGAGTTGGCAGAATTATTTATAGAACATATCTTACATGGTATTCCAGAAAATATTGTGTCTGATAGGGGAGTTCAGTTTATCTCCCAATTCTGGCGGTCCTTCTGTTCTCGTTTAGGTATCTCCTTGTCGTTTTCATCTGGTTTTCATCCTGAGACCAACGGTCAGATTGAAAGAACCAACCAATCCCTGGAGCAATATCTCTGGTGTTTCGTGTCTGACCAGGAGACCTGGCTGCAATTTCTACCTTTTGCTGAATTTGCATTCAACAATCTTCCAAGTTCTTCTACCAAGTTGTCACCCTTTCAGGTGGTTACTGACCAGAGTCCTAAGTTCTCCTCATTTTCCAGTTCACATTCTATTTTGGAAGATTGGATTTCTCTTATGCAGTCGGTCTGGTCTCAGGTCAGGCAGAATGTGCAAAAGGGGGTTTCTCAACAAAAAAAATCATGCTGATCATCATCGAACCCCTGAGTGGGAATTTACACCTGGAGATCTTGTTTGGGTTTCGACTCGTAACATTCCTCTGCACCAGCCTTCTGCCAAGCTGGGGCCCAAGTACACTGGCCCTTATCCTGCTTCAGAATAAAATAATGAAGTCATTTATCGAGTAACCTTGCCCCAATGTAAGTTCTTTTCATGTGTCTTTATTGAAGCTGGCGGCCAATGTTTCACTGTCATCCGCCCCTCCACCTCCGATTGAGGTGCATGGTTAACCTGAGTATGAGGTGGAAAGAATTCTCGACTCCCGGAAAGTTTGTAACTCTCTGCAGTACTTGGTGGACTGGAAAGGTTATGGGCCTGAGGAGAGGAGTTGGTTCCATCACGGCAGGTTCATGCCGACGATTTAGTTCTGGAATTTCATTGTCAAGATCCTGATAAGCCAAGTAAGGAGTGTCCGGAGTCCACCCCTTGAGGGGGAGGGATAATGTAACAAACTTATCTGGTGTTGTCTCTGGAGGCTGCTCTGACAATGTTGAGCAGCTGCAAGAAGCTTCCTCCTCATATTTGTTCAGATGCATCCCCAGCTCCCCTGTAGATGTGAGTCAGCCTGTTGTTTCTGGCAGTCTCTCTAGGAGGACGCGCGCAGCTCAGAGCTGCCTTTATAGGTTAAGGAGGCGTGTCTGAGGTGTGTCAGCTGATTCCTGATGTCAGCTGACACTTGCTGTAGGGATGTTGCTGATTGGTCTGATTCTCCTGGGGGCTTGGTCTGTGATTTATTCCTTCTATTTAAGCACTGTGCATTCAGTTACTTGCTGTCCGTTATAGCTATCAGTTCGCTGAGCGATGGACCTTGCTTTGCTATTGTGCCTAAGTCAGCTAGTTTTCAGAGCTATATATATATATATATATATATATATATATATATATGCTGACACTGCCGATATATATGTACTCTAGTTAGATCAGCCTTGTATATTGTATATTCTCCTGTTTGTTTTCCTGTGTATGACCCGGCGTGCCCATCACTCTGTCTTTGCCTCATCCTTCCTGTACTGCAGATATCTGATACTCGGTTTTGACCTCGACCTGTTGTGTTCTACTCTGTCTCTGCCTCATCCTTCCTGTACTGCAGACTTCTGATACTCGGTTTTGACCTCGGCCTGTTTACGACTCTGTCTCTGCCTCATCCTTCCTGTACTGCAGACATATGATACTCAGTTTAGACCTCGGCCTGTTAACGACTCTGATTTTGTCTGACTCCTGGTACCTCTGTTTCTGATACGTGTATAACCTTTGGCTATCCCCGACTTCTCGATTTCTATATAAATGCTAGTATTTAGTGCCCAGGCATTACAAAGGCCTTAAAGCTCTTGTGGGCCACATAAAATGGCTGTGGATTGCATGCATTAAGTTTGACACCTTTACTGCTGGTACAGTGACAGCCTCTGCCAGCAAATCTCGTTTGGCTGCCTAGTGCAGCCAAATCAGTGCGTGGCAGTAAGAAGTTATATTTACCTGCTCTGGATGGCTTCTTCTCTTCCTCCACCGGTGGTTCTGAACTTCCGTCAGGTCTTCTGGGTCCCGATCACATGATATGACTTGTGATCGGGATCCAGGAGACCGTGTCAGCCTTACAGCACCACCTGGTGGTGGAAGACACTCTTCTGGCGCTGTAATTCGAACATGGTTTCCTGGATCCTGATCACGTGATCTGATATCATGTGAACAGAACCGAGAACGTAAGAGGAGTGAATCGCCGATATGGTGAGGAGGAAGAAGCTGAACCAGCCATCTAGCCAAGTATGTAAGAGAGCTCCCTGCCACCACATACCCCGCCGAGCCTGCCAGGCAGGGAAAGGCACACTTACTCGACGGCAGGAAAATTTCGACCTTGCAGCCAAATAAAGAGGAACTGTAACCAAGGATTGAACTTCATCCCAATCAGTAGCTGATACCCCCTTTCCCATGAGAAATATTTACCTTTTCTCAAACGAATCATCATCAAGGGTCTCTGTATGGTTGATATTGTGGTAAAACCCCTCCCACAGTGGGATGTCAGCACCAGGGCGTTTTTTTTGCGTCTGTGTTTTTTTTGCGCCTGTGTTTTTCCATGTGTGTTTTTATGTGTTTTTCATGCATTTTCATGCATTTTTGTTTGCATTTTTTCATTAATATTCATTTTAAGTAAAAATAAATATTTTTTTAAATTAGTTTTACCTTATTTGTGCAATAACGCATCAAAAAAAATTTTTTTTACCATAGGAAAGTATAGCATGCATGCGTTCTGCATACAGTATGCAGAAAGAATGAACTTGTTGAGCGTTTTAAAAACGTATCGAAAAACACTTTAAAAAATGCATACCCATGTTTTTTTTTTGGGGGGGGGGGGTTGCTGCCCTTAGACTATTATTATGTGCATTTTTTCATGCATTTTCTAAAACGCATGCGATTCAAAAAAGTGTGACCCTGCCCTTATGCATTTTTCGTGGACATTTTGTCAGTTTTCTAAATCAATTACATTAGCTGCTATGAAAAAATGTGTGGGTTTTTCTGCATACAAACACTCAGGGCCCATTCTCACCTGAGCGGGAATTGCGTGATTCCCGCTCATGGCAAAACGCTAGCGGTTTTACGAAAACCACTACACATAGTAGCAAGTGGCAGTGTTCTGACTGCTGCGTTTGTGGTTAGCGATAACCGCAAACGCGCTGCATGCAGCGGTTTGGCGGCGATTTGCGATCGTGATTAGCGCGATCGCTCCAAAACCGCCGCAGTGTCCTGTGATTTTTCCAGGTTAATCGAGGGAAAATCACTACCGCAAAGCGCGACATTTTGCGATTATAAGTGTGAACGGGCCCTCATGGTGTTTAGAAAACGCATGCAGAAAAGTGCAGGCAAAAAACTTAAGGATGTGTTTGTCCCCTGACTTACAGTAAGTACTTTAGAAAAAAATCTGATCAAATGCACCTTGATTTACAATAGACTTCATTAAGATTTTTGAACTCCAGGTGTGACATTTGTAATTGTAATTGTTGGAAGTTTCAGCTTTGGCAGTTTGGCAGGGAGCGCTTGTTTCAAAAGAAAATTCAGTGTGAGCACTAGAGGGCAGTGTTGCCTGCTGAAAATCTAATGGTTACATAAAAATCTGCTGTACATATGAGATTCATCAAAAGGATAAGGCTACCTTCATAGTGAGCATGTGAGAGTCGCACCACATGTTATCCATGCCGTATGAGGAACTAAAGTGAAAATAACATAATTAATTAACTCAGAGTGTTTGCTCATTGTAAAATCTTTCCTCAGCCTGATTTTACACATCTGAAATGTATCGTTGGTGATGACATCTTTCGTCCTGCCAGGTGATGTCTGTGCATAGAACTCTCAGTAAACGAACATTCTGCAAAGGGAGATAATGCTTGCATGGCAGTTGGAAATTGCCGTTATTTCCCATAATTCAATGAGGTTCACAGACAGCAAACTGTCCTGACATCACACTGTGGGTGGGGTGGGGGGTTGTATCAGCCACACAACCACCCCCCCCCCCCCCCCCCCCCTCCCTTGATGATCTATTCGACAAAAGGTACAGATTTCCTGTAGGAAAGGGGGTATCAGAAACTGATTGGGATGAGGTTCATTCCAAGGTTGAAGTTCCTCTTTAAGATGGTCTCATGCAGGGCAATATATTTCTAGAAGTTTCAGAAACTTTATTAATTGCTCTTGGCTGTAAATTTTTGTGCAGGGGGTGGGGTTCAATCAAGCCTCTGGCTGGGCGCATGCTTAGGATGTGCAAAAAATGCAAATGTTTTGTTGAAACAGCATTTTTCAGTGTTTGCGTTTTCATGAATGAAGCCCCACCTCCCACAGGTGTTCAATCACTTACTTCTGCTGAATATGTGCAGCAGCAGGATATTCAGTGTTCTGAAGAGCAGCAGCATTGTCCCAGGAGAGCAGACATCACAAGGTCCGGATAGTGCAGGTTGCAGGCAGCTTCAACTGTGTCCCTCTGTGCCACCTCTCCCCCCTGTGCATCCCGCTGTGCCTCCTTCTGTCCCCTTTTGTGCCTCCTTCTGTCCCCCTTTGTGCCTCCTTCTGTCCCCCTGTGCCACCTCTGCCCCCCCCCCCCCCATGTTTTCCTCTGTCCCACTGTGCCTTCTTCTGTCCCCTTGAGCTTCCTTATATCCCCATTGTCAGGGCCGGATTTGTACACTTTACTGCCCAAATGCCTGGGATGCAAAGTCACCAACCTTTGACACTGCTCCAGATTTGCCAGAACTAGTTGTGCGAAGTTGCAGCTTCCACGATTTTCACCTACCAGTATTTTACAAATTATTGTTTTTCTGCAAAACTTAAAGAGACTCTGAAGCGAGTCTAAATTCACTTTTTAACATGCAGTTATGTTAAAAACTATAATCCCTGCTAAACCGCCGCCATCCCGCGGCAAAATGAGGGGTTTATACCGCCAAATCCCCTCTCCTACCTCTGGGGAGCGCTTCCTGATGAGGCAGAGCTTATAGTTGTAGCTCTGCCTCTCAGCGCGTCAATCCCCGCTGATCGCTGCCTCTCCCAATCTTCCTTCACAGAGAGGGGCAGGGGAGAGGCGTAGATCCACGAGGCGATTGAAGCGCATGGAGGCAGAGCTGCAGCTGAAAGCTCTGCCTCCATGAGCAGCAAAATCCACGACCAAGAAAGTCGTGGATTTTGCAAGGGGGATTTGGGGGGTATAAACCCCTCGTTTTGCCGCGGGATAGCGGCGTTTTAGCAGGGGTTATAGTTCTTAACATGGCTGCATATTAAAAAGTGAATTTAGACTTGCCTCAGAGTCTCTTTAATGAAACTTATCTATAAAGAAAAGTTTATTTTTACTTTTTGACTCCACAATTTTAATTTTTTTTAATTTCATGTTCCATAAAACCATAAACAATCATATACTCATTTATATTACACAGACCAAACATGGGACTAGGGTTAGGTGCCCTCAGGGGATCAGGGGAGGGGTGGTTTAGGTTAGGCACCACGGAGGGGGGGGGGGGGGTGGTAACGTTAGGGACCACCATGGGTGGGTTAAGGTTAGGAACAACCGGGGGGGGAAGTGTTTAAGGGGGGGGGGGGTTAAGGTTAGGCACTACCACTATTGGTAAATTAAATGATAATTTTACAGTGAGGAATAGTAAAATATCAGTATTATAAACTATATTTTATGGCATATCCTGGCACCCATTTTACTGACAAATATCTTCAATATTGTTTTTACCTGGTTTATATCTTGTGCCTTCTTAACTGCAGCTTTTTTTATATGCACACCTCCGGCTCCTGTAATGGTTTTTTCTAAAGTCTTCCACAGCTCTGCACAGCCCCGCCAGCATCTGTGGCCTAATTGGTAGCTGCCAAGCTGGGGGCGGGCCACGGCAATGCAGGTGAAGGTGGCCAGTACTTCGGAAGACTTCTGAAAAAATGGCGACTACTTTCTTCTTGTCCTCAAGGCCCACCAACAGTTCATGTTTTCTGGAAACTTGAGGCCTAAATGACATAGCTAGTCATAGTGACTTTTTGTAAAAAATCTGCTTGCCGAAGCTCTGGCCACGCCCACCTGCGTGACTGTGGCCATGTTTTTGTCAGTCTTCAGAAACATAGCCACAGCCACAATGTCTTGTACCCCGAAGCCTTCAGAACAGGTACATATTTAACCTGCAACCTTCCCTCCTCCCCTTCCATCCTCATTAAAACAGAGCTTGTCATTTACTGTCTCTTTAATGAGCATTCTTGAGACCCTGGATTAATGATCCCCATTTGTGAGTGTTTGTAGTCTCCTTGAGGACAGGGTTAGGAAATATTGGTACTGTCAGGAGCCACCTGCAGTCAGAAATAGGAATTGATATCCTACTTCCTCACAGGCTGAAAACAAGCACTAGATGTTTAAAACACACCTGTCTTGTACAGCAAAAGAGGAAAGAAAGAAATGGGAGAACAAACTACTGTAGTACAATAAAGTCAAAAATCTGTTGAAGTATAAAATTAAGCAGAACTACTTGCCTGGTTACAGAGCTGGAAGTTAGGCAACCACGGTGTGTGTGTTGCAGAAACCATTGGTTTGTTTAGTGGCACTTTCACTGATGTACTGCATGCTTGTAAGTAGGGATGATCGGAATGAGCAAATTCTGTTCTGCCGGAAATCACGGATTCCGTCAGTGTTAAATTCCGTCGCTATGAAGAGCAGCAGCATTGTCCCAGGAGAGCAGACATCACAAGGTCCGGATAGTGCAGGTTGCAGGCAGCTTCAACTGCGTCCCTCTGTGCCACCTCTCCCCCCTGTGCATCCCTCTGTGCCTCCTTCTGTCCCCCTTTGTGCCTCCTTCAGTCCCCCTGTGCCACCTCTGCCCCCCCCCCCTCCACATGTTTTCCTCTGTCCCACTGTGCCTCCTTCTGTCCCCTTGTGCTTCCTTACAGTATATCCCCATTGTCAGGGCTCGATTTGTACACTTTACTGCCCAAGGCCACTGTCACCAGCCGCCCCCATTCGGTATAGGTAGCGAGATGACCCCTCCCCCTTTCCTCCAGTATAGGTAGCCAGATGACTCCTCCCCTCTAGTATAGGTAGCCTGATGAACTATGTCGCTATGAAAATTCTGCCGGATTTGTACGAAATTCTGCGGAATTCCGAATTCTGTTGGAAAATTTGAAATTATCGCTAAAGTAACCTTGTTTGTCCTATATCGTAGCCCATAGCCCCTATTAACCCTTACTCCCTTTTCCCTCCTCCCGGTAGTTAACTCACTTAACCACTTCAGCCCACAGGGTTGAGAATTTTTTACATCTGAGCAACTTTCACCTCCCATTCATTTGCCAATAATTTTATCACTACTCATCACAATGAATTGATCTATATCTTGTTTTTACCGCCACCAATTAGGCTTTCTGTGGGTGGTACATTTTGCTAAGAGCCACTTTACTGTAAATGCATTTTAACAGGAAGAATAAGAAAAAAACTGAAAAAATTCATTATTTCTTAGTTTTCAGCCATTATAGTTTTAAAATAATACATGCCTCCATAATTAAAACTCACGTATTGTATTTGCCCATATGTCCCGGGTATTACACCATTAAAATTATGTCCCTATCACAATGTATGGCGACAATATTTTATTTGGAAATAAAGGTGCATTTTTTCAAATTTGCGTCCATCACTATTTAGAAGCCCATAATTTAATAAATCATATTGATATACTCCTTTGACATGAATATTTAAAAAGTTTAGACCCTTAGGTAACTATTTTTTTTTATTATTATTATTGTAATTTTTTATTTTATTCTTTATTAAAACTTGTATGTGGGTATTTTTTGGTGTGGGAGGTAAACAGGGGATTTTACATGTATAAAAATGTATTTTATTCAATGTAAGGTGATTTTGGTGTAGTTTGCTATTTGGCCACAAGATGGCCACAGTCAAAAAGTCCTGGGAGCGATCGAGCTCGCTCCTAGGAAGAAGATAGACCACAGGGGAACTTTTTGATCTTAGAAAAGCAGCAGCGTCTGAAGAGACGCTGTCGGCTTTTCTCCGGGGGGGGGGTCCGATCAGTGAAAGGGATTTATAATCCCTTTCATTGATCTCTGGGCTAACGGCCCCCAGCGGGAGCGCGCATGGGGGGGCCCGCGGGAGCGTGCGCGACCCGCGGGAGTGCGCGCAGCCTAACTGGACGAAAATTTTCATCCAGTTTATGCTTAAGTGGTTAACCACTATACTACCACCAACACTACATGCCGACGCCAGCCTAGCATGAACCATTGTGATATACCCAAGAGAAAAATGATCTCTCTCTCTCTCTCTCTCTCTCTCACACTCTCACTCTCACTCTCTCTCTCTCTCTCTCTCTTTCTCTCTCTCTCTCTCACTCTCACTCTCAGGCGGCTGGGGGGACCCTCTTTCGCCGCTGCTCGCGGCGGATCGCCGCAGAGCGGCGGCGATCGGGCAGCACGCGCGGCTGGCAAAGTGCCGGCTGCGTGTGCTGCTCTTTATTTCATAAAAATTGGCCCAGCAGGGCCTGAGCGGCACCCTCTGGCGGTAATGGACGAGCTGAGCTCGTCCATACCGCTAAGGTGGTTATAACCATAAACGGATACCGGCAGAATTTCACAGGCAATTTCGGAATTCCGCCAGATTGAAAAAGCAATTCTGTTCCGACCATACGACAAATGACCAATTTCCTCCTAAAAATTCAGGAAAATACAATTCTGTGGAAAGCGGTGACCATCCCTACAAAAGAGAGAGAGAGAGATTAATCTACCTGGCTATCTGGGGTTCTCTTCGGACAACTGTTGAACACAAAAGGCAATGCCATGCCTGGGTGGGCTTGAACCACCAACCTTGCAGTTAACAGCCAAACGCGCTAACCAATTGTGCCACACAGACTGTGTACCACAAAGACAGTGCATGCAGTTGCTGTTGAATGATTTTATGGTGATGTATGTGTGTCTTTTGGAGGGAGGTAGTAAGTCTGCTCCAAGAAGTTTTAGCATGTAGTGTTGGTGGTATAATGGTTAGGATAGCAGCCTACAGAGCGGTAGGCCTGGGTTCTATTCCCAGCCAATGTGAGTTGGCTTTTGACATGCTACAAATCCTTAAGCAAGCTATTTTTTCTCTTGGATATATCATAATGGTACATGCTAGGCTGGCTTCAGCATGTAGTGTTGGTGGTGGTATAGTGGTTAAGTGAGTTACCTACCACACACTTAGACCTGGGTTCTATTCCCAGCCAATGTGAGTTGGCTTTTGACATGCTACAAATGCTTAAGCAAGCTAATTTTTCTCTTGGATTGATCATAATGGTACATGCTAGGCTGACTTCAGCATGTAGTGTTGGTGGTGGTATAGTGGTTAAGTGAGTTACCTACCACACACTTAGACCTGGGTTCTATTCCCAGCCAATGTGAGTTGGCTTTTGACATGCTACAAATCCTTAAGCAAGCTAATTTTCTCTTGGATTGATCATAATGGTACATGCTAGGCTGGCTTCAGCATGTAGTGTTGGTGGTGGTATAGTGGTTAAGTGAGTTACCTACCACACACTCAGACCTGGGTTCAATTCCCAGCCACGGTATGTAAGCTGGCTTTTGAAATACTACAATTCCCTGGAAGACGAGACGAAGGGAGGAATTAGTTAGATGAAGAAGTAAATTTTAATTCCGTAAAATTCCGCAGAATTCCGTTTTAGAGCTATAGCAATTCCGTTCCGTTATATCGGAAACGGAATCACCAAATTCCAGCCGGAATCACGGAATTTACAATTCCGCGGAATCCAGCGACCATCCCTACTTGGAAGGCCTGACAGGTTATGTCCCCAATCAGTCTCTATGCCCCAATCTAGTGCCGTAGCTGTGAGCTCGGCCCCCGTCTTCACCTATAGATAAGTCCCCGCTTGAACAAGACACTGAATATGTCTCCTGACTTTGGTTACCCCCAGGTCTTAATGTGCAAGGCATACAGACTGAAGTAGAGAGGACAACAACCCGCCAGAACCTAATGAGGCTAGTAACACAGTTCAAATAGTTCATAAGTATCATACAGGGCTATTAACTTGATTCAGGAGGATGGGGCCCTCAACGTCAATTGCCAGTAATGACAGATGTACCAGGAACAGGCAGTGAGGGATCCAGGCAGATATGAGAGAGTTCATACAAGGTCCATATGCAAGGTTATTCAAGTTGCCATGAATGATCCAGGCAAGGAGAGAGTTCATGCAGGATCCAATGCAAAGTTATTCAACAGGCAGTGAATGATCCAGGCAATGAGAGAGTTCATGTAAGGTCCACATGCAAGGTATTTCAACAGGCAAGGATTAGTTCAAGCTTACTTAGAGTGTCCGGTAACTTAGCAATGGTCGGTCCAGGCAGCATGCAAGAGAATGTGCGGCCTGTGTCTCAGCAGTAGCGACACCAGCTGGGAACAAGCGCCGAGACCCAGAAGCAAGGATTCCGCCCAGGTCTCGGTAGAATCATCATCAAGAGCAGGCAGATTCCTTATACTGCTGCTCCTTTAAGATACAAGGTGTGTGTGATAGCTTCTACAGTACTGAGTGTCCATATGCAGTTCCATGGAGGAGAATATCCCTTGATATTTTCACCAAAAAGCCCACACATTGGTTGAATTTACGTTGATGGACAACCAACCCTTCCCATAGACATGTTTTTATTTTAATCCCTAGTTTGGGCTCATCACAAAGAAAAATTACATTGAATCCAGACTTGGAGCAATTATTAAACAGAAATATGTATGATGTTTATATATAATTTATTTAACAGGATTTAGACACAAATATTTTTAACAACCTAGTTCAGCCACCCTTCTTTGAATGCTTATGAAAGTAATTTTGCATGAATTAGTAATACACAATCTTTTGCACATTGTAGATTTTTTTTTCTTGTTTGTTTGTTCGTTTTTTTTCAAAAATATATTTACCACACCAGGCTGGATCAGTCCTGTAGCTTAATTTTCCTATTGAAAGCTGTCCTGGCTCCTCCTTTATCCCATCATCATCCATACAAGAAGGAGTTGGAGGGATGCTGGGAGGAGGAAGCAGCCAATCTCACTGAGTGCATAGACCAACTGACCTCTACCAACCACTCTCTTCACTGGGAAATAAACTCTTTGTAGCCAGCATTGCAGGCTCAGCTGTGCCTTTTAACCACTTGCCGGCCGCCTACTTCATATTGGCGGCGGCAAAGTGGCAGCCCCAGGACCACGTAACGCAGCGCATCCGCCGGCAATAGGCTCCGCCCACCCGCGACGTCAACCCGCCGGCCAATCGGAAGCGCCGGCGGGTTGTTAACCCGACGATCGCCGGATAGGAAGCGTATAATACGCTTTGTAATGTTTACAAAGTGTATTATACAGGCTGCCTCCTGCCCTGGTGGTCCCAGTGTCCGAGGGACCACCAGGGCAGGCTGCAGCCACCCTAGTCTGCACCCAAACACACTGATCTTCCCCCCCCCTGCCCCCTGATCGCCCACAGTACCCCTCAGACCCCCCCCTGCCCACCCCCCAGACCACCGTTTGCACACAATCAACCCCCTAATCACCCATCAATCACTCCCTGTCACTATCTGTCAACGCTATTTTTTTTTTTAGTCCCTAAACTGCCCCCTGCTCCCTCCTGATCACCCCACACCCCTCAGATTCTCCCCAGACCCCCCCAGACCCCCCCCCCTGTGTACTGTATGCATCTATCCCCCCTGATCACCTGTCAATCACCTGTCAATCACCTGTCAATCACCCGTCAATCACCCGTCAATCACCCCCTGTCGCTGCCACCCATCAATCAGCCCCTAACCTGCCCCTTGCGGGCAATCTAATCACCCACCCACACCAATAGATCGCCCGCAGATCCGACATCAGATCACCTCCCAAATCCATCGTTTACATCTATTCTCTCCTCTAAACACCCACTAATTACCCATCAATCACCCATCAATCACCCCCTATCACCACCTGTCACTGTTACCCATCAGATTAGACCCTTGCGGGCACCCAATCACCCGCCCACACGCTCAGATTGCCCTCAAACCCCCCCTTATCGATTCGCCAGTGCATTATTTACATCCGTTCTTCCCTGTAATAACCCACTGATCACCTGTCAATCACCCCCTGTCACTGCCACCCATCAATCACCCCCTGTCACTGCCACCCATCAATCAGCCCCTAACCTGCCCCTTGCGGGCAATCTGATCACCCACCCACACCAATAGATCGCCCGCAGATCCGACATCAGATCACCTCCCAAATCCATTGTTTACATCTATTCTCTCCTCTAAACACCCACTAATTACCCATCAATCACCCATCAATCACCCCCTATCACCACCTGTCACTGTTACCCATCAGATTAGACCCTTGCGGGCACCCAATCACCCGCCCACACGCTCAGATTGCCCTCAAACCCCCCCCCCCTTATCGATTCGCCAGTGCATTATTTACATCCGTTCTTCCCTGTAATAACCCACTGATCACCTGTCAATCACCCCCTGTCACTGCCACCCATCAATCACCCCCTGTCACTGCCACCCATCAATCAGCCCCTAACCTGCCCCTTGCGGGCAATCTGATCACCCACCCACACCAATAGATCGCCCGCAGATCCGACATCAGATCACCTCCCAAATCCATTGTTTACATCTCTTCTCTCCTCTAAACACCCACTAATTACCCATCAATCACCTCCTATCACCACCTGTCACTGTTACCCATCAGATTAGACCCTAATCTGCCCCTTGCGGGCACCCAATCACCCGCCCACACGCTCAGATTTCCCTCAGACCCCCCTTTATCAATTCGCCAGTGCAATATTTACATCTGTTATTCCCTGTAATAACCCACTGATCACCTGTCAATCACCCATCAATCACCCCCTGTCACTGCCACCCATCAATCACCCCCTGTCACTGCCACCCATCAATCAGCCCCTAACCTGCCCCTTGCAGGCAATCTGATCACCCACCCACACCAATAGATCGCCCGCAGATCCGACATCAGAACACCTCCCAAGTGCAGTGTTTACATCTCTTCTCTCCTCTAAACACCCACTAATTACCCATCAATCAGCCCCTAACCTGCCCCTTGCAGGCAATCTGATCACCCACCCACACCAATAGATCGCCCGCAGATCCGACATCAGAACACCTCCCAAGTGCAGTGTTTACATCTCTTCTCTCCTCTAAACACCCACTAATTACCCATCAATCACCCCCTATCACCACCTGTCACTGTTACCCATCACATTAGACCCCAATCTGCCCCTTGCGGGCACCCAATCACCCGCCCACACCTCAGAACGCCCTCAGACCCCAGCCCTGATCACCTCGCTAGTGCATTGCTTGCATCTATTTCCCCCCTCTAATCACACCTTGAGACACCCATAAATCACCTCCTGTCACCCCCTAGCACACCTACCCATCAGATCAGGCCCTAATTTGCCCCGTGTGGGCTCCTGATCAATCGGCCAAACCCTCAGATCCCCCTCAGACCCCCTTCCGATCACCTCCCCAGTGCATTGATTGCATCTATTTTCCCCTCTAACCGCCCCCTGAGACACCCATCAATCACCTCCTGTCACCCCCCTAGCACTCCTATCCATCAGATCAGGCCCAATACATCCTGTCATCTAAGAGGCCACCCTGCTTATGACCGTTTCCACAAAATTTGCCCCCTCATAGACCACCTGTCATCAAAATTTGCAGATGCTTATACCCCTGAACAGTCATTTTGAGAAATTTGGTTTCCAGACTACTCACAGTTTTGGGCCCGTAAAATGCCAGGGCAGTATAGGAACCCCACAAGTGACCCCATTTTAGAAAGAAGACACCCCAAGGTATTCTGTTAGGTGTATGATGAGTTCATAGAAGATTTTATTTTTTGTCAAAAGTTAGCGGAAATTGGATTTTTATTGTTTTTTTCACAAAGTGTCATTTTTCACTAACTTGTGACAAAAAATAAAATCTTCTATGAACTCACCATACCCCTAACGGAATACCTTGGGGTGTCTTCTTTCTAAAATGGGGTCACTTGTGGGGTTCCTATACTGCCCTGGCATTTTAGGGGCCCTAAACCGTGGGGAGTAGTCTAGAAAACAAATGCCTCAAAATGACCTGTGAATAGGACGTTAGGCCCCTTAGTGCACCTAGGCTGCAAAAAAGTGTCACACATGTAGTATCGCCATACTCAGGAGAAGTAGTATAATGTGTTTTGTGGTGTATTTTTACACATACCCATGCTGGGTGGGAGAAATCTCTCTGTAAATGGACAATTGTGTGTAAAAAAAATCAAAAATGTGTCATTTACAGAGATATTTCTCCCACTCAGCATGGTTATATGTAAAAATACACCACAAAACACATTATACTACTTCTCCTGAGTACGGCGATACCACATGTGTGACACCTTTTTGCAGCCTAACTGTGCTAAGGGGCCCAAAGTCCAATGAGTACCTTTAGGATTTCACAGGTCATTTTGAGACATTTGGGTTCAAGACTACTCCTCACGGTTTAGGGCCCCTAAAATGCCAGGGCAGTATTGGAACCCCACAAATGACCCCATTCTAGAAAGAAGACACCCCAAGGTATTCCGTTAGGAGTATGGTGAGTTCATAGAAGATTTTATTTTTTGTCACAAGTTAGCGGAAATTGATATGTATTGTTTTTTTTTCACAAAGTGTCATTTTCCGCTAACTTGTGACAAAAAAAAAAACCTTCTATGAACTCACCATACCCCTAACGGAATACCTTGGGGTGTCTTCTTTCTAAAATGGGGTCACTTGTGGGGTTCCTATACTGCCCTGGCATTTTAGGGGCCCTAAACCATGAGGAGTAGTCTAGAATCCAAATGCCTCAAAATAACCTGTGAATAGGACGTTAGGCCCCTTAGCGCACCTAGATTGCAAAAAAGTGTCACACATGTGGTATCGCCGTACTCAGAAGAAGTAGTATAATGTGTTTTGGGGTGTATTTTTATACATACCCATGCTGGGTGGGAGAAATCTCTCTGTAAATGGACAATTGTGTGTAGAAAAAATCAAATAATTGTCATTTACAGAGATATTTCTCCCACCTAGCATCTGTATGTGTAAAAATACACCCCAAAACACATTATACTACTTCTCCTGAGTACGGCGGTACCACATGTGTGGCACTTTTTTGCACCCTAAGTGCGCTAAGGGCCCAAAGTCCAATGAGTACCTTTAGGATTTCACAGGTCATTTTGCGACATTTGGTTTCAAGACTACTCCTCACGGTTTAGGGCCCCTAAAATGCCAGGGCAGTATAGGAACCCCACAAATGACCCCATTTTAGAAAGAAGACACCCCAAGGTATTCCGTTAGGAGTATGGTGAGTTCATAGAAGATTTTATTTTTGTCACAAGTTAGCGGAAAATTACACTTTGTGAAAAAAAAACAATTAAAATCAATTTCCGCTAACTTGTGACAAAAAAAAAAAATCTTCTATGAACTCACCATACTCCTAATGGAATACCTTGGGGTATCTTCTTTCTAAAATGGGGTAATTTGTGGGATTCCTATACTGTCCTGGCATTTTAGGGGCCCTAAACCGTGAGGAGCAGTCTTGAAACGAAATTTCTCAAAATGACCTGTGAAATCCTAAAGGTACTCATTGGACTTTGGGCCCCTTAGCGCAGTTAGGGTGCAAAAAAGTGCCACACATGTGGTATCGCCGTACTCAGGAGAAGTAGTATAATGTGTTTTGGGGTGTATTTTTCCACATACCCATGCTGAGTGGGAGAAATATCTCTATAAATTGACAATTGTGTGTAAAAAAAATAAAAAAATTGTCATTTACGGAGATATTTCTCCCAACCAGCATGGGTATGTGTAAAAATACACCCCAAAACACATTATACTACTTCTCCTGAGTACGGCAATACCACATGTGTGGCACTTTTTTGCAGCCTAACTGCGCTAAGGGGCCCAAAGTCCAATGAGCATCTTTAGGCTTTACAGGGGTGCTTACAATTAGGCACCCCCCAAAATGTCAGGACAGTGAACACACCCCACAAATGACCCCATTTTGGAAAGTAGACACTTCAAGGTATTCAGAGAGGAGCATAGTGAGTCCGTGGCAGATTTCATTTTTTTTTGTCGCAAGTTAGAAGAAATGTAAACTTTTTTTTTGTTTTGTTACAAAGTGTCATTTTCCGCTAACTTGTGACAAAAAATAAAATCTTCTATGAACTCACCATGCCTCTCACTGAATACTTTGGGATATCTTCTTTCCAAAATGGGGTCATTTGGGGGGTATTTGTACTATCCTGGAATTTTAGCCCCTCATGAAACCTGACAGGTGCGCAGAAAAGTCAGAGATGCTTGGAAATGGGAAAATTCACTTTTGGCACCATAGTTTGTAAACGCTATAACTTTTACCCAAACCAATAAATATACACTGAATGTTTTTTTTTTATCAAAGACATGTAGCAGAATAACTTTCGCGCTCAAATGTATAGGAAATTTTACTTTATTTGAAAAATGTCAGCACAGAAAGTTAAAATAGTCATTTTTTTGACAAAATTCATGTCTTTTTTGATGAATATAATAAAAAGTAAAACTCGCAGCAGCAATCAAATAGCACCGAAAGAAAGCTGTATTAGTGACAAGAAAAGGAGGTAAAATTCATTTAGGTGGTAGGTTGTATGACTGAGCAATAAACCGTGAAAGCTGCAGTGGTCCGAATGGAAAAAAAGGCTCTGGTCCTTAAGGGGTTTTATGACTGCAGTCCTTAAGTGGTTAATGATGAACACAAGGGTTTTTTTTTGGAGGAGCCCAAAAAACATCCATATAGTGCAATAATTAAAAATGAAATAAAAAGAGATATCTTACCTCTCCAGATGAAGAAACCCCACAGAAAAAGGGGATTTTTATCTTAGAAAGAGTTATTCAAGCACAAGTTAAAAGACAACGAATTTCATGGGTCTCAGTCCGCTTCCTTAAGTCAATATAGTCAATACAACAAGAAGTACGTGTGTTGTGTATGTTGTATAGAGCAGTAGTATTGTGCTACCCCCAACTGCAAAGGAATCAAGGAGCATGACCATCCAGTTCCAGTACAACCTGGACTACCGACACAGTAATTTCCCCACAGGCGATATATAGTGGTTGCAGGAACTGCAGCCCACCTTTGTGAGTTTAATCATTAATAAAAATTAGAGCATTATCTAACACCCCACGGTACTGCACCATTTGGCTCCTGGTCTCTCTGTATTGCATAAGTGACTATAGATCCTCCCTGAAGAGAAACCACAGTAACCTCTTATACACCATAATGATAAAATACCATTTAGCTGCAGTGATGCTTACATGCCTAATCTCTCAGCAGTACAGGGAGGAGTCACTCCCCTGCCAGCTCTATGCCCGCTGGAGAGAGCTATGAGTCACATGACTGCCTTTTCCAAAGGGAATTTCTCTAGAATAGTTGCATCAAATATGAAAATTGTGTGAAAAATGGCATATTCACCTACATAGCTTTATTAGCAATGAAACATCAGGACAGGTGAACTAGTGCCTTTCAGGAATCCAGCTAAGCCTATTGGGACGCGTTGTTCCCCGTCAGTAGATGACATACAGTATGACTGCTTCTGCTGTAATGTGAGGCTGATAGAAGCAGTCCTGAAATAACCAAATAACCTGTGATGTCATTTTCTCCTGATAGTATTCAGTTGTCTGCGCATTGAACAGCTCGAGGCTTCATGCTGCTGAGTAGGTAATGAGAAGAAGCAGCGGGGTATTATAATGTAAACAGTTTGCTTCCAGCGCTCGCCCATGTCTCATCACACTTCTACCAAACAGGCAAAATTGACTTGGTTAATTTGTTTCAAGCACATCTCAGGGTAAGCGGGACGGAACATTATCCATGCAGAGGCATTAAGAAAAAAATACCGAACATCACTTAACATTTCAGAAAATGTAGATGTAGGCTTTAATATGCAATTTCAATGAAATAATATGTTGAGACACTTGTTCAAATAACTGCAGTATGATGTGAAAATACAAGAGACCGTGAAATTGCTACAGAACCAAGTAGCAATTTGACTTGCTTTTCTTGTACTGCTAGTGTGCTGCCTATTGCCTGAAGCCACAAGACGTGTTGGGCATGAAGAAGAGTCTCCCAGGCTTGAGAATTTTTGTAGGACATAAGTGATTCGGAAAACCTGGACTGGATTTATTAAAGCAATAGGGACGGCCACACTATCCCAGGAAAAAAAACATATATAAGTAGATAAATACTTGTTCTTCTTACATAACATTTCGTATATATTGTACTGTCCACGTTTTGATTTCAGTAAATTTTATATAGTATATAAAAAGACAACTGTTCCAGGCATTTTCCAGTTTTACTTCTTCTGATTGAAGCCAATCCTGATGTCATTTCCTCCCTTACTCTTTTTTTTCTCCTAGAAACTTCACTGTTATATTTAGCTTGCTTTGTAAACACTGTAAGCACAGCATAGATCATATTTCAGCAGCTTCTCCCTTCTCAGCCTCGAGTGTCACTGAACTGCCCAAAGCCAATCAGTGAGGAGCAGGAAAGGGGGTGGGGAGATGACAAGCTTCCTCTCATTGGCAATGGCAAAAATTTAGAGCCAGGCTGACTGAAATAAGATTCATGTGAGTAGAAACCGTTATGATTAGATTGGAGTGCTTGCAATGCAGGGTGCATAATAAACACAGAGCAGTGGTTCAATGGAATTTGTTTTTGTGGCTGACAACTGCCTGATATTGGGTGGCACAAGTTTTCAGCCCTTGATTGATAATTTTGTACCATACTGAGAGTTTGCTGCAAACCTCAGTACCCATGAAGTGAGATAATATATGGTGGATTAACCCATGTAAGCAAGGTTACCTGTAGTTTTAAATATCAAACCATGCTTGTTCTTTCTACCATGACTATTTTTCCCTCACATTAACATTTCACAACAAGAAATATATTAATTTAAAGTGGCCCTGGCCAGGATTGAATGTCATCCCAATCAGTAGCTGATACCCCCTTTCCCACAAGAAATCTTTACCTTTTTTCTAAAAGATCATTAATACTCTGTACGCAAAATTAAAGTGCACCCGGATGTCCAACCAGTGTGTCAGTCATGACAAATCGGCTATAGTCCACAAGACACCACAAAGTCCACTGCCTCTAAGATCCTCAGTTGCTAAGACAGTTAAAGAGCAAAAAGATAAAAGTAAGACATATACTGATCTGAAACGCAGTACTAGAGAAGTCCACTTTCAGCCTGGATTTCTAGTTAGAGTTAAGAGACCTGGAATATTGAAGCAGGGACAATACAAATTTTCTAACCTACTTAGGGTGTCAAGGAAATGAGGACCCTACACCTATGAACTGTGTGATATGGAATGCCAGTCATCTTGCACTTGTTAAAGGAATACTTAAGGGGGAAAAAAATGATCTTTACTCACCCGGGCAGGGCCGGATTTAGGCCAAGGCCACCTAGGCCATGGCCTAGGGCAGCACAGGAGGAAGGGCACCAAATCAGCAGGCTAAAGTAGTGCAGCATTTGCAAACTTGTTAATACTGCAATGCAGGGAGATCAGGCGACTGCCTGACCGTGGTACTCTGCTGCCAGCGGCCACCTTGCTCCCTATGCTGGACAGTGGCTGGATAGTGTAATGGTTAAGGGCTCTGCCTCTGACACAGGGGACCTGGGTTTAAATCTCAGCTCTTCCTTCCTAAGCCAGCACCTATTCAGTAGGAGACCTTGGGCAAGACTCCCTAACACTGCTACTGCCTATAGAGTGTGTCCTAGTGGCTGCAGCTCTGGTGCTTTGAGTCCGCCAGGGAAAAAAAAGTGTTTGTATGTGTTTATGCACATTTGCATTGTGGCCGGTGTCTATGGACTTGGGCAGCAATGGAGATGGAAAGGAAGAGGAAGCTTCTGCACTGGAGATGAGCGGAGAATTAAGTGGCAAAGATGACTACTGCAGTGTGAAGGCGAGCTGGCTACCTATATGAACGGTGGGGGGGGGGGGGTTGTAAAAGGAGGGATTAATGGAGTCATCTGGCTACCTGTACTGGAGGGAAAGGGGGAGGAGTCATCTGGCTACATATACTAGAGGGAAGGGGGAGGGGTCATCTTGCTACCTATACTGGAGAGAAAGGGGGGGGGGTCATCTGGCTACCTATACTGGAGGGGGAATCATCAGGTTGTAGAAAAAGGTGCTGAGTCGGCACTGCTGCAAATCGTGTTTTAATCCACAAGTGGTGATACATCACATAGCGTATATCAAAAAAGTTGTAAACATACCATTTGATGGAGGCTGTTATTGGTGGGCTGGTGGTGGGTGCTGGGTGCGGATGAAGCCTGACGTCCCTTTCGCGCTATCTGAGCGCTTCTATGGAGGCGGGTGCGGATGACAGCCACCGTAGAAGCGCTCAGATAGCGCGAAACGGCTGTCAGGCTTCATCCGCACCCAGCACCCACCACCAGCCCACCAATAACAGCCTCCATCAAATGGTATGTTTACAACTTTTTTGATATACGCTATGTGATGTATCACCACTTGTGGATTAAAACACGATTTGCAGCAGCGCCGACTCCGCACTTTTTTCTACACCTATTGACTCTTGCCATATTCAAGTCAGAGCACGCTGCATGGCGTACGTACAAAAAGGGCGCCTGGACAAAAAGGGCGCGGGGTGTAAACTCTAAATAATAATTAATCATTAATAGGGTTTATAAAAATAGTGTGCTATATTTCGTTTACAAATAAAGTTTAACAAAATTATAAATCATTAAATAATGTTTATAAAATCGGAAATTGTGAAAACGTTAATCTTCCCTATTTGTAAAGTTAAACTTATAATTACGTTTATTAAAAAAACAATAATATATGTTTAATTGTTATAATTGTATATTATTGTGAATAACCTTCATTTATGGTTTGTTCTTATAATAAAATCTGAAAATATTCTTTATAACGATGATATAAATATAAGTACATTCGTAATAAGTGTTGTAAAACATTAGTAATTATTACTAAAATTTTACTAAAACTATACCTAAGCCTACTCTTACACAGAACCCTCCCTGTACCTATCCCTAACCCCTAGACCCCCCTGTTGGTGCCTAAACCTAAGACCCCCCTGTTGGTGCCTAAACCTAAGACCCCCCTGTTGGTGCCTAAACCTAAGCCCCCCCCCCTGTTGGTGCCTAAGTAACCCTCCCTGTACCTACCCCTAACCCCTAGACCCCCCTGTTGCTGCCTAAACCTAAGACCCCCCTGTTGGTGCCTAAACCTAAGACCCCCCTGGTGGTGCCTAAACCTAAGACCCCCCTGTTGGTGCCTAAACCTAAGACCCCCCTGTTGGTGCCTAAACCTAAGACCCCCCTGTTGGTGCCTAAACCTAAGACCCCCCTGTTGGTGCCTAAACCTAAGACCCCCCTGTTGGTGCCTAAACCTAAGACCCCCCTGTTGGTGCCTAAACCTAAGACCCCCCCTGGTGGTGCCTAAACCTAAGACCCCCCTGTTAGTGCCTAAACCTAAGACCCCCCTGTTGGTGCCTAAACCTAAGACCCCCCTTTATTATGTGGATAATAATGTTTTACTAATTATGGATGCAAAAAATATTTTGCAATTTACGTAACGTACTGATCGCTTTATTTTGTGAATAATAATGTTTTTTATTATGTGGATAATAATGTTTTACAAATTGTGACTCCAAAAAATATATTCCAATTTACATTACGTACTGATCGCTTTATTTTGTGAATAATGTTTTAAAAACAGTAAGGGATAAAACTTTAAATAAAAAAATATACTGCAATTTACATTACGTACTGATCGCTTTATTTTGTGAATAATGTTTTAAAAACAGTAAGGGAGAAAACTTTAAATAATGTTTTAATTATTTAAATAAGATAAATACCGGTATATTTAGTATTTTCATAAACGTTATTCGGCACGGGTGCATTTTATAAACGTAAATCAACACAAGCTCAGTTATAAATCATTAAACAGCTCCGGGCGCCGTTTGTAAACTTTATTTAGCTCCGGGCGCCGTTTGTAAACTTTATTTAGCTCCGGCGCCCTTTTTTCCTGCTCGGCGCCCATTAAACGTTATTTATTATGGGAGTGAATGGCGGCGCCCTTTTTGTCCACTAGCTGCCTGCGCCCTTTTTTCCAAGCTCCCGCTGCATGTGCCACAAAAGAGACTTGCTGTAGCCCCGCTGGTCCTCCGCATTGGATGTGGATCCCGCTGTAGTGCCGACCTCCCCTCTTCCCCCTTTCCTCTACCAGTGCTCTTCTTTGGAATCATCAGACTACCTATACCGCGGGGGGTTATCAGGCTACCCATACTAAAGGGGAGGGGTCATCTCGCTACCTATACTGAAGTGAGGTGGCTGGTGACAGTGGCCTAGGGCGGTAAAGAGTACAAATCCGGCCCTGCACCCGGGGCATCCCTCAGCCCCATGAAGCTGGATGGTGCCCTCGCAGCCCCGCGCCGATCGTCCTGTCCCCGCCGGCGGCTACTTCCGGGTTCGGCGACAGCTGCCGACAGGCTGGGAGCGCGGGTGATTCTCCGCGTTCCCAGCCGCTATATCACCCTCTATGCTGCTATAGCATATATATACGCTATAGCTATATACTATATACGCTATAGCAGCATAGAGGGTGATATAGCGGCTGGGAACGCGGAGAATCAGCCGCGTTCCCAGCCTGTCGGCGGCTGTCGCCGAACCCGGAAGTAGCCGCCGGCGGAGACAGGACAATCGGAGCGGGGCTGCGAGGGCACCATACAGCTTCAGGGGGCTGAGGGATGCTCCAGGTGAGTAAAGATATTTTTTTTTTCCCTTAAGTATTCCTTTAAGCAGAAGTTGTTTGATGTTTCATTTGATGAAGAACATGGACATTTCACGACTGATGATGACCAAGTTGGAGAACCATCAACAGAACTAACCAGATCTACTCAAAGAGTCAGAGGATAACCTGTGTGGACAAAGGACAATGTGATGTAATTACCTTGCATAATATTGCTTTGTGTTATAATTAAATATTTGCATAGTTGACATTGGCTAATGGCCCATACTCACGAGGGACTTTTGTCGCCTCAACACACGGCGCGCGCGTGTTGCGGTGACAGGTCGCCCGTGAGTATGGGCCGTTGCACGCGCGCGCACCCCGAACTGTCGCCCGTCGCTCATGTCGCCATGCGATTGAAAGTTTCAATCGCATGGCGACAGTCGCCGCCGCACCCCCGCCGCAACTGTCGCTAGTCCGCGTGAGTACGCGGACTAGCGACAGCAACCTCCATTAAAGTATATGGAGCTTCTGGCGGAGGGAGGAGGAATGTCGGCGACAGCTTCCGCCTCGCCGCTGGTCCCTCTTCCGCGTGTGTACGCGGAGGGACCTGGCGAGGAGCTGTCGCCGGCCTGTCGCCCACACGCTCACGTGTGCTGGCGACAGGCAACATTTGCAGCCCGTGAGTACGGGCCATTACAGAAGCTTTTGTAACAAGAGAGGAAATGTGGTGTTCAATACTTCTGGCCTGTAGATGGCACTTGTGATACTGCACGATTGCATGGGAACAATCTGGGCTGTTCTAGACTAAAGTTATACATACATTAATTCAAATTCCTGCTGATATACAGCAGATTCGATTACTGTGATCAAATCTGTTGTGAAATCAATAACGCAAATGCTGACCGATTGCCATCTGACATTGATCGATTCAGTCGATCGGTCCGGATGGAAAATTTTGATCAATGGACGGTGGGTCGGGAGCGCATCACTAGTTGCGTTCGATTCGGTGATGACCGACGCAGTATAGCGGCAGCAATATTACCTGTCTGGCGGAAACGAGTCCCTGGGATCCGTTCAGTCTCAGTTCTTCCGGTTGGCCTTCTTCTCCATGTCCTCTTCACTTCCTGCCACATCCTGTGACAATAATGTGCGTAATTCATGTAGCGCTATAGCGTTATTCACTACCGCTGTTTAGTGAGTCAACCCCCTTGTGTCCAATGTCAACCAGATGTAAAAGGATACCAATCCGACATCAAGCCCAATTGTCAATATAAATGCAGCAAAATACATTTGCATCCACTTTTTTTCCTGGCACTTCTCCTGGCATCAGGATGACAACCAAAAGCTAGCATTTGCCACCAATGTAAACTAGACCTTACTTAAAAGCAGAATTAAACTCTGTTTCAAATAAGATAAAAAAAATAAGGGCTACTTCACAGTGCTTAGTTGTGTTGCAGAAATATTCTGCATGTCCAATCGAGAGCTGGTCCACACTAGGTCCGGAAACGTATCCGTGGCTGCGTTTTTCAAACCTGATGAAAAACGGAGTCCCGGATACTAATGTTTAAAATAGCAGCCAGCCTCACCCAAGTAAAAAACGGATCCGTCTGCGTTTGCGGGGACCCGTTTTGAAAACCTGAACGGAAGGTCCGGATCTGCTGCATTTTCACGCAACGGATCAGGACCACGGATACACGCAGGGGTAGTGAAAGCAATGAGAAAACGCATCTCCAGCTCCACAGGCAAAAAACGGATGTGAAAACGGATAGCCTGAGCTTTATGATTGGCCCAAAAAATCCTCCCACTCCTTCCTAATGATAGAGACGTTTTCTGTCAGGGAAAAACCTGAACGGAAACTGATACAAAACTGATGCAAAACTGATGCACTTTCATCAGTTTGCAGTACGGTGGGTACTTCCCCTGATCCGGACTGCAGGGTCCGTCCTGCAACCGGGTCTAGTGTGGACCCAGCCTTACTGCCCATACAATTCCATGGGCCTGCTCACAGTACTGTGTTATAACAGATCACGTTATTCAGGCTTTGTATTAAAGTCTATGTCCAGTCTCCATTAAAGTTCACATTCATTATAATGTGTGCATTATGCAATAGACCACTGTGAACCTAGCCTAATTCTACATTGATTAAAATGTAAATAAATCATTGCCCCCCCCCAATAAATCATTATTACACAGTCAGGAGAATGTACCTGTTTGAATCTGCAGTCCTTTATTTCTGAAGCCGAGAAAGAGGAAGTCGTTTTTTTCAGCATTTGCGATTTGGGGTGCGGTTCTGATTTGCCAATGCGGTCCCCTTTGTCAAGGCATTAGCAGACTGACAAAGGGGACCGCATTAGCCCCGAAACGATCGTCGGTGTAGACGACTGTTGATGTCTTACATGTGTGCATATGGAACAATAAACACAGTTTGTTCCTGAAGTCTGTGTGCGGATCCCTCTTTGGATTACTGCAAGCTCAAGATGAACGCTCAGCCAGGATGAATATAGAGAACAGAAAATAATTTACCATGATGCCAGGCAGGCTTCAAGAGAACCCGAGGTGTGTTTAAAGAATGTCATCTGCATACAGAGGCTGGATCTGCCTATACAGCCCAGCCTCTGTTGCTATCCCAAACCCCACTAAGGTCCCTCTGCACTCTGCAATCCCTCATAAATCACAGCCATGCTGTGAGGCTGTGTTTACATCTGTAGTGTCAGTCTCAGCTGCTCCTCCGCCTCCTGCATAGCTCCGGTCCCTGCCCCCGTCCTTTCCCTCCAATCAGCAGGGAGGGAAGGGATGCAGGCGGGGACTGGAGTTCTGCAGGAGGCGGGGAGAGCAGCAGACTGACACTATAGAGATAAACACAGCCAGCTCTGACAAGCTGTTTGTCAGCAGCGTGGCTGTGATTTATGAGGGATTGCAGAGTGCAGGGGGACCTTAGGGGGGTTTGGGATAGCAACAGAGGCTGGGCTGTATAGGCAGATCCAGCCTCTGTATGCAGATAATATTCTTCAAACCCACCTCGGGTTCTCTTTCAGATACAGAAAAAAAGATGTTACAGGTATACTAATGTCCAGCGCTGCGTAATATGTTGGCGCTTTATAAGTACAATAAATAAATAGTGCATTTATTGTGAGGGTGCCAAATTATTATTTTTTTTATTTATCATGTGTAAGTTTAATCCTGTTTTAAAGAGAAGCATTTTTGTAAAAAAAAAAAAAAATGTTACCTGATCCTGTAGCATTAATTACCACCGCTTCTGTGTCTCTAAATCACCAATTTTCCATAAAAAAAACCCCAAACACATAGCCACGACCTCTGAGGTCACGATGCTGCCAGCTCTTGCTCTGTGTGTCTCCGCACAAAGCAGGGAGGTGGGGTAGCGGCGGGGAAGAGGCAGAGCAGGCCAATCAGAGTTGGGGAAGGGGCATTCCTAATGCCAGAGTGGGCATTTTGCAGGAGTGGCTCTCCTGCAAGGGACACCCTTTCCCCTCAAGAGCAGCTTGTCGCCAAATTTGGGGGTGACAGCGCAGTGCAGAGGGGGCTGAGAGCGGCGCATAGGGAACACAAAGGCATGGCATAGAGCAGGGAACATGTCCCATCTGCCCCCCCTGCGCCCACTTTAAAACCATAACAGAGAAAAAAGGGCAATTGGATCTCACCATCCTCAGGCCAGGTACCAGATTGTGAGGAGTGGTGATGTTGGTTTCCACAGTAGACATCATTCGATTTATTTTCCATAAATGAAATGTTTCATTTACATTAGACTGAAGGGGAATATGCTAGAGCTGCATGCAAAACTCACCGTTCCCTCAAGTTCCATAAAGAGCTGGTTTTACTGTGTAATATTTCTATAACTTTAAGAAATCCAGACAGGTTGAGAATTTGAAAGACATGCCAAGTGCTTCCCGTCTGATCTCTATTCCCCGTAGTTCGCGAGCCCTTGATATGGAGATTAACCTTGAATGGGATTTCCATGGCGTTTCATTAGGAGTGAACAGTATCACATCTGAGCAGCTTGCGGCACAATCAAACGAAGAACGTCCCAGTCCTGTAACATTATGTAAGACGCGCTGAAGGATTAAAGCCCACAACAATAGACCAGGCTGCTGCTGTGCGAATATAAACATGATGCTGCAAACCTGAATGTATAATACAATGGCTTGCTAGTATAAGGTTTAATTTAAATGATTGTGTGGCCAATTTAACATGGCCCCCGAGCAGAGGATTAACATCAAAATCTGAACTCACCTGGGGCTTCCTTCAGCCTTCCGCAACCCGCGAGGTCCCTCATCATTCTCTAAGTCCCCTCTATGCTCCCGCTAGCAGCTCTGTTAAATAGGCGACTTAGGCTGAAGTTGTGCGCAATTGCACATGCACGGCTCATCTGCACACCCAGCCCAATCATGCACCAGTCGCCGTAAGCGCTATGCGCAGGCATGGTTCATTCTTTTGTGAACTTTGCATGCGCAGGATGCTTGCGGAGATGGGCGCATGATTGAGCCAGGGGGACGGACGCATGACTTTGGTCGAAGTTGCACACTTAACAAAGCCAGCGGGACCAGGGAGGGGTCCCAGAGGACGTCAAAGGACCTCGTGGGCTACAGGGGGCTGGTGGAAGCCCAAGGCAGTGTTGCCAACCGCCCGTAAATTTACGGGCAGCCTGTAAATTTTGATACAAAATGAGCTGCCTGTGAATTCCGTAAGGAATTCAGCACCGTCCGTAAGGGCGGCCAGACGGCCGCCCACCCTGTTCCAGGAGGACAGCAGCGCAGTGGAGGAAGAGCTGTCGGCAGCGGTGGAGAAGGGGGGCAATCTCCCCCCCCCCCCCCCCCTTCTCTCACCTTAGTGCTTTCCCTCCCTCGCTGACTGTCCCCTCCTGATCTAAGTGCGGAGTGGCATTTGGCAGGGGGCGGGACTTACCTTCCGTCTCGCTCCTGCGCCGGAAGTTCTGCTGCTCTGGTCTGGAACAGACCAGAGTAGCGGCAAATCATCCCGCGCCGGCGACGAGACGCAGGTAAGTTCCGCTCGCTGCCGCCTGCCAGCCACTCAGCACTTACATCAGGAGGGAACAGTCAGCGAGGGAGGGAGAGCACTAAGGTGAGAGAAGGGGGGTAGATTGCCCCCCTTCTCCACCGCTGATGCCACAGCTCTCCCTCCACTGCGCTGCTGTCCTCCTGCTGGGGGGGTCACCTGGCTACCTATTGTGGGCACATAAACCTCTGGCTACATATACTGGGCACATATAACCCTGACTACATATACAGGGACATATACCCCTGGCTACATATACTGGGCATATATAACCCTGGCTACATATACCTGTGACTACATATACTGGGCACATATACCCTGCCTACATATACTGGGCACATATACCCTGCCTACATATACTGGGCACTTATACCCCTGGCTACATATACTGGGCACATATAACCCTGACTACATTTACTGGGACATATACCCCTGGCTACATATACTGGGCACATATAACCCTGGCTACATATACCTGTGGCTACATATACTGGGCACATTTACCCTGCCTACATATACTGGGCACATATACCCTGCCTACATATACTGGGCACATATACCCCTGGCTACATATACTGGGCACATATAACCCTGACTACATATACTGGGAAATATACCTGTGGCTACATATACCGGGCACATATACCCTGCCTACATATACTGGGGACATATAACCCTGGCTACATATACTGGGCACATATACCCCCTGGCTACCTATTGTGGGCACATATACCTCTGGCTACATATACTGGGCACATAAACCCTGACTACATATACTGGGACATATACCTGTGGCTACATATACTGGGCACATATACCCCTGCCTACATATACTGGGGACATATACCTCTGGCTACATATACTGCGCACATATATCCCTGGCTACATATACTGAGGACGCTGGCTGTTTGCCATTATGTGCATTTACTGGTGAAAAGCTGTCTCTTATTATGTGCACTTACTGGTGAAAAGCTGTCTCTTATTATGTGCATTTACTGGTGAAAAGCTGTCTCTTATTATGTGCATTTACTGGTGAAAAGCTGTCTCTTATTATGTGCATATACTGGTGAAAAGCTGTCTCTTATTATGTGCATTTACTGGTGAAAAGCTGTCTCTTATTATGTGCATTTAATGGTGAAAAGCTGTCTCTTATTATGTGCATTTACTGGTGAAAAGCTGTCTCTTATTATGTGCATATACTGGTGAAAAGCTGTCTCTTATTATGTGCATTTACTGGTAAAAAGCTGTCTCTTATTATGTGCATTTACTGGTGAAAAGCTGTCTCTTATTATGTGCATTTACTGGTTAAAAGCTGTCTGTCATTACGTGCATTTACTGGTGAAAGGCTGTCTCTAATGTGCATTTACTGGTGAAACGCTGTCTCTCATTATGTGCATTTACTTGCCATGCCCTGCTTTGTTGCTGCAAATTTCCTCGAATATGTTGCCCCTACCCATTTGACTGCCCCCTCGTATGTGCCAGTCTAGAACCGTCCCTGTACCCCTGCCTACATATACTGGGCACATATACCCCTGGCTATCTGTTCTGGGGACATCTATACCCCTGGTCACCTATTCTGGGGACACCTATAGACCTGGGGCTACCTATTTTTGGGGAACCACTGCTGTCAGATTAAATGTATTTTGGGGAACTGCTGCCAGATTATGTGTATGTTGGGGGAATCGCTGCTGCCAGATTACATCTATTTTTTGGGAACCACTGCCATATTGTCTGTATTTTGGAAGAACCTCTGCCAGATTACGTGGATTTTTGGTGAAATGCTGTAAGATTACCGTACATGTATTTTGGGGGAAGGGGGGAAAACACTATGGCAGAGCTCAAACTTCCCTGGCAGACCTTTTACAGCAATACTAAAATCATGTATATTTGGCCCCACCCATTACCACACCCACATTCTGTTGCGTGACCACGCCCATTTTTCGGCGCGAGATTTTGTCAGTAAAAAAAATCTTTTGTCAGTAAATTTTTAGGTATTTGTCAGTAAAAAAATAACATGAAAGGTTGGCAACACTGGCCCAAGGTGAGTTCAAACTTTGATTTTAATTCCCTGCTCAGGGTCCCTTTAAAGAGATGTTGGCAAATCAATGTAAATTCACCCGTTTGCATTATCCCAAGTTCACCTGTAATTATAGTGTAATTATAGCAAAAGTTCCTGATGAATGCGGGCAAGCCCAGCAATTGGCATGTGGAGAAAATGTAATAGTAATGGCGTTTAAAGCGTTTAAAGCACACCTGAAGTGGAAATACATTGATGACATAAACAATTGTATCTAGAGTCCTAATCCTAAATGAAAGTTTCCGAGAACTCCGTGCTTTTAATTTGGTTTTAAATGCAGCAGATAAATGATGATGTTTATTCAGAGGCCACATAGACAGATCTTCAATGACTGAACTTTGTATCTACTTTTTCCGGAATTTAAGACACACTTTTTCTTCCCCCAAATTGGGTGGAAAAATGAGTGCGTCTAATATTCTGAATATACAACAAACATAGGTGCAGAGTGTGCAGGGAAGCACTTACCCATCCGGCCACCGCGCTCCACTCCCCCTCACTCCAGCAGCTGTAAATGGGATCCTCTTCTCCGCGATCATCTGCTGATCACTTCAGCCGCCCTGTTGCTGCCACTGTACACGTCTGTGTCCTTCATTCCTCGTGGCCTCCTCTGTACTTCCTGCTCATGCCCTGGGATGTGCGCTGCACGGCGCTCGTGCGCTGGATCAAGGAGGCACACATCTTGGTCAGCGCTGTAGTGCCCGACTTAGCTGAGGCGCGGACTTTACCAGGCCGCACAGCAGATCAATGAAGGGACCAGGAGGACAGCGCGGGACCTACAAGACTGCAGGGGCCGGAAGAAGCCCCAGGTAAGAAAAAGCATAATCTTTAACTACAACTCGGCTCTCCTTTAAAGGACCCCTATCGCGAAAAATATAGGCAGTTAAAATCTGACAGAACCGACAGGTTTTGGGCCAGTCCATCTCTTCAAGGGGGATTCTCAGGGTTTTCTTTGTTTTCAACAGCATTTCCTAAACAGCAGTAGCACAGTCTAACTGACAAAATAGTGTGCAAGTGAGTAGGGAGGCTGGCTGGTATCTTACTATTTTGGCAGTTAAACTGCTGTTCAAGAAATGCTGTTGAAAACAAATGAAACCCTGAGAATCTCCCATGAGGAGATGGACTGGCCCAAAACCTGTCAGTTCTGTCAGATTTTAACTGCCTACTTGTTTCGCGATAGTAATCCTTTAAGGCTGAGTTTTCATTTGTGCAATTACCATCCGTTTCCCGCTCACAAATTCAAATACAAAATTACAGCACATTGAAATTAATTAGCTGCTTCCAAACTTGCATGTGGGGAAAAAGTTGGAGAGTCTGCTGCATTTTCTCGGACTTCGCATCTGAATCCCTGTAGCCATACATGCCATTTTGCATCAGCACAGGTGCCGTGTCTGATTCAAAAACACCCTAGCGGAAACATAGCCGTAGGTTCCACCTTCATTAGCTTGATGCTGAGCGCGGCCTACAATAATCCTTAGTGATGTCTGTGTACAGTAGGGGTGACCAATTTTTCCATACACATTCTCCTTAATAATAATTCTTGGAGAAGCATGTGATCAATCTGGTCAAATAACTGTCTTGCCAAGGCTTTGCCAAGTTTTTGATTGGCATGATCACGAGACTATGACTAGCCTGTCGGCTAATGTATGAATCAACAGCAGGGCATTATCCCACGATCAAGGCCAGCTGTTCAGAATCTCTTAAATCAGTCACTTTATCATATCACCAGATGAGCCCCCTCACTGATCTAATGTTACGCACAATCAGGGGCATAACTAAAAAATCAAGGGGCCCCAAACAAACCTTTTATGGGGCCGTCCTTAATGCTCACAATCATTCCTTGCCTCCCATTAGTGACACAAACAGCCTGGGAGCCCAGGGGTGTAACTAGAGGGGAGCAGCACCTGTCATCGCAGGGAGGCCCAGAGCTGTGGGGGGCATCCAACTACTAACCTTCCCTTCCTCTGATTCAGGGGACTGTACTTCAGATCAGGGATGGATCTAGACCAAGTTGCGCCTGGGGCAAGGTCAGGTTTTGGCGCCTAAAGGCCAGGTTTTGGCACCTAAACTGCCATTCCCCATCCAAATTTTGCAGCCTTTTTAAGAATTCAACAAACTGCGCCCGGGGCAAGGGACCCGCCTACCGACCCCCCTAGATCCGTCCCTGCTTCAGATCAAGTATTTTTGTGGCTACTCTTGTTATGGGTGTGAAGATCATCATGGCCATTGTTTTATGACCCTTGTGAGATGGGCCCTAAGACTGTGAATGGGCACCAAGAGGAGGGCGCAATGGAAGGGGAGTCAATAGTGGATAGCCCCATCAAAGTTTTGCATGGAGGCCCCAAGAATTGTAGTTACGCCACAGTGGGGGCCCATCTTACAAGGCTCATAAAGCAAGTGTGGCCATCAGGATCTTCACACCCATAATGTGTAGCCACAAAAACACGTACAGTTAAAAATGGCGCTGAGTGAAAAATGGCGCACCGTTCTGCCGATCATAAAACGATATTTACCGTTTTAATGTAAATACATTAAAACAGTAAATAGCGTTTTATAAATCATTTATTAGCGGAACGGTGCACCTTTGAAAATGCAGGGGGACTAGTGAGGCAGCGAGGATCGGGGTGGAGAGACAGTGGGACACTAGGCAGCAGGGGGGGGGGGATCGAGGAGAGAGGCAGCGAGGTGGAGGGGGGATTAGGTAGCATTGACATACATTACCTTGTCCCGGCCGGCGATCGCTCCTTCACTTTATAGTTAGCTTGCAGGAGTCCTTCATCCAGGCAATCACCATGCACCTTCAGTTTCCACATGGTGATTGGCTGGATGAATGTTAATTTCTGCGGCGCCATTTGTATACTGTTGGTGCAGTGCGCCATTTTTGCCTGTTCCGACAAAAACGCCTGGAGTATCGAGAAAGGGTAGGTAAATATCTGTCCCCCCACCCACATCTCTGGACCCCCCTAGTTACGCCCCTTTGCACAATGATAAATTCTACAGCTAGGACATTGCTGAACAGTTAACTACCACAAGTGTCCTACAAGTTATTTGGTATTTAAGTAATTACAAAAAATGTATGAATCATATAACTGTATTAAAAACATAAAGCTTTATTTAAAACTGATTTAGAAAACAAATCAGCAAAGGATCACATTTAAAATCAAGACACGCTGGCAATTATAATATGCAAACATCCTGATTAGCAGTCTACAACACTGTTTAGCTTCTGACACATATGAGCCCCAGAGATTAAACATAAATGGGGGGTGATCTGCCCAACAAATAAGAGATTAAATCTCAGCTGTAGAAAAAATAGTTACAAAAAGGTCACGGAAGGTAATTAAAAGAGCCGTGATATGCAGTATTAATGTTTGTACTAAGTTGAAAAGATGCAGTTATGATATGTAAAATGCTCGTTCCAACATTTGTCTTAGCTAGAGTTTAAGATACTATAGATACCTTTATTCTTATTCTTGATCATATTATGTGTTTATATAGCAATGACAGCACTTTACAGAGTACACTGAATAAGTCAGGTGTCACTAACCTTCACTTCACTTTCATTGAAATCGCAGTAAATCGACGCGATTAAAGTGAATGGGAGCGATTTTTAAAAAGTGCTCAGAAAGCACTAATCAATCACAAGAGCTCAGAAAAGCACTTAGTAGTGGCTGAGCCCTAAGAGAAGCTCAAAGTCTAATGTCTCTACTGCATTTATAGACTAATATCCCTACCCTAGTCTGTTTGAGGAGGGAAAAGGGGGGGGGGGGGATTTTGGGGGGAATATATGAGAAAGCAGAGTGCCCAGAGGAACCCCTGTTCTGTTGCTATGGATGGGGGAGCCGATGACGTGGTGCATGATGGAGCAGGCAGGAAGTGAAGGAGATAATTCCTTTGGCTAGCGCTTAGGGCCTGAGCCCACTATAGTAGTTGTATCCACTTCTGTCTGCTTTTCAGCATCTGTAAAATTGATGTGTTGCTGAAAAGCGGACACAACTGCACACTCACTGATGCAGTTTCATAAAAAAAATGTTAACAGGGGCATAACTAGACTTAATAGGGCCCCCCCTGCAAAAATTATAGCATGGGGCCCCTTAGTCCCCGAACCCCATGAGGGGAATGTGATCGGGAGTCGGCGAATGTTCTGCTGTGAAGCAGCTTCTGGAACCAGAAATAAAAAATTACAGCTCTCTATTCTGCATGGCGGGATGAGGTGGCAGGGAATTTGTTTGAGCGTACGGGAAGTTTTTTTGCTAATTGGCTGCACTTGCGGTTGAGGAGAGGGAGGAGGAGGGGCCCTGCAATGGCAGGGGTCGCAGAGGTAATTGCTACACCCATGAATGTTAACTTGTACACACACTACATGTCCTTAATGGCTAGCTCTGTTGAGTTTAACCACTTGAGGACCACAGTGGTAAACCACCCTAAAGACCAGGCACATTTTTAATAAAATGGCCACTGCAGCTTTAAGGCCAAGCTGCAGGTCCGCACAATACAGCACACAAGTGATTTCCCTCCCCCCTTTTCCCCCACCAACAGAGCTCTCTGTTGGTGAGGTCTGATCACCCCCCAGTTGTTTAATTTTTTTTGTAAATATTTATTTTATTTTGCTATTATTTATTTATTTTTTATTTTTTTTTCCCACTCAACCCCTTCCTCCCCCCAGCTGGCCAATCACAGCAATCGGCTGTCATAGGCTTCTGCCTATGAGAGCGATCGCTCTCTTGTCCCTCAGGGGGACAGCCGTGACACACGGCTGTCCCCAGTACAGCGCTGCTGCTGATCCCAGTGCTGTACTAACAGTAAAGATGGCAATCGCCGCTCGAAGACTGAAGGCGGGGCGGAGCTCCGTCCCCCCGAGCAGGAGATGTGCGCGCAGCCTGCGCGCAATCTCCTGCAAACGGCAGCCCCAGGACTTGACGCCGATCAGCGTTAGGCGGTCCTGGGGCTGCGGCCATGGCCACGCCCATCGGCGTTAGGCAGTCCCCAGGAGGTTAATGCAGCATGCGTACATGCATACGTATGAAATCGCTGTCGGAGAGTTGGGCACAGGATACAGCCGATATATGGCTGATCCTGCTGCTGCACATGTCCCGGTGCTGTTAATTATTATTCTCCCTCCAGGTCCACGTGGATGGTGGGGAATGGTGTAATTCAGCTTCCAGCTATTGCTGGCGGCCGACTTACAGTGTTTTAAAAGTAACTTCAGCTCCGTCTTCTGATGGCGCCGAAGTTACTCACTGTGCGCTGTTACAGCAGTAATTCCTATTACAGTCTATGGTGGAACCGGCTACGCACAAATCTCCTGCGCTGGATTCAACGTGCTTGTGTGTACATAGTTCAAGGGCAATCTGGGGGGGAGGGGAGTAACAGTGCCCCTTATGATGACATCACAGGAAGCACTGATACCTTGAGACAGGAAGCTCAGAACTAAGGAGAAAGAAGGATATGTGGCGAGTGGATCACGGGAGGTGAGTGCTCACCCACCTGCCCCTCCTTGCCTACCCAAGAGTGGGGCTCTCTGGCTTCCCAACAGTGGGGCTCTCTTTCAACTTAAATGGGGGGACTCTCTGGCTACCAAAGGAAGAGGGTGGCTCTCTGCCTACCCAATAATGAGACTCTCTGACTACCTAAATGGGGGGACTCTATGAATACCAAAGGAGGGGGGTGGCTCTCTGCCTACCCAACAATGAGGCTCTCTGACTACCTAAATAGGGGGACTCTCTAGTTAATAAAAGGGGGGGGGAGTTGGCTGTCTAAAGGGAGGAGGCTCTCTAGCTATCTAAAAGGGGGCTTTCAGGCTACCAAAAGGGGAGGGGTCTTGCTGGGTGCCTAAAGGGGGCGGGCTTTGGCTACCTAAAGGGGGGTGGGGCTCTCTGGCTAACTAAGGTTTGGCTCTCTGACCTAAACAGGGACTCTCTGGCTACCTACAGTGTGTGTGGGGTGGGGGGCTACATCTGGCTAAATAATACTGTAGCCTCTGGGTGCTACCTAATACTGGGGCAAGCCTCTGGATGCTTGATTGCAACAGTGTGCATGAGTCTGTATTTGGAATGGGGGGGGATGGGGAGGCGCAATAAATATATCCTCGCCCGGGAGCTGTAAGGCCTAGACACTGCCCTGCCTCTACACAAAACATAAACCAGCTATGTAATGGAGAGCCAACATAGTACTAGGAAAGCATTTACGCCCGCAGTGGGCTTAATAGATGGAATATCTAAATGGCACTGACCTGAAATCCTCCAGCGAGATATTTGGCCACTGACTGACCCTCAGGGACACAGATTACCTCCTGCTATATTTAGCTGGCTGTAACACAACACTACACAAAGAAGGGCACACATGAAAAGAGAAATCCCTTTTGATTGCTCTGTGTACAATTCTGTTGTTCTGGATTGGCTGCTTCTCTGTAACAGGTCTTTCCAGAAAGAGAAGAAATACCACCTGAAAGTCAGTGTAACTAAGGTATGCACACACGGACTATTAGGCTTTCCACATTGGTCCCCACTGCTGCAGCTCATGGACCCCTGGAACATATTCAACAAGAGCTTGTCAGATATGTTAGTATAGCAAAATTCATCAGCACACCAGTCTCCTTTCAAAATGCAACGCACATTTTATTGTGCACTAATCCACATGGAAGAATCGACAATTGTTTCGGGGGCCACGCAGGGTCCCCCTTTCTCAAGGCAATGTGGCATAATGTAAATATCCAAACACAAGCAGTATATATAACCAACAAATAACACCCAGGTGCCGCCCAAATCCCATAGTCCATGACATCACAATTGATAGACGCCTCCCAAAATTGTATATAAACAAAGCCCTTGATATGCCAATTTCAGACAATCAAATACATAAATAGTATGCATAACATCATCATATCTTGATTCCGTTCTGTACCTTTAAATTCTGGGTAAGTGATTCCTCTTATCTTGCTTGGGTGCGGAGTGGTGGCTCCTACGTGCCTCCTAATGTCCGTTGCCGCCTGAAATCTAAAGTCCGTTGCACGGTGACTGACAGTCACCTCAGCCGGTGGGAGACACATTGTTCCAGTGTCCTGCCTCCCAAGTGAGACGTAACGTTACTGTATGGCCAGGGGGTGTGGCTACGCCGCTATGTATCAAGCGTAGCGTTGCTGAGCAGCCGGGGGGCGTGGCTGAGCTGCTATGCGTATCTATTGATAGGCACATCTATTGATAATAAAATGTGTGTTGCATTTTGAATGGAGACTGGTGTGCTAATGAATTTTGCTATGCTATGTTCCTAAGGTGACGTTGCCTGGTCACCAGATCAAGCACCCAGAACAGGATGGTGTGCCCGCTTTACTCTTTTTTGAACTACAGTCTTTTGGATAAATATCTATTTTTTATTCTTCGCGCAGTTCTACTGCACAGTTGCAGAACCCTCCCAGCCATGGTAGCGCGATAGGGGAGCGCGTATGGCTAGACCAGACATGGGCAAACTTGGCCCTCCAGCTGTTGAGGAACTACAAGTCCCACAATGCATTGCAGGAGTCTGACAGCCACAGTCATGACTCATAAAGGCAAATGCATTGTGGGATTTGTAGTTCCTTAACAGCTGGAGGGCCAAGTTTGCCCATGCCTGGGCTAGACTGTACCTGCCCCTACTGGCCCCGACTGAAGGAGTTTCAGGGCCAAATTACAGAGGATACAAGCGGCGCTGGGGGACGGTGAGAGAGTGATCAGCCTGGAGGGGGCTGGATGAAGTCCCAGATATGTAACATTTTTTTTTATCCCCTCGAGGCAGAGCAGGATCATCCACCAGGCAACCTAGGCAGGTGCCTGGGGCCTAGTGGGTTTGAAGGGGCCCACCTGCCACCTTCTCTGACCTCTCTCCACTTCAGCTTACCAAAAAGATCACAATGGTGGTGCTTAGGGCCCCATTACATCTTAATGCATCTCTGCCCCCAGGTACACTTTAACCTCCCCCTTTAACATTAATCCATTTCTGATGCCTAATCCTAAACTTTCCTCTCCTAATCTTAACCCCTTGCTGATTCCTAACCCCAACTCCCTTTCTACACCCCCCCCCCCCCTCCAGTTTAACCTATTCATCTATATCTAACCCTAATCTGCTGACAGAAAGCATTACTCAATATTGCACGCCCATTGACCTTCCAATTTGATAATTTTATTGAATCGGAGGAAGAGAATTGGTGGTACAACATGGCCATCTGGCCAACCTTTCGATCGACTTCTGGTTCGATCGGGAATGCTGGAAAATCTTGGTCACAAGGGCTGGATCAGGTGTGTAGTGGCAATGGCGCTTGATAGCACCACCAACAATAGACCAACTGCCCAGTGTCCCCCCAAGTGTATATGTATTTCCCCCGAGCCCGTGTGCAGTGCCCAAGGCTCACCTGCCAAGCCTTCCATATGTTTATCACGGCACTGATTCCAATCAGAGCAGGATCATCCACCAGGCAACCTAGGCAGGAGCCTGGGGGCTAGTGGATGTCAAGTGGCCCACCAGCCACCTTCTCTGACCTCTCTCAACTTCCAATTACCATAAAGACCACAAGAGGGCCGCAAATCTATTACCTTGCCTGAGGCCCCATTACATCGTAATCAATCTCTGATTCCAGTTGTTGGACGATACATATATACAGCCAAACATGAGTACCGAAAGCAACTTGCAAGGTCCGATATACAGGGAGGCAATTATTCGCCTCCATGTATAGCTGAATACCGATACCCAATTTAACCACTTGGAACCAAAGTATGAGGTACCAGAGCTCCGACTTTGTGTATCTGTATGCCAATGCCCTAATTACGTGCCTGGGGCCAAAGAACTGTCAGCAACCAAATTAAGCATCTAGGGCTAAGTGCCTTGTATTAGCTAACCCACAGCCAAGTGCTGACACCAAAATGGACTACCCCAAAATAAACTGGTTTGCACTCCTACCTTCTAAATTACTTCTTTATTTCTCCCACTTAGCATCTCCTCCCTGGCCTGTACTGCGCCCCACCAGGCACAGATTTGTACTTAAAATAAGACTTTGTTCGTTCTTCTCAAAAAAAAAAAAAAGGGGGAAGAAAGGAGAAAAGGTGACCCACAAGGCAAGTCTGTTCTCCATCACTTTCTCATAACGCTGTATAATCACAGCTGAAGACATGGCGTTTGTCTGACGTTCTATAAATATCGTTGTCACTTGCCAGTGAATGAAACAAGCAAAACCCTCAGCTATGAACAAAGCTCCACTCAATGCGCTCTAATTTCTCCTTATTATAAAACTCATTTATGACTTCCATAAAAGCATTATTGTTAGTAGGGGCCTTTCACACAGATAGGCTTCTGTTTCCTCTCATCACATCAGCCCCAGTCCTCCTCGCACAATTTCCACAAGTGAACTTCAAGAATTAAAAATAATCTGCAGAGGCCGTACCCTAGGAAATGTCCTGGTGCCATGGGAAATGGTCACCGCATGAGGGAAATGAATGCGGAGAGTATTGTGTCTGCTTGCTTAAAACAAATTGAATTACTGCAAGATTGTTGACTTCTTGAGCACATTAAAGCCTAAGGCCTCGTTCACATCAGGGCCGTTTCTGTGCGCTTTTTACAGCGCACTGCCCTGTGCGATCAGCAAGGTATTTACTTTCCCATGTAACTAAATGTAGCTGGTTCACATCTATGCGCTGCGCTGCGCTGAGCAGCGTTACAGAAACGTAGGGTTGCATGCATTTCTGTGCGTTGAGCTGGAAAGCGCACATCAATGCAAGTGAATGGGTGCGCTTTTTTAGCGCATAGGAGCGCGTACAAGCGCATAGAAGCGCATGCGTTTTTTACCCCTAATTGGAGAAAAAAATACATTTACATACAAAAACAAAGTTTTATTGACAACTGCTGCTGGTACAACAAGCAAAATGTGCTTTAAAGAAGCGCAGCGCAACGCACAGAAACGCACACTAAAGCGCGCACAAGCGCATGCGTTTTTTACCACGCGCTTTCATGCGTTTTTCAGCGCAGCAGATGTGAACGAGGCCTAACTCCCGGCACTGTTCCATCTGGTGGCTTAGTAAGGCGAACTCTTAAATGTTACCTTTTTGTGTCAAACAAAGTTGTTTGGCCCATGACCAGAAACCTTTCTCCGGTAGGATAGTGCTAGGAGGCGCACAAAGGTAAAAAGAGCCAAATTAAAAGGCTATATAAAAAAACTCACAAGGAGTGTCTCTATAAAAACATTTTTAAACTTTATTTCATAAGCACTCTGACAACGCGTTTCTCAGCAACAGCCTCTTCCTCAGGTCAAGTCTGTGGTCAGTAAGCCCGAGGTTTAAAGCCTGTTGACAGGGGAAGCGCATGATTTGACTCATGAGCTTCCCCTGTAAAATACCCTACATTACTAGCCAGCCAGACTTGCTAGGGTTAAAACTTGGTGTTAGAGCACGCATAAATTTCCTCAGGTAAGCATTACTAGGGCTTGTACCACACAATTTAATTGTGAGATGCAATCTTTTTTGGAGCAGTGACCTATCCTCTACACCTGAGACCGAGTGGAGATGGTATATCTCTACATGCCCTTAAGCACCCATTCACACTGGAATCGCTTTTCTGAACGTTTTGCGATTGATTAGCATTGTTTCAAATCGTCGCATTCACTTTCATTAAAATCGCGGTAAAAATCGTGATCGCATACGCAAAAATCGCAGTGATTTTTCCACGCTTTTAATGAAAGTGAATGGGAGGTAACCCACACTTGTGAGTAAATATTTGTACCATTTATTCTCACCCTACACAATTAAACAATACTACACCAGATTGGGCTCCCAGTGTACCAGTGTCTCCCTGTTTTTACAAATACAAATTTTCTCCAGTAAGACCCAAAATGCATAAGCTTGTTTCAGATCAGTACATATTGATGTGTACAGGGGGTAAAGTTATGAACCATAAATTCAAGACTAAACAGGTGGCTTTTCAGTTTGACTTTAAACGAGTCCAAGGTTGGCGCTCTCTTGATTATGTTTGGAAAGGCATTCCACAGGGTAGGGGCAGCATGACAGAATGCTCTGGCTCCAAAGGTTTTTAGTTGAACTCAGGGGGTGGTCAAGTTATAGGATCCTTTTGATCTGAGGTTATGGGAGGTGTGCTGCATTTGTTGCAACAAATCCTTCAGGTATCTAGGGCTAAGGCCATGTACGGATTTGAATGTTAGCATGTCAGTTTTGAAAAGGATTCTCCATTTTATGGGTAGCCAGTGTAGTGAGAAAAGGATTGGTGTTATGTGACTATGACAGGGTTGGCTTGTTAACAGTCTTGCAGCAGCATTCTGTACTAGCTGCAGGCAGTGTAGGTCTTTATGTGGAAGGCCGGTGTTATGTCTGATTACGCTGCCTGTTAATTTGCGCTGCCCCGCATGCGCAGTAGGAGACTGTGCGGCCACAGTTCCTATTTAATTATGCTGCTGGTGGTAAAATACTAAATATCTCTGTTTCCTCACATCCTACACTCCCCACATTTTCAGGGTAAGGATGGGACCCCTTAAACGACCTCTATGCCAAATTGCAGCCCCTGAGCCCCACTGCTTCCCGAGATGGGTCTCTCTAATCTATCTCCTGAACCAGCGGGGCTCGGGGGCTGCAATTTGGCATAGAGGTCGTTCGGGGGATCCTCTCCCTACCCTGAAAATTTGAGGAGTGTATGATGTGTGGAAGCGGAGATATTTATTATTTTACCATCAGCTGCATAATTAACTTCACACTGAGCATACGTGCTACTCAGTGTGGAAGGGAGCATCCGGGCAGCGCAATCAGACACACCAGTATAGAGAACATTGCAGTAGTCCAGCTGTGATGTGATGAAGGCATGAACTGGGGTTAGAAGATCCTCTGAAGGAATGAGGTGCTTAATGTTTGCAATGTTCCTTAGGTGAAAGGAGGAATGTTTCACAACAGCTGAAATTTGATTCCTGAAACGACTAAAAAAAGTTAGTGTAATTACCGGTATTATTATTATTTCAACCTACTGACAAAAACATTGAGAGCAGTAAGTCTGCAGCCTTTAACGCGGACCTGAACTCAGAACTTCCTCTCGGCTCTAAAACATAAGCAACAGCATAACTTTTAACACCCCATTTCCACTAGAGGCGAATTCGGCCCAAATCTGCAGCGTTTCCCCGCAGAGGAGTGGCATGGGGAAACACTGCCTATTTGGCAAATGACTTGGCATCCAGATCGCATGCCATTGCAGCCAAATCCCTATAGCCGTGTATTGCTTGCCTTAGCGATTTGGCCCGTGTCTTCGCAGCAGTAAGAAGCCGAATCAGAAACGGATGTGGCTCCTAGTGGAAACCGGCACTTTAGAAAAACATTTCTTCGTTACAACTTATAGACATCTTGCATAAACCTTGCAGTGTTTCCTTCCTGATATCCTGGGAGCACAGAAAGGGTTAACCGCCAGTGTTTACATATCAGCACAACACAATGGCCTCAATTCACTAAGATTTATCAAACCCTTTATCAAACGTTTGATAATTTACCTCATGTGTAAAATCTAATTTTGAATTCACTAAGGTATTATAGATTATTTGAACGTTTTAGTGATAAAACATTCGATAAATATATAACATTTTAGTGAATTCAAAATAAGATTTTACCCATGAGGTAAATTATCAAACGTTTGATAAAGTGTTTGATAAAGCTTAGTGAATTGAGGCCACTGACACACCACAGCACTTCTTACAGCCCTGATTTAAACTTGCTGATTACTTGCATATAAGGGAGAATTTGACAGGCTGTTTTCTCTAAACACGCACAGGGTGAATTTCTCAACAACTATATGTGTGTTTCCCTGTCTGCTGTGCAAGAGTTTAGGTCTGCTTTAAAGGGGTATTTACGTAAAAAAAATGATTTTAACTTATCTGGGGCTTCTTGCTGCCCCCTGGAGTCGTCCTGGGCCCACCATGTCCTCCTGATCACCTCCGGCCAGCAGCGTCGGCCCCTGCAAAGCTGCCCTGTCGCTGCCAGTTGCTGGTTCTCAGTTTAACACTGCAGAATGGGGGGGGGGGAGGGGGTGGGCATTTAAACAAATAAAAATAAATAAATAAATCTAATAAACTGGCCCATTGTTTAAAATGTTTGAGGACCCCTGCTTTAAACATAATATATTGGACCTTTACCCTAGCAAAATATGAATGAGGATTGTGTAACAGAAATCAAAGCAAAGGAAGTTCTGCCTCCGTACATGAAGGCTTTTCCACGTGCCGTGCTCATTTACTCCCGTGTTGGCGCTCAGGAACTCTGACACAGATACATTTTGGTCATCCTGGCTTAAGCTGAAAATTAATCTACTGTATGTTTATGTATTTTGTAAAAGCAGAAAACTTTCACTCTAGACTTAATCTTCTAAAAATAATCCCTCTAGTTAAACAAGAAAATTAATGACTGGCTCCGGCCACACTTTGTATAGCGGCTTACAGGATTTGGGGATATCCTGACAAGTTCTCTCTGAAAATCCTGTGAAAATAAGACTCTCTGGAAGGGAGTCAGAAGCATGCAGGAGCGTAATTTGTAGCCATAATTCCCGGTCACTGACATCCCGGGATAGGCATAATATAGACTACCGGTCTGGCCGCTCACCGAGAAAACGGCTCAAGCATAGCCAGGAAAACCAGGTGCTTCCTCCTCTGTCACTTTAGATGCTGTTATGACATTATTTCTTAATGAAGGAATCTCTAGGCATTACAGCTGGTAATTAAGTAATAACAGTCTACCTAATATTTATACCGTTATTAGTATTTATAGTGAAAGGTTAGCTACTGGCTTTCAGCCTCTGTTATTGTAAAATATAGCAATGCCTCCTTGAAACAGAAGCTATTTGCATGTCATCCTCTTCATTGCAAATCTAAAAGGCAGGTTATTAAAACTTTAGGCAAGGACAAGGGGAACCTTGCAAGTCATTGCTTTGCAGTCCTGTTGTAACGATCGGTGAAGCACAGAGAGGTCCTATTACCGGTGATCTGCAGTATCACGGGAAATACAGACGTATACCAGATTATAAGTGATCTGCAGTATCACCGATAATCCGATATACTAGCTAACCTCTGTTCACCTGAGTAGAGTGTAGTGTTTTGGTGTAACAGTAACACTTTGAGGACGAGCCTCAGCGCAGTCAGAAGCAGGGGCGGACTGACAACTCATGGGGCCCCCGGGCAATAGGAGAATATGGGGCCCCCATACCAGTGTTTCCCACCTTTCACGTTATATTTTTACAGACTAAGATATAATAATTTATTGACAACAGTAAATATGTTATATTGTGATATTGTACACTGCCAAAAACCCCTGCGCCGCGCGTAGCGCGTCGCGCCAAAAAATGGGTGTGGTCACGCAACAGAATGTGGGCGTGGTCATGGGTGGGGCAAAATATACATGACCTTAGCAGTGGTGTAAAAGGTCTGCTGGGGAAGTTTGCACTCTGCCATAGTGCTTCCCCCCAAAATACATGTAATCTGACAGCATTTCACTAAAAATCCATGCAATTTGGCAGAGGTTCCTCCAAAATACAGATAATATGGCAGTCGTTCCCCCAAAATAGACGTTATCTGGCAGCAGCGGTTCCCCCAAATACACATAATTTGGCAGCGGATCACCAAAAATACATGTAGCAGCAGTGGTTCCCCCAAAATACACAGAATCTGAAAGCAGCAGCAGGTCCCCCATTATACACAATCTGGCAGCGGTTCCCCAAAAATACACATAATCTGGCAGCTGTTTCTCAAAATACACTTAATCTGGCAGCAGCAGTTTCCCAAAAATAGTTAATCTGGCAGCAGTTCCCCCAAAATAGGTGCCCCCAGTATAGGTAACCAGGTCAAAAGGTATCCCCAGTGGAAGTATCCAGGTCTATAGGTTTTCCCAGTGCAGGTATCCAGGTCTATAGGTGTCCCCAGTATAAGTAGCCAGGTCTATAGGTGTCCCCAGAATAGATAACCAGGTCTATAGATGTCCCCATTTAAGATAGCCAGGTCTATAGATGTCCCCAGTTAAGATAGCCAGGTCTATAGGTTTCCCCAGTATAGGTAGCCAGGTCTACAGGTGTCTCCAGAATAGGTAGCCAGGCCTATAGGTGTCCCCAGTACAGATAGCCAGGTCTATAGGTGTCTCCTGTATAGATAGCCAGGTCTTTAGGTGTCCCCAGTATATGTAGCCAGGTCTATAGGTGTCCCCAGTATAGCCAGGTCTATAGGTGTCCCCAGTATATACAGTCAGGTCTATAGGTGCCCCCAGTATATACAGCCAGGTCTATAGGTGCCCCCAGTATATGTAGCTAGGTCTATAAGAGCCCCCAGTATATGTAGTCAGGTGTATAAGTGCCCCCAGTATATGCAGCCAGGTGTATAGGTGCCCCCAGTATATGCAGCCAGGTGTATAGGTCTCCCCAGTATATGCAGCCAGGTGTATAGGTGCCCCCAGTATATGCAGCCAGGTGTATAGATGCCCCCAGTATATGCAGCCAGGTGTATAGGTGCCCTCAGTATATGCAGCCAGGTGTATAGGTGCCCCCAGTATATGTAGCCAGGTGTATAGGTCTCCCCAGTATATGCAGCCAGGTGTATAGGTGCCCCCAGTATATGCAGCCAGGTGTATAGGTGCCCCCAGTATATGCAGCCAGGTGTATAGGTCTCCCCAGTATATGCAGCCAGGTGTATAGGTCTCCCCAGTATAGCCAGGTGTATAGGTGCCCCCAGTATATGCAGCCAGGTGTATAGGTGCCCCCAGTATATGCAGCCAGGTGTATAGGTCTCCCCAGTATATGCAGCCAGGTGTATAGGTCTCCCCAGTATAGCCAGGTGTATAGGTGCCCCCAGTATATGCAGCCAGGTGTATAGGTGCCCCCAGTATATGCAGCCAGGTGTATAGGTGCCCCCAGTATATGCAGCCAGGTGTATAGGTGCCCCCAGTATATGCAGCCAGGTGTATAGGTCTCCCCAGTATATGCAGCCAGGTGTATAGGTCTCCCCAGTATAGCCAGGTGTATAGGTGCCCCCAGTATATGCAGCCAGGCTTGTAGTGTTTCCAGGAGGGGAGACAGCCAGTGAAGGAGGGCGATGGGCACAGCAGCGGAGAAGGGGGGAAGTCCCCCCCCCCCTTCTCTCACCTTGGGGCCCCCCTTCCTGGCTCTCCCCTCCGTAATCTGCAAAGTGCAAACAGCTGGAAGCGGCTGACAGCGGGCGGAAACTTACCGCTGTTCAGACACCGGAGGGAGCGCTGATCTGTGTGCCGCTAGTCTGGGCTTCTCAAGCCCACACTAGCTGCACACAGATCAGCGATCCCTCCAATGGCTGAACAGCGGTAAGTCTCCGCCCGCTGTCAGCCGCTTCCAGCTGTTTGCACTTTGCAGATTACGGAGGGGAGAGCCAGGAAGGGGGGCCCCAAGGTGAGAGAAGGGGGGGGGGAAACTTCCCCCCTTCTCCGCTGCTGTGCCCATCGCCCTCCTTCACTGGCTGTCTCCCCTCCTGCTCAGGGTTCTCTTGCGGGTGGCGGGCCCCCCCTGACCACGGGCCCTCGGTCCGTGCCCGAGTGCCCTAATGGTCAGTCCGCCCCTGGTCAGAAGTACTACGCAGATTCCTTCTGCAGACCTGAGCTCTCCAAGATGGGAGGAGTCAGACTGACAGTAGGAAGGATTGTCTGAAAGTGACACTCAGGAGGAGGTGCCACTGACAGGACGGGGAACCGCCTCCAATAGTGAGGTCGGTTCTCGAGGTCGGACAAGCCAAGTCGTACACACACGGACAGATAAAGTACAAGATCAGGAGGCAGAGGCGGAGTCAAAATACAAGCAGGGTTCGGCAACAGAGTATCAGAAATATCGAGGTACAAGATCAGAAGGCAGAGGCGGAGTCTAAGTACAGGCGGGGTTCGGCAACAGAGTATCAGAAATATCGAGGTACAAGATCAGAGTTTCAGGTGGATGGTCAGGCAGGCAAATAGGTCATAACAGATAATCACAGTCAAACTAGTACTTTAGCTATCAACAAAATCTAGCTAAGTGTAGGATTACAGCTCCAGCTGGTCCCGGCACACTTGCGGATCTGACTACGGATCTGGGTGCTCCCACGTATGTGATCGCAACGCCAGACACCAAAGGAATGACCAGGTGGTAGTATATGTACCCAGGTGTCCCCCCAGCACCTCCCTAAGTGCTGGACCAATGACGAGTGGAGCTAGAGTCAGCTGACCAGCCTGGTTAGCTGACTCCTTCCTGGGTGCCATAAATCTTCTGCTTGAGTGCGCGCGCGCGTGTCACTCTAACACCAGAGGGACTACGAGTCCCAGCCACAGCAGCCCCGCTCTGCGGTGTCTCCGCAGCGGGGGTATGCGCGCTAACCGCCGCGTCCAACGCGGCGGTTTCTCCGCGCTCCATGGGTCCCTGCACGGAGACAGCCGCCTCATGCTGAGAGGACGTGGCTGCCTCTCCGTGTGTGGAAACACCGTGCACGGAAAGAGCCGCCTGCCGCTGGCTCATGGCGGCGGCTCCTCCGCGTTTTCTTACACCTGTAATGGGTGGATTTATAGCTTTGGCTTCCCTTCATTAACTTGCTGGTGCCTACGGAACTCAGCTATTCCTGACTATGAAACTCCATGACTCAGGGTTACCAGGGATGGATTTAGGCCAAGGCCAACTAGGCCACGGCCTAGGGCACCACAGGAGCAAAGGCACCAAAGCAGCAGGCTTAACTGGTGCAGCAATTGCTAGCTTGCAAATGCTGCAGTGCAGGGAGATCAGACAAGCGCTTGACCGCGGTACTCTGCTGCTAGCCGCCTGTGCAGTGAATGCCCTGCTCTTTGTGCATGTTGGCATTGTGGCGGGTAGCTACAGACAGGCAGCACTGCAAAGTAGCAAAAGGAGGAAGTGCAATAGCAGATGCCAGCCACTCACATCTCCGCTTGTCTCCAAAGTAGAAGCTTCTATTCCCCTCTGACTCACTTGTAACAGGCCGATGAGTCAAATGTGAGAGATGCCGATTGGAGGGATAGATGCACAGCGGCTGATGGAAATGGAGGGGAAGAGGAAGCTTCTGTGCCGGAGATGAATGGAGATGTGAGTGACACTGATGGCTGCTGGGGTATGGAGGTGAGCTGGCTACCTATACTGAAGGGGGGGGGAGTGGGAAAAGGAGACATTAAGTGAGTCATCTGGCTACTGGGGCCGGATTTGTACTCTTTACCGCCCAAGGCCCCTTTAGTATAGGTAGCCAGATGGCCCTCCCCCCAGTATAGGTAGCCCGTTGACCCTTCCCCACCCACCTCCAGTATAGGTGGCCAGATGACCCTTCCTCTACCCTCTAGTATAGGTAGCCAGATGACCCTTCCTCTACCCTCTAGCATAGGTAGCCAGATGACCCTTCCCACACCCACCTCCAGTATAGGTAGCCAGACGACCCGACCATATAAGTAGTCAGATAACCCTCCTCTAGTTTAGAGTGCCTGATGATCTTCCCTTCCCTCCAGTATAAGAATCCAGATGACCCACCCCCCCCCCTTTCCATATATGTATAGCTTGATGACCCCCCCTTCTCCCAGTATTGCCTGCTGCCCAACCGCCCTTGATCCTGTGGTGCCCTAGGCCATGGCCTATGTGGCCTTGGCTTAAATCCGGCCCTGCTGGCTACCTATACTGGAGGGAAGGGGGAGGGATCATCTGGCTACCTATACTGGAGGGAAAGGGGGGAAGGGTCATCTCGCTCATTCTCTAAGTCACCGATAGGGCAATCCCTGGGGCCGTGACCTGGTGACTATTAAGCAGTAAAGATATCCCTTGCGGGCTGATCTGGTGAAGACTCATAGCCGCCTAGACTCCACGGCTTGGGGGAGCCCATGCCTACCACTGGTGGGGAAGTCAAGTGTGCCCGTGAATCATAACACTCCTGTAGCAAGTGTATTCATGCCTGTCATATAACAAGAATCTACATAGTGTACCCTGTAACACATGCAACCGGGGTCCCCTTTTAATAAATGTTGCCATAATCCTCCCTTATACCAAGTGCAACCTCATAACTCCAACTAAAGTCATGGCTACAAAACAAACCCAGGTTCACCCATACGAAGTGCCATCATTCTGTAGTTCTAATTCCACACTGCTCTTCCACGCTTACCTTTTTTTTATCTTCTTTTTTCCCCATCTACGTCTCTTGGTCTTCTTCTTTCCTATATTCCTCCATAGATATACAGATCTTCATGATGTGAAGAAGGAATGTAAACATTTGTACAGCTCCCAGGCCTGGTTATTGTTCTGGATTGGTTTACAAGATGCTCCTGCACTGATGTTTGTAATATTGCCTTAAAAATGTTGCCAATAAAAACTTCCATGAAAAAAGAAACAATGATTTTGGCTTATGAATTCCTCATAATCATCTTACATGGACATGTTGTTGTGTTGGGGTAAGGAGGGAAGGGAATGTCCTTTGCCTAAATAATTTTACAGTGAAAAGTGTCCCTCTTTCCAATTTCAAAAGTTGGAAGGTATATTACTGGCAATTAACTTACTTGCAGCTACTAGGGCAGGCAGGTGCACAAGATGAATGCTGGATTAGCAAGAGTTTCAAGTAACTATAACCTTAAAGAGAACCCAAGGTGGGATTTCATTATGTTAGTGGGGCACAGAGGCTGGTTGGGCACACTAACACCAGCCTCTGTTGCCCCATGGTGTGCCTCCATGTCTCCCCTGCGCGCCGCTATACCCCCGCAGTGCTGGCGACACGCAGCGTGTCGCCAGCACAATGTTTACCTAAGTGCTGTCAGTCAGCGCCACTCCCCCTCCTCCTCCGCATCGGCGCTACCCGCCCGCGCCCCTTCCCTCCTGCTGATAGGAGGGAAGTGACGCGGGCGGGTAGCGCCGATGCGGAGGAGGCGGGGGAGCGGCGCTGACTGACAGCGCTTAGGTAAACATTGTGCTGGCGACTCTCGCTGCGTGTCGCCAGCACTGCGGAGGGGATAGCGGCGCGCAGGGGGGACATGGAGGTACACCATGGGGCAACGGAGGTTGGTCTTAGTGTGCACAACCAGCCTCTGTGCCCCAGTAACATAATTAAATACCACCTCGGGTTCTCTTTAAGGGGCCATCAATCGATCAATCAATTCTATAGAATTGATCAATCAGAAATTGATTCTTTCAAATCTATCGATCGATCGATTTGTGTCCGATTTCGATGGATTTGATCTATCTGACAGGATGGAAGATCTAGGTCGATCTGCTGCTGGTAGCAGAGCCATGGCCCACAGAGTTGCATTGGATCTAATGTTCCAATAATGCATTTAGATAGATTTCCAATAGATTTCATTCTGAAATCTCTTGGAAATCTGTTCCTAGTGTGTGGCACACATCAGATACATTCCTGTCAGATTCGACTTGACAGGCATCTGACAGAAATCTATTTGATGGTCGAATCTGCTGCAAATCTATAAGTGTATGGCCACCTTTAGTCTAATCCATCAGCCAATTTAAAGAGGAACTTTAACCAAGGATTGAACTTCATTCCAATCACTAGTTGATACCCCCTTCCCCATGAAAAATACTTATCTTTTCTCAGCTAGAAAATGGATGGGGGGGGGGGGGGGGGGGGGAGGGGTCTTTGTGGCTCATATTGTGGTGAAATCCCTCCCACAGTATGATGTCATGACCATGGCAGGGCCGGTTCTAGGTGACGGGGCCCTGGGGCAGAAAAAGAATAGGGGCCCCCTAGATGACAACCCTCCCCCCCCCCCCCCCCCCCCGCCTGCACACATCAACATGTTATTACTATAACATACATAGAGGATTGCCTGACTGACTTACCATTAAGATTTACGAGTCAGTCAGGCTCCGGACACAGACAGGCTCTCCGCACGCTGATGCCGCCACTCCAGTGATGACGCTGAAGACGTCACGTGACAATGTCCTCTCCTCTTTCCTCGCAGGCATGGACGTCCACACACTGATGTCCATGCCTGCGTCTGATGTGCATCCAGGAGGTGGAGCCGGCAGCGCTGAGTGGAAGAGAGGACGGCTCAGGAGTCAGGACGCCAGGTGGTTTCCATGGAGACCCGACGCTGGAACCGGCGGTAGCGGTATGTATCTCTTCCTTCCTCCCCGCTCCCCAGCTCTGGCCAGGCTCAAGTTTTATAACTCGCGGTCTCCGCAAAACACCCGGCCGGCACCCACACACCCAGTCAGCAGCCCAGGACACAGGCAGCAGCAGCAGGCATGATGCACAACGCACAGCACAATGTCCCAGGCTGCGCAGATTTTTTTATGTTTGCTGCCAGCGGGGGCCGGGGCCCCCCAGGCGGCCAGGGCCCTAGGGCAGCTGCCTTCCCTGCCTTAATTGTAGCGCCGGCCCTGGACCATGGTCCTGACAGTTTGCTGTCTGTGAACCTCATTGCATTGTGGTAAATATCAACTTTTTCCAACTGCCAAGCAAGCAACATCTTCCTCTGTGCATAGAACTCTCAGTAACGAACATTTCATACAGATCATCTGGCAGAGCTAAAGCTGACTCCACTAGTGATAACATTTCAGAAGGTAAATCAGGGAGAGGGAAGATTTTACAATGGGCAAACACTGACTAAATAATCTATAAATGAATATTGTAAACTATAAGCAATTTTATTTATTACATTATTTTCCTCTTTAAAGTGAATGGGAACCGCATTTAAAAAAATGAGACAGATACTTACCCAAGGAGAGGGAAGGCTCTGGGTCCTATAGAGCCTTCCGGCTCCTCTCCTGCTCCCCTCGTTCCGGTGCTGGCTCGCCTGGTAGCAGTATTTCACTAATTTAGTCAAATACTGCTTTACCCGGCCGAAGGAGGCTTCAGTAAGCCAGAGTGCTCCTGAAGAAGGGCGGCCCTGTGCTGCGCCTGCGCAAGCACGCTCTCTTGCACGCTCACGCCTGTGCAGTATGGAGCCGCACGTCTTCGGGAGGACACGGCTCCCGAAGACTTCCAAATACCCTTTCGGTGGGGGATTGAAATGGGGGGGAGCAAGCACAGGATAGAGAGCACCGAGAGAGGAGACGGAAGGCTCTATACAACCCAGAGCCTTCCCTCTCCTTAGGTAAGTATTTGCTTCATTTTTTTAAAATTGCGGTTCCCATTCACTTTAAATGCAACATATTCAGTCTGCTTGCAGTGTAACATAGCACCGGACAAATAAAATCTTTGTCACTCCTATGCGTGATATGTCTTTAAAGCCTTAATATATTATGTGTTTACTACTTTGTTGACTAAAATACAGTGGTGTGAAAAACTATTTGCCCCCTTCCTGATTTATTATTCTTTTGCATGTTTGTCACACTTAAATGTTTCTGCTCATCAAAAACCGTTAACTATTAGTCAAAGATAACATAGTTGAACACAAAATGCAGTTTTAAATGATGGTTTTGATTATTTAGTGAGAAAAAAAACTCAAAATCTACATGGCCCTGTGTGAAAAATTGATTGCCCCCCCTTGTTAAAAAATAACTTAACTGTGGTTTATCACACCTGAGTTCAATTTCTGTAGTCACCCCCAGGCCTGATTACTGCCACACCTGTTTCAATCAAGAAATCACTTAAATAGGAGCTATCTGACACAGAGAAGTAGACCAAAAGCACCTCAAAAGCTAGACATCATGCCAAGATCCAAAGAAATTCAGGAATAAATGAGAACAAAAGTACTGTAATTGAGATCTATCAGTCTGGTAAAGGTTATAAAGCCATTTCTAAAGCTTTGGGACTTCAGCGAACCACAGTGAGAGCCATTACCCACAAATGGCAAAAACATGGAACAGTGATGAAACTTCCCAGGAGTGGCCGACCGACCAAAATTACCCCAAGAGCGCAGAGAAAACTCATCCGAGAGGCCACAAAAGACCCCAGGACAACATCTAAAGAACTGCAGGCCTCACTTGCCTCAATTAAGGTCAGTGTTCACGACTCCACCATAAGAAAGAGACTGGGCAAAAACGACCTGCATCGCAGATATCCAAGGCGCAAACCACTTTTAAGCAGCCTTACTAAGATGTTAAGAAAAACAAAAATTTGCTTTCCTAAAACAGAAAGAATTTGCGATAATTCAGGTTGGAGTGAGCTCGAGATGTCTCCCAGAGCACCACTGCTGAATATATGCAAATTAACCATTGTACCCTTAGAAGCTAAACACACCTCCAGAACCGCTGGATTGCAATGATGTGTCAGCTTGTTAAATTGTACAGAGCCATAATAATCCAACATGCATACAGACTGTTTCGGATTGTTTGATCCTCATCAGTGCATGGCATGGATTAATTTATGGCTCTGTACAATTTAACAAGCTGACACATCATTGCAATCCAGCGGTTCTGGAGGTGTGTTTAGCTTCTAAGGGTACAATGGTTAATTTGCATATATTCAGCAGTGGTGCTCTGGGAGACATCTCGAGCTCACTCCAACCTGAATTATCGCAAATTCTTTCTGTTTTAGGAAAGCAAATTTTTGTTTTTCTTAACATCTTAGTAAGGGGGCTTTTAGGACCATTGTAGTCCCTTACACACTCCAATGAGTTCTGGGTCACCATGAGCTTGCTGGTTAGTCTGTACCTCTCGGTTTACAAGCCCTACTCCATAGAGCCAAATTAATCCATGCCATGCACTGAAGAGGATCAAACAATCCGAAACAGTCTGTATGCATGTTGGATTATTATGGCTCTGTACAATTTAACAAGCTGACACATCATTGCAATCCAGCAGTTCTGGAGGTGTGTTTAGCTTCTAAGGGTACAATGGTTAATTTGCATATATTCAGCAGTGGTGCTCTGGGAGACATCTCGAGCTCACTCCAACCTGAATTATCGCAAATTCTTTCTGTTTTAGGAAAGCAAATTTTTGTTTTTCTTAACATCTTAGTAAGGGGGCTTTTAGGACCATTGTAGTCCCTTACACACTCCAATGAGTTCTGGGTCACCATGAGCTTGCTGGTTAGTCTGTACCTCTCGGTTTACAAGCCCTACTCCATAGAGCCAAATTAATCCATGCCATGCACTGATGAGGATCAAACAATCCGAAACAGTCTGTATGCATGTTGGATTATTATGGCTCTGTACAATTTAACAAGCTGACACATCATTGCAATCCAGCGGTTCTGGAGGTGTGTTTAGCTTCTAAGGGTACAATGGTTAATTTGCATATATTCAGCAGTGGTGCTCTGGGAGACATCTCGAGCTCACTCCAACCTGAATTATCGCAAATTCTTTCTGTTTTAGGAAAGCAAATTTTTGTTTCACTTTTAAGCAAAAAGAACGTTAAGGCTCGTCTCAATTTTGCTAAAAACACATCTCAATGATTGCCAAGACTTTGGGGAAAATACCTTGTGGACCGACGAGACAAAAGTTGAACTTTTTGGAAGGTGCGTGTCCCGTTACATCTGGCGTAGAATTAACACAGCATTTCAGCAAAAGAACATCATACCAACAGTAAAATATGGTGGTGGTAGTGTGATGGTCTGGGGTTGTTTTGCTGCTTCAGAACCTGGAAGGCTTGCTGTGATAGATGGAACCATGAATTCTACTGTCTAACAAAAAATCCTGAAGGAGAATGTCCGGCCATCTGTTCGTCAACTCAAGCTGAAGCGATCTTGGATGCTGCAGCAGGACAATGACCCAAAATACACCAGCAAATCCACCTCTGAATGGCTGAAGAAAAACACAATGAAGACTTTGGAGTGGCTTAGTCAAAGTCCTGACCTGAATCCTATTGAGATGTTGTGGCATGACCTTAAAAAGGTGGTTCATGCTAGAAAACCCTCAAATAAAGCTGAATTACAACAATTCTGTAAAGATGAGTGGGCCAAAATTCCTCCAGAGCGCTGTAAAAGACTCGTTGCAAGTTATCGCAAACGCTTGATTGCAGTTATTGCTGCTAAGGGTGGCCCAACCAGTTATTAGGTTCAGGGGGCAATTTCTTTTTCACACAGGGCCATGTAGGTTTTGAGGTTTTTTTCTCACTAAATAATCAAAACCATCATTTAAAACTGCATTTTGTGTTCAATTATGTTATCTCTGACTAAAAGTTAATGGTTTTTGATGAGCAGAAACATTTAAGTGTGACAAACATGCAAAAGAATAATAAATCAGGAAGGGGCAAATAGTTTTTCACACCACTGTATGTCACTTTTTTGCTTGATTTCATGCCAGTGATTGTACTTGTGTCTGCTATTATATTCTAGGTATTGATGTGCTATATAGTCCTCACGAGTTTTCCCAGCATACACCTGATGTGATCCAGTCACCTGACACCTGTGAGATCCAGACAGGACAGCTGTAACAGAACACTGTGTTTTCTATACTGCTATGCACACCTCTGTTTCTCATGTGCTGGGCCTATACAGGAACAAAGACACAGAAATCCAGGGGATGGGAGTGGCAAATTGAAAGAGAATAAAAGTAAAGAAAATCAAAGTGTTAGGACTGTTTACCACTGGCTGTGATTTGCTGCATTTTTGCAGATTATTTGTGATTCGTAAAGCGCAAGAACACTTTTGATGCATATGAGGCATATTGTATTGTACTTAGCACTTTGTATGTTTTGATAAATTATTTGGCTTGCATCACTAAGACAAATAGCATGTTTTATCAGAGCTAACACACCTTATCCAAGTTAACACGCCTTATCAGTGTTAACATGACGTATCAAAGTTAACACACCCTATCAGAGTAGCATAGCGAGCGCTACAAACGTATGCCTGCTAATTGGTAATGATGAGAGCCCAAAAGGCTGCCTGTCACTTGACAGGAAACTTCACAGGCAGCCTATTGGGCCAATCAAAGTGCAAGGATAATGTCCTTTAAAGGAATTGGACCCGCAGGGGCTCAGGGCAGGACGAGTGGAGCTTTCCTCATTGCTAATTAGCAGGCATAAGTTTGTAGCGCTCGCTATGCTACTCTGATAAGGCGAGATAACTTTGATAAGGTGTGTTATCTCTGATAAGACATGTTAATTTGGATAGGGTGTGTTAACTCTGATAAGGCATGCTATTTGTCTTAGTGAATCAAGCCCATAGTCTGATACAGCCTCCTCCATATCTCTTTCACATCAGGTGTGTTTTAATCTTTCCTACCAGTCCCAGGCAGCTGCATCACCCTCTGACCCAAATCCTCCCCAACCATCAAGAAAGGAGATGAGGGAACTGAGCCGTAGACATCCGCTGTCAGCTCTCCACATAAGCAGCCTAGCCTGCTTCTCCCCAAATGATATACTTTCTGGTTAAGTTGCTTGATTACAGCTGTTTTCATAAGGAATATAATTCCCTGTACTGAGACAGGAGACTCCTGGAACTGTGTTCCTATTATGCTGCAGCTGTGAGTAATTCCCAGTGCAAAATCGCTAAGATTGTGATTAATTATCTAAACAAATACAGTTCTAATCCAGGCACTTGGCAGAAGAAAAAGCAAAGAAACCCCCCTGACTTCAGATGTATGTAGGCACAGACAAGCGCAGCTTTATCATCATTATTAATACATATAAACAAATGGAGCGTTATTATTATTGATGAATGGCATGGTACAAACTAAGGATGAGAAAGAAGGGTGAGGAAATACAGATTGCACACGAAATGAAAGGGAACCTAAAGGGAAAAAACTGCCAGATTTTCTGGAAAGGCCAGGGCTTTGGGCAGCTGCAGATTGTGGGGCAGCTGGATGTCAAATAGGATGAATGAGAAGGCTGCAAGTGGGGAGCAACACATGAAAAAGGGAAGCTGATATCCAAGCGAGCTGTACATGAAAGAGGGGCTACAGTACATGGATGATACACATGGAAGAGGGGGCTGCACATGGAATGGGAGGGGCGCTGCAAATGGAAGGGAGCCCCAACATACTGGGCCTCAGGGCGAAAAAAGTATAAAGCTGGCCTTGACTGGGATACTTAGCTCAGTAGAGGGAAGCCTCTGAGTCTGGATGATCCAGAGGCTTCACCTGTCAGTCCACCTCCCCATTCCAGCAATGGGACCCTCGTAGCTTGTCGACAAGGGCTTGTTAATGGATCTTGGCCTCACTAGCACAGTAGCACAGAGCCAAACACAGAGCACAGAGCTAAACAGACACAGTTTTTTCCGCTGAGCCCAAGCAGCAGTTCCTTGCTACTGCACATGCGTGAGCTGTCCTGCATCTGCGCAGTGCAGCTGTGCTTGTTCACGTAAAGAACATAGCCCTGAGCTTCCAGAGGATCCTGGCGCCCAGCTATGGTTTGAAGGAGGACGTGGGGAGCCTCTAGAGTTTTCAGAAGCTTCCCTCTACTGAGGAAAGTTTCTAATTTTTAGCCTGGTTGCACACTTAAAGAGAATCTGAAGCGAGAATAAATCTCGCTGATTCTCTTATATATAGCAGGGGCATGTTTGCCCCTGCTAAAACGCCGCTATACCGCCGCTGAACGGGGGTCCCTTACCCCCCAAATCCCCTCCATGCAGCGCGGGGATCACTTCCTGGTGAGGCAGGGCTAACGGCTATAGCCCTGCCTCTTATCACATCTGTCAGCGCTGATCGCTGCCTCTCCCCGCCCCTCTCAATCTTCCTTCACTGAGAGGGGCCGGGAGAGGCGGAGATCCGCCGCCTGATAGACGAGCTGAGAGGCAGAGCTACAGCCATTAGCTCTGCCTCCAGCAGCAGCAAAATCCACGACCAAGTTGGTTGTGGATTTTGCAGGGGAGGGGGGGATTTGGGGGGTAAGGGACCCCCGTTCAGCCGCGGTATAGCGGCGTTTTAGAAGGGGCAAACATGCCCCTGCTATATATAAGAGAATCAGCGAGATTTATTCTCGCTTCAGATTCTCTTTAAAGTGAACCAGAACTGAGTAAAGTTATTTAAAATAAACACATGAGGTAACATCAAATGAGCCTTACATAGTTACCTTGCTATCAGTTCCTCTCAGAAGCTTACCATTTTCTTCTGACAACTAGTAAAAAGGCCCACCCGTTAAAAAACGGGCGCTAGGTCACAGCCCCCACCACTGTCTGAAGTATATGTACACAGGGAGCTGCTTGCTTGTTGGCAGTTGGAAAAAGCTGTTATTTCCCACAATGCAATGAAAACCTCTGTGAACCACAGACAGCAAACTGTCAAGTCCGGCCCTGTGTCCTAACTGCCCTGGCTGCGCACATGCTCAGTACAAAAAAGCCAGGGACACACAGCCATTCAGTTGATGACGCAAGGACACTTGCATTTTATTGTATAGGATGATCCTTTAAAGGTCTGACAACATTTTGTCAGAACTGAAATATATCAGTTGCTGTCAGTTATATATCAGTTGTTGACAGTTATAGCTGAGAGGACAACTGATGTGCCAGGTAATGTCCATGTTTCCCTATGGCTCAAGTGGGCGATGTTACAGTTTAACAGTGTGCTGACCTGAAAGCTGTTATGGGGTAATGGCCATTTTCAAAATGGAGGACGGAGAATTCCTTTGATCACAGTGGACAAACAGGTCGCGGGAGAGGAGAAAGAGATTGATGAGACTACAGACTACACGGGAGGTAAGTATGACTTGTGTATGTTTATTTTGACTTTTAATTTTCAGTTCAGGTTTTCTTTAAGATTAGCAGTGCGATGCGCATCGTACCACAGAAACCAGCCGATATATGATTCTGAGCAATGGTGCGGCGTGCATCAGGTCCCTGGTCACAGTGTGTGTGTGCGTGTGTATGAGTATGCCTACAGTCCTGTGTACAATGTACCATATTTTGATACTTGTGTCCAATTAACTGTTCCGGAGATAATTGGCAAAGGCCATGGTCTCACTGGGATTTCACTCCAGACCAGTACAGAGCTCCAAAAGTTCCTCAGTAATTTCCGACATGAGCGCCATACAATAATTGGCAATACGTCAACAGGCTCATCCGGGGTAATGACCCTATGGTGAAATATCCCAGTGAGTATAATGCATGCCGATTGCTGCGGGCAACTATTGATTGTTCTGTTGGATTGCCAGTTGTTGCATGGCGCTCATGCTGGAATATTCTCAGGACCGTTTGGAGATCTGTTCTTTTATGATTATAGCTGGCAGGGGCAAAAATGAACAACGCTATAAGCACATGCTTTTCTGCTACGTTATTGTCCTTCCTGGACACTACTCTGGCTTGTAGCTATCTGCCATACTAACCCTGTGTGCATTATCTTCTCTCTTCCCCTCTTGTCTATCACAGATCATGGCCATGATCTAAGTGTGTGAGGTGATATATGACTGCTGCTTGAGGTCGACCTTTATGATCTTAGTTGCACAATTTTAATTGGCTTTAATGTGTGTTGTATTCAGTGGATATGCTGTTCCATACCTAAACACGGAACATATAGCAATAACGTTTTTCTACTTTTTTCTTACCCATTTAGAGGCTAGGATTCAAATATCTTTTCCTTTATAGTAAGGGCCCTTTCATATAAGCAGTTGATAGGCAATGAAAAGACTGTCGAACTCTCACAACTGCTTGCTGCTGCCTGGTAAATGCTCACTACTGCTTAGTAACTGCTCACTGAAAGAGCCCTAAGTGTCAGTCAGCCGTCATACCAATCCTGCCATGTCCAGCCTGTCAGCCCTGTCACACCAGCCGGTCAGTCCTGTTATACCAGTCCTGTCACGCCAACCTGTCAGTCAGTCCTATCATACCAGTCCTGTCATGTCCAGCCTGTCAGTGAGTCCTGTCACACCAGCCTGTCAGTCAGTCCTGTCATACCAGCCGTTCAGTCCTGTCATACCAGTCCTGTCATGTCCAGCCTGTCAGTCCTGTCACACTAGCCGGTCAGTCCTGTTATACCAGTCCTGTCACGCCAGCCTGTCATACAAATTCTGTCACGTCCAGCCTGTCAGTGAGTCCTGTCACACCAGCCTGTAAGTCGGTCCTGTCATACCAGCCGGTCAGTCCTGTCATACCAGTCCTGTCATGTCCAGCCTGTCAGTCCTGTTATACCAGTCCTGTCACGCCAGCCTGTCATACAAATTCTGTCATGTCCAGCCTGTCAGTGAGTCCTGTCACACCAGCCTGTAAGTCGGTCCTGTCACACCAGCCGGTCAGTCCTGTTATACCAGTCCTGTCACGCCAGCCTGTCAGTCCTGTCACACCAGCCGGTCAGTCCTGTTATACCAGTCCTGTCACGTCAGCCTGTCATACAAATTCTGTCACGTCCAGCCTGTCAGTGAGTCCTGTCACACCAGCCTGTAAGTCGGTCCTGTCACACCAGCCGGTCAGTCCTGTTATACCAGTCCTGTCACGCCAACCTGTCAGTCAGTCCTGTCATACCATCCGGTCAGTCCTGTCATACCAGTCCTGTCATGTCCAGCCTGTCAGTGAGTCCTGTCACACCAGCCTGTAAGTCGGTCCTGTCATACCAGCCGGTCAGTCCTGTCATACCAGTCCTGTCATGTCCAGCCTGTCAGTCCTGTCACACCAGCCGGTCAGTCCTGTTATGCCAGTCCTGTCACGCCAGCCTGTCATACAAATTCTGTCACGTCCAGCCTGTCAGTGAGTCCTGTCACACTAGCCGGTCAGTCCTGTCATACCAGTCCTGTCACTCTAGCCTGCCAGTAAGTCCTTTCATACCAACCAGTCAGTCTTGTCATACTAGTCCTGTCACACCAGTGACAGTCAGTCCTGTCACACCAGCCGGTCAGTCCAGTCATACCAGTCCTATCCCCCCAGCCTGTGAGTCAGTCCTGTCATACCAGTCCTGACACACCAGCTTAATTGCTAGTTGCTTATGCAGCAAGACCGGAATTTTCAAGCAGACTGTAACGATCGGTGTCAGCACACAGAGAGAATCTGATCATTGATGATCTGCAGAATCATCAATAATACAGATGTATACTTGATTATGGATGATCTGCAGAATCACCAATAATGCAAGTATGACTAACCTCTGGACACCTAATAAAGTGTAAGTGTTTGGTGTAACACCAAACACGGCTATCTCCCGTGAGGCGGTAGATACAGGCAACTCCGCCAAGAACCACCTGAGGGGCAGGTGGCCCTGGTGAGTGCTGGAACTATCTCCTTGAGAGAGGAAATAGTGAGAACCTGGCAACCAGGGATATCTGGAGATCAGATAATAGACTGTACTGCAGCCAAGGGACTCCAGGGGAAGAGGCCACTGGCTGCTAACAGGCCGGACTCTCTGAGGAGCAGGAGTCCTAGCTGCAACTGACACTTGGTGGAATTGTGTCTCTGCTAGTACAGATAGACTGAGCATTTAAGGAGTGAGTGACAGTGTAACGATTATGCCACTACTCAGATGACTGAATGTTGGTGATCTGCGGAATAATGGTTTTACAGGACCTTACCACAGGAGTTGGCAAGGAACACTCAGGACACCAACAGAACAGACCAGACACAAGGCCCCTCAGTGGGGCTGGAAGGTACAGACAGATAAATACGGTTCTAACGGTCACCTGTGGAGCAGGTGATTCAGACCTTACTGCAGTCTCAGAGATACAAATGACGCGGCTCTAATGGTCATCTGTGGAGCAGGTGATTCAGACCTTACTGCAGTCTCAGCGATACAAATGACACGGCTCTAATGGTCATCTGTGGAGCAGGTGATTCAGACCTTACTGCAGTCTCAGAGATACAAATGACACGGCTCTAATGGTCATCTGTGGAGCAGGTGATTCAGACCTTACTGCAGTCTCAGCGATACAAATGACACGACTCTAATGGTCATCTGTGGAGCAGGTGATTCAGACCTTACTGCAGTCTCAGCAACAAGTTCCTTCCGTAGTCTGGACTCTCCACGGGGAGGAGTCAGACAGGGAGAGGGAAGGACAGAACGTGAGTGACACCAGATAGAGGGTGTCACTAACAGGTCTGGCGTTCTGTAACGATCGGTGTCAGCAACCAGAGGGAATCTGATCCTTGGCGATCCGCAGTATCCCCAAGAATACAGATATACCCGATTATTGAGGATCTGCGGAATCGTCAATAATCAGATATGTCTAACCTCTAGACACCAGGGAGAGTGTAAGTGTTTGGTGCAACAGTAATGTTTTGAGGGCTGCACCTCAAGAGCAGGTACAGGGCAGCAAGGAGTACTGCGCAAGTACAGATTCCTTCTGAAGGCCTAGACCTCCCCGAGGGAGGAGTCAGGCTGAGCGCAGGAAGGACAGAGCGTGAGTGACACCAAAGGTAGTGTCACTAACGGATCTGGGAACTGCCTCTAACAGTAAGGTCAGTTCTCGCGGTCGGGCAAGCCAGGTCGAAAACACACGGACAGACAAAGTACAGATTCAAAAGGCAGAGGCGGAGTCTAAAGTACAGGCAGGGTTCGGCAACAGAGTATCAGAAATATCGAGGTACAGAATCAGGAGTGCAGATGCGGAGTCTAGAGGCGAGCCGGGGTTCGGCAACAGAGTATCAGAATAGCAAAGTACAAGATCAGAGTTTCAGAAGAATGGTCAGACAGGAAAACAGGTCATGGCAATAATCACAATCAAACTAGTACTTTAAACTATCAACAGAATCTAGCTAAGTGTGGATCCCCGGCTCCGGCCGGTTCTAGCACACTTTGGGATCTGACTATGGTCTGAGTGCCTTCACGCAAGTGTTAGCAATGGCAGACAACCAGCAACTGACAAGCAGCAGAACATATAGTTGCTGGACTCTGCTGCCCCGCCCGAAACATTCAGCCAATCATGAGTCCTGCAAGAGTCAGCTGATCTTCCTGATCAGCTGACACTTCCCCTGCTAGTATAAAGGTCCTGCATTCAGGCCCGCGCGTGCATAGCTCTCCATCTGTTTAGGTGTACTAACAGACCCAGCCACACCAAGCACACGCTGCCGCATGCAAACAGCCGCTTTGCTGTCAAGACATGCGGCGGCTTTTCTGTGTTCCACCACACCGCCAGACGCGTGCAACCGCTGCGTAGGACGCGGAGTCAGCCGCCTAGCGCTTGGCACATGCGGCGGCTTTTCCGCGTTTCCTCACAGTACCCCCCCCCTGAGGCGTGGACTCCGGACACGCCCCAGGAGACAATGATAGCGACGTCCTCATCTCATACCCACACTCTTCACCTGATCAGATACCAAAGTCGAGGACCGTCCTGTGTCAGATTCAGAATTTTGGAACAAGGTATAAATGTAACAGTCACTAAATTTCTCGCATTCCGAACTTAAATAAAAGCTCTCACAGGTGCGAAATTTCTCATGCGTGACAACCGGTACATCAGGCGAAAAACATTTCCCACACTCAGAACATGAATAAGTTTTCTCATCAGTGTGAGACTTCCAATGACTGAGAAGTTCAGTGTTATTTACAAAACATCTTACACACTCAGGAGATGAATAAAGCTATCCCCCGCAGTGTGAGTTTCTACGATTGACAAGATTTATGTTATGTTTAAAACATTTCCCACACTCAGAACATTAATGTAATTTCCCATCAGTGTGAGACTTCCCATGACTGAGAAGTTCTTCCTCACATACAGAACACCAGTACAACTTCTCACCAGTGTGAGATTTCCCATGAGCAACAGGTCGCAGTTCAGGTACGAAAAAGTCCCCACACTCAGAACATGAATATGATTCCTCATCAATGTGAGACTCCTCATGACTGAGAAGTTCTTCCTCACATACAGAACACCAGTACTGCTTCTCACCGGTGTGAGATCTCCCATGGGCTACAGGCGGTAGTTCGGATACAAAAGGGGCCCAGCACAGAAAACATGAATACTTTTTCTCATTGGTGTGAGACTTCCCTTGACTGAGAAGTTTCTCCTCACATACAGGACACACGTATAATTTCTCACCTGTGTGAGATTCCCCATTAGTCACAGGTTGTCCCTCAGGTACAAAAGAGTCCCCACACTCAGAACACGAATATATGTATCCCTTAAAGTGGGGCCTACTATGGTTGACAAGATCCAAACCATGCTCAGAACCTGAATGTGGTTTCTTGTTACTTAGAACCTGGTCAGATGATGGAGCTGAAGACTGTACGGTTTCAGACTCCTGAACTCGATTTGCTGCAATAAGCAAGCTTGACCCTTGCACAGCAGATTCATGACTATAGATAGAGCCATCACTCTCATAAAGTTCGGAAATGTTATCCGCATAATAGCTCTCTATCTGTTGTTCCTCAAAACTAATCTCTGATCCCAGTGAGGTCGCACTTCCCCTATACGAGTTCTCATCAGAATGCAATTCCTCAGGAATAATAGGGGGTGCAAGATGTACGTGGGACTTTCTATGATTGAGGAGATCTGCATAATATACAAAATCCTGTTTACACTGTGAACACGGAAAAGATTTTTCAGACGGACGGGAGATATCTAAATCGGGGTGATATTTAAGCGACAGATTTCCCACCATAAGTTTAGTTACACCAACACATGGTTTCTGGAGGCCAGGATCTGAACTAGCACCAGAACCTATATTTCCCGGGGATGGCGCAGCAGACTCCTTAGAACTCGGGCCTCTCACCGTCCCCCAAAAAATTTTTCTTGGCTTTTTCCTGCAATTTCGTACCCAGTGGTCATGTTGTCCGCAATAGAAGCAAAGACCCTCTAGGCGTCTTCGCGTCCTCTCTGATTCAGATAACCTAGAGTGGTGCCCTACGAATTTCCCTGGTGAGGGTACTCTAGATTGAATTACAGAGGGGGGTGACACTGATGCAACAGAGTTTAAAATACACTTAATTGACTCAGTCAGTTGGTTAACCTGAGTCTGTAATGTATCAACCGTTTCCCTAACCTCCTTAAAGGGATACTGTAGGGGGGTCGGGGGAAAATAAGCTGAACTTACCCGGGGCTTCTAATGGTCCCCCGCAGACATCCTGTGTTGGCGCAGCCACTCACCGATGCTCCGGCCCCGCCTCCGGTTCACTTCTGGAATTTCTGACTTTAAAGTCAGAAAACCACTGCGCCTGCGTTGCCGTGTCCTCGCTCCCACTAATGTCACCAGGAGCGTACTGCGCAGACACAGACCATACTGGGACTGCGCTGTGCGCTCTTGATGACATCAGCGGGATCGAGGACACGGCAACGCAGGCGCAGTGGTTTTCTGACTTTAAAGTCAGAAATTCCAGAAGTGAACCGGAGGCGGGGCCGGAGCATCGGTGAGCGGCTGCGCGGGCACAGGATGTCTGCGGGGGACCATTAGAAGCCCCGGGTAAGTTCAGCTCATTTTCCCCCGACCCCCCTACAGTATCCCTTTAAGAGTAGCGGTTAACACATCGATCCGTTCATCAAGTGTCACCATGTTTTTTGGTTCTGCCATTCTGTAACGATTATGCCACTACTCAGATGACTGAATGTTGGTGATCTGCGGAATAATGGTTTTACAGGACCTTACCACAGGAGTTGGCAAGGAACACTCAGGACACCAACAGAACAGACCAGACACAAGGCCCCTCAGTGGGGCTGGAAGGTACAGACAGATAAATACGGTTCTAACGGTCACCTGTGGAGCAGGTGATTCAGACCTTACTGCAGTCTCAGAGATACAAATGACGCGGCTCTAATGGTCATCTGTGGAGCAGGTGATTCAGACCTTACTGCAGTCTCAGCGATACAAATGACACGGCTCTAATGGTCATCTGTGGAGCAGGTGATTCAGACCTTACTGCAGTCTCAGAGATACAAATGACACGGCTCTAATGGTCATCTGTGGAGCAGGTGATTCAGACCTTACTGCAGTCTCAGCGATACAAATGACACGACTCTAATGGTCATCTGTGGAGCAGGTGATTCAGACCTTACTGCAGTCTCAGCAACAAGTTCCTTCCGTAGTCTGGACTCTCCACGGGGAGGAGTCAGACAGGGAGAGGGAAGGACAGAACGTGAGTGACACCAGATAGAGGGTGTCACTAACAGGTCTGGCGTTCTGTAACGATCGGTGTCAGCAACCAGAGGGAATCTGATCCTTGGCGATCCGCAGTATCCCCAAGAATACAGATATACCCGATTATTGAGGATCTGCGGAATCGTCAATAATCAGATATGTCTAACCTCTAGACACCAGGGAGAGTGTAAGTGTTTGGTGCAACAGTAATGTTTTGAGGGCTGCACCTCAAGAGCAGGTACAGGGCAGCAAGGAGTACTGCGCAAGTACAGATTCCTTCCGAAGGCCTAGACCTCCCCGAGGGAGGAGTCAGGCTGAGCGCAGGAAGGACAGAGCGTGAGTGACACCAAAGGTAGTGTCACTAACGGATCTGGGAACTGCCTCTAACAGTAAGGTCAGTTCTCGCGGTCGGGCAAGCCAGGTCGAAAACACACGGACAGACAAAGTACAGATTCAAAAGGCAGAGGCGGAGTCTAAAGTACAGGCAGGGTTCGGCAACAGAGTATCAGAAATATCGAGGTACAGAATCAGGAGTGCAGATGCGGAGTCTAGAGGCGAGCCGGGGTTCGGCAACAGAGTATCAGAATAGCAAAGTACAAGATCAGAGTTTCAGAAGAATGGTCAGACAGGAAAACAGGTCATGGCAATAATCACAATCAAACTAGTACTTTAAACTATCAACAGAATCTAGCTAAGTGTGGATCCCCGGCTCCGGCCGGTTCTAGCACACTTTGGGATCTGACTATGGTCTGAGTGCCTTCACGCAAGTGTTAGCAATGGCAGACAACCAGCAACTGACAAGCAGCAGAACATATAGTTGCTGGACTCTGCTGCCCCGCCCGAAACATTCAGCCAATCATGAGTCCTGCAAGAGTCAGCTGATCTTCCTGATCAGCTGACACTTCCCCTGCTAGTATAAAGGTCCTGCATTCAGGCCCGCGCGTGCATAGCTCTCCATCTGTTTAGGTGTACTAACAGACCCAGCCACACCAAGCACACGCTGCCGCATGCAAACAGCCGCTTTGCTGTCAAGACATGCGGCGGCTTTTCTGTGTTCCACCACACCGCCAGACGCGTGCAACCGCTGCGTAGGACGCGGAGTCAGCCGCCTAGCGCTTGGCACATGCGGCGGCTTTTCCGCGTTTCCTCACAGACAGCCTGGAAGGTCGGGCAGGCCAGGTTGGCAACACACGAGCAGATAAGGTACAGAGACAGAAGGCTGATTCGGTAACCGGGTACAGGCAGGGTTTGGCAACAGGTAGGCAGATATGCAGAGGTACCGAATCAGAAAGCAATATAGAGGTCGACAGAGCAAATAGTCATAACAGAAATAGAGCAGAGTCCTAGTCTGAGGTGTGAGGTCCTTGGTCTCGACACCCAGGAACTAGTCTAAAGTATAACACAGCAATGACACAGTAATCCTAAGCTTGGGTGTGAGGTCCTTGGTCTCAACACCCTGGAACTGGTCTAAAGTATAACACAAGCGTAATCTGGCTAAGTGTGAATTCCCAGGTCCACCTGGTTCTAACACACTGTGGGATCTGACTGAGGTCTGAGTGCTCACACGTAAGTATTCGCAACGGCAGACAACCTGAGAATGACCAGCGAGATCTATATATAGTGCAGCGCTCCCCAGCACCGCCCAGAGCCGCTCAGCCAATCACTAACTGCGCTGGGATCAGCTGATCGACCTGATCAGCTGATCCCTCTCCTACTGGCATAAAGGTCCTGCCTCCCAGCGCGCGCGATCGTAGCTCTCCATCTGTGTGCACTAGAAGGCTCAGACAAACCAGACGCATGCTGCTGTGCGGAAACCGCCGGTCTGAATGCGGAGACAGCCGCCCCGCTGCCAATCCATTACACAGACCATACTTCTTAGACAGAATAGCTGCTTAAAAAGGTCAATTTCTGCTAATAGTCACATTTTGGAAATCCAACATGACTTTTAAGAATATCTAGTTATAAAAAAAGAAAAACACTTAAAAAAACCCCTATTTTTTTAAATACTAAAATTAAGGTGGTAATAAATCTCACAAATTCCTCACCAGAAACAGAAGCACCTATTAATAGGTGCAACTGGTGTTTTTGTTTCCTTTGAGGAGTTTGTGAGATCCAATTTAAGAAAACATTTTACACTGTACATTTTACATTGGTTATTTCTTGCCTTTGCCAGTAACAGAGGAAGAGGCTGCTATCTTAAGTGTGCTGCTGATAAAATATAATTGCATAGAGGAAGGAGTGTCAAGCAGAGCCACCCTGATAAAATCTTCCCAGGAGTAAGCAGGAATGGCCCTGATTTGTAGTTTTATTCAGGAAGAAATTCAATGAAATGGTCGCGCATCTAACCAAGATGCACCAGACAAACACTCACTGCATCGGGCTAATAAGCCTCACAAAGCCACTACTGTGCTCATTGCAGTAGAACAGGTGCATCAAGCAAATGTATGCATTGCACATTAATACAACATAATACAGCTTATTATTGGGGAACCTTATCCTTCTCTTTTGGGGAGAGAAATCAGTCCCACGCGACAAAGCATGTTAGCAGGGGCACTGCTCGTGCGATTCTGGACAGAATGCTGCAGTTTACCACTGCATGCATCTAAATCCCTATTGCCATGCTGGCAGGCTAGAGCGATTCAGCTGCGGCTTCAGAGCAGCATGGATTCTGCGTTCAATTCAGAAACGGACGTGGCACTTGAGTTAAAATAGACCCTAAGGCAGGGTCTCTTCTACATATTAAGTTTATTAACACAACACAGGTTTTTAGATTTTCATTTTTTAGAGTTTAAAGTACCTGAGATGAAAATAAACTAATGAGATAAACTACTCCTAAAAATGACTTTCTTAGCTATTTCATGGCTTTATTTCATGTATTGTAATGATCTGCTCAGCTGCCTGTGCAGGCAGGCAGCTTTTTGACCATTGTTTAGGTTTGCATGCTGCAGGACTCTGGAAAGAAGAGCTTCTGTCAGTTTTGCAGCTTGTGCTTGCTGAGGAATTTGAATACGTTGTCATGCAAATTGCCTGGCCACATTCATTGGAGGCGTGTACTATAAGTACTATGTGTTTCCCACAATGCTTGGCTGTTCATAAGGAGTCTTCCTGTGAAACACTCTGGAGAGTGTCAGCCCTGCTCTTTGTTTGAAGATCAGCTTAGAGTAATTCCTGGAAAACTGCACTAGGCAGGTTTCCTTAGTGCAGTTAGGATTGCTTATCTGTTTGTTTGTTCTGTTGCTATTGTCCTGTCCCAGCGGTGGTCGACAGGAAATGGTTCTGATCTCTGTTCTTGGAGTATAGCTGGTGCAGCGGTTGCTACCAGCTATCTCTTCTGTTCTGTCTCCTTGGATCGCGCTAGCTACTTTTCGCTAGCGCTGTGGATCCTTCTGTTCTGTCTCCTGGGATCGCGCTAGCCACTTTTCGCTAGCGCTGTGGATCCTTCTGTTCTGTCTCCTGGGACCGCGCTAGCCACTTTCCGCTAGTGCTGTGGATCCTTCTGCTCTGCTACTCTGTACCTGGATCGCGCTACCCACTTTCGCTAGTGCTGTGGATCATATCTCTCGCTTGTCCCTGTTTTCGTGTGTCTGTCTTGTCTGCTACGAACGCTTGCTGGAGGCTCGGTGAGGTAACCGTTAAGCAAGCGCTCGCGTCCTCTGTTACATGTTTGTCTTGTCTTACTTAGTTAGGCGTGCTTGTCTCTATTGTGCTTATCACGTGGAGACCGCGCACGAATGCGTGCACTGTTGCGAATGAGTGCGGTGTTCGCATTCAGGTAGCGTTTGTTATTTCCCTTGTTATTCTCATTGTATTATTTGCTGTGCCTTTGCTAACCTCGTATTCTGTTCTGATCTGCCTTGTGTCACGTCTGGCGATCGCACCTCTCCCGATCGCGTTCCTATTTCATGTCTGCTGTTGTGTGTGCACTGTCGCGGGGTGGCGACTAGGTTGGTGCGCACACACATACAACCTGTCCCTTTGCTCGTTCTCATTCGCAATCGCTTCTCTTGCGATTGCGTTCTGCGCTTCGTACAATTCCTGTCTGGCATTTGTGGAGGTACAGAGGATTGGTTCCTCTGCACTCCCCAACACCATCTGCCGACAGGAATTTCCCTCTACGGTGCGTAGCACCTTTTGCTGGGTTCCTGCAATTATACGCTTGTGGAGGATTTCCGCCGTATCAGTGCACGCGTTGTGCGCTGATCACGGAGGAAGTTCCACAATCGTTACATGTATAAACATTTACAAAGCAGATTTAATGTTTTATAGTCTCTGCTCAATTGCAGTGTCTCAGGAGTCAAAGGAAAGATATCGCAGTCTTAGAGCAGATGCAGAGACGAGCAACAAAATTGATGCGTGGGATGGAAGGTCTCGCTTACCAAGAAAGGTTAGATAAACTGGGTTTATTTAGTCTAGAGAAAAGACGCCTTAGAGGGGATCTAATTAACATGTATAAATACATCAGAGGGCAATATAATAGCTTGGCGGATGAGCTTTTTGTCCCTAGGCCTTCTCAAAGGACTAGAGGATATGATCTGCGCATGGAGGAAAAACGTTTTAGCCATTTATTTAGGAAAGGGTTCTTTACAGTAAGAGTGATTAAGATGTGGAATGCATTGCCACAGGAAGTAGTTATGGCAAACTCTATACCTGCATTTAAAGGGGGCTCAGATGCTTTCCATGCGTTGAAAGACATCCATGGCTACAATTACTAGGTAATGCCTAATGATGTTGATCCAGGGATTGTATCTGATTGCCATCTGGAGTCGGGAAGGAATTTTTTTTCCCTTTTGGGGCCAATTGGACCATGCCTTGTAAGGGTTTTTCGCCATCCTCTGGATCAACAGGGATATGTGAGGGAGTAGGCTGGTGTTGTACTTTCTTCTCTGGTTGAACTCGATGGACGTATGTCTTTTTGGCTGGATAGTGTACTGGTTAAGGGCACCGCCTTTGACATGGGAGACCAGGGTTCAAATCCTGGCTAGGTCAAGTACCTATTCAGTAAGGAGTTCAAGGCAAGACTCCCTAACACTGCAGGGTGGCCTCCTGAGCGCGTCCCAGTGGCTGCAGCTCTTGAGTGCTTTGAGTCCGACAGGAGAAAAGCGCTATAAAAATGTTTGGATTATTTGGATTATTTTTTTCAACCCAAATAACTATGTAACTATGTAACTATGAGTCCCAGAGTGAAAATACATAAACAATTTACCTTTTTATCTTTCCCTTGCAGTTAGAAGCCCAGTTGTCTACTTAGGAAAATGCTTTATAGCTGAATTTTGCTATCAGTGAGCCCTACTGGGTCTAGACTGGAGAAAAGCTGTCAGGTGCAAAGCTGAATATTAACTCTTTCAGGCAGGAAAAAAAAGAAAAAGAGCATAGCATAAATGTATGTATGCTTGCCACTGTATATATTACGTATCTCATCATGTCACATGTCATCTCCGGTACACTTTAATACCACTTTAATAGGTAAAGATGGCAGTTCTGTTTTTGAGAACCAGTTTAAGAGAACCTTACCACCAGCTTTTAGTTTCGTTTCAAAGAAAAATTAAACTAAATCTCTTGAAAGTCAAAATATGAATAAAAGATATAAGTATATCTATGGTATCCCCTTAACATCCATAATGCATATATATAGTAATGTACCATTTATTTTCTCTTTCATATGCTGTAGGCTTTAGCGGCCACTTCTGAAAAAAATTGTCATCTAGAGTAATCTCCCTGCATACATTCTCAGCCTTGTTCATTCTTACATCTCAAAAACCTTCTTCATCTCACCATCAAAGGCCAAGACTCCGCCACATACATTATAGATTACTCCGCAGCAGCTCCTGGGTACATTCTGTTCTCTGGTTAAAATTCTACAGAGAACCTGGCAGGCTGTGACTCTCTGGGTGCCCTTACACAATAACCCCTCCATCCTTGTCTAGGTGACCCCAGAACATCTCTGGTTAGTTCTGTTATGTTTTATTTATAAAGCATCAGCATAGCATGCATCATCGGACATTAAAGGATCACTATCGTGAAAATTAGTCAAATTTAAAATACACGTGTATTAGTTGTACATTTGTCACAGAGTAAAATGTACTATAACTGCCCGGCGATTAGCATGCGATTACCGCTAATCGCCGAATCACGAAATATTAAGTATATGGCAGTGATCTCACTGCTGCGATTGCCGCCGATCGCCAGCAATTCGCGATGAGCGGCAATTGCAAAATGCGCTACATGCAGCATTATACCGTAATTTTTAGAGCGATCGCGATTAGAATGCTAATAAGCGCTGTAAGCCTATGGTCCTGAACGGGTTAATAGAACAGGAAGTGAGTGAATCTAGGCAGTAGTAGTGTAGGCTGCAATAAAAATCTGATAAAGGCTGTAGCTAGTAATCAACACTATTAAAGTGTGTGTTTTATTGCTGTCAGTATTGCCAAACCAAATAAACCTGTCTAAAAAAAAGGAGTAAGGAGTTCTACAAGAAACTTTACTGAATGTAACCTGATTATTAAAATTTTGCGTTATTCATTTATAAATGATTTAGTCATGTTTACCTATTTTAAAATCTTTCCTCACACTAGTTTAATTTATCACAGATGGCGACACCTTTACTGCTGCAAAGCAGAATCTCTGCGGAATGGTTGTGGAGTGTTCTGAAGTGAGCAGAAACAACACCTTGTCTCCCAGAGTGCTCTGGGACAGAGGGCTATGTGACATCATATCCTAGGCTAAACACGTACCTCCCAACATCTGGAGCCAGCAAAGAAGGACACTTAGCCACAACCCTTCCACACCATTAGCCATGCCCTAATTTTACACACGGGTGCCCCTCTCTCCCCCATACAGTGATTCCTGACTCCGCAAAAAGTTCGGTTCGCACGAACTTTTTGAACCGCAGTAGACTTCAATGGGGAGGCGAACTTTGAAAACTAGAAACATTTATGCTGGCCACAAAAGTGATGGAAAAGATGTTTCAAGGGGTCTGACACCTGAGTTTTTGCATGGGGGAGTGGGATACACGCCAAAAGTCCCGGGGAAAAATCTGCATTTGACGCACAGCAGCGTTTTAAGGGCAGAAATCACATTGCATGCTAAATTGGAGGCCTAAAGTGCTTTAAAACATCTTGCATGTGTATACATCAATCAGGTAGTGTAATTAGTGTACTGATTCACACTGACAGATCAAACTCACTGTGTAACGCACCGCAAACAGCTGTTTGTGTAGTGACGGCCGTGCTGGACTGGTGCGCACCATGGCCAGATTGCTCTTCCTCAGCGATATCAGGTAATGTCTGACTGCCTTATCAACTTTTGATGGTTCTTTCTCTACCATTGTTAAAGGATACCACAACCGAATGGTTGTGGTAAAATTGACTGCAGCACTGTGTAAGGTATAAGGAGTACATACCTTCTGTGCCTCCAGCCCCCCTCCGTCTGCCGCTGTTCTTAGTTTATAAATGCCGGTGTCCGGCGACTTTTCTCACCCTTACCCCGGACATACTGCGCCCTGTGTGCGCAGTATGTCCTTCCCCCTTGCTTCTGGCCAGCGCATAGTGCGAGGCTCAGAAGCACGCTGTCCCCTTTCTGCTGCGTGTGCGCTCCATTACACCGAGCGTCACATGATTAGCATGTGACGCTCGGTGTAATGGAGCGCACACGCAGCAGAAAGGGGACAGCGTGCTTCTGAGCCTCGCACTATGCGCCGGCCAGAAGCAAGGGGGAAGGACATACTGCGCACACAGGGCGCAGTATGTCCGGGGTAAGGGTGAGGAAAGTCGCCGGACACCGGCATTTATAAACTAAGAACAGCGGCAGACTGTGGGGGCTGGAGGCACGGAAGGTATGTACTCCTTATACCCTACACAGTGCTGCAGTCAAGTTTACCACAACCGTTCGGTTGTGGTATCCTTTAAAGCTTACATCTGTTTTTTTAATTTACATTTTCTGCTGGCTGTTCAGTACCTTTAACGAGAATCTGTTATGGAGGGCAAGTCTGCCATTCATTGAATTGTGTGAAACTTTCGATTGTACTTTCTCAGTACCATGGTGACCACGGGTAATGGCCGGGGAATCAGGGTTCGATTTCGGTCCGGAGTGGAAGCCTGAGAAACGTCTACCACCACACACCCAAGGAAGGACCCATTGTGCTGTATAAGTAATGTACCTGCCCTGACCGTGCTTTGCAAACCAGGCACCTGTGGTCACATGGACCCTTGACCCAACGCTGTGTGCCAGAGATGACACCACTTGCCTTTAATGAGAATCTGTTATGGAGGGCAAGTCTGCCATTCATTCAACTGTGTGACTAATAAACAAGTTTCCATATTACTTTCTCAGTACCATGGTGACCACGGGTAATGGCCGGGAAATCAGGGTTCAATTCCAGTCCGGAGTGGGAACCTGAGAAACGTCTACCACCACACATCCAAGGAAGGCAGCAGGCACGCTGTGGGCAAAGGAGCAGGAACGGCTACCACAAGGGTTGCTCGTCGGATTCCGCGGAATGGAGATTTCCACGATTCCGGTCGGAAATTGGCAATTCCGTTCCAGTGAGCCAGAACGGAAAAGCTATAGCGGTAATCGGAAATAGCGAAATTTCTATGCAGAATTCTGTCTGAATTTAATCAGAAGCGTGTAAATGTTCTGGTCATGAGGAACCTGGCCACTACTGGTGCTGCTGCCACTAGCTTCAAGTTCCTCACACTGGGTAGAGGGTTCCTGATCGAAATAATCAACTACTCTGTTCGCCTGCTGCTCTGTCAAAATTTTCCTGCGTGCGAACAAAGGGAAGACATCTCTGATCAGGGCGGAGCGCTTTCTGCTGCTGCTGCCACCCTCAACCTGATCACGTACTTCACGTGATCCACCAACACCACCATCACTCCATTTTCTTTTAGGAGTGGCAGGAAATTGCTGCTGCTCTCGCTCCATTGTTTTGGGGCCAAAAACTTTATTGGGGAAGGGGTATGAGCGACAGAACCAAAGTAAATTAAATCCACCTAACTTGAAATAAAAAACAGATAAGAAAATAAGGGAGTGAAATAAAGAAAGTAAATCAAAAACAAAATAAAGAAAAAAAAATGAACTTAGAAAAAAAAAAAACTTGCAGTACACTCAACTAATCAACCACCTAACTCTCTCACTTTTACAGCTTCTGAACTGTCCCCTTGGTCATCATGTCTAAAAGGATCCTAGCTGTCACACATGTGCAGTTAACAGGTATGCACGGACTGGTATATTAACCCTCCTAGCGGTCTATTAAAAACCGCCAGGGGGCAGCGCAGCAGTTTAAAAAAAAATTAAATTAAAATCATGTAGCGAACCCAGGGCTCGCTACATGATAGCCGCTGTGCAGCGGCATCCCCCCGCACGCTTTGATCGCCTCCGGCGATCTCCGATCAGGAAATCCCGTTTAAAGAAAGGGATTTCCTGGAGGGCTTCCCCAGTCGCCATGGCGACGGGCGGGATGACGTCATCGACGTCGTGATGTCATTGGTCATTGATCCACCCCTCAGCGCTGCCTGGCACTGATTGGCCAGGCAGCGCACGGGGTCGGGGGGGGGGGGGGGGGGGCGGCGCGGCGAGCGGCGGGTAATCGAGGTTACCGCCAGGAAGGTTAAACAGCATGCGGTCACACAGGTACTGCGAACAATTATGCAATGACTAGTATTACAAATTTGCAGCTGTCACACACACAGGTACCGTGAACAGGTGCAGTATATAACACTGCATGTGCCCACATAGGTAGGTAGGTGCACTGAACAGGTGGGTATGCAGTGATTGGTATTACAAATGTGCAGCTGTCACACACACAGGTACCGTGAACAGGTGCAGTGACTGGTGGTATATAACACTGCGTGTGCCCACATAGGTAGGTAGGTGCACTGAACAGGTGGGTATGCAGTGACTGGTATTACAAATGTGCAGCTGTCACACACACAAGTACCATCAACAGGTGCAGTGACTGGTGGTATATAACACTGCGTGCGCTCACGTAGGTAGGTAGGTGCGTTGAACAGGTGGGTATGCAGTGATTGGTATTACAAATGTGCAGCTGTCACACACACAGGTACCATCACCAGGAGCAGTGACTGGTGGTATATAACACTGCGTGCGCTCACGTAGGTAGGTAGGTGCGTTGAACAGGTGGGTATGCAGTGATTGGTATTACAAATGTGCAGCTGTCACACACACAGGTACCATCACCAGGAGCAGTGACTGGTGGTATATAACACTGCGTGCGCTCACTTAGGTAGGTAGGTGCACTGAACAGGTGGGTATGCAGTGATTGGTATTACAAATGTGCAGCTGTCACACACACAGGTACCGTCAACAGGTGCAGTGACTGGTGGTATATAACACTGCGTGCGCTCACGTAGGTAGGTAGGTGCGTTGAACAGGTGGGTATGCAGTGATTGGTGTTACAAATGTGCAGCTGTCACACACACAGGTACCGTCAACAGGTGCAGTGGCTGGTGGTATATAACACTGCGTGCGCTCACGTAGGTAGGTAGGTGCGTTGAACAGGTGGGTATGCAGTGATTGGTATTACAAATGTGCAGCTGTCACACACACAGGTACCGTGAATAGGTGCAGTGACTGGTGGTATATAACACTACTTGCGGTCACGTAGGTAGGTAGGTGCACTGAACAGGTGGGAATGCAGTGATTGGTATTATAAATGTGCAACTGTCACACACACAGGTAAACACTGAATGTGCTGGGCCTGGCAGTGGCACAGTAGGAATTACCAAGGGGCCAAGGTCCAGCAGCTGCGACTGACTGACAGGGCTGTATATGCAACACAAGTGTCTGTGGGACACACACACAAAAAAATAGATCACAAGAACAGCATTAGCTCTCAAAAGAGCTGTTGAGGATGAGGAGTGCTTTTTAGCAATAAGTATCAGCAAGAAGGAGCAACCTAACAAGCCTGACACAAGAGCCTAACTAAGCTTTCCCTGTGTCAGCAGGTTCTCCCCCTTCTCTAATTACTGCTGCCACACGAGTGAGTGCCTACCCCTGTGTCTGCTGACTGTGATGTAGAGGGTCAAAGTTGACCCTAATGATGTAGTATAGGGGGTGGGTCGAACTCGCATATAGTTCGAGGTTCACCGTAAACTCGAACCACCGAAGTTCGCGCGAATAAGTTTGGGCCATCTCTACTCTCTCTCTCTCTGCCCGGCATCAGTCTCTTCACATGTAATCACGCAGGAGGAGATGCTTGGCAGTAGAGCAAGAGGTCAGAGGTGTCGGGAGTTTGTAAATCCCTGGAGCCCGGCTGTAGGGGGTTAGAAAAGCCTGGCTAACTCTGCAATCTGCCCATACAGCATGGAAGCAGCATGTCGGGACACAGGACTAGCTGCACAGGACCGCGGGACATCTCTCCCAACCTGTGAAACTCCAGCTCAAATCAGGATGGTTGTGACCTATGTAAACATAACTGGGAGGGTGGTTTCCATACTAATATACATAAATATATAGATACAGGAAGTATTTAGGATGCTGAAACCAGGATACTGTAATTAACATAAAATTGGGTATCCCGAATAATGTATTACATTCTACTATATTTTTTTTGCGGTGCCTGTTTAAGATAGTTACACATATGATGTAGGGAGAGAAGCACATTGACCAAAACTGGTTTGTAATTTAAGAGGTTGGGGATGAAATATACAACAAGTATGGGTGGTGGTAGCAGTTGTAGGTATTGGAAATTACCTGGGGGGAGGGCGCCAATTAAAGAGGAACTTTAACTAAGGATTAAACTTCATCCCAATCACCTGCTTTTTGGTACTTTTTCAGCTGCAAAGTGCTGAAAAGTTATTTTAAACAGAAGATGAAAAATTATCTCCTAGTAGATAAAGTGAACTGCATATGGCCCCCAATACCAGGTAATAGACTAATCCATCACAAATAAACTATTCGAAAGCACACTTGTTTCAGCAGAAGAATGGTAGCTGCCATTGCTAAACTCTTAAAAAATGCTTGATTTTGGATTGTTCAAAAGGTGGTCATGTGACCATGTGCCAGTTGTTGCTGATAAAGTGTGCACAAGAGAGAAAGTGGATGACGGAGAGTCAACCCACTATGGGGGCAACGGTGGGCAAGCAAAGCGATCGGTTTTTAGTGATCTGAACTGATGGGTCAGTAATGATGTCACCAACAATGCTGTGGACATCTGTACCGATGATAGATTCTTGCCTGAGATGGTCACCAATGGTTTTCCTGAGTGATGAAAAGCTAATACAGCAAAGTCCCAGGTATTCAGCACAGGCGGGGTTTGCCCGATTCTGGATATATGTGTGCGTGACAGTTGCAACCGGCCCTAAAATGACACTAACTTGCCCTTGTGCAGAGCGATGTCCAGCAGATATGACTTACAAAGTCTCTGGGTGCCATCGCCTGCACTTCCTGCAGCTCTGGTGATGTCATTACTGATCCATCAGGTCAGATCACCAATGACTGATCGCTTTGCATGTCCATTCTCTTCCTCTCCTGTGCCCTGCAAAACAGGATCTCTTCTACCCCGCATTCTCCCCTCCCCCATGCATGCCGGTTGGTAAAGACAGCCAGATGCCTGGGTTCCGGATAGCCGGGACTTTACTGTATCTAAATTTATTGAATGTTCTCTACAAATACAAAGAAGAAACTAATCTGAGGTGATTTGCAAAGGCACCAAAATACAACTTAGTTGTAACGATCGGTGTCCGCACGCAGAGAGAATCTGATTATTGGTGATCTGCAGTATCATCAAGAATACAGATCTATACCTGATTATGGATGATCTGCAGAATCACCAATAATACAGATATAGTGCTAACCTCTGGACACCTCTAGATATGTATGGTGAGTGTTTGGTGTAACAGTATGACTTTGAGCAACCCACCTGATGAACAGGTGACCCTAAGCAGTACAGAAGATACTGCTATGGAGAGTACAGAAACCTTCCAGCAGCCTGAGACTCTCCAAGGGGTGGAGTCAGGCTAAAGGTAGGAAGGACCAGAGAGTGAGTGACACCTGAAGGTGGATGTCACTGACTGATCTTGGAGACTATGGCCTCAATTCACTAAGATTATCTCCTGTCTTTAATAACTCTTCTAGAGTTGTTACCATGGTGATAAGGCATGTAGTACTCAGGAAACATTTTACCTCAGGCAAACCTAAAGTTAACTCTTCTGTCTTTAAGTTAACTCTTCAATCCTTAAAATAACTCCAGAGTTAAAGACAGGCTGTTAATTAACTGCATGTGAAAATAACTACAGAGGAGGTAAATTAACTACAGAGGAGGTAAATTAACTACAGAGGAGGTAAATTAACTACAGAGGAGGTAACTTAAGGAACTCTCTTGCCTTATTATCTCCAGCATGATCTTAGTGAATTGAGGCCAATCTCTTAAGTGGAGAGAGATAGCTCTCGAGGTCGGGCAAGCCAGGTCGGCAACACACAGACAGATAAAGTACAAAGACAGAAGGCTGATTCGGTATCCAAGTCAGGCAGGGTTTGGCAACGTGATATCAGATATGCGTGGTACCGAATCAGAAAGCAGAGGGATAGTCTGGAAAGCAACAGGTCATAACAAATATCAAACAATGCCTAGTCTTGGGTGTGAGGTCCGTAGTCTCTACACCCTGGAACTAGTCTGATGTATAACAGAATGATAACACAAGTTCCCTAGTCTTGGGTGTGAGGTCTGTGGTCGCTACACCCTGGAACTAGTCTGATGTATAACAGAATGATGACACAAGTTCCCTAGTCTTGGGTGTGAGGTCCGTGGTCTCTACACCCTGGAACTAGTCTGATGTATAACAGAATGATAACACAAGTTCCCTAGTCTTGGGTGTGAGGTATGTGGTCTCTACGCCCTGGAACTAGTCTGAAGTATAACAGAATAATAACACAAGTAATCTGGCTCAGTGTGAATTCCCAGGTCCTCCTGGTTCAAACACACTGTTGGATCTGACTAAGGTCTGAGTGCTTCCACGTAGTGATCGCAACGGCAGACAACCAGAAACTGACAAGCAAGCTGTATATATAGTTGCAGGACTCTGCCGCCCCGCCCGAGCTACTCAGCCAATCAGGAGTCCAGCAGGAATCAGCTGATCGTCCTGATCAGCTGACACATCTCCTGCTGGCATAAAGGTCCTGACTTCTGGCGCGCGCGCGCGCGCGTAGCTCTCCATCCAGGTGCACTAGAGATCACAGCCGACCCACACATGCGTTGCTGCGCGGTAACTGCCGCGCTGGACGCGGAATCAGCCGCCTTGCCGCCAGTACACGCGGCGGCTTCTCCGCGTTTTCTCACATTAGTATTACGGTATATAGCCAGCCTGTAAACAACCAATACTGAACACATAGCTTCCATCTGTCCCTCTTTTGGAGGGACAGTCCCTCTTTGGGAGCCCAATGCCCCGGGCCCTCTTTCTTCCTCTTTGTTCCTCTTTCAAGAGTGATGTACAGATCTGTGTAGATATTTGTATTTTTCTACTGAAAAATGTGTTTACTTGACTCTAAACTTTATTCCTCTCCTTTAAATTTATATATTTTTTTATTTTCAAATGTTAATATGGAGGAAAATGAACCAGCATTGAAAGGACCAGTGTGGTTTGAATTGTAAAACAACATATTTTTCCTATGAACTCTTTACGATATGCATGACTAGAAGTGTGGTTAGGGGTGTGACATGGGTGTGGCTTAAGTGTCCCTCTTTCTTATCTCAAAAAGTTGGGAGGTATGTGCATATACGTGACCAAAATCTGTTCATGTAATTTCAGCCACTACTGTAGTCTCAGTGGGAATCTCTGAATCCTCCATCATATGCCAGCCACATTCTGCTGATTTGTATTCTTAGAACACATATTTGCATTAGCAAATATGAATTTACATAATGGTCATTCCCTCCTCGGGGCTAATAACCTCTTCTGTCTGTAAGGCCAGGGAGAGAAGAAGTCCACGGAAGATAAAAAAAAAAGCAACAGACTTATATACAAAGGGTGGTTTTCACAGGCGTCTAAATACGGCAGTTGTGGCACCTGTTGTTCAAAAGTAATCAAGCGCTGTTCATTCAAATGAACAGAATCGCTTTTTAAATGAACATAATGGCTTTTTGCATTGTTCATGTAAAATGTAGCATTAGATACTGTCATCTTGTCTCGTCCTGGAAGCTACATGTAGATCGGCTATGTTCATGCTTCTGTGTCCTCTAAGGCAGGGGCGGACCTACCATGATGCAGTCTGAAGCTCCTGCTTTAGGCGGCATATTACCTTGGGGCGACACAGTGACAGTCCATACAACAGCAACAATCCACAAGGACTCAACCCTCCAGAAGTGTAATACAGCGAAGTATTTATTTTTATATAGCGGTGATACAGCACACTGAACAGCACAACGTTTCGGGCAGAGGCCCTTTCTCAAGTGCTCAAGTCATCTGGTCACATCTTACAATTATATAAAAAACATAACTTACACTCCACACCCAAATCAATTAGAGGGGCGGGCACATGCTTAAAGTTACATTAACCCTTCCAGAGACAGAGAGCGGCAAAAAATTCACAAGAAGCATCTAAGACTAAAATCTTCGTTAAGGCCATAGGGTGACTGAGTCCCCAGTTTTTCCATCCACCACGCCTCACGTCTTAGTAGGGTGGACCTGCGATCCTGGCCCTCATAGAACTGCACAACCTCCAAAACCAACCATCTCAGCTGACTCACCCTATGTCCAGCTTCCTTAAAATGTCTTGCTAGGGGGGAATCCTGATTTCTTTCCTCCTCCCCCCTTTTTTTGGTTTTATTGGGGTTCTGTATATTGCTCCTATGTTCGTTAAGTCGAGACTTCACGTCTCTCTTAGTCTGCCCTACATAGGCCAGTCCACAGGGACATTTGATATAATATATCTCCCCTTTAGTGTCGCATGTCGCATAATTTTTAAGGGGTATTGGGGTACCCTGTCGGGGATGTCTCACCTCTGTCCCCCTGATGATACCATTACAATTTTGACAATGCAGACAAGGAAAAGTACCCACTCTTGGTGGTCCCAGGAACATTTGTGTGGGCCCCCCTGTTCTCCCTATGTCAGCACGGACCAAGTGGTCCCTAATGGATTTCCCCTTTCTGTATACAAATCTGGGTGGGTTCCTACAAATGGTGGATAACTGGGGATCGGCCTCAATCACCGGCCAAAACTTAGATATCGTGTCTCGCAAAATCATCGACTCTCTACAAAAAGTAGTCACAAAATTAACTTCATTTCTCTCATCCTGTTTTTCACTATTATATGTTCTTAATGCTTCACGATCCAATCCTCCCACCTCTGCTGCTATTTCCTCACATCTTTCTTTACTGTAGCCCCTTTTAATAAAATCCTGCGTTAGGAGCTGTGCCTGTTTAACATACAGTTCATCTGAGGATGTGATCCTCCGTACTCTAACGTATTGGCTCTTAGGGAGCCCATTCACCAGTGGCTTAGGGTGACAGCTACTAGCCAATAGATATCCATTTTTATCGGTCGCTTTCCTGTATAAATCGGTTGCTAAATGTCCCGACTTTTTCCTCACCTCCACATCAAGAAAATGCAGTGAGTGGGCATTATACTCCATTTTAAATTTAATAGTTTCGTGTACGCCATTCACTGCACTGAAAAACTGGCAAAGCTCCTCCTCTGTACCTGACCATCCGAAGAAAAGGTCGTCAATAAACCTGCAGTAACCCCTGATGCCAGTGGGGGCCCCAGCACCAATGAAATGTATTCTTTCAAAATCCGACATTACCAAATTAGCTACACTAGGTGCATAAGGGGCCCCCATTGGCACCCCGAGGATCTGCAGGTAAAAATCGTCCCCAAACCTAAAATAAGAATGGGAGAGGCAAAATTCAAGCAAAGTTACAATGAAAACGAGCATCTCATTCGTTACCCTGCAATCTCTCTGTAGCCGATTTTTCACAGATGTCAAGGCTTCCCTATGGATGATGTTATTATAGAGATTCACCACATCCATGCTCACCAGAAAATCCACACAATCCGCATCAATCTGATCTAACATCTTAAGAAAATGAGTTGTATCTTTGAGGCAAATTTCATCAGCTTTCACAATTGGTTGCAACCATGTATCTACATAGATCCCTAATGGTTCGAGCAAAGAATCCACCGCCGACACGATCGGTCTGCCGGGGGGGTGAAACAAATCCTTGTGCACTTTCGGTAGGGTGTAAAACACTGGGACCCTTGGTGATTCCTTTATTAAGACCACCATCAGATCTCTGCTGATAATACCTGTATCAGCCGCGTCTTTCAACAATTCATCAATTTCAACCTTAAAGCGTCCTGTGGGGTCATTTGGCTACCACCTATACATATTCTGATCACTTAATTGCCTTTTGATCTCATCAACATAATCTGTACGATTTTGTATAACGATGGCCCCCCCCTTATCCGCCTTTTTTATAATCACTGCATTGTCGTTCTTAAGTTTATTTAATGCTAATTGCTCTACCCGGGACAGATTGAACCGCTTCTCCTTTCTTTTTTCCACCTTTGTCTTAATGTCCCTCAGCACCAATTTTTCAAACAGTTCCAATGAACTACTTGTAAATGGTGGATCTGCTTTACTCCGTGGTTTAAGTTTACTGGGGATCTCTTGGATACTGATGTGTGGCACTATATCCAGGTTCCCTACTGCCTTTGTAGGTCTATTCAGGCTGTGCCACACTTTAAATAAACTTAAGAACGACAATTCAGTGATTACAAAAAAGGCGGATAAGGGGGGGGGGGGGGGGGGGCATCGTTATACAAAATCGTACAGATTATGTTGATGAGATCAAAAGGCAATTAAGTGATCAGAATATGTATAGGTGTTTGCCAAATGACCCCACAGGACGATTTAAAGGATACCACAACTGACATGTGGCATACTGAGATAGACATGGGTATGTACAGTGCCCAGCACACAAATAACTATGCTGTGTTCCTTTTTTTCTTTCTCTGCCTGAAAGAGGTAAATATCAGGTATGTAAGTGGCTGACTCAGTCCTGACTCAGACAGGAAGTGACTACAGTGTGACCTTCACTGATAAGAAATTCCAACTATAAAACACTTTCCTAGAAGAAAATGGCTTCTCAGAGCAAGAAAGAGATAAAAAAGGGGGAAATTCTTATCAGTGAGGGTCACACTGTAGTCACTTCCTGTCTGAGTCAGGACTGAGTCAGCCACTTACATACCTGATATTTACCTCTTTCAGGCAGAGAAAGAAAAAAAGGAACACAGCATAGTTATTTGTGTGCTAGGCACTGTACATATCCATGTCTATCTCATTATGCCACATGTCAGTTGTGGTATCCTTTAAGGTTGAAATTGATGAATTGTTGAAAGACGCGGCTGATACAGGTATTATCAGCAGAGATCTGATGGTGGTCTTAATAAAGGAATCACCAAGGGTCCCAGTGTTTTACACCCTACCGAAAGTGCACAAGGATTTGTTTCACCCCCCCCGGCAGACCGATCGTGTTGGCGGTGGATTCTTTGCTCGAACCATTAGGGATCTATGTAGATACGTGGTTGCAACCAATTGTGAAAGCTGATGAAATTTGCCTCAAAGATACAACTCATTTTCTTAAGATGTTAGATCAGATTGATGCTGATTGTGTGGATTTTCTGTTGAGCATGGATGTGGTGAATCTCTATAATAACATCATCCATAGGGAAGCCTTGACATCTGTGAAAAATCGGCTACAGAGAGATTGCAGGGTAACAAATGAGATGCTCGTTTTCATTGTAACTTTGCTTGAATTTTGCCTCTCCCATTCTTATTTTAGGTTTGGGGACGATTTTTACCTGCAGATCCTCGGGGTGCCAATGGGGGCCCCTTATGCACCTAGTGTAGCTAATTTGGTAATGTCGGATTTTGAAAGAATACATTTCATTGGTGCTGGGGCCCCCACTGGCATCAGGGGTTACTGCAGGTTTATTGACGACCTTTTCTTCGGATGGTCAGGTACAGAGGAGGAGCATTGCCAGTTTTTCAGTGCAGTGAATGGCGTACACGAAACTATTAAATTTAAAATGGAGTATAATGCCCACTCACTGCATTTTCTTGATGTGGAGGTGAGGAAAAAGTCGGGACATTTTGCAACCGATTTATACAGGAAAGCGACCGATAAAAATGGATATCTATTGGCTAGTAGCTGTCACCCTAAGCCACTGGTGAATGGGCTCCCTAAGAGCCAATACGTTAGAGTACGGAGGATCACATCCTCAGATGAACTGTATGTTAAACAGGCACAGCTCCTCATGCAGGATTTTATTAAAAGGGGCTACAGTAAAGAAAGATGTGAGGAAATAGCAGCAGAGGTGGGAGGATTGGATCGTGAAGCATTAAGAACATATAATAGTGAAAAACAGGATGAGAGAAATGAAGTTAATTTTGTGACTACTTTTTGTAGAGAGTCGATGATTTTGCGAGACACGATATCTAAGTTTTGGCCGGTGATTGAGGCCGATCCCCAGTTATCCACCATTTGTAGGAACCCACCCAGATTTGTATACAGAAAGGGGAAATCCATTAGGGACCACTTGGTCCGTGCTGACATAGGAAGAACAGGGGGGCCCACACAAATGTTCCTGGGACCACCAAGAGTGGGTACTTTTCCTTGTCTGCATTGTCAAAATTGTAATGGTATCATCAGGGGGACAGAGGTGAGACATCCCCGACAGGGTACCCCAATACCCCTTAAAAATTATGCGACATGCGACACTAAAGGGGTGATATATTATATCAAATGTCCCTGTGGGCTGGCCTATGTAAGGCAGACTAAGAGAGACGTGAAGTCTCGACTTAACGAACATAGGAGCAATATACAGAACCCCAATAAAACCAAAAAAAGGGGGGAGGAGGAAAGAAATCAGGATCCCCCCCTAGCAAGACATTTTAAGGAAGCTGGACATAGGGTGAGTCAGCTGAGATGGTTGGTTTTGGAGGTTGTGCAGTTCTATGAGGGCCAGGATCGCAGGTCCACCCTACTAAGACGTGAGGCGTGGTGGATGGAAAAACTGGGGACTCAGTCACCCTATGGCCTTAACGAAGATTTTAGTCTTAGATGCTTCTTGTGAATTTTTTGCCGCTCTCTGTCTCTGGAAGGGTTAATGTAACTTTAAGCATGTGCCCGCCCCCCAAATTGATTTGCGTGTGGTGTGTAAGTTATGTTTTTTATATAATTGTAAGGTGTGACCAGATGACTTGAGCACTTGAGAAAGGGCCTCTGCCCGAAACGTTGTGCTGTTCAGTGTGCTGTATCACCGCTATATAAAAATAAATACTTCGCTGTATTACACTTCTGGAGGGTTGAGTCCTTGTGGATTGTTGCTGTTGTATGGACTTCATGGTGAGGTGTGATGGGCCTCTGACTGCATTGGAATCCCCGTGTGAGCAAAGATTCCTCTGTGGCCGGCAGGTACACTGTGTTCTAGGACACAGTGACAGTGCCATCGGGAGCGGGGGAGCGGGCTTGGGAGGGGTGATAACCGCCTGGCAGAATAAGGAGGGGGGCTGCCGGCATCATACCTCCCTCCGTCTCCATGGGCCCCCATCCTGTGTCCCCTTGCAAAGCATGCACAGCTGTGCATTTTTGTAAATCTCTCACCTGTCCATGCAACGTGTCCAGCCGTCCATGCTTCTCGGCAGCCAGCTCCTCTCTACTTCCTGTTTCCCTACGTGTCATGCAGGGAAACTAGAGTGACCAGACGTCCCGAATTCGGGGTCCGCTGTCCCAGGCAGCATGAGGTCCCGGAAAACGTCCCGCTTTCAGCAGCGGGACGTCCCGGCCTCGGGACTCTGGCCACTCTCTCCTCGTGAACTGGCAGCGGCGTCTATAGACGCCGTGCCAGTTCATTGCCCGCAGCCCCGCTCCAGCCTCCTGCTTCTTCCGGTGTTTTGACACCGGCTGGCGAGCAGGGCTACGGCAAGATGGCTGCCGAAGCCCTGTACTGGAGACCTATTTGTGTCTCCAGTACTGGGCTTCGGGCGCCATCTTGCCGTAGCCCTGTCAGCGCGGGAGACCAGAGAGAGCAGGAGGAACAAGACGGTCCCGGGACGGAGCAGCGCGCCAGAGGAGGACTTCTGCCAGGTGAGTAAATGTTTTTTTTTTCAGGTGTACTTTGCCCGCATTGCGTTTCATTTGTGGTGAAATGTTTGCCCATATTATGTTTCATTCCTGGTGAGATGTTTGCCCGCATTGCGTTTCATTCCTGGTGAAATGTTTGCCCGCATTGCGTTTCATTCCTGGTGAAATGTTTGCCCGCATTGCGTTTATCTTCTGGTAAAACGTTTGCCCGCATTGCGTTTCTTGTCTGGTGAAATGTTTGCCCGCAGTGCGTTTCTTGTCTGGTGAAATGTTTGCCCGCAGTGCGTTTCTTGTCTGGTGAAATGTTTGCCCGCAGTGCGTTTCTTGTCTGGTGAAATGTTTGCCCGCAGTGCGTTTCTTGTCTGGTGAAATGTTTGCCCGCAGTGCGTTTCTTGTCTGGTGAAATGTTTGCCCGCAGTGAGTTTCTTGTCTGGTGAAATGTTTGCCCGCAGTGCGTTTCTTGTCTGGTGAAATGTTTGCCCGCAGTGCGTTTCTTGTCTGGTGAAATGCTTGCCCGCAGTGCGTTTCTTGTCTGGTGAAATGTTTGCCCGCAGTGCGTTTCTTGTCTGGTGAAATGTTTGCCCGCAGTCCGTTTCTTGTCTGGTGAAATGTTTGCCCGCTGTGCGTTTCTTGTCTGGTGAAATGTTTGCCTGCAGTGCGTTTATTTTCTGGTGAAATGTTTGCCTGTATTGCGTTTATCTTCTGGTGAAATGTTTGCCCGCAGTGCATTTCTTTTCTGGTGAAATGTTTGCCTGTATTGCGTTTATCTTCTGGTGAAATGTTTGCCCGCAGTGCATTTCTTTTCTGGTGAAATGTTTGCCTGTATTGCGTTTATCTTCTGGTGAAATGTTTGCCAGCAGTGCGTTTCTTGTCTGGTGAAATGTTTGCCCGCAGTGCGTTTCTTGTCTGGTGAAATGTTTGCCCGCAGTGCGTTTCTTGTCTGGTGAAATGTTTGCCTGCAGTGCGTTTATTTTCTGGTGAAATGTTTGCCTGTATTGCGTTTATCTTCTGGTGAAATGTTTGCCCGCAGTGCATTTCTTTTCTGGTGAAATGTTTGCCTGTATTGCGTTTGCCCGCAGTGCGTTTCGTGAACATTCGTGAAATGTTTGCCCGCAGTGCGTTTCTTGTCTGGTGAAATGTTTGCCTGCAGTGCGTTTATTTTCTGGTGAAATGTTTGCCTGTATTGCGTTTATCTTCTGGTGAAATGTTTGCCCGCAGTGCATTTCTTTTCTGGTGAAATGTTTGCCTGTATTGCGTTTATCTTCTGGTGAAATGTTTGCCCGCAGTGCATTTCTTTTCTGGTGAAATGTTTGCCTGTATTGCGTTTATCTTCTGGTGAAATGTTTGCCCGCAGTGCGTTTCTTGTCTGGTGAAATGTTTGCCCGCAGTGCGTTTCTTGTCTGGTGAAATGTTTGCCCGCAGTGCGTTTCTTGTCTGGTGAAATGTTTGCCTGCAGTGCGTTTATTTTCTGGTGAAATGTTTGCCTGTATTGCGTTTATCTTCTGGTGAAATGTTTGCCCGCAGTGCATTTCTTTTCTGGTGAAATGTTTGCCTTATCTTCTGGTGAAATGTTTGCCCGCAGTGCATTTCTTTTCTGGTGAAATGTTTGCCTGTATTGCGTTTATCTTCTGGTGAAATGTTTGCCAGCAGTGCGTTTCTTTTCTGGTGAAATGTTTGCCCGCAGTGCGTTTCTTTTCTGGTAAAATGTTTGCCCGCAGTGCGATTCTTTTCTGGTGAAATGTTTGCCTGCAGTGCGTTTCTTTTCTGGTGAAATGTTTGCCCGCAGTGCGTTTCTTTTCTGGTGAAATGTTTGCCCGCAGTGCGTTTCTTGTCTGGTGAAATGTTTGCCCGCATTACGTTTATTTTGTACTGACATGTTGCCCGCATTGCGTTTATTTTGTACTGACATGTTGCCCGCATTGCGTTTATTTTGTACTGAAATGTTTGCCCGCATTGCGTTTATTTTGTACTGACATGTTGCCCGCATTGCGGGTTATTTTGTACTGACATGTTTGCCCGCATTGCGTTTATTTTGTACTGACATGTTGCCCGCATTGCGGTTATTTTGTGCTGACATGTTGCCTATTGCGTTTATTTTCTGGTGTCCGGGGTAACTGTTACTGCACTTATTATTTAATGGTCATAGATGGCTATGTTTGCTGTTTTGTGGTTACGGTATACTATTAGCATCACACAGTTTCTGCACACCCATGATGCAAAGTCTCGTTTGTCCACATCATGGTGTAAACACTGCTTTCTTATGCCTCGCTGTTACATCATTACGTTAGCTCCGCCCATACAATGTCATGGCCACGCCCATTTTTCACCGCGGCGCACTATGCGCGCCACAGCCTCCCTCCCAGTCTTCGTCGCTGCGCGCTCCTCAGTCCTCCCCACTTTTCGCCGCCGCCCCCCACACGCCCCCCTCCCCGTCCCAGGTTGGACCCACAAAAATATGGTCACTCTAGGGAAACAGGAAGTAGGGAAACGCCGGCTCCTGAGAAGCATGGACGCGACGCATAGACAGGTGAGAGATTTACAAAAAGCACTGCTGTGCCCGCTTTCAGAGTGCCTCCCTGAGGAGCAATTTCTGATAAACATCTCTTCCTCTTTATCATAAATTGCATTCTAGATCATGCTGCTAGAATTTCGTATTCCAGATGATTTAAATGCGAGGTGGGATTTAAACCTGATCTTTTGATCTATGGGTTTATTGACCTTTTTGCTCTTTTTCTATTATCTACAGCATTTTAATTTAACCTACCTGGCGTTCTGGGTAATGCGTACATAAGTACGCTTTACCCTTTTTGTTAAATATTTTTTTTCTGCTTGCTGTAGCTAGCGTATTGCTAGCTACAGCAGTACGCCACACCGTCTGCGTCTGCATCCACCCTCCCAATCCCCACCGACCATACTTACGCGTCCGAGATCCCGCGAGAAGCGTGACTTCCTATCGTCACTTCTCCCGTCGCCATGGTGATGATTGGACATGACGTCATCGACGTCATGACATCATGGGGAGCTCCGATCCTTCCCATTGCGCAGCCTGGCAGTGATTCGCTAGGCGGATCGGCGGGTAGCGTCGGCGATTGGACAGAACATGTAGCTAGCAAAGTGCTAGCTTCATGTTCTGAAAAAAAAGTAAGTAAAAAGACCCTCCAGGGGCTGAGCAATCCTTCTTGGCGTACATGGACGAGCTGAGCTAATACCTTGCTTAATAAATTTGATTTTATCTTTTGTACTTATTCATCTTTTGTATCCATATTAGCATTGATAAAATCTTGATCTGTCACTTTAAAATGTTACAAGATGTGTAGGACACACCTCCAGAGGGTGTGTCTTAGGATACTTAAAGGACTCACGAGGCGAAATACTCAAAAAAAGTTAAATACCTGCATGACATTTTAATGCATGGAGGACGCCATCCGCGCCCTCCGTGCCATTCCGCCGGGTTCCCGCTGCTCAGAAGCCCCCCGGGCCGGCTCCCGACCCCACAGCCTGGGTTGGGCTCTCCTGCCTCCATTAAAATGGCCGCTTGAGCTGGCTGTGACTGCGCAGTCCGCACAGACGCGAGTGCGGCTGCGCAGCTTTAGGGCCTCCCCTCGATCCACGCTACAAGCTGTCTCCTGTAGCGTGGATCAGGGGAAGGCCCTAGAGCTGCGCAGCCGCACTCACGCATATGCGGACTGCGCAGCCGCGGCCAGCTCAAGCGGCCATTTTAGTGGAGGCAAGAGAGCCCAACCCGGGCTGTGGGGTCGGGAGCCGGCCCGGGGGGCTATTGAGCAGCGGGGACCCGGCGGATTGGCACGGAGGGCGCGGATGGCATCCTCCGTGCATTAAAATTTCAATCAGGTATTTAACTTCTTTTGAGTTTTTCGCCTCGTGAGTCCTTTAAAGTGATCTAAGCAGCTCCTGGCTTCAAATAGCTGAAACGGCTGCCATGTTTCAGGAGTTCAAAAACCCCTGCTGCTTTTATACTGTCTTATCCAGGGCAGGCTAGGTGTGAAATTCTTCAAGTGCGTCTTATGTTTTCTGTTTGAAGTACAATGGGGAAGGCTCAGGGTTTGTTTGTGGTCAATTAAGTCTAATGAGGTGATTTCTTACCAGCCTTCCATCATCTGTTGCTCTCCGTCCGCACGGATGCAAGAAGTGTGTATTTTAACCCTTAAATGTAAAAAGATGAGGCAAAATGAAAGGTTTTTTTAAATAATAAACCACATTTTTAGAATGCATTTTTAATTTGCTATAGAGCTGCACTGGGTGTTAAAAATGATGCTCCGTTCACTGTGAGCAAATGTTGTAAAGTTGGGCAATGAATAAGGACACCTTGGTCCGAAACATGTCAGCCTTTTACCTCTGTCTTGTGTTTGCTAAATAAAAGCGCTTGGATGCCACCCGTTGGTGAGTGCGGATGTCTTTTTTCCTCATTGATACTTTTTCACCAACTTTTAGGTAATTTTCAATTCTAAAATATTTAAAAATAATTTCAAAGAGAATATGAAAACTATCTCCTAGGTGATAAGTCAGAAGAAAAGGTTAATTGCATATGGACCTATATGAGAGAGTTGTAAGCAGAGTAAATAGAATGTTTTTTTACTTACCACTATTCAAAACACATAAGGCTGTGACCAGGGGCGTAGCAATAGGGGGTGCAGAGGTAGCCACCGCATCGGGGCCCTTGGGCCAAAGGGGCCCCGAAGGGCCCTCCCTCAATTACAGTATTAGCTCTCTATTCCTCCTGTGCTCATAAGAATCACGTCTATAGATACTTTGAATAGTAGGGATCATTAACAAACAGCTCCCCATCCCCTTCTTGCACCTCTGACACTGTAGTTGCCATTGGGAGGTTTTGGTGTTCCGTATCAATTGTTATGTATATAGTGCTTGGGGGGGCCCCATTGTAAAACTTGCATCGGGGCCCACAGCTCCTTAGCTACGCCACTGGCTGTGACCATTACCCCTACAGTAATATAGAGCTAATGCAGCAGCTGAATGAGGACACCATGTGTGGCCATCTGGTCTAAGGGCCTTGGTGCGGTCACAACCTCTGCATCGCATATGGCACCGTTTCCTGGTTTCTCCTTGGATGTAGATAAAATCCTTTTAACAGAACAGAAGAAAGTGCAGACCACCTATACCATAGCTCCCAACTGTTCCTCTTTTGGAGGGACAGTCCCTCTTCGGGACCCCTGTCTCTCTTCATTTGTCTCTCTTTCAGGACTTAGTGCCTCTTTTTATGTAAATATATATATTTCTCTACCAAAAATGTGTTTGCTTGACTCTAAACTTAATTCCCATCCTTTAAATTGATATATTACTGATTTTAAAATGTTAATATGAAGGGAAATGAACCAGGATAGAAGGACCAGTGTGGTTTGAATTATAAAACAACATGTGTGACACGGGGTGTGATGGGGGCGTGATCAGGGGTGTAATGGGGCGTGGCTTAAGTGTCCCTCTTTTTCATCTCAAAAAGTTGGGAGGTATGCCTATCCAGTGGCATAGCAATAGGGTTTGCATAGGTCTCGACTGCACCGGGGCCCGCAGGGCCCTCCCTCAACTGCAGTATTAGCTCTTTATTGGTCCTGTGCTTGTAATGATCACTTCTATAGATGCTTTGAATGATATTAATCCTTAACAGACTGTTCCCCACCCCCTTCTTGCACCTCTGACACTGTGTTGTCTTTGGCAGGTTTTGGTGCGCCGTATCAATTGTTATGTATAGAGTGCTTGGGGAGGGGGCATGCAAAATGCGCACAAGGGGCCCATGCAAAATGCGCACACAGGGCCCATAGCTCCTTAGCTACGCCACTGCACCTATCTGACAATATGAAAGAGAACCTCAGCCTTATGGTGCCTGAAAAAAAATTCTTTGTGGTGAATTTGTAAACATTTATAATTGATATTGCTCCAGAGGCTACAGGGGTGCAGGTATTGCATATGCCATGGGCGCCTCTTACTGGGGACGCTGCTCTGTAGCATCCTTGGTGTTCTCCACACAGATTCTAATTTGTATGTGGGGGGCATGCTGCTGCCTGGTTAAATATATTTGTGGGACAAGCTGCCTGTTATTTGGGGGATATGTGTAGGCTAGCCTATTGCAATATTCTGCTGTTAAAGTTCAGGCTTTATTTCAACATGAACACAACCAATCCAACCGAGACTACACATTAAAATATTTGGAGGGGTGTGTGTGTGTGTGTGTGTGTGTCCCCCCCCCCCCCCCCCTTCCCAGGGGCAAATTTCAATGTTTGCCATAGGCGCTGTTTTCCCTAGATACGCCTCTGTATTGCTCTTTTCCTACAGGTAAACCAAAAGCAGGTAACTTTTATAAAGTGATGAAGATGTTGTAATTCCTGTTGGTTGCTAGGGGTTGCTACATGGTCCGATTCCTGCAAGGACACCTGGAAATGCTCCATTGGAGACAGGCAACTCCATGCAAAAAAATCACCTTAAAGGGAACCTGAAGCGAGTAAAATTATTTTAAACAAACCCATGACATAGTTGCAAATTAATATTACATACTAACCTCACCGTCAGTTTCTCTCAGAAGCTCACTATTTTCTTATTACAGTGATCCCTTCCAGTTCTGACAATATTTTGTCAGAACTGAAATATACCAGTTGCTGTCAGTTATATACAACTGCTGTCAGTTACAACTGAATGTGCAAGGTAATGTCCATGTTTCCCTATGGCTCAAATGGGTGATATTACAGTTTAACAGTGTGCTGACCAAGATGCTGTTATGTGGTAATGGCCATTTTTAAAATGGAGGACAGAGAATTTAATTGAATACAATGGACAAACAGGATGCAGGAGAGGAGAAGGAGATTAAGGAGTAGACAACACAGGAGGTACGTATGACATGTGTATGGTTGTTTTGACTTTTTATTTTCAGTTCAGGTTCTCTTTAAGGACCCTTGCACATGAGCAATGGATGCAAGGTGCAAGTCTATGGAGCCCTGCACAGTTAATGATGTCCATTGCGATTCACCAGAAGCTGCCGATTCGACTCAAGGGCTGCAGCGCATTACAGCAAGCACCATACTCAATGCATGTAGCCTGCTGTAATGCAAGTCTATAGGCGACATAGGAAGTGTGCAATGTTAGCGCGCTGCAAGGTGTGGTGGCCGTGTTCCCTGTAAGCTAACCTCCAGAACCGCTGGAATGCAATAGCCCCTTAAACACTCCTAGGAGTTCTGGGTCACCATGAGGTTGCTGGGTAATCTGTAACTCTCTGTGTTACAAGCCCTACCCCATAGAGCCACATTAATCCATGCCGTGCACTGATGATGGTCAACCAATCCAAAACAGTCTGTATGCATGTTGGATCATTGTGGCTCTGTACAATTAACAACCTGACACATCATTGCATTCTTGCGGTTCTGCAGGTGTGGTTATTAACAGGGACAACAAATGATGATTTGCACATACAGCGCATTCTTGTGCGGGGTGGGTACATGCCCATGCATGCGCAAAAGACGCTTCTTAGAGGCTGCCAGAAGGACACTGGAGAGGACCGGAGAGGTGTCAAAGGACCCTAATGACTTGTGTGGCTGGAAGAAGCTCCAGGTAAGTAAAACTGCATTTCTTTAGTCACCTCGGAAGTCCTTGAATTACTTCATGCTATAAGCTGAAGGGTTCAAATGCCTGTGCACTTTATTGGAATAGTTGGACTTTTTTAAACGTCCTATTAGCTCCCACTGTAACTTAGCACTCTGTACTACTTAGCACCCCCTGCCACTTGGCACTCTATCCTACTTAGCTCCCACTATAACTTGGCACCCAATGCTGCCAAGTAGTGCTCTGTGCTACTTGGCACTTGCACACATTGCAACTTGGCACTCTTTGCTACTTGGTACCGACTACAACTTGACACTCTATGCTACTTAGCACCCACTGCATCTTGGCACCCTATGATACTTGACACAAACTGCAAATTGGCACTCTACGTTACTTGGCACTATATGCTACTGAACATGCTCTGTAGTTTTGCTCCCAATGCTACTTGGCATCCATTGTTGCTTAGCACCCACTGCAATGTGACACTCAATGCAACCTAGCACCCACTGGTCTTTGGCACCATTGCTTCACACCCACTAATATACTTGGCACTTACTTCTTGTCCATCCCATCCTGTCACCTACAGCCTAACTATCACTTCTCACCTGCCACTTGAATCGACTGATCACTACTTGCCTGCTACTAGAATCTACTGATTGCTACCTGGAGAGGGAAGACTCTGTGTCCTTTAGAGCCTCCCCATTCCTCTCATGGTCCTCTTGCTTCAGTGCTGTCGTCCACGTTTCAATATGTGGCACAAAGGCTTCAGAAGCCCAAGTGCTTCTGTAGAGCTACCTGTCTTCGGGAACACCCAGGCTCCCCAAGTCGGCTGTGTGAAGTTGGCCCCCCTACAATCAGCACAAATAAAAATTCTAGCATGTTTGGTTAGTGCTACGTGTGTGCCCATTTGTGCTGCAAAAAAAAAAAAAGATTTGTGCTGCTTTTGGTTTGAAGTTAATAGCTTTTATTTTTTTCCCAGACGATGACACCACCCAGCCCCCCTACAACAGTGCATGGGCATGAAAATGGTGTGGTTGGTTAGCGCTGGGTTTGTGCCCGTTTGTGCTACAAAAATCACTGTTCTACCTGTTATCGTTTTCGAGATATTAAAGGTTTTTTATAAAGGTCAAAAGTTCACCCAGCCCCCCTACAACAACACACGGACACAAAAGTGTTTTTGCAGCACAAACGGGCACAAACCCAGCGCTAAACAACCACACCATTTTCATGCCCATGCACTGTTGTAGGGGGGCTGGGTGATGTCATCGTCTGGGAAAAAAATAATTGCTATGAACTTCAAAACAAAAGCAGCGCAAATCTTTATTTTTGCAGCACAAATGGGCACAAACGTAGCACTAACCAAATACGCTAGAATTCTTATTTGTGCTGATTGTAGGGGGACAAACTTCACACAGCCCCTGAAACCTCCTGTGGCGGCAAAGAGCAAAATTTGACCTACTTAAAGTGAAGGTCCGAGGTGATTAAAAAACAAAAATCAACTTACCTTGGGCTTCCTCCAGCCCCTTGCAGTCGTCCTGTGCCCTCGCCGCAGCTCTGTTCCCCGCCAGTGGCCCAGGGTCCCATCCGGTACAAGAGGCCTACTTGCGCTCCAATGTGAGGCTAACGTAGTCACGCTGACGTCATCTGGACTGTACAGCGCAGGCGCAGTACAGTCCGGATGACGTCAGTGCAACTCAGGGAGCGGCATGATGAAGCACAAGCAGATGCCGACCTGGCGAGGTCGGTATCTGCACCGGAGGGGACCAGGACCCACCAGAGCTGCAGCGAGGGCACAGGAAGGCTGCAAGGGGCTGGAGGAAGCCCGAGGTAAGTAATTTTTGTTTTTCAATCACCTTGCACCTTCACTGTAAGGGTTATGCAAACCCATGCAGCTTGAAAATTGACCTATTGAATCCCATCAAGGTAGAACTTGATTGCTTGATTGGTCCATTTTCTAGTTGCATACATTTGCAAATCCCAGCATCAAGTCAGAATTAATTGCGTATCATTGACCAACCATACCGATTTGGGAAACAACGTGCAACTGGTCCTTTTTTAAGGATGACCAATAGGATGCAAATTTCTCCTTGCATTCACGTTTCATGCAATGGTAGGACCAATAAAAATTGTTAGGAAGCGTATTGATCAAATTTCGAGCAGCATATTATTTACAAAAAAAATTTAATGCAACTGTTTGCATCTCAAAGATCATCCCATTTTTTTTCTTCTGTTCATTTCATAATAGCATCTAAAAATATAAAAGACATTTCAAAGCGTGTACAAACAGTCTAGCATAGTGAATGTGTGTACATTCATTCATAAAGATAGACGAAGGATAACTGAGGAGGGGAAGGGAGGACAGAGCGAGGGCTGCGCAGGGATCTGGTGTGACAGGTGCAGCTTTCTCCTCTCTCCGCAGCCTAGTCTCCACGCGGGGGACCACTGGAGCCGGCCCGTGACGTCGGCTTCCCTGGGAAGGCGTGGCCCTCCAGAGAAAGAGTAATGCTCGGCGTGGTGGGCGTGTCCAGGCTGGAGCAGCCAGTGTAGGCGGCTATGGCGCTAGGTGGGCGTGTTTAGCAGCAGAGGGAGTGACGCAGCGTGTTCTGGCGCCGCCCGCTTTCCGCGCTGTGTGTCGCTGCGGGATCCAGGATCGCACTGTGGGCTGCTCGGTGCTCCGGTGAGTGACTGGCGTGAGGGGGATGCGCGGCGCTTCCCCGGGACGCTCGTGATAGGTGCGCGAGAGGCGGGGCGCCCCGGGCGGTGACAGGTTCCTGGCTGCGGGGATGGAGGTGAGAGATCACAGATCAGGCAGGATCGTGTTTACTGGGTGTCAGCGTGTGGTCACGTGACCCCGCCTGCCTGCCGGTCTGCCAGTCCAGCTGCTGCCACTGCACACATGGGGCACCCCGGCCACCTCCACCGGCAATATTGCAGCCACTGCTTCCCTGCATTATGTGCTGACTGTGGGTACAATGGGCGCCCTTACTATGTGCTCTATGCAAATGTACAGTGTGTGTGTGTGTGTATATATATATATATATATATATATATATATGCACACCTAAACCTATTTGCATATATATTATTTATACATGTATATACAGTCTGCTAGGTCCTGTTACAGCTGCATTTTATTATGGGTTGTTTATTATATTGTAGGACTTGTGAGGATCTAGTAATTGGTACTTGTGTGCTGCATCCATTTGTTTTTCCAGGGACAGGTGCTCTGTGCTCATCCCTGTAGAGGGTGAGGATGCTGCAAGGCATCGCTCTGACATTTCTGTGCTTGTCTTGTGTGGGACGTCTACCTTTCTTTTATTCCGCATCATTGGGTGTTCTATTCAATTTCTGGACAGATACACAATGTATTCACTTGCCTGAATCCAAGTAACGTACAGATGTGTCTATTATGATGATTTGTGAAAGGAGTTTTTGGGAATGCAGAAATATTGGCTTTGATTTAATGGATTAAACTTCACGTTTATCGGTGCTAGTGTGCTGGCTCCTTGCTTTGGCCTTACTTTACAGTGCCAGTCCTGAGGTGCACCGTCGTACATGAGTGGGCAATGTTTTGTTTGCAGAATCCATGTATTTATTTTCAGTTACATAATAGGACATGTGCATGTCTACATTGCTGCTGTTCTTCCTAATATAGATGTATATTGTTTATGCATGTAAAGTATTATCCATGAGTAGTGGCATAGAAATAAGGGAAGCAGAGGTAGCGGCTGCACCAGGGTCTTTGGTTCAGAGGGGCCCACCTTCAACCACAGTATTAGCTTTCTATTGGTCCTAAGCACTTCTATAGATGCTTTAAATAGTAGTGATCGTTAACAAACTGTTCCCCATCCCTTTCTTGCACCTAGAACACTGTGGTTGTCTTTGGCAGTTTTTGGTGCGCTGTATCAATTGTTATGTATGGAGTGCTTGGGCAGTCAACTGTAAAATGTACACTGGGGCCCATAAGAATATTTGTTCCTGCTATCTATTTTACTGCTTAATAAATGAAAATACTAAATTGAATAACGAATTTGTATGTCATTACTTTATTATGGAATTTCTTTGGAAATATCATTCATGCAAATTGCTAACTTTGTATAAACAAGAGTGACATTAAATAAATCCAATAGTGCTATTATTTTCAACGAAGTGTCTGTGAAATGTATGGATCACAACAAAATTGTGTTTAGGTTTCGGAGCCAGTATGGTTGAGGTGAGCCAATGACAAAGTCCACAGGGAACAGTTCTCCAATTACAGCAACGTCTACAACGTATGTAGAGGGAAGCCTTTGGATACCAGAGAGCCTTCCTGGTCTTCGGTCCTTCCCATCGTTCCAGAGTCACTCCCCATGGAAGTTACGCGACTGACTGTGTTTTCGGTGCACCTCGGCAGCCTTCAGAAGTACTTGTGCCCCCGTGCACTTCTGAAGAATTGTATAGAGGTGGCTGGCACTTGGTGCTGGGTACCATCCAGCAATCTGTCCCATGGGATCGTAGTGTGCTCCAACTAGACGTTTCATGGGTAAACCGCGATTACCTGTGAAACGGCTGTAAGACCTAACTCTCCCTTTGCATAACCTTGTACCTGTATCTGTCTAAATAAATCACTAGTAGCAGACGTCTTGGTGTCCAGCGCTTTTTGAATCTACCTTTGGCATTTCTGAAGAAGGGGGCATCGATCTTGCTGCTGTTGGTGCCGCAGAATCCAGGGCTTTGGAGTCTGTACAAAATTCATTTAAAGCGGATCCGAGATGAAAAACTAACTATAACAAGTAACTAGTCTATATATCTTATCTAAAGTTTAGATAGTTTACACAGCAAATCTAGCTGCAAACAGCTTCAATAGAATATGATTATTTCTTCCTGTGATACAATGACAGCAGCCATGTTGTTTGTAAACATTACACACAGGCAAGTTTATCTGCATCGTCAGCACTCAGCCTGTGAAAAAACCTAATTCCCCCACCCCCCCTGCTCCTGCCTCTGAAATCTCTGGCTAGTAATACCTCCCCCTCCTCCTGCCCAGACTGAGCTCCCATGAGCACTTGCTACTGTCTGAAAATGCAAAGGCAAGCACGCGTCCCTTCCTGCTAGGCTGGTGTAAAGACAGGGAACATCACGTACTAGCGCAGTGTTCCTTGAGTGTCTGTTTCTGGTGGTGCGATGCGGTGGGTGTGATGCACTGCATCGCTGCTGCCAGTTTGCAGTGTGAAACCGGCCTCAATCTAATGCTTACCAGGGCTGTGGTGTTGCTACAAAAATCATCAGATGACTCAGTTTATGAAACTACCAACTCCGACTTCAGGTGCCCAAAAATTGCTCTGACTCCGCAGTAGCAGGTTTGAAGTACCTGCGGTACTTGGGAATACTTTCAAATTTTCTTTTATGTCAGAATAGTTACTGACATTTTAGTTTGGGGCGTATAACCCAACTTTAAAAGGATATTTGGTTGAGCAGTGGTCTCATTGTATTTGCAGAGGCTGCCATTTTAATTTCCTTATAAACCATGCCAGTTTCCAGGCTATCATGCTGAGCTTTTGGCTTCAGTTGTTTGAGTCACATGCACCTGCAGTACGCAAGAAGCCACGGAAGTCACACCAGAATCAAAGCATGTGTTCTGTGCTTATTCTGAGCCACCTGCTGCCCCCACATCCACTTGTCCCTGCACTTGGTTTGATAACCCGGTGCCATTATATCAATCATATTGGGCTCTATTCATAAAAGGTTACCGCAAGTTTTCCGCTCAAAACAGCGGATTTTCCCGTCCATTTAGCAAAGTGGGCATTCATAAAAGCTGTTCCCGCATGAAAATCTACAATCCCCCAGCAGAGCGAGAAATTTCCGCCTTCTCCAGTGTTTTTCTAGATTTATCTAGAAAAAAGTAACAAAATGGCCATTCATAAAGATTAGAGGAAGCGGTATGTGGACGGGAAATACCGCTTCCTCTGATTTTGCGGATTACATACAAGTGAATGGGACAGACCTCCCAGAGAGAGCAGCGCACGGAGGGACTCTGCCGGCTGAAGTGTTTCCGCATGCCTTCCGACAGTTTACCGCCAGCCTTCAGCGGGAGATCTCCGCACTTGCATCGCAGCTGGCAAGATTTTTATGAATGACCACCCAGAAGTGTAAGGCCCGGGTCACATTAGCGTTCGCTATCCGGATTTTCCGGATCTGATCCGGACCGCATACTGTACAAACGGAACGTACGTTCCGCATAGCAATGTAAAGTCTATGCGGACGTTCACACGTGTCCGTTCCGTACAGTACGGAGCTGGATCGGATCCGGACTCCGGACTCTTTTCCAACATGCGCTATTTTTGTGGGTCCGGCTCTCCGGCCCACGCACCCGGACCGGAGCCGGACCTGAGCCTGACAGCGCCATCAGGAACACAGAAACCAATGGGGGAACGGAAGGCACAGAACACACTGCCTACAAAAACCTGACGTTCTACCCCACTTGCTATGCGTATCCAAGCGGGCCATTTTGGATGGGGACACATGGGCCAAGCATGTCTGGAGTAGAGCAGCAGTGACAGACGTGCTGGAGCTGTTTGGCAGAATGTCGGAGGTGGAGGTGAGGCCTACAGCGGAGGAACCTGATTCTACAGGTGCACCAGGTGCACCTTCTGCTGACCCCAACGTTTTTTTTTTTTAATTTCGCTATTTTTTGCCCACGGATCCAGATGGCAGCCTGATGCATGCCTGATACAAACGGACCGGATCCGGATCGGAACCGTACGGTTCTGATCAGGTCAGGATCAGGTCAGGATCTGGTCCGTTTACTTGCCAAAACGCAAGTGTGAACGGGGCCTAAAATACCGCTGCGGTATTTTACCTCTACGAGTATTTACGCCACAAGTTTTTTATGAATAGAGCCCATTGTGTCTTCATTTTTATCACTTTGTATTGTTGCTTGTAACTGGTGTATGCTATTTTTAACTAAAGTGACATATTAGAGTAGACTTGGACCTTCCTGTAGCTCCTAGCGGGGTCCCGCATCCTTGCACGGCAGGCCATGTGACCCAATGCGGGTCAGGTGACACCCGGGAATCATGCATGGAGGACACCAGAAAGCTGCCAGGAGTGATAGGAAGGTGTTGGATACTGGAGACTTTGCTGTATTATACTTTACTGTGTATGTTGCTACTGGCTGCTTTATTCCTTCTTGGATGAATGGATGCATGTACTGTGTATTCATTCTGATATCTCTTACATCAGCACTCTCTATTCATGCTTGCCATTTTGCATTGCATTGGTAAACAGCATTCCTTCTATGATTGTAATCTTACAGCGCTTGCTGTGTGGAAACTCCTCTTCTTTTTTACCAGTGGCAACCTACTAACTTCTAGCTTCCAACAGATTGCAAGATTGAAGTGAGAGGGGGTATGGAGGCTGCTATATTTATTTTATTTTAAACAATGCACATTGCTTGGGGTCCTGCTTATCCACTGCCTCTAATACTTTTAGCCATAGCCCATGAACAAGCATGCAGCTCGAATATTTGATTCAGGGTTGACTGGCTTTGCTGTGTGCTTGTTTCAGGTGTGTGATTCAGACATTGCTGATGCATGACAGATTAGCAGAATGCCAAACTAGTATTGTTTAAAAGGAAATTAATATGACAGCCTCCATATCCCTCTTATATTATCTGTTGTTTAGATATGGAATCTGGTTTCTATGGGCAGCAGTAGCATTCTTCATTTAGGGCATAGTTTATACAGACAGGTGTAAGCAGTAATGACCTGTAGGAACTCTTAGCAGCCAATTAGATTTCACCATGCTTGTCTTATACCTTTAATATAGGGCTGACAGTTTTCTGCAGTGCTATTTAGAGGATTTTCATCTATTCATATAGTGCCTGTGGCCAAAGGAACTTGCACTTTAAAAGCATTAATGCTGTAATGCACAAAGGTAGAATTTATGTAGGGCTACAGACACCCCTTGGTGCAAGATGATTGGCTTGATCTCTCATGATCTCAGGTGCACACAAGCAAGGGAAGCTATACTCATCCTTTCAAGGGTCCAGGAATTACATGGGAAAAGCGGTGCTTAGGGCAGTGCTTAGGGGAGTGGCCAATATACCTACAATAGTTACCACTTGCACGCAAACATTCACAACAAGATGGAACTCAAGTAATGATATAAATGACTTGAATACAAATTACATTCTGTTGCACTAAATTTACTTCCAAAATGATTTGCATGCAAAAGCATTCCGTACTAGACCCTTTCACCAGCGTTGAGGTTTCTCCAAGTTGAAAGGTCCCCTACTCTACCCACATCACAGGTGAAGATGACTATTGTTGGATGGAACAGCAACTATTTGGAGAGTTTAGCAGACATTTCCTAATCATTGTTGTATCTCTTGGAGTGGTAATGTTTGCTCCCTATTCATTATTTTTTTGCTTTCCATATAACTATTAATGCTTCTCCAAGTCCAGTCCAAATCCAATGCATGGCTAGTGTTTTGGGCTGCGGCTACACAGCAGAATAGGAGTTGCATCCGAAACAGAAATGACCGCAGCTCTTAAGGGTGAAAATAGGCCCTAAAGGTTTGACTATCTCAGGGACTGGTAAGAAGGTAGTTTTCTAAACATAGATTTTAACCTTTAGATACAAAATAAGGGCTAGAACCCAGTACAGCTATTTTTTTATTTTTTTTTTGCGTTTTCCCTAAATGTTCAGCTAATGTTAATGGATGGGCCAAATTCCATTGGAGTGATTACCAAAATCACAAACGGAGGACATGCAGCATTTTTTGAGCATTATCATTTACACTGTGGCTGGATAGTGTAATGGTTAAGGGCTCTGCCTCTGACACAGGAGACCTGGGTTCAAATCTCGGCTCTGCCTGTTCAGTAAGCCAGCACCTATTTCAGTAAGGAGTTTCTTGGGCAAGTCTCCTTAACACTGCTACTGCCTACTGAGTGCGCTCTAGTGGCTGCCTCGCAAGCGCTTTGAGTCCGACAGGAGAAAGGCGCTATACAAATACTGCCATTATTATTATTATTATCATTTGCGTTTCTGTAATGTAAAGTCTATAAATGCTGGTGTAATCGTTTATGAATCGCTATGCAGAGCGATTTGCTAGCGTTTTTAAATTACTGCACACTGTAAAACAAAAAATTAAAATTAATTGAAAGGACCAATCAGAATTAAAAACGCTAATTGCAGATTGCTATCGCAATCGCTGGCAAAAAGCTTACACTTTTTCAAATCGCTACCAAAATCGCCAGAAACCGCTCATGAAATCGCTTACAAAAAGCTCATTAAAAATGCTAACGATTGCGATTAGCGATAGCGCTTTGTAGTGGGTTCCAGGCCTACGACTGTGAGATTCTAGGAGACTCCTGTTTAGGTTTATGACTTTAGAAGCAATTGTTTATCCCAAGTTTTCTTTAAAGGGAACCCAAGGTGAGAGGGGAATGGAGGCTTCCATATTTATTTCCTTTAAAGCAATACCAGTTGCCTGGCTGTCCTGTTGATCCTCTGCCTCTAATACTGTCAGGTGTATATTTTTCCATGATCTCTGGTTATTTACAGCCTTGTCAGCGGTGCATGTATTCCGCACACGGATATCTTATGTTTATGGTTGCTATTTCCATAGAGATGTGTTTTGAGTGCCAGTGTCGTTTTTCTTGCCTGGTGCAGAATGAGTGCATTGCCTGCTACAGTGTTTTTATTTATAGTGGCCTGTTATTGATTTCTTTCAGTGTTCTTGACTCAGGGCTCAGTTTGTGCTGAAGCTACAACTCTGTCGTAAAACCAACGATGTCAGTTCAACCTGCATTCTTCTGCCTGAAAGCTGCACTATTTATGTTGCTCGCAGCAATTCATTGTATTTTCTTTTGGATGTCTTCGGAGCTTGCGAGTGAGAAGAGGAACTTGCTTCCGGCAGGCAGCACAGACCGTTCTCCTTGCAGCTATGTTTCTGCAAGGTGACCAGGGCTGTGTAGTCGGAGTTGGAGTCAGAGTCGAGGAGTCGGAGTCGGGGCAATTTTGGGCACCCGGAGTTGGAGTCGGAGTCGGCTGATTTCTGTACAAAATCCACATCCCTGTTAAGTATTAGACTAAGGAGTCGGAGTCGAGGAGTCGGAGTCGGAGTCAGAGCTATTTTGGGTACCCGGAGTTGGAGTCGGAGTCGTGATTTCATAAACTGAGGAGTCGGAGTTGGAAGATTTTTGTACCGACTCCACTGCCCTGAAGGTGACTGAGCTATATGTGATGTTTAGGGACGGTCTGTGAGTTGCTAATGAGCTTTGCTTGATTGCAGATTTAAAATAAACCTGTAAGGAAAAAAAAAAGTGCCCCTATGGGGTACTTAACTCTGCAGGGCGAAGCCTCTGGATCCTAATAAGGCTTCCCCCATCCTCTTCAGCCTCAGGGGTTCAGCTCTGACAAGCCCTGAAAGCATGCAGGCGCAGTAGGAGTGCGCAATGCACACACCTGCTCAGGAGCAGTACAAGCTTTTCCTAGGGCCCCATCAGAAATAGCTGAGCCCGATCGGGTCCGCTCTTCTGCGCAGGCAACTCACGTCTGTCCAGTAGAGCGGACCTGATCAGGCTTGGCTATTTCCGAAAGAGGACGGGGTAGCCTCATTAGGATCCAGAGGCCTCCCCCTCCTGAGGGAAGTACCCCCCCCACGTGTACTTTTTTCCCTTACAGGATTACTTTAAAGGAAACCCGAGGCGAACCTTGGGTGAAAGATCAAATACTTAACTAAGAGGAGTGAAGCCTCTGGATCCACCAGAGGCTTCCATCGCTTTCCTCCGGACCACCGCCACTGCCTGGGACCCTCCGGAACATTGGAGGCCACGCTACTCTTCTGGTATGTGCGTGGCCATTGAGCGGCTTACTGCGCAGGCGTAGCAGTACTTGCGCAGCCGCAGTATGGCCGCGCTAATGACTTAATTGCAGTATGTCCTTTGTTCATTACAACAAGCCCATGTCGGAATTTTTCAAAAACATTACCTGATGCATTTAGTCTTCTGGGTCACAACCTACCGCTTTTCGCCCTTCTCCGCTGCTCCGTTCTTGAGATAGGCATTATAAACAAAAGAAAAAATCTTTGTAAAATAAAAATGGCCACGACCCCGGAAGCACTTCCGGGTCATATCACGTCTTCATGTCTCGGCTCTCTCTCCTTCAGAGCCGAGATGCTGTCAGCCTCTTTTTTTTGCCTTCTAGGTCACCTGGAATATGTGAAGGGGCAGAACAGAAATGTATGTTCCGGCAGCTGCATTTTGCGCAAGGTAATCTAGGACAATATAACAAATATATTCCCCTACTGATTACCTAGCCTACTCTCAGTGGTGTAATTCTCGGTCCATATAACACCGTCACCTGAATTACAGAGTTTTTGTCTTTCTACCTGCACTGCTATAGCCGTAATTAACATTACGGTCTATGCCGGAGCCCAAGTCAGACACGGAGCAGGCGCCGCAGCGACCAGTCTTGCAGAAATGCACCTAATTTTTACTTATTTCTTTTTTTTCTTTCTGGTTGAACTTGATGGATGTGTGTTTATTTAAGCAAACTATCTACCGTATGTAGCTGGGTCCCTATAGAAGACTAGGAGACTACTGTGGCGGTGAAGTGTAAAACACCATGTAACTTCCACTTACTTAATGCTCAGGAAGTGTTGTACATTGATGATCTGCAGTGTTCTCCCCAGAGATTTTTGTCCTACCGGGTCACATAAAAAAAAGTAGCCAGGTGTGGCACGACTGGGGAATGCAGGGACGGCACAACTCTGCTTTCAGCATAGGAGGATGAGGAGGCGAGCCGATGACAGCCGGGTGCTGTCCAAAATTAGCTGGGTGGAGCACCCGGCTAAAAGAGCCTGGGGAGAACACTGATCTGGCTATAGACAGGTTGCTAGGGTGACAGTCATCTCACGTATGTAGGTGCCTCCCACAGCTTTTTTTTTTTTTTTTCTCTCTCCCCCAACTTTGACTCACAGGACATTTGGATGCAGAACACACAGGCTAGAAAACCATTCTGCTGATGGCTTATGGCTGTGCAGGTTTTCAGTTGCCTGGGAGCCGTAATAAACGCCTCTACACATACAGGTGCTCATTAGAGCTTCCTTGTTAATCCCCGCGCTACCTAATGATGGGAGCTGGAAGCCATCCGATGGCGTGTGAATATCAGGCTGCGTATGGCGGCTCATTAAAGCGAGAGGGATGAGAGGAATATGGAGGAGGCCATTTGCTCAGTTTTCAGTCTGATCACCAGGGATTTTTAACCCCTCCCCTCCCCCCCACCCCTTTTGTGATGACGCTATCACTTTATAAACTCTCGGTAACGGCTGTAACACCATCCAGTATTCCTTCAGTACACAAGGGGAGCTATAATCCTCCTGCGTAATGTTCTCTTTTACGGTACGATCTTCCAACCGATCAACTATACGATCCATTAGATCAGGTGCAGTTAATGATGCGAATTGATGACAAATGATTGTTCCATAGGTCCGAGTTTCCAAATAGTTCTTTTAGTCTGATTGCGTTGGTTGTCATGTTCCCCTTTGTTGGTTTGCCCAAACTATCATTTCAGGGATATCGCAAGGATCGGATTAGACAGACCAACCTTCAGAAAATCTGTTCCTTAATGGACACCTTAAGGGAAACACGAGGTGACAATTAAAGCGGAATATAACCCTGCATTTCAACTTTGCTCTAAAACATTATTTACAGTATATTCTATGCAACCAGCATTTTTTTTTTTTTACTAGACCAGCATTGGAAGGGTTACACAGAGTTTTAAAGTTCCTGGAGATATCTGCAGATGCATCCGAAGCTGAAATAGATACATTTTGTTTACATAAATGTATCTAAGTGTTGAATGTGACTCTCTCTCTGACTGAGCTGGAGGACAGCCAAAGTGTGTAACATTCAACACTTAGATACATTTATGTAAACAAAATGTATCTATCTGAGCTTTGGATACAGTTCTTTCCAGGAACTTTAAAACTCTGTGTAACCCTTCCAATGCTGGTCTAGTAAAAAAAAAATGCTGGTTGCATATAATATACTGTAAATAATGTTTTAGAGCAAAGTTGAAATGCAGGGTTATATTCCGCTTTAGCTGATGAGATAAACAATTGTGTGTATCCTTCTTCTCCTAAAAACGACTTTTTAGGTATCCCACATTTTTATTTTATATTTAAATCTACTTTGTAAGTTTTTACTGCTTCATTGCCTAGGCTCAATGACATATTTATTGAAGTCTGCCGGAGCTAAAATCTATGAACTATTAACCCACTTCTCTCTTTCCAGCTCTAAGGCCTGGTGCACACTGAGCGGTTTTTGAAGCGATCCGCAAACCGGTTCCGCCTTGGAAAACGCTTGGCTAATGTATTTCAATGGGATGGTGCACACCAGCGATTTGCGTTTTTAGAAGCGTTTCTGCCTCAATGTAAAGTATAGGAAAAGCTCAAATTGCTATTGAAAACGCCAGATCAGAGTGGTTTTCCAGGCGGTTTTGTTACAGAATCTGTTCAGTAACAGCTTTACTGTAACAATATTTGTAATCTGCTACACAAAAATGCTCCCAAAAAACACTAGGCAAGTTTAGAAAATGTCTCTAAACATGCCTAGAATTGCTCTGAAATCTGCTCCAAAAACCTCTAGCGGTTTGATGGGCCCATTTCCACTAGAAATCGCTAGCGATTGCGATTCAGCAAAGTCCTTTTTTCCCCCCCGACTATTGCGATTTTGCTATGCACTGCATAACATAGCAAAATCGCGGCAATAATCGCTCCGCGGCGCGATCGCATTTTTGTAAAAATCAAATCGCGGTAGTGGAAATGACCTACTGCGATTCCTATGTTATTTAGCAAACCCTAGTGATTTTAAAATCGTTAGCGATTTGCGATTCAGCAATCGCAAACGCTCTAGTGGAAAAGGGCCCGATCTGCTAGCGGTTTTGGTGTGCACTGGGCCTTAGAAGCCATTTACTGCTAGGAAACTGTTTTATGGCTGTAATTCCTTATCAGTGAGGGTTACTCTATATCCGACCCTGACAGAAACTGTCACTCCTGATGTTTAACTTTTTCTGTCCGAGAAAGAGGGGAAAAAAAAAAAAGGGAACACAACATACCGTTTTTTTCGGACCATAAGGTGCACCTTTACTCTCCCAAAAGTAGGGGGGAAGATGTCAGTGCGTCGTATGGTCCGAATAAGATGATTTGGACCAGTGCAAAGTTGTCCCCCCACCAGTGCCATCCACCATAACCCAGCTGTTCTGGTCCCCATGTCCTCTTCTAACCCTCCTTAAAGGAAACCAGAGATGAAGACTAGTGAAAGTTTTATATATAGCTGGGCCTTCCTCCTGCCCCATCTGCACAGAACGCTTCCATGCCGCAGGCCTTAGCCTTATCCAGATCCGGAACGGGGTCCCGTAACTTTGGCAAGTCGTGGCCAGTCTGAGCATGCAGAGAATCTCTCTCTCCGGCAGAGAATCGTACTGTGCAGGCGCAGAACTGTTCTCAGCCAGAGAGAGATGAAGAGAGCACACTGTGCATGCTCCGACTGGCCGAAGTTACGGGTACCGGTACACTTTAACTGCTCGGAATACTTGCAATCTGTGTCCTGCGTTCGTGGCTCTGTCTTCTTCTTCTGAGCAGTGTACAATTGGGCACGCCGCGGCTCCATCTTCAGCGTCTAGACAGGAGTGGCCAATCAGGCGCCTGCTTGCATGTAATTAGACCCGCTCTGCTTGTTAACTGGAGCTGACTGTTTCGGAGGCGGGACCATCAGCCCCATTGACAGAGCCATGGTCCCTCCTCCTAAACCGTCGGCTCCAGTTAACAAGCAGAGCAGCAGCGATGGGTTCAGATACCCGTGCACGAGTTTCCGTGGTGCTCTGACACTTTTTAGTTGAATGCTATTACACCCTATTTGCATTAAAGGTGCACAAATTGCATGTTTATAAATATACATTTTGCAGGAAGTTGTTAAACACAGCATTAAACTAATAAAAATAAAAATAAAAAAAAGATTTGACTGATTTTCAAGTTTCTGAAAGGGTTGATACTCAAACTTCCATTTCACCCAGAAGCAAACTGATGAGATCGCCATTGCTCTGGACAAAATAATCAGGTTATGTTGAGCTGGATACAATAGGGACCCAGACAACTTTCTCTGTTTTATTTCCTCTGTGATTAATTACAAGACGATATGATAATTTGTCCTGCAACAGGCAATGTTCTCAATTAGCTTCTGTAAAGTGTAGAGGCGCGCACACACTTTATACTTTTGCAAACGATGGGCCTGTCAGATCCTACCGTGGAGTGGGCCTTCTGTCGACAGTTGCACGTGAGTACTACCTGTCGGCAGACTTATAAGACTGTTTTTGACTGATCCAGTCTTATCAGTCTGCCGACAGCTTGTACTCGCGTGCAACTGTTGGCAGAACGAACGCCCTGCGGGAGGGTCTGACGGACCCCGTCGTTTACAAAAGTACGGCGTGTGTATGCGTCTTATGCTGGGTACACTCTGAGATTTTATGGTCGATTTACTGTCAAATCGATTTGTTCAAACAGGTTCAATTTGCTTTCTGATGAATTTCCGATCGATTTCCGTTAGCTGTAATAGGAAATACATCGGAAAATGCTCGGAAATCGATCGGAAAGCAAATCGAACATGTGGGAAATAATCGATCTGACAGTAAATCGACCATAAAATCTCATAGTGTGTACCCAGCATTAAAGCCACATACACACGCTCAACAGCGGTTTTTTATCCTTTTACTACTTATGTTGTGAAACAAGTTGAAACAGCTAAAAAAAAAGTACAGTATTTTGCTATTGTTCAAATAGCTGATAAGAAGTCACTCCAACTGTTGGATTGACTTCTTATCAGTCTTATCAGCTCTTTGAACAATAGCAAAATACTTTTTTTTTTTAATAGGTGTTTCACTACAAAAGTTGTGAAAGCATTAAAGACGTATGAGGCTTAACTGTGCTTTCCAATTCATTAATACCAGTATTTCTTTATTGCCTGATGGTTTTATGCTGTTTTAATGTTCTAGTGCAGAAATGCAGTTACTTATAAACCATATCTAACTTAAACTGCCTCTTTTGTTTATCTGCATTGGTGCATCTGTCTTGTTGGTGCCAGCAGCACTGTGCACAGAACAGGTAGAATCCTGTGCATTTGTAGCCTTTGTGCACAGTTACAGTACCTAAACCAGGTATCTGACAGTGTTTACAGTCACAATAGGTAGAATCTTATTACTCTTTTGTTCCTAGAAAGGAGAGTTAAATCAGTGGATCACCTTTCATTGGCTGCAAACTAAATATACTTACAGATGCATGCTTTTCAGGAAGGTTTGAAATCTCTTCTAGTACTTTAAGAGTGAAATGCATTAAAGTGACACTGAAGTGAAAAAAAAATTATGATATAATGAATTGGTTGTGTAGTATGGATAATTACTAGAACATTAGTAGCAAAAATACTCTCATATTTTTATTTTCAGTTATATAGTATTTTTTTTTTTATAACATTGTATCATCCTCTAATATTTGCAGTTTGCACACTACTCAGCTTTCTAAATGATTTTACAGAGCAGGCTAGTGAACTTTTGAACTGTGTTCTGCAGAAAAGCAAACAATACAGACAGAGCTCTCTGCCACTTTGAAAGTTGTGGAGCTCAATGGCTCTTTTGCATAGATAACTGGAGTTTCTTAACTCTTCCTGTAATGTAAACAATATTAGACTTATGTGTCTGCTCCTAATGTTTTATTTCTTAGCTGTGCTACACATACAAATCATTATATCATCATTTTTTTCCCCGCTTCAATGTCTCTTTAACCACTTCAGCACCACAGGGTTTTTTGCTTAAAAACCAGAGCAATTTTTTACATTTCAGCGCTCCTCCCATTCATTCACCAATAACTTTATTGCTACTCATCGGATGTAAATGATCTATATCTTGTTTTTTTCGCCACAAATTATGCTTTGTGAGGGTGATATTTGCTTTTAGTAATTATGTTATTATCTGTGCATTTTAAAGGGAAACATTAGAAAAAAAAAAGAAAAAATACACTATTTCTCCATTTCCATCCACTATAGTTTTTAACCAGCTGAGCGGTCTGGACGAGCTCAGCTCGTCCAACACCGCCAGCGGCTGCCGCTCAGGCCCTGCTGGGCCGATTTTGATTAAATAAAAAGCAGCACACGCAGCCGGCACTTTGCCAGCCGCGTGTGCTGCCTGATCGCCGCCGCTCTGCGGCGATTCGCCGCGAGCAGCGGCGAAAGAGGGCCCCCCTAGCCGCCTGAGCCCTGCGCAGCCGGAACAAAAAGTTCCGGCCAGCGCTAAGGGCTGGATCGGAGGCGGCTGACGTCAGGACGTCGGCTGACGTCGATGACGTCACTCCGCTCGTCGCTATGGCGACGATATAAGCAAAACAAGGAAGGCCGCTCATTGCGGCCTTCCTTGTTTATTCTGGGCGCCGGAGGCGATCGGAAGATCGCCTCCGGAGCGCCCTCTAGTGGGCTTTCATGCAGCCAACTTTCAGTTGGCTGCATGAAATAGTTTTTTTTTTATTTAAAAAAAACCCTCCCGCAGCCACCCTGGCGATTTAATCAGAACGCCAGGGTGGTTAAATAAACAATGTTACCATAGGTTAAACCCACATATTGTATTTGCTAATTTGTCCTGGTTATCTCAACATTTAAATAACGTTCCTAGTACAATGTATGGCGATAATATATTAGTTTCTGGTTTGTGTTTTTTGTTTTCTCATTGTACTCAATCAGTAATTAAAAGCCCTTATCTTCATGATTAACAGTAATACACTCTCATGGCATACATATTTTAAAAGCTAAGTCCCTAGGGTAACTATGTATTCTCTTTTCAATGCTGTCACTTGTTTTTTTTACAAATATTTATTTAGGGGTATAGAGTACATGAAAATAACAGTTTATTGCTTTTCATTCAGTTTTCCGGTGAAAAACAATCACATGACTTAGCTCTCAGTTGTCAAACAACACAAAATCTATTCTCTCACTTGTCACGGTTAAAATGATACCCTATATGCATAATCAGATAGCTTATTGGGCATACAGCACACTGTTTACCACAAGTACGCATATTTACTCCCCTGAGCTTCAGATGAAGTTTTGTGGGGAGTAGATAAGCGTAGCAAGGGATTCAAAGTGGTTAATGATCTTCCGAGGCAGATCTCAAGAAGAAAAAAAAGTGTTTAAAAATGAATTATGATATCTCTTATAACTTGGCGGATGCTTTTATTTAATGCATCATTAAGTTTCCCTGTAATAGTTTTTATTGGGGGGCCTTGTGAGAGTTCTCCAGTAGCAGCTGCTTTGATTGTTCTGCTCTCTGATGTGAATTTGCGTCTGGCTTTCGTATTGCATTTTCTGTGTGTGTCCTGTGGACAGATACCGGAGGGGCGGGTCTCCCGTGCACCTGCTGCTCTGTGCTGGGGACAATCTGGGCTCTCTGGGGACTTATTAGCCTTGCCATTTACTAGCTGGTGTGTGGCAGGCACATCTCTCTGCACAGTCATTTGTGTTTCTGCCTTTGCCATGCAGTATACAGTGTTGTGTTATGTACAGCATTTGTTTTGCTAGACTTTGATGCCTTGTATTAAGCCCAATCTACACGATACGATTCTTTGTGGGATTTGATTACGATTCTATTTACGATCCGATTAAATCCAACATGTCCGATCAGGATTCGATTCAATTTGATTTGCCATTGTTTTTCAATGGCAAATCGAATTGAATTGAATCCCGATCGGACATGTCGGTTTTAATCGGATCGTAAATAGAATCGTAAACTAATCGCACAAAGAATCGTATCGTGTAGATGGGGCTTTAGGTTTAGGGAAGTGATTTCATTGTACAGCTGTTCATCTTGGTTATGCTAATGGAATAGCAATCTGCAGAAGGCATAAGATATAGCTGTGTGTATCAGATATAGAGAAATTGAAAGCATCAGTTGACCATCCACTTCAGTACCAGGAGTCTCTGTCCCTTTAAGGATCAGAGACCGTTGGTGGGAAATACAGAACATACTGACATCACACTGCACGGATTTGCCACTAAAGCCAATCGCGACACTCTCCCCTCGCTGAAGCTCACTCACTCTGCTGTCCCTATGACAGCAGAGCTCTGTGATCCTGTCAGGAGCCGATTTAATTGGCTCCTGTCCAATGCGAGCCAATGAGAGCATGTAAAACAAATAACGTTTTGGCGGGGAGCACGCTTTACAGAATCGCCAGCATTTTTTCAGGCGTATGGAAAATGTATGCGATATCACACAATTGAAGTAATTTGGCCCCATGGTAAAATACATATCTCTGTGTTTTCCAGTGTGCGGTTTTAAAATGCGCAACTTGCTTATTTTTGCTTCTGTGTACAAATTTGCGTTTCGCATGAATTTTTAATCAAATCAATATAATACTGTATTTTTTCTCTATTGAGAAAAGGAGAGTACTGTATTGAATAAACGCAAACGCACAAAAAATGCATGAAAGATGCAAAAGCGTACAAAAACTCACAGTGAAAACACACAGAAATGCGCAGACAGGTTTGCTCTCAGCCTCAAGGATATATAAGATAAAAGTTGTGATGGTAATATGGCCCTGTATAAATCACTGGTGAGGCCACATCTGCAGTGTGGGGCTCAGTCATGTTTGAGCATCATGTCACAGGAAATTCAGTGTGAGAACCCAGTGTGTTGAAGATCCTACTTAGGCCTGGGACACACCAGAACGTTTTTTTCGAGCGATTTTAGAGCTTTGAGGATCCCCGGAGCTTTTAAAAACGCTTTGCTAATGAAAGTGTATGGAGGTGAGAGCAATTGTGATTTTGAACATCACTATCGCAGGACATACAGCATTTTGTGAGTGCTTTCGCTTCAATGCAAAGTCTAGGAGTGCAGGCAAAGCATGCATAAATCGTAAATGTAAGCGATTCATGTGATTTTTAAAGCGCTGTAACTGCCCAGGGGCACAGTGCATTTTAATCCACCAATCAAATTGAGAATCGCAAATGCTATGAACAGAGCTGTGGCATCGGTACAAAAATCATCCAACTCCTCAGTTTATGAAACCACTGACTCTAACTTCAGGTACCCAAAATAGCTCCGACTCAGACTCCTTAGTCTAATACCAGGGCTGTGGATTTGGTACAAAAATCATCTGACTCCGATTGCCGACTCCTCAGTTCATGAAACAACCGACTCTTAAGTACCCAAAATTGCTCCAACTCTAACTCTGACTTCACAGCCCTGGCTATGAAACCGCTGACACTCTTGCCAAATCGCTACTTTTATCGCTGGAAGTTGCAGTTGCCTGAAAAGCACTTACACAAAATGCTAGCGATTGCGTTTCGCAATTTCTAGCGTGTCCCAGCCCTTATAGAGACCCCCCCTGCCCCCCCCCCCCCCCCACAGTCTATGGGCACCTTAAAGTGATCTGAAAGTCAGCATTTCTACTTTGCGCTTGAAAGCTACTGTCCAAGAATTTTTCTTTTTAGCAGAACATCACTGAAATGGCTAAACAAAGCAGTTTGTCCTGCTATTTAGCTTCAAATCCGCATCCAAACTGAAGATAACAGTATCGTTGTTTGCATTCCAATGTTTACACTGTGTTTACACACATGTATCACAAGTGAAAATGAGCTCTCTGTGAAGTTCTCTGTGCTTCAGGCACACACACTTCAGAACAGCTAATTAGAAGATGTTAAAATATAATAAAAAGCAGTTTGAATAAAATGCAATGGCAGGTTTCAGGGCAAGATAAACTACACTTTGGAAACTTGTAGTTTGTAAACAGACAATATTATGCACAAAAGCAAATATAACTGTATGAGTAATAGAAAGTAGGAAAACACATTTTTATTGAATGTTATGTCAGAGTTTCAGACCACTTTAAAGGACCACTATTGCAAAATATTGTAAAATGTAAAATACATGAAAATTCATAAATAAAAAGTAAATTTCTCCTGGAGGAAAATGAGCCATAATTATAATTTATTTATTATTTAGTGTTTATATAGCGCTGACATCTTCTGCAACACTGCACAGAGTATGTTGTCACTTAACTGTCCTCCAGATGGGCTCACAGTCTAATCCCTACCATAGTCCTATGTCTGTCTGTATCCTGTAGTTTATGTATCGTAGAGTAGGGCCAATATAGGGGGAAGCCAATTAACTTATCTGTATGTTTTGGGATGTGGGAGGAAAATGCAGTGCATGGACGAATACACACTCCTTGCAGATATGCCCTGGCTGGGGTTCAAAATGGGGACCCAGCGCTGTAAGGCAAGAGAGCTAACCACTACGCCACCGTGCTGCCATGAATTACTTTTCTCCTGTGTTGCTGTCACTTACAGTAAGTACTGTAGTAGAAAATTGACAGGTTTTGAACTAGCCCATCTCATGGGGGATTCTCTAGGTTTTCTTTATTTTCAAAAGAACGTAGTGAATGGCAGTTGCTCAGTCCAATCGCCAGAATAGTGGGCAAGCAGATGGGGGTGGGTGGGGGGACTGCATGTTTGTATAGATACTTTGCAGGGTGTGCTTTTGTAAACAATCAAATGGTGAGAATCGCCCATGAGAAGAGGAACGAGTCAAAAACCTGTTAGTTCTGTCAGATCTGTCAGATTTCTGCTAACTACTGTAAGTGACGGCAACATATGAGAAAAATCATTTATTTATTGCTCATTTTACTCTGGAAGAAACTTAGTTGTATGTGTTTACATGTATTTTACATTTTTTTTGCATTAATGTTCCTTTAATGAAAATACGTCTGTGGTTGTCATAAAGTCAATTGATCATTGATTCATTCTTTAGTGTGTGTGTGTGTGTGTGTGTGTGTGTGTGTGTGTGTGTATATATATATGTGTGTGTGTGTGTGTGTAGCAGCATGCGATCAAGAACTGCATAATTTTATCTCCATCAAACCTGAAACCCACTGCAAAACGCTATCACTAATCGCAAGCGCTAGCATTTTGTATGAGCAGTTTGTCAGCGGTTTCATGAGCGTTATAGGAAGTGATTTTACAGTGTATCAATTTGCCAGCGATTTTGTAGCAATTAGCGTTTTAAAGTCTGATTGGTCCTTTCAATTAATTTTAATTTTGTTAGTGTGTGGTAACGTTAAAACGCTAGCAAAATCGCTTCATGCAGGTTCTGATGAGTGATTACGCCAGCGTTTATATACTTTACATTGAATCGCTAAGGCTCCCAAAATGCTGCATGTCCTGCGTTTACGATTTGAGGAATCGCAAACGCTCCAGTGGAAGTTGCCCCATCCATTTACATTAGCTGAGCGTTTTGGCAAAACGCTAGCGTTCTGTAACGCTCTAAAAATGCTCTCAAAATGGCCCTTGTGGGTTCCAGCCCTCAGACAGTATAAAGCTTGTCACTGCAACAGTGCAATTGATGAAAGACATTTCTGTTATCTTGTGCAATATCTACTGGTGCAATGTGGTAGACCAAGTAAACAATATCCAGAAATATCGATTGTAATATCAATTGTTTACCTGATTTACCCCCATTGTATAGTTAATGTAGCTCAATATAGTCGCTAACATCTGTATATGCCGAATCACGTTTTTATTATTTTCCAACACCCTCGGTAGTTCTGTACGCAGTGCTGTGTAAAGTCGCTACTCTGTAACTCATTCAGGATGTGAGGGCTTAGCTTCTGTTTTTTGTGGATTGTGCCAATGTTCCATTTATAAATAAATAAGGTCTGCAGTGATGAACTGATACGCTGGCGATAGCGGGATCCGACAGGGCAGCACAGCGGGGACGGCCTCGTATTGAAAGCTGAGTTTCCATTGTTTTCTTAAGCAGAATTTATGATAACAATTATGCAGCGATCAGACTTTGTTATTGTTTGACTGTCTGGATGAGATTTATCCCTTTGTGCAGCCCTGTTGGCAGGCCGAGCCGCTGTACTGAGGTTACAGCTGTGCTAATGGCTGCAGTGAATCGCTGCTCACCGGTGATGACTTTGTAGTAGGTAATGGCTACTGAATATAGATACAGAATTTCATTTCTTCAGAGAGTGCAGTCAAAAGCAGGGCTGTGGAGTCGGTCCAAAAATCCACCGACTCCGACTCCTCAGTTTAGGATTCCTCCGACTCCGACTCCTCGACTCCGACTCCTCTAATTTGCATATTACAATTTTGTTGATTAAAAGTATGTAACATGAAATTCGTCTCTTAACTGCCAACGCATAGGAATTTTACAAGACAACTGAAGTGAGGATATGTAGACTACTATATTTATTCCCTTTAGACTAAAACTAGTCCTTGGTAAGAGTACTTGTAAAAGGTACAAACCGGAACAAAGAACATCTATCAGGCCCTAGGCAATGTAAGTGTGGGTACATGTAAGAATGATGTGCAGGTACTCTGCAGGGGAATGAGGAGATTGTAAACAGACAACACCTGTGTTCAATGTGCACAGCATTCTCAGTGGATTCCCTGCAGCTCTGTGGGGAGTGCATATGTAGAGTATAGTACTACTGTGTAACAAAGTAAACCTGAGACAGATGAAATTAAAGTTTTATACATACCTGGGGCTTCCTCCAGCCCCCTTCAGGATAATCAGTCCCTCGATGTCCTCCTCCACCACCTGGATCTTCTGCTATGAGTCCAGGTACTTGAGCCAGTCTGGCGTAGTGCACATGCACACACTCCGCTGCCAGGAGCATACTACACCTGTGCAGCACTATTGCGCAGGTGCAGAATGTTCCTGGCTGTGGGAGCGGCATGCGGCCGGACAGCGCTGACTGGCTGAATTACCAGGACTCATAGCAGAAGATCCGGGTGGTGGAGGACAGCAAGGGACTGATTAGCCTGAAGGGGGCTGGAGGAAGCCCCAGGTATGTATAAAACTTTACTTTTCATCCGTCTCAGTTACCCTTTAATTTGTAGTCACCAAACCAAATTTTAATAACATATCAAATTATTTGATTTCATCAGCAAAGAGAGTGCATACATTTGCATAAATCAGCATCAATGCAGAATAATTTCCATCTCGTTGACCATCTCTATTAGTGACACAGCTACACATCAGGCTTTATTCTTACAGCATAGATGTTATTTAGTATATATGTTACGGCCAGAACCCGAAGTGTGGCCACTTCTAGTTCTGGCCGGCCACTTCGGGTTCTGGCCGGCCAATATGCGAAGTGGCCGCAGCGCAGCGGCCAATGTGAGAAATGGAATGTTTACGGCCGTCTCGCCGCGGCCAAATTGATGACAAACTTGCTTAATTTTAATGAAATGTAGCCGGCGGCAATGTCATAGAATAGATGAAGCCGCCGGCTTTCGCGCACTGCCTCTCCCCGATCCCCACTCCCTCCTCTCCCCGCCTCCCATTACAATACGTAGCAGCCGGCGGGGACATGCAGCCGGAGAGTCGTTCGTCGCAGCAGGGGGCAGCAGAGCGGGGGAGGCTGCAGACATCGCTTCTGCCAGCACCCGCTCTGCAGGAACGGCAGGATTCCCCTGCCGCGACGAACGACTCTCCGGCTGCATGTCCCCGCCGGCTGCTACGTATTGTAATGGGAGGCGGGGAGAGGAGGGAGGGGGGGAATCGGGGAGAGGCAGTGCGCGAAAGCAAGTTTGTCATCAATTTGGCCGCGGCGAGACAGCGTCAACAAAACATTTCTCACATTGGCCGCAGCGCTGCGGCCACTTCGCACATTGGCCGGCCAGAACCCGAAGTGGCTGGCCAGAACTAGAAGTGGCCACACTTCGGGTTCTGGCCGTAACATATATAAGAGATTCCTGTGTACACATCATATATACAGTCACAATCAGATATGTATATCTGACCTTAAAAATACGGGGACTGCTTTATTGAAGCAGCACAAGTAACTAATTTTAAATGGTTTATTTCATTTTTGTGGACTGAACACAGCTATTACTGTGTATATACTGTATATATACATTATTTTTAATGACTATTATCTGAGAAATAGAACATTTTATCATATTTTCTATTTTAATTACAGTTACAAATTCATTAGGAGTCGGTGCATTTTTTCCCGACTCCGACTCCAGGCACCCAAAATTGCCCGACTCCGACTCTCCGACTCCACAGCCCTGGTCAAAAGCACATAGTATGTTACAGCTCATAAAAATAAGTAGCTGAACAGTGATGGTGACAGCAAAATCTCCAGCACACTGCAGATCAATGTTCATAAGTTAAATCTTAGTGACACTAAATACACACAAACACATACGGTATAGCCCTATTAAGAAATTATCTGAAGTTCCTTTCTTTCCTTTGTTTTGCAGTACAGCAAGAGTTTGTCGACAGCTTTTCAGTTCAGTCAGGTTTGCTGAAAAGTGTGAGGGAGAAGGAAGATAATAAAGTTTTACTGCAGGAAAGTTCAAGAGGTCATTACTTTTGTTTCTGTTTCAGCTTAAAAGGCAGAGTGTGAATTCTAAATCGCAGTAGTGACAGACGGATGCAATCGTAAAAATAAAGCTTTAAAGCTGAAAATAAGAGTCTCTTTTCTATATTACTAATAACGTTCTATTTATTATCCATGCTACAAATAGAATTCTTTATCACATATGATTATTTTTACTTAAGGTTCACTTTTAAAAAAAAAAAATGTCAACAATAATGCTGTCTTTAAGGGCTTTTTCACACTGCACGCAATTTCCAGTGTTTTGCGATCTGTTACCAATCTTTTACAGATTGCTAAACTAAAGGGCGCTGTCTTTGTTAATCACATGGGTACCTTCCCATAAGTGCAAGATCTAGTCCAAGTGACCCAAACTCTTGATAATTCCTGCCCTTAACCACTTCACATCCAGACCTTGTTTCCCATTTATGGACCAGAGCAGTTTTGACAGTTTAGCTATGTCTTTATTTAATCAGCAATAACTTTATCCCTACTAATCACACAGAAATGAAATGTATATTGTGTTTTTTCAAGACAGACTAGGTATTTTTTTTCCTTGGACAATTTTGTTTTCTATGAAGTTTAATGGGAAATCAAGGAAAACATTGAAAAAACACATTACTTCTCAGTTTTACCAATTCCAGTTTAAAAATAAAACTGCTACTGTAGATAAAAAAACACAAATTTTGTTTCACTATTCTTACCGCTTATCACAATTTATGGTGAAGATAATTGATTCTGAAATAATGCTACAGAGTGTAATTTTTCACAATGAACTGAGAAAATAAAAGTATTTTTAATGGTAAAAATCAATCTCATTAGCTCAGGGAACATATATTCCTGTTCACCAATTAGTACTGCATCAGATAGTGCCAGAAATATGCACACGAGCAAACTCAATCCTGCACAGCACTGCTTCTGCTACAAGACGTATATCTACTGACTCGTGGCTTAGATGAAGTCACAGAGGACGTAGATAAAGTGGTTAAGCAGAGAGCCGCACAACATAATGACTGGTTATCTTTAACCCAAAGCTATGTACAGATACCCCATTACTTTTTCCAGAAGCGATTTTAGGTGATAGTTTTAGGTGTCCGTTTAGAAGCAGGTGATCTTCAAACACGCCAAGCATCCCGCTCTGTTGTGTGGAAAAAGGAGGGGTAACAACATTTTCTTGTGCATATGTGTAACAATATACCATGTGGCCCGTTCAAGCATAGCTTTGTTGGGGCCCATCTGTGTTCACACCTCCTACCCTCTATGGTAATCTTCATGATGAGGGGACCATTTGGCACAGGCCATGTAACAAATTTGGGCACTATAATTGTACATCTATGAAAACTGTTTTGCCACGACAATACCTGCTTTGGAGGGGGTTACCATGATGGGGTCCCCAACTGCCCAGCCCCCCGTAACTCCATAACTTGCGCTTCCAGCAGTTGTCATGTTATCTGATTCAGGGCAAGAGCCTAGACCTGTCAGGTGTCATCTGTAGAGAGGGGAGGAGCTTGGACACATGGAAGCAAAGAGGCCAGGTCTCAGCAAGTCATGAGGGGTTAGAATAGGTGACCCAAATGGCACAGGAGGATCAGACACTTCTTGAGCATCATGAGTTAAGGGGGCAGAGCTTATTAAATTATAATTATTTATTGTAAGTAAAACAAGGTCTATACTGTACAGTGTTGTAGTAGATAAGTTTCACTTAGGTGGTCTGCCACCTTGCATCACTAGATACTGGAGATGATTTCAGGGCCCACTCACACGAGAAAGTAGCAAAACTATCTACCGATTTGCGCAGGTGATTTTACCGTGATTAGCTCTGTAAAATCACTGTACACTCTTGCGATTCCCGACGATTGTGATCAGCGTTTTATAGGCACTGTATCGCGATTGCTCCAGAATCGCGTGAAAATGCTGTAGGCAAAACGTTTTGCGAATGCCTTTAATTGCGAAAATCTCACGATCTGCGGCAATCGTGGCAGTGAGATTACTGTGATAGGGTTACAATTGCGTTAGCGCTTTGGCGATTAGCGGCAATAACCCGCTAATTGCTCTAGTGTGCATGGACCCTAAGTGTACGCTTCTTATTTCCACCCTGCTAGATTGTAAGATTGCAATGACCGGGTTCTCCCTTTTGTGTCACATAGGTTGCTGTCTATTTTGTTAATCACTACAGAACTGTCACTATAACTTATTATATATTGTCTAACAGGGGCGTAACTCCAAATCATTGGGCCAAATGATGGTCAGTCCTGTTGATCTATTTGGCTGCAGTAGTGACTGTATCACAGACCTGAAACAAGCATGCAGCTAATCCAGCCACAGCCCCTGTTGAGGGGCTGTGGCTGAAAGTATTAGAGACACAGGATCAGCAGGTGAGTCAGGCAACTGGTATTATTTTAAAAGGAAAAATCCATATCCTTCTCAGTTTAGGTTCCCTTTAATGTTCCCAACCCTTCCTTTGCCCACCTTGGTGACCCTCAAGCCAGTTTCACACTTTATGTGGTTTGTGTGCTGTGGTGTGATGATCGCATTCGGAGATGACTGCGGTAATCTCCCTTCTGGCTGCAAGCAGGAAGTGAGGGTCTCTAGCGCTCACTTCCTGTGGCCGAAATTAGAATTGCGCGGAAGTGTATTTAAAAAAATTACGCTTCTACGCATGCGTGCAACACTATCGCCAGACTGTTTGTAAAAAGCTGCATTGCCAAAGACTATTTCCTGTCACCGCGCATGCTGACCCCTACCATGCTGTTGCCCGCACATCAAATTGGAGCCTTCCAGCGCATTGCCAGGTATGAAATGCCCCATAGACTTGCATTGGTTTAGCGTTACCCGACGGCTAACAGGATCACGCAATGCGTTAGAGTAAAAGGGGCATCACAGCCTAGGAGCCCATCTTACAAGAATCATAAAGTGTGGCCATCAGGATCTTCACACCCACAACCAGCATAGCCACAAAACCACCTGATCTGGAGAAAGGGAAGGTTAGTAGTTGGAGGTCCCCCACACCTCTGGGCCCCCCTGCAGTCGCAGGGGCTGCACCCCTCTAGTTATGCCCCCGGTTGTATACCATTTTTATAATTCATACCAAAGTCTGTATGTTTATATACACCATTTTATGAATCATGTTTGTTTTTGCTCAGTACAACGCCTTGAAAGATGCTATATAAACTAACTATAAGAATACATTTTCTCTAATATTGATGACCGTTTCAATGCTGCACTATGCAGTACAAATCTGTACAAATGTCAATTTTGGGCTAGTGCTCCCACTTGTGGCTGCCTGTAGACCTGCCAACTACAGCCGTCCTGAGAATGGGCATGTCTGATAAACAGTGAATATCATACATCAAAATACAAACACATTTTGTATAGTTTATGATAGACCAAATAGTGTCGCCATACATTGTATTAGGGACATTATTTAAACGTCGTTCTAACTGGGACATATGGGCAAATAAAATGTGTGGGTTTTATCCACAGTAGCACGTTTTATTTGAAAACTATAATGACTGAAGACCAAGAAATCATTTATTTTCTTATTACCATTAAAATGCATTTAGAATAAAATAATTCTTAGCAAAAGGTACCACCCAAAGATAGCCTCACTGGTGGTGAGAATACAAGATACAGATCATTCTGATGTGATAAGTAGTGTTAAATTTATTAGTGAATGAATGGGAGCAGCGAAGAAAGGTGAAAATTGCTCTGGTCCATAAGGGGAACACAGCCTGTAGTGGTCAAGTGGTTAAGTATGGGGGGGGGGGGGGGGGGTTTCAATGTACACATGAAATCACCATTTTGCAGATTGTAAGCAATAATTGCTCGGATCCACTCTACAAGAGAATGGACAGGCTGCTGAAGGGCTGCTTTTCAGAGTTTGCCCTTTGACCCCATTTATTAGCAGATAACCCGCAATGATTTTGGACTGGTGGCACCACTAGAGAAATCGCATTGCGGTCCCCTGTCACTCATGAGATGTCCATCTGTGGCCTCAGCCGCCTGCCTCTCTGGATTTCAATGGCTGTCGCCACTTTCCTGTTGTCATGGTTTGTTTGGAATTTGTAGACATTGCAATCATTGTTCCACATTCCACTTGTGCTGAGGATGTCGCCCTTTTATTAGTTCTTCAGTGATTGTTTTTCTTTGGAAAGTTGCCTTGGGCACCGTCCGCCTTTGCACATGCCAGCACTGAGGAGAAAGCGCTGTTATTTCACATCAGCATCCCTCCCTTCAGGAAGATATTGATCTGGTACCTTCTAACGGGAAGAGATAACGCTTTGTGAGGAGATAATTAACACAGTATAGAAATACAGCTTCCACCATGGTCTCATCCTACAGCAGTATGAATGTTCAGGGTGCTCACGCTAATGTGTCAGCTTCCCTCGCACCATGCTGGAATACACGTAGAACCTGTTAAATGCATTTGTATCTATAATAAATATGTCGTATTTTCCGCCATAAAAATAATGGTGAGAAAAAGTCCCGGCATCTTATATGGCAAAGGCAGGGAAGCACCGCGTATATGAACCACCAAACCCACGCCACATCATTGCCTGTGTGCCTGACTCCCCCAAGTGTGCCTCCGCTCCCTCCCCATGTCTCCTGCCCACCCCCCTTGTGTTTAGCAGCAGCTGGAATACCTATCTGCCACACCCGTCGGGATTGCAGACATCCTTCTTCTCTATGCAGCGCGCTTTAGTAAACGGCTTGTATTGATGATGTGATCTATACAAGCCGAACACTAGAGGGAGCCAGAGGAAGAAGGATGTCTGCAATCCACACGGGCATGACCGATTAGGTAAGCAAGCTGCCGCTACTGCTGCTACACACATGGGGGTGCCCGGACACACAGGTGGGCGGGGGATGGCGGGGAACCCGCACACGCTGGGACAGAAGCGGACACTTGGAGATCCAGGAGGACACTTTGGGGAGACATGGGTAGGCCTGAACGATAAAATAAATTTAAACCGGAATCGCAATCACCAAGATCATGTTTTTGGAATGGTCAAAGCTGCAATTTCCACGATTGTCATTTCCACGTGCGGCCTGCAGCATCGGCAGTGTTTGACATACCTTACGCACGAGTCCAACGCGTCCGGCCTCTGCTGACTCTTGTGCACCTCATACTTCTTTTTCCTGTATGTCACATGACATACAGGAAGTATGCCATGCATTAGAGCCTGCAGGAGGCGAAGTGGATAGACAGGTATTGCTGGACTCTTGCTGGAAGTCCAGCACTTCCGCAGCTTGTAGGGCAGAGAGACACAGCGGGCACAGAGGAGACACACAATGGGCACAGAGAGACGAAAGGGGCACAAAGAGAGACACAGGAACAGAGAGGCACAGAAGGGGAACAAAGCTTGATTTGAAAGAAATCGGGAATTTAATCGAAATCGCAATTTTAGACAGAAATCGCTCAATTCAATTTTTTCCTAAAATCGTTCAGGCCTAGACATGGGGGATACAGGAGGACACAAGGAGAAGACTTGGAGGAGAACATGTACAAGACGCTCCTGGAACACTGGACGCACCAGGTTTAGTGTATAATTTTTTTCCCACTGGTTTTTGCCCTCTAAGCCTAGGTGCGTCTTATACATCGGCAAATACAGTAATTTTCAGTGCCACCTTGAGGGAAGCTTATTTTTTTCTTAACTTTATTTTTTTTTATTGTTTTAGTTTTATTACACTAGGGGCACCTCCACAGCATCCAGTCACTTGTGATCATTTTGGGTGACTGTAATTGAGCGCCGTCTAGTCCAAGGCTTTACCCTGCATATATTGTGTCCTGGCCGGCAGCTGCTGGAGTAGCGCTTGCTGCTGGAGTAGCGCTCTCACAGTCGTCTCCCCCTGGAGACCGGGGAATTGTCTGCATCACCTGGTGTCATCTGCATGCAGCTTAGGCAGAAGGGATAGATTGGAGATAATTCAGTCCTCCTCAGCGCTTTATTAGATCATGAGGCAGTAAATCACATTATGTCACCAGGTTCTCTGTCACCCGATGAATCAGTGCTGTTATTACCGCTTGCTTCCAGAGCTTCTCCTGTTCATCATGTCCTTTTTATAAGACCAGCAGAGAAGACTCTGCAAATGATCAGAAATTACACTGCCTTATAAACTGCATTGTCTTATATTGATTCTGAAAGGACTAATAGAGAGATAATCAAGTGATTAGCTGCAGAATAGCTTCATCTGAGAGGACAGCCGGCGGGTTAAATGGTGTTCAGGAAACAGCAGGTTTATTAAAGCCGTTAAACAAAAGATGCTTTGATGGGACTTTCGTGTTCTTATTTACCTGTAAACATGACTAGTGCTTCATACACACTTGAGATAAAAGTCTTTGGAAAAGGCAAGATCACAGACCAATTTTACCTCCTTCCATGTAGTATGAGAGCCATACTCTACACAGTCTATTCTATGGAGCTGCACTCCCCATCAAATAAAATCTTTGCAGGATGCTGCACACAAAGATGCTGTACACACTAAAAAGATCATTATCTGCAAATGATCCATTCCTGCAAAATGCATTCATAGTCTATGAGATCTGCAGATCCTCATACACACCCGGTTTAACAGACTTCATCTGCATATCTGACAATCATCTGCAGATCAGATCCACCAGGATGGATTTTCAGATCTGCAGATGATTGCCAGATATGCAGATGAAGTCTGTTAAACAAGGTGTGTATGATGATCTGCAGATCTCATAGACTATGAATGCATTTTGCAGGAATGGATCTATTGCAGGAAGAGATCTTTTGCAGATAATGATCTTGTGAATGTGTACGGGCATCTTTGTGTGCAGCATCTTGCAAAGATTTTATCTGATGGGGAGTGCAGCTCCATAGAATAGACTGTGTAGAGTATGGCTCTCATACTACATGGAAGGGGGTAAAATTGGTCTGTGATCTTTCATTTTCCAAAGACTTTTATCTCAAGTGTGTCTGAAGCTTAATGCATGGTACTCCCCATGCAATTTCCTCTCAGATCGATGGTTCGAAGTGTTCATTTCTGACAGGTCCGATCTGATTTTTGATCATTTTTCTGATTGATTTTGACAGCAAATTGCATGGTGTGTACCAGGCATTAGAGGTTAAAAGGAACCCGAGGTGCGAGACGTATGAAAGCTGCCGTATTGATCTCTGTCCTGCTGATCTTTCTGGTCAGTATGGTCTAAATCGCATACCTGAAACAAGCATGCAGTTAATCTTGTCAGACTTGTCATAGACCTCTAATCTGCTGCATGCTTGTTCAGAGTCTATATAGTATTATGTTGGGAATACACAATGAGTTTTTCACCAGATTTACTGACCGATCAATCTTCTGATCGATTTTCTGACATTTTTGTCATCGATTTCCATTCACCTCCATGAGAAAATCGATCAGAAAAACGATCAAAATCAGATTAGAGCTGTTGGAAATTATCTACTGAGCCATTTATTTGCCAAAAAAACCCTCATGGTGTATTCCCAACATTAGAGATAAAGGAACAGCAAGACAGCCAGGCAATATGCAATAATTAAGGGGAAACAAATGTCAGCCTCCATATCCCTCTCACCTCGGGTTCCCTTTAAGTGTACCTGAGACAATAATAGCACAGGCATTTATACTTACCCAGGGCTTCCTCCAGCCCCCTGTAGTTTAGCATCCTACATGTCCATCTGGTCCCCCTCATTCTGCCGCTGTGGAGGCCGCAAGCCAGCCGGGCTGCTGGCCACTGTGCATGCGTGGTCCCAGCCACTGTGCATGCGTGGTCCCAGCCACTGTGCATGCGTGGTCCCAGCCACGCACCCCCGGTTGCGCTTGCATTGACGTTGGCACTGAGCCAAAACGTTCAATGTACCAAATGCATTTTAGATGTACGCAGCAAAGGAATAGGAGGGACGCAAAAATAGCTATAGATGTCTGCTGCAGGTGGACGTAAGTTTGTGTTAGGCCCCTTTTCAACGAGTAAGTGCAAAGCACCGCGTAGCTATTGCTCCATGAAGCTGTTGGAAACAGAGCGTAATTGCACTAAAAATCGTGCAGGCCTGCAATTAAATAGGAGACACCGAGAGCCCAATATAGTGTAGTATGTATTGGAAACCGTGGATAAATGTAAGTGTGAGATGAATATACTCACAAGCGTGGGTTACCTCTTAGGCAACCACTGTAGATGCAGGTGAGGAGATTAGACCTGTCCTCACTCAGGATTAAGATGTCGCTCTCTGTAGATCAGGAAAGTAGGGGTAGGTCACCCCTCCACCAGGGGTGGACACAGTATTATCGTAAGAGAACAGAGGCGCCAGCAGGATAAAAGGTAATAAAAATTTTATAATTTGCTGGGAGGTAGTGGTGGACTTACCTCCGGAAAGCAGACTCAAAATACTGTCTGAATTAAACAAATACATTTATTATTGGTACCCCAAAAGATGCAACGCGTTTCGCAGGCACAGCCCGCTTCATCGGGCAATAAGGTAGGGGACAAACAGTAGCTCGTCAGTAGCACGAATGGCACCTCTGTCAATACAGAGGTGCCATTCGTGCTACTGACGAGCTACTGTTTGTCCCCTACCTTATTGCCTGATGAAGCGGGCTGTGCCTGCGAAACGCGTTGCATCTTTTGGGGTACCAATAATAAATGTATTTGTTTAATTCAGACAGTATTTTGAGTCTGCTTTCCGGAGGTAAGTCCACCACTGCCTCCCAGCAAATTTTAAAATTTTTATTACCTTTTAACCTGCTGGCGCCTCTGTTCTCTTACGATAATAGGCCTGCAATTAGGATTTGGGCAAAAATGTATCTCACTAATGGAAATTGAGCACTGCGTGGTGATGCTGTGATTTGCAAAATGGCTGCAATCAGCTGTTTGAAGCAGACTGCAGCTAGTGGAAAGAGCCATTAAAGAGCCTCTGTAACAAAAAATACATCCCTTGGGCTTGCCCCTCCCCTGTAGCTGCAGGCACTCCAGCGATGGCTCCCCCGAAGCGTCCAGGCATCCTCCCCCGACAAGCCTCCTAAAAAGCGCTGATTTATTCACCTTCCCTGGCTCCAGCGGGGGAGCTGTTGCGGCTCTTACCGTCGGGTCCACTCTACTACACAGGCGCAGCAGACTTGCGCCTGCGCAGTAGAGCGGCCCGACAGCGATCGCCTATTTCTGCCTAACTCAGAGCAGAGTGCCGATCCTGCGTTGGAGCCGGGAAGGTAAATATTTACATCCCAGATGTTGGAGGGCCACAGCGAGACCGCCGCCGTGGGACACAGAAGGATGAGGGAAGCCTCGATAGGATCCGGAGGCTTCCCCCACCCGAGCAGAGTACCCCCCAGGGGAACTGTTTTTAGTTACAGGATTTCTTTAACGTGTACCCGAGCCGAAGCTGAAGTCGACGTGGAGCTGCATTTCCCCAATGTGGAGGGGGGAGGCTGCGCTCTGCAATGGGGGGCTTTTAACAAGCGAGGGAAGTCTCAATAGGTTCTTGAAGCATCCAGGGACGGATTTGTACTTTTTTCCGCCCAAGGCCAATTATACCATCTGTATGGTTGTTATCTCTTTGTGCCCCAATGAGAATTTGCCTTACTTTCCATCATTGATGTCACAGACAATAGCTATTTTAGTAATATGCGTATAGATTAGAAGTTATATTTTGAAATTTTATGTCATGCTTGCCATCTCATTAATGATGGACCCATTGTGTCACCATGAGAGTTATACTGATGTATACCTGCAGGATAGAGCTAACAGGTCTTGCAGGGATGGCACAAGTACAGGACAGAGAGTTCAAAGGTTAAAGCTGTTCTTGTAGATAGGGATGACTGCATAGAACAGCTTTCCTGCCCCTCACTGAGCCGCCCTTAAACTTCTGGTGCCCTAGGCCATGGCCTATGTGGCCTTGCCAGAAATCCGGCCCTGGAAGCATCCCTCTCTTTTGTAAGATCTTGTTTTGAATCAGAGCTTCGGCTCGGGTTCACTTTAAAAAGCTTTTAGACGTCCACAGAACATATGAAACACAGAAGACAAGACAAAGACAAGACACAGAACACCTATAGACATTGGCGGCAGTCTAAGGGTTAAATTCTACTTGAAAACAGCCAGGCACTGGAGCATCCAGTAAAGACAGACTTCGGTTATATTCCGTTTCTTCTCATCGGGGGTCTCTGTCAGGGCTTCTGTGTGATTCCTTGCAGACAACCTCTCCGTTTCCATTTGCCGTCAGTAAAGGCAGAATGTGCTGACTGGCAGAGATATTAGGACATGTGATATTATGCAGGCTCCGGCAGTCTCCTTCACTGATATATATGAGAGGAGACACCTGAAGGGAAATAGACATTTCTGACACAAGCTCAACTCTTCTCTGTGAAGTTTAGGAGGCTGTTGTTGTATTACAGAGCTGGTGACCGGTTTACAGCTGTATGACCTTTCTCTGAAGTGTGACACCTCTGTGACATGCCGGCCGACTTCATCACGCTGGACAAGTGTAAAGCTAAATACTCGCCTCACGAGGCCGGAAGATGTATGCCAGCAACGCCCCACAACGACGAGCGTTTCCTGATCCATCTTCCTGGCGGTGGGAATACGCAACGACACACGATGGACGCGAACGAGAGTTCAAGAGATCGTGGCACTTTGCGTAGGAGTCGTCAGGGATCCTAGAGATCTGATCTGCCATGATGGTCACTGTCACCGTGTGTTGCCAAACGTTTGCGTAATTGTGAGCCTGTACCCATGTTGCAAGATTGCGAGAAACTAGTGCTCGTCGCTCAAAAATTCGCCGGTGATCGGAAAAATCACATAGTGGGTATGGGCCTCTAAGCCGAGATTCAGATTTTTTTTTTCCCCCTGAAAATATTCAAAATATTTAAATATTTTATCTTTTTGATCCATATAAAATTTTATTTAAAAAGGGACTATAGTGGAAATTAACATAATTAATAAAATTGCTTATTTTTTTACTATAATCATTTATATGTTATTTAGTTAGTGTTTGCCCATTGCAAAATCCTTCTTCTCCCTGATTTACATTCTGAAATTTATAACAGGCGGCAGCTTCTTCAGTCCTGCCAGGTGGTGTCTGTGCATAGAGCTCTCAGGAAGAGCCTATTTCCACTACACACGGATTCTGAATGCAGAAAACTGACTCCAATGAATTCTTGCATCAAGAGAAAAGAAAAAAATGTTGTGTGGCACATCCCAATACAATCAGAAAAAGCAAGCTGATGGTCTACTAGGGCAAAAATGCTATCAGTCGCCCCGCAGCACCTTTTTCTTGTGTAATATGACTGTAGCACTAGCCTCTTTTTGGCTGTTTGTGTGATGGTTAAGGGCTCTGCCTCTGACACAGGAGACCTGGGTTCGAATCTCGGCTCTGCCTGTTCAGTAAGCCAGCACTAATTCAGTAGGAGACCTTTGGCAAGTCTCCCTAACACTGCTACTGCCAATAGAGCGCGCCCTAGTGGCTGCTGCTCTGCTCTGGCGCTTTGAGTCCGCAAGGAGAAAAGCGCAATATAAATGTTATTTGTCTTGTCTTGTCTCTTTAGGACGTGTGCTCCGCTCAGTAGAGGAGAAAGTCACATGAATAGTAGTAATCACAAGAAAAAAAAGGAACAAGCGTGCACCTTCTGTCTTTTGAAATGTACTGGCGTGATATTACAGTCTCAATACACATATACATGATGGACACTTCGAATGCATGCAAACCAAGTGTACAACGGTGTGATGCCGGAAATTTCTTACAAGACCGGACCAAGCAGGTTGGACGGTGTAGGAGGTGGGTGGAGGCTCAAAGCGGTGGAGCACCAGCCGTTTCGCGTCTGAACTGATGCTTGATCACGTGTACCACTGTGGACAGACAGGAACGGTGCCTGTCTATGACAGAGCCAAGCCCTGCCTCTTCCCGGAACCTTGCTGCATTGTGGGAAATAGCTGTTTACAGCTGTTTCCAACTGCCAAAAAATTATGCAGCAGCTACATCACCTGCCAACAGTAAAAATGTCACCATGTAATAAATGTCAGAATATAAATCGGGGATTTAAAAGATTTTACAACGGGCAAACACTGACTAAATTATTTATACATAATTATTGTAAAAATGAAGCACTTTTTTTATTACATTATTTTCACTGGAGTGCCTCTTTAAATGTTCCCTTTCACCAATTAGTACTGCAGCTGGCAGTGCCGGGGCAGGCACAGCAGGGCTACAATGTAAATCTACGTCTTTGTGGCTTTGATGAGGTCACAGAGGACATATATATACTGTATTGGTGGAATAAGTGGTTAACATCTTGAGATTTTATGATAAAAACATAATTAAAAACTTTAGTTCATGGGATAGGAAAATGTAAATAATAGTAATAGAAAGTGATATACTTGGTGTAGCAGTTGCTGGTTGCTGGTTTCCACTGCAAGCTTGTACTTCCTCTTCCATCATTCATAGTTCAGCCTCTGCACCGTCAGTAATTAGGGAGGAATTTGATAGAAGAGCTGCTCTGACCCCACCTTCATAAGTGACTGTAGGGGGCTGAGGTGAGCAGAAACTGCACCTCAGAAGTAAGGAAACCAGCATCAGTCATCTGCCACAACAGGTGTTTTACAGTATCTGAGCCAAAGCTCGGGTACACAATACCAAATACCTAAATAGAGGGAATCCTCAGGACCTTATTGAGCCTTTCCCCGTCTGTTTACTGTCCCCGTTGCTGAGCGCGGCCCCCTGAAGATTAGAAACAATGCATTGTCGCTAATCTTTTCAGGGCCCGTGGCTCTGCTACTGCGCAGGTGGGCTCTATCTTACAATGCACAGCCATGTTTGTGGAAGAGGAGCCGCGCGGCCAGGACTAGGAGGAGGCCGCACTCAGCATGAGGGGGGCTGTGGACCACTGAGGGAAGCCTCTAAAGCAGGCATGGGCAAACTCGGCCCTCCAGCTGTTACGGAACTACAAGTCCCACAATGCATTTGCCCTTATGAGTCATGACTGTGGCTGTCAGACTCCTGCAATGCATTGTGGGACTTGTAGTTCCGTAACAGCTGGAGGGCCGAGTTTGCCCATGCCTGCTCTAAAGGATCCTGAGGCCTCCCTCTCAGAGGGTGATTATTCATTTTGAACCCAAGCTTTGGCTCTGGTTCTCTTTAAACTTGACTGCAGTGCTGGGGCAGATCTGTCAGTCAGCACTGCAATGTGATGCAAAATAGGAAAAGTACTTGCAGTACAGAGCAGCTTTGTGTATGAACATTACATTGTATGCACTATATGGGTCTTAATGTTGAATCACAGCTGCATGGATGGGATGAGTACTCATAGTTGATAGTTTTACTTTGAAATTGCAGTTAATAATGACCTGTCCTCTTACCACACTACTTTATCCCTGTTTGTACTTAACCTCAGGCATTGGGGATACAGTCATCTGAAAAGCAAAATGTTTAGCTCCAGCTGCACTACTTCCCCGACCACTAGGAGGAGATGTTGAGAAGGCAGCAGACCATCTTTCTCTTCATTTCAGTAGAGATGCGGTTTATTTCCTACTGCAAAGTAGACCCAGTGGCCAGGATGGATGTTAAACCAATATCCGGCTGCTTGGATCACTCAGTGCATGGATCACTCAGTCCTTGGTGTCTGCAGGTATGGATGAGGGGGTAGCAGATTCTGGAAGGCTGGGAGGGACTTTTTGGTAAACTTATTTTGTAAGTGCATGTTTGAGAATTATGCCTATCTGTATAGCCAGAAAATTGAGGCGTTCCTCTGCAGTGTCCCTTTCACATGCTCAGTAGTAGGAGGATGCATACAAGTGGGATCTAGGAATGTATGTGTCATTTGATTTCTCATCGGCTGATCTTTTATATCATTTACTTTTAAAGAGGAACTCCAGCCTAAACAAACATACTGTCATTAAGTTACATTAGTTGTGTTAATTAAAATAGATAGGTAATATAATCTCTTACCCACGCTGTTTTAAAAGAACAGGCAAATGTTTGATTTCATGATGGCAGCCATCTTTTTGGTTGAAAGGAGGTGACAGGGAGCATGAGACACAGCTCCAACTGTCCTGTGTCCTGAGCGCCTCTCCCAGTTGCTAGGCAACGTGAATAACAACATAGGAAATCCCATCATGCTCTGCACAGCATCAGGAAAAAAAAGCCCAGGCTTTTTTTCTTTGATGGGTGGAGCTTAGATAAAAATGCAGCTAAAAATGATGCTTTGGTAAGAAAAACAAAGTTCTGATGCTGTGAAACTGTTAAAGAAACCCCAAGCCTTTTCAATTCTGCTGAGTAGATTTTTTAGTCCAGAGGTTCACTTTAAGTGCACGTTCAGCTTTCTCACACTGCTCATTAATCCCGGATTTCCAAAATAAGGTTTTTATTTGGCATAATGAACTATCCATGTTGAAAAGCTGCTCATATTCTCATATTTTCTTTTTTTTTTTTTCTCTCCGTCTCATTTCTAATACCGTATATATTCGCATATAAGCCGCCCCCCCTCCCCCAACTTTTACCCCCAAAACGGGAAAAAATGATTGCCTCGAATATAAGCCGAGGGTACAAAATGCAGTGGCCTTATAGCATAGAACAAAGTCAAACACTAATACAATGAATTATGATGACAGTAATAAATTCGCCAACAAATACACAGTTCAAACGTATACCTAGGAGCGCAACTTAATTAATATATGAATAATGCATTTGTAAACCTTCCCTATAAAGTGCAATGTGCTTTAGCAGCATACATGTCGATGTAAGATGAGAGGCCAATCTCAAACAAACAACAACACATAAGAGGCAGTGATAGAAAGCAAGGTTAAAATGCCAGACCAGAAAAAAGCCCAGTGGTGAAGTTATAGTATAGTTAAGTGCAGCCATACCTTTAATGTGCCCTCTGTGTCCCGCCTGTGTCCATAAGAATAGAGCCCAAGTGGAAGTAAGGAGACAGCATGAGCTTCCAAAGGAGAGAGGGGGGAAGCTCGACTCCATCACCATGGTGACTCACCGCTAAGGAGCGGCTTCTTCTTCCCAGGTATATGCAGAACGAGCGTCCAAAGAAGAGAGGGGGAAGAGCGACTCCTCCATCACCATGGTGACTTGCAGCTAACGAGTGGCTTCTCCCCGACGGTATATGCAGAGCAAAGGTGCGTGCGTATCACTTGCCGGTCTACTTCCTGCTTCCTGTCTATGACACAGTCCAGTGCGCCACTAGAGAGCGTCATTACAAGTAGCCTGCAGCTGGCCAACAGAGGCCTCAATTCCCTAAGCTTTATCAAACACTTTATCATGGGTAAAATCTAATTTTGAATTCACTAAAGTGTTACAGATTTATTGAACGTTTTATCGATAAAACATTTGACACATATACAACACTTTAGTGAATTCAAAATTAGATTTTACCCACGATAAAGTGTTTGATAAAGCTTAGTGAATTGAGGCCAGAGACATCAATACGCAGACCGGCAAGTGATATGCACACACCCTCGCTCTGCATATCCCAACGGGGGAAAAAGCCATTCGTTAGCAGCGAGTCACCCTGGTGACGGAGGAGTTGCAGGTTGCGAGTAATACAGGTACCTTAACCAGCTGGGCGGCATGGAAGTACCGCCGGAGGCTGCCGCTCAGGCCCTGCTGGGCCGATTTTAATGTAATAAAAAGGAGCACACGCAGCCGGCACTTTGCCAGCCGCGTGTGCTACCTGATCGCCGCCGCAGCGCGGCGATCCGCCGCGTGCAGCGGCGAAAGAGGGTCCCCCCTAGCCGCCTGAGCCCAGCGCAGCCGGACCAAACAGTTCTGGCCAGCGCTAAGGGCTGGATCGGAGGCGGCTGACGTCAGGACATCGGCTGACGTCCATGACATCACTCCGCTCGTCGCCATGGCGACGAGGAAAGCATAACAAGAAGGGCTGCTCATCGCGGCCTTTCTTGTTACTTCTGATCGCCGGAGGCGATCAGAAGCACGCATTCGGAGCGCCCTCTAGTGGGCTTTCATGCAGCCAACTTTCAGTTGGCTGCATGCAATAGTTTTTTTTTTTTTTATAAAAAAAAACCCGTCTGGTCGCCAGCCTGGCGATCTTAATAGAACGCCAGGCTGGTTAATGACTCGCATACAAGCCGAGACCCCCACTTTTGGGCCACTTTTTTGGGGTAAAAAATTTGGCTTGTATGCGAGTATATACGGTAAGCTTTATTGGCAATACCAAGAAACACATTGACAGTTGCGTCCTGTGATGTGAGGTAGGGATAGAGCTATGACAGGCGCACAGTCTGTGGTCACTATGCTTTTTAAAGTAAAGCTGTTATTTTGATAAAGCAAACCTGAAGCAAAGATAAACTTATAATGAATTGTAAGCTAAGAAATAGAACATTTGTAGCAAATAAAAAAGTAGCATGTTGTTTTCCACTACAGGAACAGTTAAAAACCCCTCAGTTGTTACCTATGCAAAAGAGCTTCTCTGAGCTATTCGACCCAGTAGGCTGAACTCAGTCCTGTTTTCTGAAGCACTTAAACAGCCAAGAAACAGTGAGTGATAGCTTGAGATAAGGTTTTACTGCAGCAAAGTTTGAAGGGTCATTATTTATGCTGTTTCTTTATAGCTTAAAATACAAAGTATGATTTCTAAACTGCAAATTTGTCAGATGATGCAATAGTAAAAAAAAAATCTATATAACTGAAAATAAAAATATGAAACTCTTTTCTTTGCTACTAATGTTTTATTTATTATCCATACTACACATACAATTCATATCATAAGTTAATTTATTTTTGATACAGGTTTGCTGTAAAAAACAAAACAAAAGTTTGATACTTGCCTCAATAGAAGGAAGCCTCTGGATCATTTTTAGAGTCCTCCTTGAGACCATCTCTCTAGTGCTGGAACCCTCTGGAAGTTTGCAGCCTGTCTTCTATTCTTGAATGAGCGCAGCAGCACTGCAGTAGCACAGAGCTCACTCTGGATTAGTGAAAAAGCCTAGCCCAATCTGCTACATGCTACTGTGCTGGCAGGAGGTGGCCTGTGCAATGAGGCTATGCTCATTCACCGATGGGAACACACACACTCACTCACTCACACACTCACTCACACACACACACTCACACTCTCTCTTTCTCTCTCTCTCTCTCTCTCTCTCTCTCTCTCTCTCTCTCTCTCCTTATCTAAGATGTTGGATGGGTCCCAGTGGAGGTGAGGGTGGTGGTGGAAGCTTCTACTGAGGCAAGTATCCATTTGGGGCACTTTTTTTTCTCTTCCGGTACACATCAAGTTTCTTTGCTTTACTCTGTGGCATGCTAAATATAAATTTACCTTCTTAAAGGGAACCAGAGATGAACGTTTCACACAAAATAAACATATCAGTTGATAGCTTGTAAATAATAAATGCTCTACCTGATAATTTTGCCGCACTGGTGTGCCTTTTTTAGTGTTTTTTATCCATTATTGCTCCAGGAAAAATCAAATATGGCCGCCGGCTCATATCACTTCTGCTTCCAGGTTATGAGGTGTTCTGGATGTGCTGTCTAGGCTATATGAGACTAGGCTGCTATCTAGGCTAAATGCAGCCTTTCATCTATGTGCTTTCATATTGGTATGATCTGCCTGTAGGAAGTGTCACTGATAATAACTGCATTTTCATTCCTATGAGAATCTAGTGCACACAGAGCACACAGGGATCATATTACAGCCACAGAGCTTCTCTCTCAGCAGCAGCCCTTCCCATCTCATCACAGCTCTCAGTATGCAAAGCAGAAGATCTAAGCCAGGAGGGGGAAGGCTTGGGCTTGAAAGGACTTCACAGAAGAGTGACTCAGCTATAATGATTCCAGGTCAAACCTCGACTGAATTGTCGGTGGATTCTTATCACAGTTGCTAATAGACTAATTAAGCAGATAACAATGAAACTAAAAGCAGGGTAGGTGTTTACTGTCATGTTCCCACTGATAAATGTAATAAAATACATGAGGGTGCTTCATCTCTGGTTCTCTTTAAACAGAAGGCATTTGCAATTATTCCTGTGAGAAAGACTGGACTCCCATGAAGCATCATGTCTGCTCAGTGAATGAATATGCAGATCAATTACTTATGACTCTGAAAAGCTAGGCATGCACCCAGTATCGCTGGTGTACAGTGTGAAATCTGGGATTAGTTGGTAGAGACGGTGTCCCTGGTTGTAGGTTTCTTGGGGCGTTGCAGCAGGAAGTGAGCCTCATAGTCAGCCACATAGTCACATAGTTATTTTGGTTGAAAAAAGACATACGTCCATCAAGTTCAACCAGTATAAAGTACAACACCAGCCTGCTCCCTCACATATCCCTGTTGATCCAGAGGAAGGCGAAAAAACCCTTACAAGGCATGGTCCAATTAGCCCCTAAAGGGAAAAATTCCTTCCCGACTCCAGATGGCAATCAGATAAAATCCCTGGATCAACATCATTAGGCATTACCTAGAAATTGTAGCCATGGATGTCTTTCAACGCAAGGAAAGCATCTAAGCCCCCTTTAAATGCAGGTATAGAGTTTGCCATAACGACTTCCTGTGGCAATGCATTCCACATCTTAATCACTCTAACTGTAAAGAACCCTTTCCTAAATAAATGGCTAAAACGTTTTTCCTCCATGCGCAGATCATGTCCTCTAGTCCTTTGAGAAGGCCTAGGGACAAAAAGCTCATCCGCCAAGCTATTATATTGCCCTCTGAGGTATTTATACATGTTAATTAGATCCCCTCTAAGGCGTCTTTTCTCTAGACTAAATAAACCCAGTTTATCTAACCTTTCTTGATAAGTGAGACCTTCCATCCCACGTATCAATTTTGTTGCTCGTCTCTGTACCTGCTCTAAAACTACAATATCTTTTTTGTAATGTGGTGCCCAGAACTGAATTCCATATTCCAGATGTGGCCTTACTAGAGAGTTAAACAGGGGCAATATTATGCTAGCATCTCGAGTTTTTATTTCCCTTTTAATGCATCCCCAAATTTTGTTAGCTTTAGCTGCAGCTGCTTGGCATTGAGTACGATTATTTAACTTGTTGTCAATGAGTACTCCTAAGTCCTTCTCCAAGTTTGATGTCCCCAACTGTATCCCTTTTATTTTGTATGGTGCTAGACCATTGGTACGACCAAAATGCATGACTTTACATTTGTCAACATTGAATTTCATCTGCCATGTATGTGCCCATATAGCCATCCTATCCAGATCCTGTTGCAATATGACACTATCTTCCTGAGAGTTGATGATTCTGCACAATTTTGTATCATCTGCAAAAATAGCAACATTGCTCACTACTGCATCTACTAGGTCATTAATAAATAAATTGAAGAGACCCAGAACAGACCCCTGTGGGACCCCACTGCTAACAGTCTCCCATTTTGAGTACGATCCATTGACCACAACTCTTTGTTTTCTGTCCAGCCTCAACCTCTATGGTTCTCTGGTCAAAATTCTGTCGCAGGCTACACTCCCTGGAATGTCTGTGGCTCCCTGACTCGAATTTCAGGTTGTGAGCACTCTAGACACTCAGGAATTGCCTCTCTTTTTGGATGTTTTCTTAGTATGGTGCCTGTTTATGGTCTCTCTTTAGTGACTGGTATATTGCGAGCTTCTGTGACGGTTTTATTTTGTTGTGTCAGAATTCTTATTACTATTTTGCTCCTCCATGAATCCTGTCCTCTTTTCTGTCTCTCTCTCTCATCCGCATTGGAGCAGGCTGTCTGCATCATCTTTATGGAACATTTTTGCGATTTACTGACCTGGTGATAATTCCATATTATGTGGACGTCTTGAACAAGCGATTGTGTGTTATTGCCGGATGCTGGGTTACATTGTGCCAGTAATCCTTATTACACTACACAACTGGGGGGTGCGGGTGGTTTTCACACTCTCATTACAGTTTGCTTTGAAGTGGCTTGTAAAATTCAAGAAGCAAGGTCCTTTATGGAATATTCTGTCCATATCTCAGCCTGCTGTGGCGGTCTGCTGTCGTGCGGAGAGGGAATTACACAGCGCACAGGCCATGCACTGCAGACAACTAGATCATACTGTTCTAAATTACTGGCCCTCTGAAGACAATGGGAAGCCCATAGATTTGACGAGCTCTATATGGAGCAGTTGTTCTCCCATCTGCCTGGGTGATCTGCTGAGAGGAAGGAACACAATTAGTAATGATGGGGAAATGTTCTGAATGGCCGAACATCTGCCTGGGATTAGACGCATTGATAAGTGTGATATACATAGGGTCTGTTTCTGTGTCAGGCATATACTGTGTACTGTTCTATGGAGAGAAGATAAGTGCCATTAGTAGGAGGAATCCTTACGTACCTTGCTGAGGGGAGATGCAGTAGCAATCAGTTGAACAAATCTAGCACAGTCCCTTAATAAAGAGTCTGCAGCTGATGATGGGCAATAGTAATCGGGCTACTGTCTGTAGTAGTTTTAAGTATTGTGTGTGTGTAGCCAGCTTTGAGAACCCCTCTACAGGAATTAAAAAAGTATTACATTAAAGCCTCGAACATAGGATCGGAGCTTGATCCCTTGGGTGACAATGCAGAGCTGAGGCTGTGCAGTGTCAGGAGTATCTGGGTATCTCAAATCGCCTGTGCCAAATTCACACCAACACTAATTCTCTTCAAATTGATGATAATTTTATGGTGCAGTAGTGGCATGTAATTGGTCTGTTTTCCAACTGCATACATTTGCATAAAATGTGCATGAACTTGGAATTCTTAGCATCTAACAGGCCACCCCTCATATAGGACTATCTCAATGGCACCCCAGTAGACACAGTAGGGGCCACATCTGAGGAACCTCACGGTTTCTACCAGCTGCCTCCTCTTACTCACATGCTGCTGCTTCTGGGTCTCTTTGTATCCTTGAGGGTCCCATTTGTGGGATCCCATCATGTTTTACTTCTCTGCTTTGAGATGTAAAACAGAAGAATAGTGCTGCTCATTAGTGATCCAGCATGACTGAGCACTAATGAATATGTCAATGACTTTGAAGAAAATTTGTGATCGAGCTATATTTTCACCCAAGTTGATCATGATTGTTTTAAAGGACAACTGTAAGGAAAGTGATATGGAGGCTGCCATATTTATTTCCTTTTAAACAATACCAGTTGCCCGGCAGCCCTGCTGATCTATTTGCTGCAGTAGTGTCTGAATCGCACCTGAAAAAAGCATGCAGCTAATCTTGTCAGATCTGACAATAATGTCAGAATCACCCAATCTGCTGCATGCTTGTTCAGGGTCTATGGCTAAACGTATTAGAAGCAGAGGATCACCAGGACAGCCAGGCAACTGGTATTGTTTAAAGGAATACTGTAGGGGGTCGGGGGAAAAATGAGTTGAACTTACCCGGGGCTTTTAATGGTCCCACGCAGACATCTTGTGCCCGCGCAGCCACTCACCGATGCTCCGGCCCCGCCTCCGGTTCACTTCTGGAACTTCAGACTTTAAAGTCGGAAAACCACTGCGCCTGCGTTGCCGTGTCCTCACTCCCGCTGTCACCAGGAGCGCACTGCGCGGGCACAGACCATACTGAGCCTACGCAGTAAGCTCCTGGTGACATCAGCAGGAGCGAGGACACTGCCACACAGGCGTAGTGGTTTTCCGACTTTAAAGTCGGAAATTCCAGAAGTGAACCAGAGGCAGGGCCGGAACATCGGTGAGTGGCTGCGCGGGCACAAGATGTCTGCGGGGGACCATTAGGAGCCCCTGGTAAGCATAACTCCTTTTCCCCCGACGAACCCCCCCCCCCCCACCCCCCTACAGTACTTCTTTAAAAGCAGGGCTGTGGAGTGGGAGCAATTTTGGGTGCCTGGAGTCTGAGTTGGGAAAAATGCTCCGACTCCTAATGAATTTGTAACTGTAATTAAAATAGAAAATATGATAAAATGTTCTATTTCTCAGATAATCATTAAAAATAATGTATATATACAGTATATATACAGTAATAGCTGTGCTCAGTCCACAAAAATGAAACAAACCAATCAAAATTAGTTACTTGTGCTGCTTCAATAAAGCAGTCCCCGTATTTTTAAAGTCAGATATACATATCTGATTGTGACTGTATATATAATGTGTACACAGGAATCTCTTATATATACTAAACAACGTCTATGCTTTAAGAATAAAGCCTGATGTGTAGCCGTGTCACTAATAGAGATGGTCAATGAGATGGAAATAATTCTGCATTGATGCTGGTTTATGCAAATGTATGCACTCTCTTTGCTCATGAAATCAAATAATTTGATATGTTGTTAAAATTTGGTTTGGTGACTACAAATTAAAGGGTACCTGAGACGGATGAAAAGAAGAGTGTTTATACATACCTGGGGCTTCTTCCAACCCCCTTCAGGCAAATCAGTCCCTCGCTGTCCTCCTTCACCACCTGGAACTTCTGCTATGAGTACCGGTAATTCAGCCAGTCAGAGCAGTCTGGCTACGTGCCGCTTCCACAGCCAGGAGCATTCTGCACCTGCGCAATAGTGCTGCGCAGGTGTAGTATGCTCCTGGCGGCGGAGTGTGTGCATGCGCACTACACCAGACAGGCTCAGGTACCTGGACTCATAGCAGAAGATCCAGGTGGCGAAGGAGGACAGCGAGGGACTGATTAGCGGAAGCCCCAGGTATGTATAAAACTTTAATTTCATCTGTCTCAGGTTTACTTTGGTACACAGTAGTACTATACTCTACATATGCACTCCCTACAGAGCTGCAGGGAATCCACTGAGAATGCTGTGCACATTGAACACAGAGGTGTTGTCTATCACCCATAAACCTGGTTCAGATTGTGCATGAAGAATGTGTAATAGAGGAAGAATCTCCTCATTCCCCTGCAGAGTACCTGCACATCATTCTTACATGTACCCACAGTTACATTGCCTAGGGCCTGATAGATGTTCTTTGTTCCGGTCTGTACATATAAGTACTCTTCCCAAGGACTAGTTTTAGTCTAAAGGGAATAAATATAGAAGTCTCCACATCCTTCTCACTTCAGTTGTCTTGTAAAATTCCTAAGTGTTGGCAGTTAAGAGACGAATTTCACGTTACATACTGTTAATCAACAAAATTGTAATATTCAAATTAGAGGAGTCGGAGTCGAGGAGTCGGAGTCGGTGGAATCCTAAACTGAGGAGTCGGATTCGGAGTCGGAGGATTTTTGGACCGACTCCACAGCCCTGTTTTAAAAGTAAATAAATATGCCAACCTCCATATCCCTCTTGTTACATTTGTACTTTAAGTCCGAGTTCCCCAACCCTGTCCTGTCCTCCACCATAGGCCGTAATAGGAATTATGGCTATAGCAGCACACAGGGAGTAACTTCAGCGCCGTCAGAAGACGGAGCTCAAGTTACTTTTAAAGCATCATAATTTGGCTTCCAGCAATGGCTGGAAGCCGAATTATTTCATTCCCCACTATCCATGGCGGCCTGGAGGGGGAATAGTATTTAATACGGCCGGGACTTGTGCGGCAGCAGGATCAGCCATATACCGGCTGAATCCTGCGCCCAAGTCTCCAGCGCCGTTATCTCTCGTACGCAGGATTATCTACCTCTGTGCATTTCCACAAAACATGCACTGTTGGTGGGCCCTGAGGACAAGGTTGGGGAACACTGCTTTAAACAACAACAACAACAACAACAACAAATAACATTTGTAAAGCGCTTTTCTCCCGTGGGACTCAAAGCGCATAAGCATGGCTCCGACCATCGTGGTACAGAGGAAGAATTTTATAAGTCTGGAAATGCCAGGCTAAACAGGTGGCTTTTCAGTCTGGATTTGAATAGCTCCAGGGATGGTGCTGTCTTTACTGGGTGTGGTAGGGAGTTCCAAAGAGTAGGGGCAGCATGACAGAAGGCTCTGTCTCCAGATTTTTTTGAGGTGCACTCTGGGAGTGACCAAGTTTATAGAACTTGCTGATCTGAGGTTGTGAGAGGTGTGGTGCAGCTTCAGTGGTTCACTTTAAAGTGGTATTGTCACCATAAAATCAAATTTCTACAGCAACTGGTCTGTGTATATTAAGTGATAAAGATGCTAATCCTGCATTCAAAACTTGCAAAACTTTTTCTGCTGTTATGGTTTGGCGTTATCACATATTTCAGGAGCACTGGCCCTAGTGCCAAACAGTTGAATGCTGGGAGTTCTTTTTATCTATAATATATTCCACCTCTTCCATTTATTTCCCTGCCTAGCTGCTTATCAGAACCACCCTCTGATTACTTATGTTTACAAGCAAGGCTGAGGTGACTCAGCAATTGGATGTGTAAATAAAAAAAAGACAGTGCAGTTCCTAGTATACACCTCAGTGGGAGTGTCTGAAGACTCTGGGAGGAGGGCAGCTAATGAATACACAATGAGCAAGAGAAAGGAGGGGGGAAAACAAGAGTCGGGGAGGATAGGATGTCAGCATTAGCTTGGCAAGATGGCCACTGCCTAGAATAGGATTTTCTTCTTTTCCTTTATAAAATTCACAGGAATCATTACGTGGATAGCACAATTAATCTGTTATGTAAGTAGAAGTAGTACTTAACTACTTATATATATGTTTTTTATTTCTAGGTTAGCATGGGTTTCACTTGTTCTTTAGGCTGCTTCCACACAGGGACGTTACAGGTGCACGTTAGTACAGCCTGTAACGCTCCCCCAACGCACAGCAATGCAACACAAGTGGGCTGTTCACACTGCCCACGTTGCGTTACATGTAACGCTGCACGTTGTAGTGTAAGTGCAGCATGCTATGCGTTCTAGCGGCTTTAGCCGTGTTAGACTGTTTGCACATGCTCAGTGGGGGGCGGAGAGGAGGCGGGGAGATGCTGCTACAGTAGCCGCGCACATGGCTACTTAATATGCACTGCACTGGCGGCCGCTGATTGGCCGGCGGGACCACGTGATGCGGAGTGTCTCGCTCCGCATCACGTGGTCCCGCCGGCCAATCATCGCCACTCTGGGAGACCTTATGCGGATAGAGCCACCTAACGCGGCTCACTCTACCGTCCTCTCCCGCACCACCATGCGTTGCGTTAGGGGCACGTTATGCGACCGTAACGTCCCCTAAAACGCAACGTCTTGGTGTGTAAGTAGCCTTTAGTGACAAAAATATAGCATCTCTATGCAGCTTTAGCTCAGTTCATCATTGCTTCTGCTCTGCTCCGGAGTTCAGACACAACCAATAAATAAATTAGCATTTTATGGTAAGGGCAGACATGAATAGGAATTAATATAGATAAATATGCAGCGTCTGGTACCGCCCCTGGCAGCCCTTACTCCCTAAGCTGCGACCTTTCCGGCCTCTGTCCATTCTCTCCCCCTCTCATAAATGTCTAGATGTTAGATAGGGGAGGAATGGAGCTTTCCTAGGGATGGTATAGGGGTTGTGCTGACTTTTAAACACCAGAAAGATCGTAAAAACAAAGTATCAAACCAACTTGTAGCATCCTGTAGCTCGGAAATGAGTGCGTTATTGATGATAGAAATTATTTCAGAAGTTACATCAGCAGGACTGAACAGGATTGCAACATGCTGTCCAAGCTCTTCTCCTGCCAAAACACCATTTCAGAAAATGACTGCACAGGACAAATGCAGATCTGGTTTATGAGTGAAGGATGGCTGGTTGGGCAGATGGCTGGAGTGGACAGCTATAAAACTGCTGCATGAGGATAAATAGGCATCTGGTGACAGCTATACTGCCTGAGTCAGGGTACCAGAGATGACCTCATCGCCTAATGACACCATTATCCTGGATCCAGGCACAGATATGGGACTCTGTGAACTATCATTGTGTAATATGTGTGATCTCATGCTGCCCATGCAGGCATGACACCTCAATGCCCCGGCAGTGGGTTGCCTGATCAGTGCCAGATATAGCTCTTGGCAGCAGGCAAGGCATCCTTCCAGGCATGAAGCTTTCGTTAACCAAAGTGATCCTTTCTCATTGTTTTGTGTGACAATCCTGTCGGTACAGGTGACCCTGTTTTCCGCTGTGAACCTGGCTGTTCTGGGAATTACTTTAGTGTTTTCATCAAGCAGTATATCTGTCTGTTGTTTCAAAGAGGATTGATTGGCACATAGGGATGAAGTGAAAGTGGGGCATGGCCAAAATTGGGGCAGGGTTACATGCGCCAAGTGTAATATGCCAACGTTCTAGGGCCTGCAGTAGAGCATTGTGGATCTTCAGTGCCTTCACACTGTTCCACAGTTTCCTAATATCTCCCACAGTGTATCTCCTCTTTCCAGCGCCTCCACTCTCCTGTGGCTCCATATTGTGCCATATCTTTCTAGTGACACCTCCTCACCCCTCCATGTCTCCTCACATGCACAGCTTGCTAGTGCTCCTCCCCCACTGCCTCCACACTGCCACAGCTTGTTAGTGCCCCCAGTGCTTCCACCCTGTCTTAGCTTTCTAGTACCCCTCTCTTTGTGCCTCCACATTGTGCAACAGCTTTCTAGTGTCCCTTCCCCCACAGTGGCACCACAGCTTTCTATTGCCCCTCCCCCACTGCCTCCACACTGTGCCACAGCTTGCTAGTGCCCCCAGTGCCTCCACACTGTGCCACAGCTTTCTAGTGCCATTCGACACTGTGCCACAGCTTTCTAATGCCATTCGACACTGTGCCACAGCTTTCTAGTGCCCCTCCCCCAGTTCCTCCACACTGTGCCACAGCTTTCTAGTGCCCCCCCCCCCCCCAGTTCCTCCACACTGTGCCACAGCTTTCTAGTGCCCCTCCCCCCAGTTCCTCCATACTGTGCCACAGATTTCTAGTGCCCCTTCCTCCCCCCCCCCCCCCCCCCAGTTCCTCCACACTGTGCCACCGCTTTCTAGTGCCCTTCCCCTCTAGTGCCTCCACATTGTGCCACAGCTCTCGAGTGCCCCTTCCCCCCAGTTCCTCCACACTGTGTCACAGCTTTCTAGTGCCCTCCCCCCAGTGCTTCCACATTGTGCCACCGCTCTCTAGTGCCCTTCCCCCTCTAGTGCCTCCACACTGTGCCACAACTTTCTAGTGCCCCTCCCCCAGTTCCTCCACACTGTACCACAGCTTTCTAGTGTTTGACATGGGATCCCCTCTAAAAAGAGTCCATTCTTGATGCCTAACCCTAACATCCCCACAATCATTAACCCCCTTCTGAATATATAGCCTCTTCACTTCCCGCTAACTGAAATTTCTCCTAATCAATGCCGAATATTACCCAGTACTCCCTTACCTCGCTCAATCTGTGACACATCAACTGCATTCATTCACTGCAGTGATCTGAGTCTCTAGTGTAAACATTGTGCTATAATGGGAGCTTACGATTTGGGATGTAACTCTTTAGTGTCTAGAGCAAGTGTTAGATGTAACATAAAAATCTCATAGTAATTTTTACACTTTGCCAGAAGCAAGACCTAGTCAAACAGGAAAATCAGATTCTGCAGATTTGACCGGGAAAATGAAATAGCCTTGTGCACCAGTAAAACTGCTGCTACTGGTATATAGAACATGTCAGAGATGACATTAAGTGGTTGAAAGTACCGGTAAGTGTTAATAACAGTGACTCTGATTACTCTGACTTTTTTTTTTATATCCCTCCGACACTCACCTTCCCCCCCCCCCCCCCCATACACACACACACACACATACACGAAAACTCTTGCCAATAGCTGCAGTAAGTTCCATGTCTGTACCTAGCTGTAGCCAAATTTGACAGATATTGGTTGGATGCCAGATGCTTATGTCATGTCAGGAACAATGAGAGTGGAATGTTCATAATGAGAACTTCATAAACGTGCCAATGTAGCCATTCCGTGACAACATCTTCCTTCCTGTTGTTTTTAGGTTATTCTGGAGATCTGCTATATAAATTGTTAAGTTATCACTTTAATGTGAACGGTCTTATCAATGTTTAATGTTGCTTTATTCTATGTATAGTTTTCACGCAGCGGCACCAGCATGACTGCAACTTTGACACTGAATTAAAGGGGAACTGAAGAGAGAGGTATATGGAGGCTGTCATGTTTATTTCCTTTTAGACAATACCAGTTGCCTGGCAGCCCTGCTGATCCTCTGTCTCTAATACTATTAGTCATAGCCCCTGAACAAGCATGCAGCAGATCAGGTGTTTCAGTGGTTCAGACTTATAAGTCTGATCTGACAAGACTAGCTGCATGCTTGTTTCTGGTTTTATTCAGATACTACTGCAGAGAAATAGACTAGCAGGGCTGCCAGGCAACTGGTATTGATTAAAAGGAAATAAACATGACAGCCTCCATATACCTCTCTCTTCAGTTCCCCTTTAAGAGTAGTGTTCTCGCTTAATTTAGACTCAGGGCAGCGAGTGGTGGACGGGGGTGTTTCTGCCACAGAGCTTAAAGCGGGATTGTCACCATAAAAATCAAATTTCAACAGCATCTGGTCTGAGTGTATTAAGTGATAACGATGCTAATCCTGCATTCAAAACTTGTTCTACTGTTATGGTTTGGAGTTATCACATACCTTAGGTGCGCTGGTCCTTTAATTGCCGTCAGCTGGCACAACAGTTACATGCTGAGGGGTCTTTTTTATCTATAATCTATTCATCCTATTTCCTTTATTTCCCCCTTCTTCTAATGACATAAGACTTCGTGCACTTCCTAGTATAGACCTCAGTGGGAGGGTCTGAAGACTCTGGGAGGAGGGCGGGCAACGAATACACAATTGGCAAGAGGAGAAAAAAAGAGTGAGGGAGGAAATTATGTCAGGATTAGCTTCATTCAAAGGTAACCGAGATGGAAAGTGTCTAGAATAAGATTCTCTGCTTTTCCTTTATAAAATTCACAGGAATCATAACACGGACAGTGCAATACATCTGTTATGTAAGTAGAACTACTATTTATCTACTTATATATGTGTTTTTTATTTCTAGGTTAGCATAGGTTTCACTTGTTCTTTAAAGTAGACCTGAACTCGCAATTAAAGTGAAATTGCATTTTGTTAAAGGAAACCTGTAACTTAAAAAAGGGGCCCTTTCCACATATCCGACGAGTTTGTCAGATATGGTCTTGTGGCCCCTGTGCCATTTGTGTGTGAGTGTGACTGTACTGCACATAGGCGAGTACTGCAGTGACTCCTCAGTAAGCCAAATCCTCTGACTTTGCACGACTGCACAGGTATGACTTTAAACTCATGTGTGCAGTATGGCTTTACTTGTACACGGTAGGAGGAAAAGAAGAGACTCTGGATCCTCCAGAGGCCTCCACCTGGCCGTTCCATTGCTGAGACCCCCGAAGCTTGTGGTTGCCTGCGTAGGATGGCGTGTCCCTGCCCAGTACCATGGTCTTGGCAGAAAAAGCGGAGTCCCTTTGGCTACATGCTGCTGCGCAGTTCAGCCGAGTACCATCAGTAAATCCTTCTCAAGACGCTTTGGGAGGTGGGGGACGCATGTGCCTCTATGCTGAAACAGGGAGGAGGAGGGCGATGGAGGAAGCCTCTGAATTATCCAAAGGCAATGTACCCATTGGGGGGCACTTTTTTTGTTACAGATACTTTAACAGTTGAGCCTCTTGATAAAGCCATAAAGATTTTATTACCTGTCTCTCGTTTCTGTAACTGAAAGATTTCTAGAGTTGTGGTGTAGATCGGGCTGTCTGCTCGGTGCCAGCCTCGGGCTCCTTGCCAAGTTACGCCTCTTGGGTGAGCAGTTCAGGTCATTTCTGGAACTCGCAAGTCTCTCATCTGAACCCCCGAGCTGGCTTGATGGCTCTGAATTATTCAGCAGAGCGGTAGTTAGCATAAGAACGATCCATTTCCACCACCACTTTCCAGGAGAAGGACACAAAGTCACTCGGCAAAGCAGCATTACATTACATGGCTTTTATTTTCTCGCACAGTAATCACCGCTGTGGTCACCCCAAAGCCCTGTGTGCTAGAGTTGGTCTGATGCATAAAAGCAGGCAGATAAAACCCCCACCTGAGCAAGCTCTGAAGCTCAGTCATCCGCCTGTCTGCTGCATTTACTTATCCTAATCCTAACATTTGTATAGCGCTTTTCTCCTGTTGAACTTAAAGCGCTCAAGAGCTGCAGCCACTAAGGATATGCTCAAGGGGCCACCCTGCAGTGTTAGTAAGTGTTGCCAAGGGACTTCTTACTGAATAGGTACTGACGCTAGCCAAGATTCAAACCTGGTCTCTCGTGTCAAAGGCAGAGCCCTTAACCAGTACACTATCCAGCCACTTACTGTATATCAGACCTATACCCAGGAATGGAAGATTGCACGGAGCAGTGCGGGCTGTGGAGTCGGTACAAAAATCTTCCAACTCCGACTCCTCAGTTTATGAAACCATGACTCTGACTCCAACTCCGGGTAACCAAAATGGCTCTGACTCCTCGACTCCGACTCCTTAGTCTAATATTTAACAGGGGTGTGGATTTTGTACAAAAATCACCCGACTCCGACTCCCGACTCCGTCTCCTCAGTTTATGAAACCACAACTCCGACTCCGAGTGCCCAAAATTGCCCCGACTCCGACTCCTTGACTCCAACTCCGACTCCACAGCCCTGCTTTTCGGCACTGCTAGATTTGGGCGCTGCCGGCACCACCATAGACTATAACAGGAATCACAACTGAGCAGCGCTCAGTGAGTAATGTCGGCTCCGTCAGAAGATGGAGCCAAGGTTGCTTAAAAAAACACAACAATTCGGCCTCCAGCAATCGCTGGAAGCCAAATTATATCCTTTCCCCCACTATCCATGGGGCCTGGAGGGGGAATAGTAATTAATATGGCCCTGACTTGTGCAGAAGCAGGATCAGCCATATACCGGCTGCATCCTGTGCCCAAGTCTACCGGCGCTGATTTCAAATGTATGCAGATTGCATATTACATTATTAGCAGCACTAGTTAGCATTTTACATACTTGCTTGCAAATTTATAATGTCCCATATTTAATCCACCACTATAGGTAACATCTAAACTTGTAAGCTGCTGGCAAGTCCCCTGCAGCAGGGCTGTGGAGTCAGTACAAAAATCATCCCACTTCAACTCTGACTCCAAAGTTTATGAAACCACCGACTCACTCCAACTCCAGGTACCCAGAATTGCTTCGACTCCTTGACTCCGACTCCTTAGTCCAGTGATCTGCAAACTTGACTCTCCAACTGTTAAGGAACTACAAGTCCCACAAAGCATTTTTACCTTTATGAATCATGACTGTTGCTGTCAGACTCCTGCAATGCATTGTGGGACTTGTAGTTCTTTAAGTTTGCAGATCACTGCCTTAGTATAATTCTTATCAGAACTGTGGAGTTTGTACAAAAAAAAAATCACACTTCAGTTTATTGAAACCACCGATTCCGACTCCAGGTACCCAAAATTGCTCTGTCTCCACCTCCTTGATTCCAACTCCCTGCCCTGCGGGTACATATACCCTTCATACACAGGTTTATATGTGTGCAGGTGATCCCCTACTTTCAAACAGGCTCTGTTCCAGGAGATCTGTTTGTAAGTTTTTAAGCTGTTTGTAAGTTGAGTCATGTGTTATAAATCGTGAAAACCAGGGCTGAGGCTGAGCAATGTCTGGGTACCTGAATTCGAAGTTGTACAAAAATTCAGTCTCCAACTCCTAATAAATTTATACTGCAGTTAAAAAAAAAAATATGATACAATCAGGGCTGTGGAGGCGGTACAAAAATCATCCAACTCAGACTCCTCCGTTTATGAAACCAGTGAAGCCAACTTTGACTCCAGGTACCCAAAATGGCTCTCAGATTCCGACTCCTCGACTTCTTAGTCTAATACTTACCAGGGCTGTGCATTTGTTACAGAAATCATCTGACTCTGTCTCCAACTCTGACTTCAGGTACCCAAAATTATTATTACTAATAACTAACTTGTATATACAGTAAGAACAGTGCTTAGTCCACAAAAATGAAATAATAAACCAATCAAAAAACAGTTACTTGTGCTGCTGCAATAAAGAAGCCACCATATTTTTAAAATCCGATATAGATATTTGATTGTGACTGTATAACTAATGTATACGTAGGAATCTATTATATGGAATAAATAACAGATCTGCTGTAAGAATGAAGCCAGAGGAGTGGTTGTGTCACTAGTAGGGATGGTCAATCAGATGCTTATAATTCTGTGTTGATGCAAGTTTAAGCAAAATTTGTATGCAAATATATGCAGCTTGAAAGTGGACTTAATTATATTTTACCATTGCAGGAGTTAATTGGCCCATTTTCAAGCTGCATACATTTTCATACAAAATTTGCATAATCCTGCATCAACTCAGGATTATTTGCATGGTGAAATAACAAAACCTCTATTTTCTGGCACAAAAGGTCAGTTTTTAACCTCCCTGGTGTTCAATTTCCCCAGGATTTCTGTGCAAAAAGTGATCCGATTAATTTTCATAACCTTTATTTTCCTGTAACTTGCCAAAATGTGTCAAGCAAGGGTCTAGTATACAGTGCAGGAGAGTAATGATGTGTATGCACATCAATACTGTACACAGCATGTTTTGTATTGGCGTGTATAACGGTCAGTACCGCTAGGGAGGTTTTAAACATGTATTCATGCTACTCTATTATCACTTCTCTTGACTGTGCTGATAGTGTGGAATTTATTTTTACATTTTAGGTGTGCTTTAAGGGTTGGGACCCACAAGGGATTGAAATCGTAAATGATAAAATAATTCTAACGTTTGTATATCGCTTTTCTCCCAATAAACTCCAAGTGCTTGAGAGCTGCAGCCACTACTCTCAGTAGGCCACACTGCAGTGTTAGAAAGTCTCGCCCAAGGATTCATTTCTGAATAGGTACTGCTTTTGACTGCAGATGGAACTATAGCCACGCCCCCATCCTCTGCATTGCCATCCAACCTTGTATTGTGTTAGTGGACGGATGGTTGAAAGGGGGAGTGGGCATACCCCATGAAGCTATGCCACTGCCTGCCCATCTGAGATTCAAGCCAGGTGCTTAGATAAGGATGTGGCTACAACCCTTACAGTACCAGGACATATAAGATCATGTGGGGTCCTGATAGCTATCTACATCCACATTATCTAAAATATGCACTCAAGGGAAGCTTACAGGTTTGACACTGGGTTGCAGTAATGTCCATTTTACTTTTACTGGTAAATTTGAAATTAAGTTGTAAGAAACGTCTAGTGTTTGCAATATGTCCTGCCTATTCCTAAACCCCTATTCTATTGAGGTATGGATGTGGCAAGTATCGTAGCTGGACCTGCCTACCTTTGTATGAGATGGACCAGTAAACACAATCTCCTGGGCTTTTCAGGCTCTCCGCTCTGTTCCTAGCAGTGTTTTATTTGGTCTACCTTCCATGGCAGAGGTGTTCCCAGATAATTCCTTCCTCCCCGTTGAGCTCTGTCATGAAAATGCATAGCTGTCCTTTTGGATTTGTAATGCTTGTGGCTATTGGTATTTGCTTTCTAAATTAGTGTGACATAGACATCTTCCATTTTAGTCTATCCCCTAGCCTTAGGGCAGTTCTGTTGTTCCCTTGTGTAATGACTTCATTTCTTTTGAACATGATGTGGTAGTTATGGAAGGGAACAGGTTAACTTAAAATTACTACTCTAATAAATTGTTACTTATGCAGCAAACAAGATCAAGTGAAGACAAGTCATTAAACTGGCTTCAAAACAAAGCGTCATGAATGCCACACCTAACAGGGTACACAGCCATTCATTCCTGTGCTCCAAAAAGGCATCTAGGAGTATCCTTCAGTGACCCAATAATACATACTGTATATGAAAATGCTAATATAGGTTGTTTGTTGAGAGGTTATTTTTGTGTACTTTTTTTTTTTTTTTATACCACCTATTGAACCCAGGGCTGTGGGTCGAAATCGTGGTGTCAGAGTAATTCTTGGTTACCTGGAGTCGGTGGTTTCATGAACTGCGGAGTCGGAGTTGAAGTCGGATGTTTTTTGTACCCACTTCACAGCCCTGTAAGGTTGAGAAGTCAAGCAATTTTGGGTACCTGGAGTCAGTGGTTTTATAAACTGAGGAGTTGGAGTAGAAGTCGGATGGTTTTTGTTCGAACTTCTCAGCTCTGATTAAACCTGTATGGTTCTTAACTTGGAAAGTGCCAACACCTTAATTTTCGCCTTCTGAAAATGGACTCCTTGCATTATTCCACTAATTTCATTTGAGGGTTTTAGGAAACATGGCAGAAAGACATTTTCTTTGATTGTGTCCATAGACATGATTTGCAGGTATCTCCTGTGAGGATGTTAGGAGATATGGCGAGAAAGCATTTTCTATGTGTGGGGTAAGAGACCTGTCAGGTAGTCATCTCCTGTGAGGCTAAAGAGAGGGGTGGCAGGAAGGCATCTCATGTTATGGCAATGGGAGACAGGGCAGGAAGGCATTTCCTATGTGTGTGTTGGAGGTAAAGGTATTTAGACGTATTTCATGATGGGCTCAGGTGCCATGATTGGTAGACCTTTCCTATAAAGATTGTAGGAGACATGGTGAATAGCCATCTCGTTTCAGGCTTACAGGAAAAAGGACGAGTATTAATTTCCTAAATGTAGTTTTTCCTTCTTAAAACAAAATCTATTTGCAATAATTCAGCTGTAAGTAAGCAAATGGAGTTTTCTATTATTCCTTAGGCAGGGAACACACTTGACTGTTTCCGTGTGTGTTTTCTGCACAGAAAAACTGAGAACTCATGTTAATCAATGGGCTAGTACACACTTAATGTTTTTCGCACGCAGAAAAAAAAATGCGTGCGTTTTCCTGCACAGAAACACACTTAGGCCTCGATTCATAAAAATGAGTACCGTAGTTCAGAGACGGGTGGGAAATTACTGCCAGCAGTAAATGAGAGTTTTTGCAGTGAATTCATTAAAAAATTCAGAGTGTGAGGTGATTGTGATAGCAGTCGGTAAGTGTGTGGTGTGGTGCGGAAAGCTGTCAGTGTCATTAGCTGAGTGCACTAGTTTGCCGCTGACTTCCTAATGATAAGGTGCATGCTGGGTAGAAGTGGGCAGTTTTAGACACACGTGACTATATATATATATATATATATATATATATATATATATATATATATATATATATATATATATATATATATATATATATATATATATATATATTATTATAAATTATCTAACTGTACGATTTCTAAAAACCTGGGTGATATTACAACCACCCTTCCTTCTCTGTATCCTTAAAAGTTCCATTACATTAACCACTTTACCCCCGCCTGTACGAATTTCTCCGTCCCTTTTTCCATCCTTTAACCCCCAGGGACGGAGAAATCCGTACTTTCCGCACTCCCGCCGCTGCCCGCGCTCCCGCTCGCTCTAGCGCGCACTCCCTTGGGTAAACACGCCGCCTGCTGCTCGCCCGGAGATCAATGAACGGGAAAATCCATTCCCGTTCGTTGATCTAAGCCCGCAATGATCCGCTGCTTCTCCGCTAAGCAGCGCGATCATTGTGAAAAAAACCCCGTTCCCAGCCTCCTAGTACTTCCTTGGAGGTCGCATTAAACAGAAAGTTACTGTTGCCATCTTGTGGCCAAATAGTAAAACTACACCCTAAAGCAATTTTCACATACAAATACATTACTTATACACAAAAAATTAACTCATTACCTCCCACGCTCTTTTTTTTTTTTTTTTTTTTTTTTTTTTTGTAATTAAAAAAATAATTAAAAAATGTACAATTAAAAAAAAAATACATAAATAGTTACCTTAGGGACTGAACTTTTTAAATATTTATGTCAGGAGGGTACAACACTGTTACTTTATAATCTATGGGCTTGTAATTAGGGATGGACGCAAAACTGAAAAAAATGCACCTTTATTTCCAAATAAAATATTGGCGCCAAACATTGTAATAGGGACATAATTTAAACGGTTTTATAACCGGGACAAATGGGCAAATACATTTCATGGGTTTTAATTACAGTAGCATGCATTATTTAAAAACTATAATGGCCGAAAACTGAAAAATAATAATTTTTTTCCCCACATTTTTCCTATTTTCCCATTAAAACATATTTAGAACAAAATAATTCTTGGCATAATGTCCCACCTAAAGAAAGCCTAATTGGTGGCGGAAAAAACAAGTTATAGTTCATTTAATTGTGATAAGTAATGAAAAAGTTATAGACGAATGAATGAAAGGAGCGCTGAAAGGTGAAAATTGCTCTGGTGCTCAAGGGGTAAAACCCCTCAGTGGTGAAGTGGTTAAGTTGAAATGGCTCCATTTGTCACCTAAAATTCTACATGCGTTAAATTTCATGAATCCACTATTAACACACCATGCGGTAATTTACCGCTTGGGCGATAACGCATGTGGTAATGCTTTATAAATCAAGGCCAAAGAGGGCATTAGAAGTAATAGGGGTTAAGGTGGCTACTAACGATCCAATTTCTAGCGAAAAATCATTCAAGTGATCAAATAATTCTGATTGGAAGTGAAATTGTTCACTACACCACCAACGAACCAATCTGTGCTTCCTATCTATCCCAACTGACAAGAAAATCCAAATCTTGGTTTGACGAAAATACAATCATTTGTAATCGATTGTGCCCATCAACGGAGATGATTTACAACCAATCTGATCAGAATTTTGGATCACTCTAACTATTTTTCGCTAGAAATTGGACCGCCAGTGGCCACCTCCTTTCTGAGGGTGCTAAACATAGCAAAATGGCATCTCCTGTGAGGTTGTTGGGAGAAATGGTGGTTTGGCATTTCTTGAAATGGTGTTGGGAGACTTGGTATTTCCTATGAAGTTGTGAGGAGATGTGGCAGGTAGGCACATCTTGTGTTAGGCGTAGGTTGTTTGGAGTCACGGTGGGTAGAAATCTCCTTTAAAGGGAACCTGAAGGGAGAAGTACAGTATTTGGAGGCTGCCATATATATTTCCTTTTCAGAAATGCCAGTTGCCTGGCAACCCTGCTGCTCTATTCCCCTGCAATAGTGTTTAACACCAGGAACAAACATGTGGCTAACCCTTAACAATAATGTCAGAAACGCCTGATCTACTGCATGCTTGTTCAGGGTATGTGGCTAAAAGTATTAGATCACAAAAAGAAAGAAACAGTAGTCCCCTTCATATCTCTCATGAATATGATACTCAAGTCATAGTAGTGCAAAAAATCAGTTCCTTATATTTAAACAATGTCATAATTAAAAACAATTAAAAACAATGAGGATCCCCTGACCTCTTGCCAATTGCCATCCATAATTTCCTTCGTAATATAATACAGTATATTTGCAGATCCACTCAGTAGAAGTGGATCCCGGGTGCTCGGTGATCCTAGTCCCCAATAACATATGTTTGTTCCTCACAGGACATGGCTGTCAGTGGATTTGACTAGACAGTGATTTTTGGGCGTAATCTTTTGAGAAAGCTAAAAGTATTAGAGGCAAAGGATCAGCGGGACAGCCGGGCAACTGGTATTGCTTAAAAGGAAACAAATATAGCAACCTCTATATCCTTTCACGTCAGATGTCCTTGAAGACTGGGCACCCACTGCAGAATGCTAAATGTAATCACTTAGCTGTTTTACAAGCGTTTTGTACATCGATTTCTAGTTATTTTAATACTGCAAGACCTGCATTTCGTGATTTCCCTAATCGCAGTCGATCCTATGGGCTCATCTCCATAAACTTGCATTAGCCCAGTACTCTTGAAAACGACGGCAATCACCAGCGATTCCAATGCACGACTAAAAGCACTCTAGCAGGCCACAGCCCTGAGGGTGGTTAAAGTCATGATGGGTAGGAATCTCCTTTGAGGGCTCTTTCTGTGAAGAACAGATTACAAACCAAACATAAGTTAGAAGCTATAAAACTGGAGATGAGGAGGACCCTTCTCAGCTTATATTATAACAGAATTTTCTTCACTCAATATTTTATGACTCCTGACTGAATAATTCAGAAAATACCCAAACCCAGAGCTGAGGGAATGATGGAAAGGGTTTTTATAAATTGAAAGTAGAACTTGGAGTGGTTTCTAAAATGTACTCGCTAAAAGCAAAGTTTATACTCGCCTTGTGTCTGGCAGATTTTACTTCTTGTGTCCCAGGGCGCTCCTCCCAGCCGTCCTTGAGAGATACTGCCTTTCCTCACAGAGAAGAGGAATAAACCATAGTTCTTTTCTCAAAGGGAATTTTTTTTTTTTTTTTTTTTTTTTTTTTATCCTTTCATGTTTTAATATTTCCTAGTGAGATAAATAATGTACTTGTTCATTTAGCATGAGCTCTGCTGGCAATCAGTGGCAGGTGCACCTGGTCTGCACACAGCGATACATTGCCCCTAGTCTGACATAGTCTGCCTAATAGGTCCTGCAGGGATTTGCAGTGCGCTCGCAGTAATACATGTAGCTGAGGGCTGACATGGATGTCTCTTGATCTGCGCAGCTTTATTTTCCCCGAGCAGATGTATTATTAATTCCTGTGACAGGAATGGGCAGCCAGCGTCGATCCAGTTTTTCCAAGTTCAAGCTGAGAAAGTTCTTGTTTGATTGTCACGATACCCTTGTTAATTTGTAACTGAAGTTGTATGCTGTGCTTACCGACTACAATGACTTACAGAGGAACTGTAAACAAAATTATATAATGAATAACATTGCTTATTTTTGTATTTTTACAATATTCATTTATACATAGTTTAGTGTTTGCCTATTGTAACACCTTTCCTCTACCTGATTTACAATGTGAAATTTATCACAGGTGGTGACATGTTTAGTCCTGCCAGGTGATCTATTCGGAATGTTTGTTTACTGAGAGTTCTAAAGCCAGTAGAAAAGATCTTTCAGAATTCAAATGTGTAAACTATTTGAAACTGAAAGTTTATTAGTTGGCCCTGTGGGAGTCATTCAATCACCCCCCCCCCCCACACACCCCACCCTTCCCTTTGCATAGGTGATTATTTGGGATCTTTGTTAGGTTGAAATTAGGAGTAGTATGAGAGTTTGAGGAAAAATATCCTGGAACCAGTCTTTTAACTTAAAGTGGTATGAAACTCAACATTCACTGCTGTAAGAGATTAATTACAGCATAAAAACCCCACTAGGGAAAAAAAAAGTACCAGAATGGCCTTCAAACAATTAAACACGTATTTTCTTCTTCAGTGTGAAGCTTTGCATGCTTTGCTGAGGAAGTGATTACTTGGTGTCTTGTTTGTTTCCTTATCCGCTACAATTGGTCAACATTCCTGGCAGTGCTTTATCTCAGCTGCAAGTTTCACAGAAGCTGGAAAAGGAGAGAAATGGTCACTAGATAGTTTATAATATAAATGCAGCAGTTATGCAATAAATGTAATCCCAGCTTTCAGAACAGCAAAATTGTACTGTGGGAACTTGTAAACATATGAAATTACTTGTACACAAAGGCAAATATGAAAAATGTATGAGTAATAAGTAGGAAATCCTGCTTCAAATTATACTTCAAGGGTACCTGAGATGAGCCCAAACATTTTTATACATACCTGGGGCTTTCCTCTAGCTCCCTTAAGGCTGATTGGTCCCTCCAGGGCTGTGGAGTCTGGAGTTGGATTCGGAGCAATTTTGAGTACCTCGAGTCGCAGTCGGTGGTTTCATGAACTAAGAAGTCGGAGTCAGATGATTTTTTTTTGTACCAAATTCACAGCACTGGTAAGTATTAGACTAAGGAGTCGGTGTCTTGGAGTCAGAGCCATTTTGGGTACCTGGAGTCTGAGTTTGAGTCGGTGGTTTCATAACTGAGGAGTGGGAGTCAGATGATTTTTGTACTGACTCCACAGTCCTTGGTCCCTCGCCGTCCTCCTTCGCCGACTGGATCCTCTGCTATGGGTCCCTGGTTAGGGCTGGTTTCCCCTATCCAGTGTTCATCTTGCAGGACACACGCCTAGTATCCCCACTAGGGATGGTCGGAAATGCCAATTTCCAATTCCGCAGTAAATCCACACTCCGCCATTGCTAATTACCGATTCCGCTTTCCGCTACCAATTTCCGCATTCTGATGCGAAATTTCCGTCGGAAATCGCGGAAATTCTGCCCGACTTTAACATCAAGTTTTCTCAAAAATTATAAGGTCTTTTTGAAAACTTTTTTTGCATCTTGTTCACAAGATTCAGTTTAATAAACCCTGAAAATTTGGTGTTTCTAGGACTTCTAGGACTTACGGGGGCTTACGGGGGCTTTGCTATTAACCGCTAAAGCCAGCGGATTTTTACTGTAATGTGAAATGCAGAAAATAGGCAGATGCAGGGTTTATTAAACTGAATCTTGTGAACAAGAAGCAAAAAAAGTTTTCAAAAAGACCTTATAGTTTTCGAGAAAATCGATATTAAAGTCGGCGGAAATTACCACGGTTTCCGGCGGAAATCCGCCTACCGTGCTTGCATTACTGATTTCCGCATTCCGATGCAGAAATGCAATTTCCGATCGGAATTTCGTAAATTGCATTTCCGCGGAACCCGAATGAGCATCCCTAATCCCCACCCGACTTTCCTGTGTAGATTTGCGCCACATTTGGGCCTAATCGGAAATGGGCCCTAACTCCCTTGTTCATATGTGCACATAAGGCTGGTCTGTACTGTGTTCTCGTTATCATAGTTACAAATGTAATTACTAATATACAAAATATAGAAAAAAGGCGTCTTTTTATCTCCCGTGCATAACTTTCAGACTGATGGTAAAACCCCATGTAGGGGATGCTAAAAATGCACCATCTTCTCTCTGCAGTACTTGTGAAGGAAGATAAAACTCTGTGGTGCATAAACATGAGTGCAAACTGTACTCCAAACAGTATTGTTGCCATGGTTGCAAAGGGGTAATTGTGCTTTCAGGTTGTACATTTGTAGTATTTTCTTTTTTCTCAATAAATAAAAATGACAGAAGAGCTTGTATCGCACTCAGGGCAATGGAGTTAGTCGAGAAGTCGGAGCAATTTTGGGTACCTGTAGTTTGAGTTGGTGGTTTCATAAACTGAGGAGTCTGAGTTGGATGATTTTTGTACCAACTCCACAGCCCTGATCACACTGACCAGTGCTGTATAGCTCTATCTGGACTCTCGAATGGGGTGCAGTGGGCATAACTGGCAACTTCCCATCCTTGCAGTGTTTATACAGGTAGAGAAATTGATCTGGGAATCGTGCCTCCGCTCCGCCACCTCTCACTGTTGAGCGCTTTCATATTTTTATTCAGTATGTGCTGTAATTCAGCAGCATGCAGTTTCTCTGTGACAGATTACCTGCTCTTTCCTAGGAGTGTAATTATTTTGATTGTACTTCTATGACAGCACTATATATAGTCGGTGCCATGGTTACAATGTGCATTCATGCAAAACTGGTTGCACTGTGCGAATTAATAAACCCTCCACCTTTCACCGGCTTTTTTTGAAAGTGTTATTTGTGTTCAGCTGACTGACAGCTTTCCCTCAGAACTCTCTCGGAGCTTTGGAAGAGGCAGTAGTACATCATTATTCTCCTCATCAGTCAGTATGACAAATAAGTTTCTTATGCTGCTCTGCACAGGAAGTCTGTGAAACCTCTCTGGGCAAATCCTGAAGTATTACTTGCTTGAGGAGACGTTATGCCCCCAGCTCTCCTCTTCTCTGCCTTGGATTCCTCTTCTCCTTGGTTATGGGTGTTTAGAATTGTACACTCTGCAGCGGACACCTTGCTTATTATTAGATAACTGTCCTACCAGACAGAGCGGCTCCTATTACCATCCTACAGTTGGGAGAATAGTTGGGTTATGGTATTCATGCAGGGGCGGCGCTAACATAGGGGCAACCTGGGCAATTGCCCCAGGGCCCCAAACAGGCTACAGCCCCCCCAGGTTACCCCCTCCAACCTAACTAGGGCCCCCTGCAGAGTCTTTGGCAAAGTAGCATCTCAGAAGACTCAGCGGGTGCGCTCCTCTGTCAGTCCGTGACTCAATGTGCTCTCCCACCTTCACAGGGGCGCTTCTCTTTCGTGACTCGTCACATATTATTACGGAATAACATGCCATGGGTCACAGATTTCTTTTTTTTTTTTTTAAGTTTCTTTTTATTTCGTTTTTTTTTAGAAACCTACAATCAGAACAACAGTCCCCAAAACAGAAAGGGAATTTTAAACCAATATGAGTTAGAAGAAGCTTACAGTAAGACCACTGTGAATACAAATTGTTGTACATAGAAAGCAGTGAATATAACTGCATCCCATTGCAAAAGTACAGTATCATAAATTACAGTGCATCTACTGAGTGCGCAGATATGAACCATTCTTAATACATTGTTGCTCCCATTCCCTTCCCCTCCCCCGAATGATATAAGCAGAGTATAAAGGCTGTTCCTTCAAATGCACATTTTAGGATGGTCTAGGGTTTATACAATTGATTGTACTTCCAGATTGTACAAAAAGTGAGAAAACCCATTCCCCCTTGTCAAATTTCGTGTATTATTTAGTCTGAGGTTATTCTATCACGATTCTTAGTCCATACACCCCAAACTTTTTGGAATTTGGTGGGACAATGTATGCTGCCTTGTATAAGTGCAGAGATGAATTAAGGGTCCCATACACTGAGCCGATTAGCGGCCGCTCGATTAAAATAGATCGATCGCAAATCGATTGACCAATCGATCGATTTGCAGCCGATTTCAATCGATCTTACATGCTGGAAAATCTAGTTCGATCTGTTGAGATTGCTTATTATTTTGCATTGGGCCTAATGGAAAACTGATGGCAAATACATGCCATCAGATCGGTTTTCAATAGATTTCATACTGAAATCTATTGGAAATCTGTTCCTAGTAAAAAATGTTCCTAAACACATCAGATAGATCAGAAATCTATCTTATGCTCTATCTGCTGCTAATCTTATGAGTGTATGGCCACCTTTAATAAGATTTTTCCAAAACGGGATTGTTGGCGGGTCCTGCTGCTTCCAATGCAGCAGCATTGATTTCCTGTAATAAAACAGCAGGAGACCCAATAGCACTCTTTGGGCTCTAGTTGGGGCTAAGGCTGTTACCTCTCCGAGAAGACAGTGGAGAGGTTCAGGAGAAACCCTTAGTTTAGTTAATTGTGAGATATATTTACGTATTTCCTCCCATTTTGAGACTATCGCAGGACAAAGCCAAAAAATTTGATCAAAATTTGCCAAGTCAACCCCACATCTCCAGCATCTGGAGCCCTCCGAAGATCGAAAGTCTGGAGGGTGTCATATAGGCTCTATGAATTATTTTAAATTGGATCAATTTGTCTTTCGAGGCTATTAAGTATTCGAATGGTTTTATGAGAATGTTTTCCCAATCCTCATCATCCATGGTAGGAATTAAACCAGTCCATGGCTGCATGTAGATCGTGGAATGGGGTTCTGTAAGCAATATAATGTGTTGATATACAGAGGAGAGAGCTTTTTTTAGATTCTCGTTGCAGAGAATATCTTCTAATTCAGAGCTCTGTAGACTAATCCGGACCTCGCTGTACCGGGACTGAAATGCATGTCTCAGTTGGAGATGGCGAAAGAAGTAGTTATTAGGCAATAAGAAGTTTTCTTTAAGATTGTCAAAAGTAGTGAGAGTACTGTTAGAAATAATGTGTCTCACCTGAGAGATGCCTTTCCTTATCCAAACAGGGTCTCGAATAGTATAAAATTGTCCGAGTGTGGGGTTGTTCCAGATAGGGGTGTTGGGAGATACTCTGTTGATTGGGGCTTTGTACCAAGAGTGTACTGTGTTCCAGGCCTCGATTATAACTTTCATATTTGATGTTAGAGGGTAGGGTGCTTTTATACCCCTGTAGAGGATCTGAGCGAGAGCTTCGAACGACCCCAAGCACGCCGCCTCCAGTACCGTAGATGAGTTAGAGTGATCCTGAGGGAGCCACCATTGAGCAGTCACCAATTGACTAGCTAAGAAATATTTGTAAAAGTTAGAGAAGGCAAGCCCTCCCTCTGTCCATGGCCTCTGTAACTTCCTTAAACTAATTCAGGGAGTTTTGTTATCCCAAATAAAGCTGCACATTAATGAGTTGACTTGTGCAAAGTAGTTTTTGTTTGGTCGTATAGGGGAGTTTCTGAATAGATATGTATATTTAGGTAATAACTTCATTTTAATTAAGTTGATTCTGCCTGCAAGAGATAAAGGGAGACATTTCCAACTGGTCAGTTTGTTTGGTTTCCTGAAGTAAAAGCAAGAAGTTTTAAATCAGGATGATACCATTTATTGGCTAACTACAAATGAATAAGAATAAACAAGCTTTCGGCCTTGCAGCCTTCGTCAGGTTTACATCCTGTTAGTTTGCAAGCTGGTGGTACAGACAGCTTATATACATGCAACATCAAAAGGAAAAACAGATATTTTTTTCAAGCATAAATACATCATTAAGATGCCTTAATACAAACAGACCATCTAAATGGGGTAAAATAAGGATCCTTGTTTACTTTATTGCTCACAGACCTGGTATTAGGATTGACCCAGAGGTATCGTAAATTCTTAGTTCACAAGTTCAGCTAGGGTGGCTGAGACAGTTCATGTATCATCAATCTCATACCAATATAGAAAGTTGTTGTCCTTATTCAGACCCTTCTGCACAGCTTTGAAACAATTTATAAATTTTGTTTCTGCTATTAATCGGTCATTTGACGTTTTGAAGCCGCCCTTCAGGGCAGTGACACGAAGATCATCCATGCTGTGTCCGTTGGACCGAAAGTGTGTAGCAACTGGGAGTCCAGATTTGGTATCATTAATAGTGTGCCTGTGTCCATTCATACGTTTGCGCAGAGTTTGTCCAGTTTCTCCCACGTACATAACATTGGGGCATTTAGCACACATGATCAGATATACCAGATTGGTGGACCCACAAGAAAATTTACCTTGTATTCTGTACTCCTGTTGTGAACCTGGTATCGTTACCCTGTCAGTGGAGTAAATGTGTCTGCAGGTCCCACATATTTTTTGTCGGCAGGGTGACGTTCCGTTTTGTTGAGGCCTATTCAAAGAGCTCCTGACAATCATCTGTTTTAGATTGTGTGGTTGCCGATATGACAAGAGTGGAGGTTTAGGGAATATCGTTCTCAGTCTGTGATCCTTGTGTAAAATGGGATGAAGTTCCTTAGCAATCCTCCTTAAGATTTCCAGGTGTGGGTTGTAGGTGACAACCAAAGGGACACGTTCCTCTTTCTGGTTTTGCTTATATTTCAGGAGTTCAGTCCTGGGGATGTTGCTGGCTTTCCTGATTTGGGCCTCAGCCATGGGAGGACTGTAACCTTGTTTAATGAAAGTGTTCTTAAGGTGATCCAGGTGCTTGTCTCTGTCCATCCTGTCAGAACAAATCCGGTTGTACCTTATAGCTTGGCTGTAAATTATAGAGTTCTTAATGTGTAAGGGGAGGAGGTTATGCTGGTAAAAGTCCAAAGTATTATGGGTTATCCAAAGCCCCAAGTATTTAAACTTGCTAACTGAATCTAATGGTGTATGAAGCTGGGAATTCTGAGTAAGAGGAAGTATCTTTAATTTACTCCAGTTAACACATAATCCCGACAGTGGAGAAAAGGAATTGAATATGTCAAGTACTCCATTTATGGAATTGTTAGTCTTTCAGATATAGCACCATATCATCTGCATAAAGGTATACCCTCTCCTCCAGCCCTCCTACACGAAAGCCCCTCATAGAGTTGTTGGCATATTGCCACTGCTATAGGTTCGATTGCTATCACGAAGAGGGCTGGAGAGAGAGGGCACCCCTGCCTAGTGCCCCTTTGTAGGTGAATATCCTCAGATAACATTTGGCCGATTTGGATGTTTGATTTTGGATTACTATATAGCATTTTTAGTCCAGAAATAAATTTGGGACCAAATCCAAATTTGGCCAGGGTCAACCAAAGATACTTCCACTCCATGGAGTCGAAAGCTTCCTGTATGTCAAGAAATGCGAGTGCTCGTGGTACCTCAGTCTCAGGAGACAATTGGATATGTGTGTGTATCCGGCGTAAATTGATATCTGTTGTCTTCTGAGGCATGAATCCTGTTTGGTCAGGGTCAGTTATATTAGTAATGGATTTATTTACTCAGGTGGAAAGTATTTTGGTGAGAAATTTTTGGTCATTATTTAGATGGGAGATTGGGCAATAGGAGCTACATTCGATGGTAATCTTATCTGGTTTAGGCATAAGGATTACATGTGCCTGAGAAAAGGTCTCTAGAAAACAGCGAAAGCCAGACCATGATTGTATAGTTTGGTTAAAGATGGGGCCAAAATTCTGATATATCTTTTATAAAATTCGATGGGGATCCCCTCTGGGCCTGGGGATTTTTTAGAGGGGAAAGATAGTTACTTCCAGTACTTCGTCTTCTGTAATGTCGTTGTCAAGGGTTTGGGAAGTCTCCTCATCTAGTGTCTGGGTCTCTAGTTGGGATAAGAGGTTGGAGGTTTGTGCATCTTCGCCATTGAATTTAGAAGCATACAGATCTGAGTAGTAACAATGGAATTGCATTAAAATCTCAGGCGGATTTGCAATAATAGCTCCTGAGTCAAGTCTAATCTCAGGGATATTTGAATGTTCAGAGGGGTTACGGGCTATGTTTGCTAACAGCTTCACATTTGTATCACCCTGCTCAAAGGTAGCTTGCTGCCATTCTATGAGAGAGGTTTTAGTTAAGTCAGTCATATGTAAATTTAGCAATATTTTGCATTGCAACATTTCACTATAAGTATTGTCATCGGGGTAGCTGCATAAGCACTGGTGGCTCGCTCTTCGCTGTCAACTAGTTTCACTAGAGTTAATTCATATTCTTTTCTACGGGCCAAAATTTGATTAATATATTCCCCAAGAATTGTGGCCTTAAAAGCATCCCAGGTGATTTGTGATGAGGCAGTTCCTGTATTAGTATCCCAATAGTTTTGAATGGAACTAGAGATTGCATCTCCTATGTCCTTATCCTGTATCCACTTGGGGTGAAGCTTCCAGAGGGCTTTATTCTTATAAGCACCAAAAGAACGGGAGATTTCAAGAGGTGCATGGTCAGAAAGTCCACTGGGCAAATATTGAGCTGATTGTATATGCGATAATAGTTCAGCATCCCCAAATGCTAGATCTATTCTCGCAGCTGATTTATGTGTAGATGAGAAGTGGGTAAAGGCAGTTTTCGCTTTGTTTTTCCATCTCCGTATCTCTGTAAAGCCGCATCTACACGCGTAGATGCGACGCCGATGTTGCTTATCAATCGAGCTGCTGATAAGATCCGACAGGACGGATCTTTCCACCGCCGATTCCCTGCTCGCTCCGCGCGAGGGTACAATGGCAGGGAATCGAGCGGAAGATAAGCGGTGCGGCGTGGGGACGAGCGGGAATCGAGCAGGTATTGATTCAAGCGCACGCGCGGCGAGCGGGGATGCAGAAGAGGCGATCCGGCGGCTAATCGAGCCGCCGGATCGCCGCCTCATCTACACGTGTAGATGAGGCTTAAGGGACATAGCATCTGCCCATTGGACTAAGTCAGAACTAGCCATTCTAGGCTAAAAAAGCAATATTATTAATTACATTATTTTCAGTACAGTTCCTCTTTAAAGCAAATCAGTAATGTTGTTCTGTCACACAACGACAATAAAGTGCTTGAATTTAGTGAAGGTAAAGTCAGATACTTACCTGTGGAGAGGGAAGGCTCTGTATAGGAGCCTTCCCATTCCTCCCTCTGTGTCCTGGTTTCAGTGATGTCACCACCGTTCACACACGATACAATAAAATGATCCGATTTTACGGCAATTCAATATATATGATCGGATCTCCCGAAAAAAAACGAACGTTTCTTTTTGGTTCAACTGAAATATCCGATCACATTTCCCGTTTTTGTTCCGAATTTTATAGATCCGGAATGCTGGAAATTTTTCTAAAGATTGTATGGTGTGTGTTAGATTTTCTGTTTATTAATTTACACCCCCTAACAATTTTCTCAGAGTTTCCAATAATTTTTACAATAATTGGGGAAAAATTGAACACAGGTGGGTGGTACATTGGTCATGTTTTTGAAATGTTACAATCAGTCAGAAAAAATGATTGCAATTCTTAAATTGAACAGATATTTAAAAATTGTATAGTGTGTGGCAAGCTTTAAAAGGATCTCATTATAGTAAAACTCTGAATAGTATACTCAGTCCTCAGGTCCCAGCTATACACCTGTATAAATATATAATATATGACCAATTATGATATATTAAACTTCTAATATAGTAAACTACTTTTCCTGGCCCCTTTTAGCTTACTATAAAGGGATTCTACTGTATGTACCCAACACACCTGTAATTGGCTGGTGCAACATTGTATTTGCCTAGCAACACTTGGCAGAGACCTGAACCGACCAATCAGGTATCACCTAGACCTAGCTGACTCAGTCTTTTCCTGTACAGAGGGCTGCAGCCAATCAACAAGGCCCTTACCTCAGAGAGGGAAAGTATGAATTTTACCTCATAAGGGGAAAGGAATTACCTCAGGCAGGATTACCACAGACCCATGGAGAGCCTGCTATTACCCTCAGGTAGGATTACCACAGACCCATGGAGAGCCTGCTATTACTTCAGACAGGATTACCACAGACTCATGGAGAGCCTGCTCTTACCTCAGGCAGGATTGCCACAGACCCATGTAGAGCCTGCTATTACCTCAGATATGATTGCCACAGACCCATGTAGAGCCTGCTATTACCTCAGATAGGATTGCCACAGACCCATGTAGAGCCTGCTATTACCTCAGGCAGGATTACCACAGACCCATGTAGAGCCTGCTATTACCTCAGATATGATTGCCACAGACCCATGGAGAGCCTGCTATCACCTCAGGCAGGATTACCGTAGAGCCTGCTCTTACCTCAGGCAGGATTTCCACAGAACCATGGAGAGCCTGTTTTATACTATACGGCCCTTTTCATTCCGAAGGGTTCTTGGAGGTGTATTTGACCAGTTAGTTAAATAGCTCTAGCAGGGATGACAGCGCTGCAATGAAGGGACTAAGAGGGGACAGGGAAGGCTCAGAAGGATCCATAGGCAAGTATCTGACTTTTTTTTTTTTTTTTTTCCTTTTTTTTATTTACTTCAGTTTAAAGGACAACTGTAGTGAGAAGAATATGGAGGCTGCCATATTTATTTCCTTTTGGGCAATACCAGTTGCCTGGCAGCCCTACGGGTCTACTTGGCTGCAGTAGTGTCTGAACCACACCAGAAACAAGCATGCAGCTAATATTGTCAGATCTGACTAATGTCAGAAACACGTGACCTGCTGAATGCTTGTTCAGGGTCTATGGCTAAACGTATTAGTCAGAGGATCAGCAGGGTGCCAGGTAACTGATATTGCTTAAAAGGAAATAAATATAGCAACCTCCATATCCCTCTCACCTCAGGTTCTCTTTAACTATCATATGAAACTATATACCATGAGGCTGCCTTCAGTGAACTATGTCGCTCTCCTCCCTGCGTTCCCTTGTGACGGACAGGGCAGTGGGTTTAGACTGGCTACAGAGGAATTGATGCAGCGCTATAATTTTTTTTTTTTATTTATTTTACAAAAACCTGTTTTGTTTATTTTTAACAACTTTTGTATGCATAATTAATTTAAATTAATTTTTTCTGAAATGCATATACCAAAACTGCACCTGGAACCAATACTAAGACTCCGTAACAAAAATTGCATCCTGTTTTTTATCATCCTACAAGTTGCAAAAGCTATTCTAATGTGTTCTGGCTTACTGCAGCACATTCTACTGTCACCATCTCTGTAATAAATCAACTTATCTCTCTCTTGTCAGACTTGTCAGCCTGTGTCTGGAAGGCTGCCAAGTTCTTCAGTGTTGTGGTTCTGTGATGCATCTCCCCCCTCCAGGCCCCTCTCTGCACACTGCCTGTGTATTATTTAGATTAGGGTAGCTTCTCTCTTCTCTCTTATCTTTTACAAGCTGGATAAATCCTCCTCTGAGCTGGCTGGGCTTTCACATACTGAGGAATTACATACAGGCAGAGCTGTCTGCACTCTTCCACTGAAGTGTCAGGCTGTTTCTTCCTGCAGATAGCTGCAGGGGGAAAGAAACACACAAATTATCTCTTGAGATTCAAAAGGAAGGGTGTATACAGCCTGCTTGTGTATGGATGTATATTCTATGTGTGGACATACTGTACATCAACCTACTTCCTGTTTTGGTGGCTGTCACGGACGGTTGCGGGGCCGCAGGCGCGTCTTGTAACCGCCCGTGAAGAAAAGCGATCGCACTCGATTCTCTGCATCGATTGCGCTTCAAATCGATACAATCTGGGTTGAGTGTGTAGGGGCAGCTGAAGTCTTCTCTCAGCAGAGAGATAGCACCAGCCCAAGTGCTGGATGGCTCTTTTGATATGCTAATGAGCCTGGGCCCAGAGAGTCCCTGGCTTCAAGCTGTGCTGATGGCCCATCCATCAGGTATAGACCATGAGGGCCCTTTTCCACCAGCTGAATCGCAAAACCGCAAACCGCTAGCGATTTTACAATCGCTACGGTTTGCTTTTTAACATAGGAATCGCGGTAGGTCATTTCCACTACCGCGATTCGCTTTTGTCGGGGACGCGAACGCGCGGCGGAGCGATAATTGCCACGATTTTGCTATGCAGTGCATAGCATAGCAAAATCGCGGCCGCAAACGTCGGGGGAATCGCCGGTTTTGCGATTCAGCAATCGCTAGCGTTCAGCATGAACGCTAGCGATTGCAGGTGGAAAAGGGCCCTGACAGAAGCAATCTAGTTGGGAGAAAAGCCAGACCCTCCGGCTCCCTCCCAGCAGGGGAGCTGACACCTAGCTAGCTGCCCCAAACTTCAAAGAGCCTTTGCCTGGGAATGACCTGCTATCAATCCCAGGGGTATCTCATATTCCATAAACTGCTATATGTATCATATTTTCTGTGTTGCCAGGCTGGCAGACCCTCCAAACTAACAGAGCATGCTTGGCCCTATCTGGTGCTGGTTCTGAAGAAATTTCAGACCATTCTGAGGGAAAGACTGCCAGTTAGGCAGTTCGAAAGTGCCCTGCTGATACCACAAGGGTCCCACCCCTCATGTTTGGTATCAGGCTGCTGGGTACATCGAGGCAGACCTAAAAATATTAGTAAATCTGCCCTGACCTGTACGGTTCTGTGAGATAGAGCCCATATATGGTTAAGGTATGATTTCGGGTTCCCAGGACAAGGGGAGGACTCATCTCATGTTCTAAGGGGGTGTGTGGCTCCCCGCCCTCACTCCCTCCTACTGAATCAGGGGCATAAGAATGGCAGAGGAGCCAAACTCAGTGTCCTCCACCCTGAAAACATCTTGAACTCATCGGTGCCAGCTTGAGGATATGCTGGCATCCACCTGGTCTGAACTCTGAACTTTGATTGAAACCCAGAACTCTGATTTTTCCCACAAAAAGGACATCTTTCCAGGAACTAAGTATTTTTCTCCCTTCTTTTTTTTTTTTTTTTTTTTACTATTAAAGTTTATTAACAGATCAATGAACATAAAGGATGCTTTAACAATAATCTATAAGCGTTAGCGAATAGATCCAAAGTGAGAACTGTAACATGAATCTATACATTTGTTCATTATTTTCATCAGCTCTTGATAACAGACTGTCAGTGTTAAGTATATCATGTCTTAGCGTATTGAGGTATTCTTGAGTGTAGGAAAGCTTAAAAACAAATAAAGGGCAGTTGCAATTGACAGCTTGTATGCAGCATAAGGTAATAGCATATGAGTGGTCACAAGTATCATAAAGCATTAGCCTGTGACAGGACGGTCATAGTTCGGTCTTCCTTCAACTCTGGGTAATAGGTGAGACTAGTAGGAAATTCTAATATCAGAGCTTCTAGAGGGGTTAAAATATAGCGGGGTAAGCAATTTTGTAAAGAGCAGTGAGTATTTGAGGCCAAGTATTATTGACCCATTAGGAGTTTATATTTTTGGGAGACTTGAAATTCGCTCCATAAGGCCCACGTGTAATTGAAGCGATCCATTTTATCAGAGGCACAAGCAATAATCCTCTCCATAGACTCCACAGACTCAACCCTTCCAATCCAATCCTTAACTGAAGGAATATTTGTTTGTTTCCAGAAGGTGGGAATAAGCGCTCTTGCTGCGTTGAGCAGGTGGATTGTAAGTGATTTTTTGTAGGATTTGGTTGGGCCTGGGGTGTCATGGAGGAGAAGTGAAGCAGGTATAAAATCTACCTTTTCCCAGGTTATTTCTTCAATTAGTGAGTGAATCTGTGTCCAAAACCTCTTGATGTTTGGACATTCCCAAAAGATATGTAGGAGTGAACCCTCTTCTTTTATTTTTTATACTGGCTATTACTGTTTTAATAATTGTTGATTTTAATAATTGTCTGTATATATTAATTATTTATATTGCGTGAATAAACGACTTTCTCCAAGTCATTCACTGTCCGCTACCCTGCTTATCAGCACACACAAAACTGATCCCGGGTCTCTGAAGATACGCTACTGTTTGTTTGTTGTTGGCTAGACAGAATACCGTGTGTTTAACCGTTTTATTCGCAGGACTAGTCAGTTAGTAAATCGGGTCCACTGGCCCATACCAGTGGTGGTGGCAGATACCGCGGAATCGTGTGTACGTTGTAATTACCCGTGTCTCACAGGCCCCCTTCTGGGTTGTCTGCGGCTAATTCTTAACGGTTCCTGCTCATTGACTGCGACCAGAGTTCGCACGATCTGTGCGCTGGCACCGTTTAGAAGGCTAAGTGTGGTCAGACCACTAGGGCTCCTGTGACAGTGGCCACTTTGTTTGTTTATAAACACACTTTTTAAAACTGTTTTTTACCACTTTTAATGCGGCGAGGAGCGGCGAAATTGTGACAGAGGGTAATAGGAGATGTCCCCTAACGCACTGGTATGTTTACTTTTGTGTGATTTTAACAATACAGATTCTCTTTAAGTGGTGATTAAGAGCTTGTATCTTTAGAAGCAGGTCAGCTATGCCAGTTCCGGGGGCTCCCATATTTATATTCTGACAGGTTCCCTTTCAGTACAGCAGAGCGAGGTGGAGCCTGGCAGCAGCGTTCTGTGTTCAGCTGTGTGATTAGCGGCTGCTGGTGCCAGGTTTGCACGCTGCTACGAGCTGGCGCTGATGCCAGGTGACGTCTCCTGTGGGCAGAGGCTGGCGCAGGGCTCTGCAGGTGACTGTTCATCGGCTGCATGCTTGAAAAGCTTCCAAAGCAGCACAGGATTTCTGTGATCACTTACATGCCAGGGCTGATATTTAGTCAGTAGAGATCAGGGGAGGGTTGTGTTCTCCCTAAGCCTGCACCTCAGATGGCAGTCGCAGTGTGGTATGTGAAATATGCCACTGCTCTATGGGAATCCTGTATGTCAGGCTTTGTACCGGGTGTTTGTATTGATTGCCCGTGTTGTAATAAGATCTTCGTTTGCAAAGAAAGCAGTGAAATAGAAGGCTGGAACGACGCACGCACGCACGCACGCACGCACACACACACACACACACACACACCTTTCTTTTCCTTTCTTGAAACTCCATTTTATTAAAGGCTCCTGGAAGCTTGCCTTTAGTGTGTGTACATACGTACGGGCATGGCCAAATTTTTCTAAAGGCTGAGAATTCCAGTGTGGTATTAAAGTGGCATGCTCTTAAAAGATTTGTCTTTTTTGTTTTGAATAGTGTGAGAAAGGGTTGCAAACTTTTTTTTCCCCTACACTACTGTTTGTATGCCCATTGGAGTTTTTTTGTTTTTATTTTTACCTCACTTCCTTCCTATGGGACCTCCTGGTTTCTTTTTGTGTTAATGTGGACCTGAACTCTTGCACAGGACAGAAGCAAAACCTAGAGAAATGCACCCTGTATGTATTTGGAGAGTTTAGCCTGTCTAATTCCCCCTCATCTGTGATTAATCACCACCGTAATTTGATCTCTCAAACAAACAAACACAGAACATTTATATCGCGCTTTTCTCCTGGCGGACTCAAAGTGCCAGAGCTGCAGCCACTAGGACGCGCTCTATAGGCCGTAGCAGTGTTAGGGAGACTTGCCCAAAGTCTCCTACTGAATAGGTGCTGGCTTACTGAACAGGCAGAGCCGAGATTCGAACCCAGGTCTCCTGTGTCAGAGGCAGAGCCCTTAACCATTACACCATCCAGCCACAGCTGTGTCCACTCAGGTATCTCCTCTACCATGGCAGAGCAGCTAATTTGTAAACACAGGATGTTGACAATCTATCTGCTTCAATTAAAGCAGGAAGTAGACACACTGCAGATTTATTGCAGGATTTCTATCAGCTGTAGCAAAGAAATGTTTTCTTTAAAGGTTATAATGCTCTTGCTTATCTTTTACAGCAGAGAAGTTGTTCTGAGTTCAGGTCCGCTTTAATAGGAAAACTAGTGAGAAAACGAATGCCTCTGAGGGTGTGTCCACACAGGGCAGTTGGCAGTGTTACTTTCACCACTTATCAGTTGCTTGTGAGTCTGTTAGTCACTTGCAGGTAGCAGCATGGCAGTTATATACAAATGTGGTAATTTGGACACCAGGGGAAACTACTATTGGAATATTGGTAAAATTACCGATATTCCAGTCAGTTGCTAATTACGATATTAAAATATCAGTAATTTTTACAGATATTTTACCAACACCGAACCTAACCCTGTTCACACACACGAGCCCTTCCTCTACCAATGCCTAACCTTAACTGACCCCCAGCCACAAAATCTGCTGATAATTAACACGCAGTTAAAGAGACTCTGTACTGAAATAAACATCCCCTGGGTAGTACTCATCTTGGGAGGGGGAAGCCTTAGGGTCCCAATGAGGCTTCCCCTCCCCTGTAGCTGCTGGCAATGCAGCGCTGACTCCCCCGAAGTCACCCGCAATCCTCGCTCGACAAGCCTGACAAGGCTTGCTATATTTACCTTTCCTGGCTCCAGCGGGGGCGCTGTTGTGGCTCTCAGCGCGGAAATAGACGGAAATAGCCGATCTCTGTCGGGTCCGCTCTACTACACAGAGCAGGAGACTTCTGCCTGAGCAGAAGAGCGGACCGACAGCAATCGGCTATTTCCGCATAATTCCGAGCGGAGAGCCGATACTGCGCCTGCGCTGGAGTCGGGAAGGTTAATATTTACATCCCCGCTGTTTGAAGTGGCACAGCGAGACAGCTGTGGGACACAGGAGGACGGGGGAAGCCTCAATAGGATCCGGAGGCTTCCCCCACCCGAGGTGAGTACCCCCCTAGGGAACTTTTTCCCATTACAGGTTTTCTTTAAGACATTAGTAACATTGATAGTACACTTTAAATCCCAATCGCAGGATTCATTTTTCCTTTTTAATGTGTTTCTCTTTAAGGGCTGGTTCACACGGACGTCTGCATGGCGTCGCGTTTGGGGCGTTGCTGCGGCTGCACGATCAGGCTTTCAGCAGCCTTCGCGTCGCATTCGGATGCGGTGGCGTTTTTTCTTCCCCTAGGGGGACATTAGGCGTCGCGGTTTGCCGCCCCTGGAAGCTACATGTAGCTTCCAGGGCGGCCACGAACGCAAGCGAAAATCGGGACCGGAACGCAGTGTTAGTGTAAACGCGTGTAAAAGCTCGGTGCAAACTCTCCCATTCACTTGAATGGGAGCGTTTAAGGCGTCGTTCCGAACGCTTGCGGTAAACGCTCCGTAAGCGTCCGTCTGAACCAGCCCTAAAGATGCAGCATGTTTTTACATTTCTGGCCACTTCCTCTGATCCCAGACTGCTGGGTAAGGTCCTGCACCTTGGGAGTCTGGGCCCCTCCCCCTCTCAAAAGGTACCACGATGTCCATATCATTTTGTTTGTTTACAATGCTTCTTCTCTTGTGTCGGGAGTGACACAGGGTGTGCTTTAAACAGCGATAAAGTATTTATATCTCCTTACCCCCTCACTTTCTTTCTAAGTTCATCAATGCTGTATCTTGGCTGGCATAGGGCAGTTGGGGGTTTGGTATGTAGGAATAATAAGCCTAGAACTAAGGTTTAACACTGAACTCCAGGCAGCAACTAAATGCACAGTAGAAGTAAAGTATGTAAACCATTGAGTATTTATCACTTACACACACTGCAGTGTTTCGCAGTGCTGTACTTGAAGCTAGAACAATGGGAGATGCTACAGGCAGAACTGTACGATTTATTGAGCCTTCCCAGCTTCCACTACTAATCACTGGCAAGACGAAAAGAGGGTTGTGACATTCACACCTCCAGCTGTATGCATTGATCTGTATGTGGAGTACACAGGCAACCGGATCAATGCCTGTTATTTATGTTATGCATTTGGTGAATACTAATTAACACACATTATAAACGAAGCTGTCTAGTATGGAAAAAATATATATGCTTATAAAGGAAGCACGTTCAGTGAATTACAGATCATTATGCAACTGGTCAGAGTTAAACTATTTAAAGTGAATGGGAACTAATAAATAAAAATCAACCAGATACTCACCTAAGGAGAGGGAAGGCTCTGGGTCCTAATGAGCCTTCCCTCTCCTCTCCTGGTGCCTGCATTCCAGCGCTGGCTCCCCATACTGCTTTCTCTGCCGCCGAAGGGAAGCTTCGTAAGTCTTCCGGAGCCCGAGTGCTCCCAAAGGCGGACAGGTCCATACTGCACACGCGCGAGCGCCCTCTCTTGCGGACTCACGCATGCGCAGTACGGAGCCGCCCGTCTTTGGGAGCACTCGGGCTCCCGAAGACTCCCAAAGCCTCCATCGGCGGAGGATTCAAAGGGGGGAGCCAGCACTTAACGGAGGGGACCGTGGGAGGAGCAGAAAGGCTCTATATAAGACCCAGAGCCTTCCCTCTCCTTTGTTAGGTACCTGGTTTATTTATTTATTTTTTAACTTCCCATTAGCTTTAAAGCAAACCTGTGAGATCATTGGGAAAAATGTAAGATACTTACCTCTGTAGAGAATCTTCCCGACCACCGCTGGACACTGCCCCCTTTCCCCAGTCCCTGGAAGTTTGCGGCCGCGCTCCTATCTGTATATAGTGCGTGGTCGCACTGCGCAGGCACAAGACATCTTGCACCTGTGCAGTAGCACAAAGCCCGTTTTGGAAGAAAAAAAGCCACGCCCGATCAGCTCTGTTCTTCTGTGCAGAGGTCTCAACTGTAAGGATGGTCGATGTGATGCATCATGCAAATAATTTCAAATTGATGCAGGATTATGCAAATTTTATATGCAAAATTTATACAGTTTGAAAATGGACCAAACAAATTTTTCCTTCAGCAGGATTTGACTGGTTAATTTACAAGCAGCATACATTTGCATACATAATTTGCATAATGTTGTACCAACTTGAAATTATTTGCATCTCAATGCATTTCCATCCCTACTCGGCGGTGCCCCTAAATTGTCTTAACTTTTATACTTGTCCTGCGCTTCTCCTCGACATGATGTCACACCTGGCCTGCTACTTACCCTCCATGAGCTCTGTGGGCAGAAGTGCCTGCATGCCCTGAGAGTATGGCATAAAGGATAATCAATGTACAATGCATTCAGTAAAAACACATGGGTTCTTGATATTGTATTATCATTACACAGCTGCACTCAGTGAATGGAGGGGTGAGCTGCACTGGCAGTCAGTGAAGCTCTTCTTCTGGGCACAGTACAGTTATTCTTGGGCTATGGCACTTATTGGCAGAGACTTTGTAGCTGTTGTGTAAAATATGTATATACAGTAACAAGTTGCTCTAGTGTGCTGTAGTTATTAGCAGGTGCATTAGATAAAATTAGCAGCAACCGTTACAAGCAATCCTTTAACCCCGTAACTCATACACTAAACATTAACTGCCGTGTTGTAAAAATAAAAGGTTCATAAATACTTGAAGTTGTTTCGTCTGCACAGACACATGAGCCACACACAGTTTCCTGCTGGGCTCAATTCACTAAGCAGTTTAGACTAGTCTTCAAATGGTTTTTAGTCTACTGATGGTTTGGTGTAATGTTTTAGACCTGTTTTTAGACCTGGTCTAACATTCAGTAATTACACAATTCACAAAGGCGAGCAAGGAGTGACCACGCCCACTTTTTCTGACAGAGATTAGACCAGCTGATTTCTGTCGGTAACGTAATTCTGTGAGGTATTTCTGATGTGAGGATGGACCCTTTTGAATTAATTATGCAGGAGATTAATTGTATCCAGAGGAGAGTTCATCAGAGGAGGAGGATGTCAGTCATAGCTACCTGTTTGTGAATTGCATCTTTTGATAATTTCCCCTGCTTTACCCACCTAATTACTAAATGGTTTAGACCAGGTCTAAAAACAGGTCTAAAACATTTGGTAATAGTAAATTCCCCTTTGATGCAACTGACCAAACCATCAGTAGACTAAAAACCATCAGTAGACTAGTCTAAACTGCTTAGTGAATTGAGGCCAATTCTCCCCATTCCCTTTAAGGTGAGACTCCTATTGTAGTGCTTGCCATCGCCTTTCAGTAGAAGCTGTAGTCTGGGTTCCTGCTCACCCTCCTCCTCTCCTCCTGAAGTGTTTTATCGGAGGATAACAAGGTCCAGGCTGCCACTTACCCTACTCACCCTACCTCCAGCAGTGCCTTCTGGAAAGGATGTAGTCTAAACTACCACTAATCCTACCTGAAGTGTCTTCTGGGAAGGATGTAGTCTGGGCTACCACTACCCCTACCTGCAGCCATGTCTTTTGGGAAGAATATAGTATGGGCTGTCACTTACTCTACCTACAGCAGTGTCTTCTGGGAAAGATGTAGTTTGGGCTACCCACTATCCCTACCTCCAGCAGTGCCTTCTGGGAAGGATGTAGTCTGGGCTACTACTACCCCTACCTGCAGCAGTGTCTTTTGGGAAGAATATAGTATGGGCTGCCACTTACTCTACCTGCAGCAGTGTCTTCTGGGAAGGATGTAGTATTGGCTGCCACTTACCCTACCTGCAGCAGTGTCTTCTGGGAAGGAAGTAGTTTGGGCTACCACTACCCCTACCTGCAGCAGTGTCTTTTGGGAAAAATATAGTATGGGCTGCCACTTACTCTACCTGCAGCAGTGTCTTCTGGGAAGGATGTAGTTTGGGCTACCACTTACCCTACGTGCAGCAGTTTCTTCTTCTGGGAAGGATGCAGCTTGGGGCTACCCACCATCCCTACCTGCAGCAGTGTCTTCTGGGAAGGATGCAGCTTGGGCTACCCACTATCCCTACCTGCAGCAGTGTCTTCTGGGAAGGATATAGTTTGGGCTACCACTTACCCTAAGTGCAGCAGTTTCTTCTTCTGGGAAGAATGTAGTTTGGGCTACCCACTATCCCTACCTGCAGCAATGTCTTCTGGGAAGTATATAGTATTGGCTGCCACTTACCCTACCTGCAGCAGTTTCATCTGGGAAGTATGTAGTATTGGCTGCCACTTACCCTACCTGCAGCAGTTTCTTCTGGGAAGTATGTTGTATTGGCTGCCACTTACCCTACCTGCAGCAGTTTCTTCTGGGAAGTATGTAGTATTGGCTGCCACTTAACCTACGTGCAGCAGTTTCTTCTGGGAAGGATGTAGTATTGGCTGCCACTTAACCTACGTGCAGCAGTTTCTTCTTCTGGGAAGTAAGTTGTTTTTGGCTCCCCACTATCCCTACTTGCATCAGTGTCTTCTAGGAAGGATGTTTCTCTGGGCTACCATTTTCCCTTCCTCCAAAAGTACAATCCAAGGGGTCCGCACAAAGGTAGAATAAAGCCTTGTTTATCCACAAATCAAGACAACAGTCCATTCACAAAAGATTTTGTAAATGGACTGTTGCTACAATATGTGAATAAACATAGCTTTATTCTACTTTGAGTGTGCGGACCCCCTGTATTGTACTATTGAGTACTTTCGTCCAGCACCCCAGGAATGGGGAGCAACTCCTACCCTATTTACTTCCTCCGACAGTGTCTTCTGGGTAGGATGTACTCTGAGCTAACACTATCCCTTCCTTCTGAAGTGCCTTCTGGGATGGTTACATTCTGGCCTTCCACTTACCCTACCTCCAACAGTGCTTTCTGGGAAGGTTGTACGCTGGGCTAACACTATGCCTTCCTCCAGCAGTGCCTTCTGGGATGGTTACAGTCTGCGCTGCCACTAACCCTCCCTCCAGCAGTGCCTTCTGGGAAGGATGCAGTCTGGCCTACCATTAACCCTTCCTCCAACAATGTCATTTGATAGGGTTGTAGACTGAGCTGCCAGAATAAGTATTATTAATGATTCATATAGCGCCACAATCTTTGGCGCTGTACAACAGTAACAATACAAAATAAACAATACAACAGTTAATACAAGACAAGTGTGAATAACAGCTGTGGCAGTGAACAATTTAAATACATATTTTACACAGAGGTGGGAAGTATGTACACCCATTACACAGCATTGTGAGACAAAAGGGGAGGAGAGCCCTGGCCAAAAGGCCTTACAGTCTAATGCTGGGTACACACACGTTTTTTTGTGCGATTTAGCCACCCGATCGTTTTTCGGCACTCGATTTCGTGCTCGATTCTCTTATCTATATTCGTTTTTCTTATCTTTTTCCATTCACCGCTATGAGAAATCGAGCGTGGAAACGATCGGGAACAATATCCGACAATATCTGATCCATCTATCGCACAAAAAAACATAATGTGTGTACCCAGCATAAAGGTTCAAGGTATAGGACAATAGGTAAAGGGAAGCAGTGTATGGGGTGGTAGAAATGGTGGTCAGTGGGCAAAGTGTCCTAGGTAGGAGAGTATGCTTCCCTGAAGAGGGGAGTTTTCAGATTGTGCCTAAATAGAGTGAGGGTGAGTGGTGGATGTTTTGAGAGGGAATGTTCCAGAGGAGAAGAGATGATCGAAAGAAGTCTTGTAAGTGGGAGTGAGAAGAGATGACCAGGGAAGAAGGACAGAAAGCTATTGTTTGTAGAGCGGAGATTGCGTGTAGGATAGTGATATCTGGAAATAAGTTGATTTAGATAGGAAGGGTCAAGGTTGTGAAGAACTTTGTAGGCGAGGATAAAGGTAGCCCTACACTGGTCGATTTGCCATCAGGTCGACCAACAGAGATCCCTATCTGATCGAATCTGATCAGAGAGGGATCGTATGGCTACCTTTACTGCAAACGGATTGTGAATCGATTTCAGCATGAAACCGATCACAATCTGTGAAGCTGAACCAGAACCCCCCCATACATTACCTGATCTGGCCGGCGCAAGTCCCCCGGTCTCCGCTGTCTTCTTCTCTGCACTCGGCTCCAGCTTCACTTCCTGTCCGGGGAAGTTTAAACAGTAGAGGCTGCTCTACTGTTAAAACTTCCTGCCGGGACAGGAAAAAGTGAAGCCTACCAGACTCTGAGCCCAGCGGAGATGGAGCAGCGGTGACAGCGGGAACACGCGCTGGCGGAACAGGTAATGTATTGCCGCTGTATTCTATTGGTCGTCGGACATTCGAACGCTGCTATCGACGCACTCCCGACCCGCGGGCGATCGAGCGAAATCTTCCGCACGGACAGGAACGATGGGAATCGACGGGAACGATAGATTTCGGTTGGAAATCGATCGTTCGGTCAACGTTTGCGCAACGATTTCACAGCAGATTCGATCACAGTGATCGAATCTGCTGTATATCGGCGGGAAAATCGTTAGGTGTATGGGCCCCTTAAGGATTTTAAAGAGTAACTGTTAAGCATAAAATCCAAAACAAGTTCTCAATTAGTAGCTGTTAAATATTGAAAATTGATGCTATCCAGGCAATTCAAAAGCTTAAAATCAATCTAATTTTTTTCCCCAGTAAATTATCTCTGCTCATGCCCCCAAGCTCTTATATCGTATGCACGGCCGCAGAAGGGAAGTTGCAGTGTATACTAACGCAGCTTCATTGGCTGAAACCTCTATGCCTCCAGTTCTCCCCGCCCACATCTCTCTCCTCCTCTCTCATTGGCCGCCTAGTCTCTTTCAGTGGCTGCAGGCAGCCAGCTGCTAGGATGCAGGGGGGGGGGCAGCACCTGTCCTTGGCCCCCTCCTTTAGTGTGCCATGTCTGCCCCTTCTCCGCACTCCAGCCGCATCCGCCTCCCCCGCGTCCCCCATCGGTATCTCCTCCCTGCACTATTACAGAGCTCAGCGGGGAGGAATAAAGGCAGCACACACAGACTCACCTACTAATAGTTCCGCTGGCGGTAGTGCAGAGATTGTAGACCGTAACTCCAGTGCTTGGAACCAATAGTAGGTGAGTTTGTGTGCACTACCTTTATTCCTCCCCACTGTGCTCAGTAAAAGTGCGGGGAGGAGGGGAGATGCGGAGGGGGGAAAGTTTCAGCCTGTGGGACAAAGATGGCCCCTGCCACAAACAGAATTCTCTTCATTTACCATTTTAAATTCTTGGAAATCAAGATGTGGACAGTACAATACATCTGCTATGTAAGTAGAGCAAGCAATTATCTACCTGCCTATGTGTTTTTTTTCCAGGCTATTAGTTGCTGTTTAAAGAGGAGCGGTCAGCCATACGATCTAAGAAAATAACAAAAAATAAGTAGATAAATTCTTGGTGTGCTTATAGAACATGTGTATTGCACTGTCCACGTTTTTATTTTAGTGATTTTTCTACTGTAAAAAAAAGAGAAAACCCTTCTTAGCATTTCCCATTTTAAGTGTGGCTATTTTGAAGCCAATCCTGATGTAATTTCCTCCTTTACTCTACTCTGCCTGATTTGCCCACCCTTCGCTATAGAAAGTGCATTGTCTCAGCATGAGAAATATTGGCCAGAGAGGAGCAGAGGTGTGGGAGGGGAAAACAGGAGGGAAAGAGGCTTCAGCCAATCATGCTGCATTCGTTAAGTCTGAAGGGAAGTAGAGAAGCTAAAGATGACAACCCAGCATGCCTTGCAACTTCCTTTTTGTGTACCAAATAAGAGTCAGGTAAACTGGGGAATGATCATTTATCAACAAGAAAAGTAATAGTGATTTTAACTGTTGGATTGCCTGGTTAGCATCCTTATTACTTGTTTACCAGATAAAAATAAAGAATTGATTTTTGATTTTATGCCCGACAGTTACACTTCTTTAAAGGGGTTCTTTCGCGAAAAAAGTAGGCAGTTAAACAATGTGACAGATGACAGGTTTTGGGCCAGTCCATCTTTTTAAGGGGGATTCTCAGGGCTTTCTTTGTTTTCAACAGCATTTCCTGAACAACAGTTGCAAAATCTAACTGACATAATAGTGTGCAAGTGATTAGGAAGGCCGGCTGGTATCTTGCTATTTTGGCAGTTAAACTGTTGTTCAGGAAATGCTGTTGAAAACAAAGAAAGCCCTGAGAATCCCCCTTAAAGGGAAGGTTCAGGGAGGGTGGGTAAAAAATAAAAATCAAATTCCACTTACCTGGGGCTTCCTCCAGCCCGTGGCAGGCAGGAGGTGCCCTCGCCGCCGCTCCGCAGGCTCCCGGTGGTCTCCGGTGGCGCGCCCGACCTGGCCAGGCCGGCTGCCAGGTCGGGCTCTTCTGCGCTCCAAGGCCCGGAACTTCTGCGTCCCACGACGGCGCTCTGACGTCATCGGACGTCCTCCGGGCTCTACTGCGCATGTGCAGAACTACTGGCCAGGTCGGGCGCCCCACTGGAGACCACCGGGAGCCTGCGGAGCGGCGGCGAGGGCACCTCCTGCCTGCCACAGGCTGGAGGAAGCCCCAGGTAAGTGGAATTTGTTTTTTAGTTTTTGCCCACCCTCCCTGAACCTTTCCTTTAAAAAGATGGACTGGCCCAAAACCTGTCATCTGTCACATTTTTTAACTGCCTACTTTTTTCGCGAAAGAACCCCTTTAAATTGTATCCTTTGTGTAACTGGCAGCCAATGAAGGGACTAAGGGCCCATTCCCACTACAGCGAATTCGCATAGCCAATACAAGTGGATGGGACTGTTTGCACTTGTAAGGATTTCTGAGCATTTTCGTCCGTGTCAAAAATTCGCATGGCAGAGCCATTGAAAAGCACACGGGCACTGCCATGGTTAAATTCGCATACAGCATCATTCATGCGAATTTGCATGAAAATTTGCATACAAACGAATTTTTTCCGCTGCGATTCGCACCGCACAAGTGGTAATGGGCCCTGACAGAGGGGGACTGGGCTGGAGAAGCAGGAGGAGAGGTGGGTGACTCGTGCAGCAGAGTTCATGATGGACTGTAACAGGGCTAAACTGTTAGCAGGGAGGCCACAGAGCAGAGAGTTGCAATAGTCTAGTCGTGAAATAATCAGTTCTAAAAACGGTGTAGGAGGCACCCTAATGGATCTAATAATGGCTTAGTATATATAGTAGTATATAGATCTCTCCTCTTCAAGGATAAACCACAAAGGTAAGTATACTTTTTATCCATACACATTAGACAAAGCGTTTCACGGGTGCTCCCCCGCTTCCTCAGGTCAACACAAAAGGTGCCTTCATAGCAGTATAACACAGAAGTGAATGGCTCTCTAATCTTGGAGGTGATTTCAACCACCAGGATTCACACCAGTGAAATAACCAGGGCATGCACCAGACGTTTTGTAGTGTCCTGTGTGAGAAAAGGGCGGATGCAGGAGATGTTTTTTAGGTGGAGGCGACAAGAGGAGGATAGTTTGGCAATGGGCATTATTCACAAAGCTTTTTCACCTGGTTTCCTCTGTTTTCACCTCATATGTGTTACATTTTAAGCTTCCAAAGAGCAAACATTTTATATTATTAAGGTAAGAAAAGTAATATTGAAATTAAGTTAATCAGGAACAACTTACTTTAGATGATTATTTTGCTTTTAAATGTGTTGAAAGGTTATTTTGATCTATTAGGAGATACATAAGTCATGTATGAGAAGTTTTGTGAATAGAGCCCAATGTGTGGCTTGAATGAGAGAGAACGAAGTCCAATAGTATCCCTATCTCTAGCAGTGCCTTCTTGGACGGTTGTAGTATGGGCTGCCACTTGCCTCCCTCCAGCTGTCCTCTAGGGGAGATGAGCTTGGCATAGGCTGCCACTATTCCTCCCTCCAACAGTGCCTACTGGGATGGGGTGTAGTGTGAGAACAACATCACTGATATGCCAGTACTGTTATGCAATAGGAGTGGTGCAATGATGATAACTTCAGCATAGCGTGAACTGACATGTTTACTTTGGCATTGCTGTATTATTGTTGGAGGCTTTAGATTTACTTAGGAAAATGTGTTTGGGTAGATGGATTGATAAGGTGATACACTGTTTGCACCACCGATCATTTAAAGCTGAAAGTACTTTTGAGAAGGGTGACAAATATTAAGTGCAATTTGTACAATGTCAATCAGAAATACACACAGGTGCATGGACATGTTGGAAATCGATTTGACTCGGTCTATCTGTGAAGAAATTGCATGGTGTGTACCAGGCATAATACTTATAGCCATAGCCCTTGAATAAGCATGCAGATAAGATGTTTGACTGGATCTGCCACATGCTTGTTTCAGGTGTGTGAGTCAGACAGGACTGTGGAGTCGGTTCAAATATCATCCAACCCCTCAATCTATGAAACCTCTGACCAGGGCTGTGGAGTTGGAGTCAGAGCAATTTTGGGTACCTGGAGTTGGAGTCTGAGTCTGAAGATTTTAGTGCTGTATCTAGAGCCCTGGTAAGTATATAGACTAAGGAGTCGGAGTCGAGGAGTGTGAGTCATTTTGGGTACCTGGAGTTGGAGTCTGAGTCGGTAGTTTCATAAACGTCGGAGTTGGAGTCGGATAATTTTTGTACCGACTCCACAGCCCTGCCTCTGCCTCCAGGTACTCAACAATCAACTGACTTCTCGACACCAGAACCCTGGCAAGGCTGTGCAGTCAGTACAAAAATCATCTGACTCCAACTCCCTCTCCTCAGTTTGTGAATCCACAGACTCCAGGTACCCAAAAATTGCTCCGACTCCACAGCCCTGGATTCAGACACTTGTGATGCAGCGAAGATCAGCAGGATGCCAGTAAATGGTACTGTTTAAAGAGACACTGAAGTGTCAAAAAAAGCATCTTTTTATTTAATAAAAGTGTCTAACACTTTACGCTGTACACTATCTAAATCCCCTCAAACTCCCCCCTCCCTCTCCCCTGCAAAATCCACAACTTTCTTGGCCCTGCCTCACATGTGTCTGTCAGTGGCGGATCTCTGCCTCTCCCCCGCCCCTCTCAGTGAAGGAAGGCTGAGAGGGGCGGGGAAGAGGCGGCAATCCGGGTTGACAGACGCGTGTGAGGCAGAGCTGCGGCTCATAGCCCTGCTTCACATGGAAGCGCTGCCCGGATTGCCCCCCGGCGAGTTTGGGGATATTTATTTAGATTAGAGCGGCGGGGATGCAGCCGTTTAGGTAGGGTTATTATGTTAAACCATACATGTCAAACTCCAGCCCGCGGGTCAGATCTGGCCCTCGGAGCCATTAAGTGTTTTCCCCACTTTGCATTATGTTTGGCCCTCTCTGACCACCATGGAAGCCATGTTGGAGGTGCAGCCTTAGAAAACCAGGGAAGTCATATGGGGAAGTAGGGGAAAGCACTGAACACTAGGGAACTGTATAGGAGAGGGCGGGGGTTATTAGACACCAGGGAACTTTATAAGATGGCCACTAGACATAGAGGTTGGCCCGCGACTAGGTCTCAGCGCGCAATTTCGGCCCACTTTGTATTTAACACCCCTGTGTGAAACACTTTTATTAAATAAAAAGATTGTTTTTTTGAGACTTCAGAGTCTCTTTAAAAGGAAATAAATATGGCAGCCTCCATATCTCTATCACTTCAGGTTAGGGCTGCTCAAACCCGGATTCGGGAGACACCCGGATAGTTTGCTATCCGGATAGCTCCCAGTAAACCTGTGCGGGGTGGGCGGGGAGGGGGTTAAGCTTACCTGTCTGACGTCTTCTTCATCCGTCCCTGGCGCCTCCCCCGATGCGGTCCACGCGCACCACATGACTACAAACACCTTCCTCCTTCAACCCAGAAGGAGGAAGTGTTTGTAGTCATGTGACCGCCGCGTGGAACGCATCAGGGACGGACAAAGAAGACGTCAGACAGGTAAGCTTGACCCCCCCGCCCACCCCACACAGGTTTACTGGGAGATATCCGGATAGCAACTATCCGGGTGTCTCCCGGATCCAGATTTGAGCAGCCCTACTTCAGGTATTCTTTAATAGTGGTTGCTGATCTGCTGCTTTGCTTACCTGTGTTGGCAATAGGTAAAATTCTCTGCTTTGCATGGCCTAACCATATAGTGACTGAAGCTTATATCCAGTTGCTTTATTTTTCTTAAAGAGGAACTCCATTGAAAATTATGTAATAAAAAAGTGCTTCATTTTTACAATAATTATGTATAAATGATTTAGTCAGCGTTTGCCCATTGTAAAAGATTTCCTCTCCTTGATTTACATACTGACATTTATCACATGGTGACATTTTTACTGCTGGCAGGTGATGTTAGTGGAAGGAGATGCTGCTTTCTTTTTTGGCTGTTGTAAAACAGCTGTAAACAGCTATTTCCCACAATGCAATGAGGTTCTCAGACAGGAAACTGCCAGGGCCATGGTCCTCACAGTTTCCTGTGGGAGGGGTTTTACCCCAATATCAGCCATACAGAGCCGTTTGTGAAAAAAAATAGATTTCTCATGTAAGAGGGCGTATCGGCTACTAATTGAGATGAAGTTCAATTTTTGGTCACTGTTTCTCTTTAAGTGATTTAAAATATAATATTTTCGTCTTTCTACTGGTGAACTTTAGCATTTAGGGCCCATTCACACTAGAGTGTTTTGCGGTTGATTTTGGCGAAACGCTCAAATGCTACTGCTTTTTAAAAACGCTAGTGTAAAAAAACCCTATGGGCCCGTTCTTACTTAAAGCAGTAGGCAGCCATATTATACCAGAAAAAAACCTACATATAAGTAGATAAATACTTGTTCTTCTTGCATAACTTGTGTTTTGTACTGTCCGCGTTTTGATTTCAGTGAATTTTTTATAGTAAATGAAGAGAAAACTCTTTCTGGCATTTTCCATTTTTACTTCTTCTGACTGAAGCCAATACTGATGTCATTTCCTCCCTTACTTTTTTTCTGTACTTTCATATCTAGCTTGCTTTGCAAACATGTGAGCACAGCATAGTTTGTGTTCCAGCAGCTTCTGCAGAGGGGTGAGGTGTATTTCCCTTCTCAGCCTCGTGTGTCGCACTGAACTGCCCTCAGCCAATTAGTGAGGAGCAGGAATGTGGGAGGGGAGATAACAAGCTTCCTTCTTGTCTACAATGTACCAAGTAGAGCCAGGCTGACTGAGATAAGATTTATTACAGCAGAAACCTTTATGATTAGATTGGAATGCTTGCAGTGCATAGTTGGGCTGCAGGCGGCATAATAAAAAGAGAGCAGTGGGTAAATGGAACTTGATTTTCTGGCTGACAGTCCTGTTTAAAAAGAAAAAAAAATAATTCAAGCAGAACTCGTCCGATCTTAGCAATCGGACAGGACTTTTTTTTTCTTGATGGTCGGGGTTGTGGCTTTATCTATGCGGTGGGGAGGAGGGGAGGTGTTCCTACAGTCTGTGACGCGTCCCCGCTGCTAATGCTGCTCTTCCTGGGGCTCTGTGCAGAGTATTAGTGCAGCGAAGCACTCTGACACTCACCTCTCCAGCTGGTGCACACCTTCCTCTGTGCTGTTGTTATCTCCCAGTGCCCACACTCTGTACTGTCCTGGCATCTCATCTAGCAACTGCACAGCAGCCGTGACCAGGAGAGTTGTGCGCATGCACGGCCACAATTCTTTCCAAACCTTGCATGCGCAGATCTCTCCTGGCCATGGCTGCAGGAGCGTGATCGAGGAGGCACATGGATGGGACAGTGCATGAGCTGGAAAACTGCTGGGGGACAGCAGCATGATGAAGGGGTGGCCAAACAAATTGATGGGCCACTTAAATTATCAGGGGGCTGGAAGAAGTTCTGGTATGAATTAATCTCTGTTTTGTTTTTTTTTTCTTTCTTTTTTTTTCTTTCTTTACTTTAGTTCAGGTGTGCTTTAAGTTGTCTGACTGGTGTTCAGCATTCAAGTCACAGAGGGGAAAACAAGTTTTTCCAGTTGCGTAAATATGTGCGATTACATCCGCTGTGTTGTTAGTAGTACTCTGGGGATTAAGCAGCGAGTCGGCTTTTGTGCTGTGTAAAGTGCGCTCAATTTTTACCGCAGTGGCCCATTATACTGCGTGCAGCTTCGCCGCCTGGTAATAGAAACGCTCTTTATTTAGTGCACGCTCGCAATTAAGTCTGTCTGCAGTAACCCGGGCTATGTATTCTGTCAGTGTTTAAATGGAGAACAAATTATACTTAATGAAGCACTTCAGCTCATTTCATGGCCTCTCTTATATCTTCGTCAGGTTTCATTACCAGCTGCGTTCTCGTGGTGCTTACATGAGCTTTCGAGGGCAGTAAATTGACTTGGAGCTGTGGGTTATTTAAGGTTATGCGTTGTTGTAATATCGACCCCAGTTAAACTTACTGATTGGAGACAGCAGTTAGTAAACACATTACCGTGTTATACAGCTGATCTAAGGGTGGTTGTTAAACATTGAACTCAAGTCACAATGCAAAAAAAACTCCAAAAAACGAAAGCAGGCTACAAGCTATGCTAAACCGATCAATCCCAATCTGATTGGAATTAGATCAGATAGTGATCGAATCTACATCACATGGTGAACTCATTTTTCATAGATTTCAGCAGAAATTGATCTAGCATCAATCAAATTGTAATCAGTGTGGCCATTGATCAGACTCCAAATCGATAAATTGGCAGAAATGAATTGATTGAAAGTGAATTTTTCAGATATTTTTGGTACAATAGATGGTGTAAACTGAAACGACCTGAGTCGATTAAAAAAACGAATACGTCTGTGGGCAGCATTAGTTGTTGTCGTAAAAATGCTAAGCAGCTTCCACTAACAGGACATAGACACACAACATTTATATCGTGCTTTCCTCCTTGTGTACACAAAGTGCAGCCACTAGGGCACACTCTGTAGGCAGTAGCAATGATAGGGAGTCTTGCCCAAGGTCTCCTCACTCACTGAACAGGTGTTGGCTTACTGAACAGGAAGAGCTGAGATTCCCAGGTCTCCTTTGTCACAGGAGGTGCCCTTAACTAGTACACTATCCAGCCACTGGATCAATAGCAGAATTACAAAATATGCCCTGCCCCTTAGCCCACGTCTTGCAATGGTGACCCCATAGTCAGGTGGGCCAAATGCCTGGAATCCTATACCTAGTTCAGTCAATGAATGGCGACCGTTACCGCTGCCAAATACAGTGCCATGTTGCCTTGTACCTCAGCATGCAAAACCACAACAAACGTGGAAAACGGTCTAGGCAACAGTATGGATCCTTTCCATGTGTCCGCCGTGTATATGGTGTCTGCTGCGGTGCAATATAACCAAGCTGGTGTGAACCAAGCATAATCATAGTTTAGTTTTAAATTCCTTGTTAAAGTTAAACTTAAAAAAGAGCTTCAGGTAGTTTAGTTAAATTCGGCATTAACCACTTCCGGACCGGGCTAGTTGAAATCTATGCCCTGTTTGGGACCTGTTATCCCTGCCAGGGCATAGATTTCATTTAACCCGCTGCATCCTCCTGCCGATTCCGCCAAACGCGCCACTCTCTTGTCGCTAAAGCCACTGGCCCTGCTTTCGGTATGACAGCAGAGCTCTGTGTGCCGGTCAGTAGCCAATTTCATTGCTCCTAACCCCGTTATTACTGTGAGCCAATCTCAAGATGTTTGCTTGTAAGTAGGGGGCTGTCTGTAGTTATGTATCACTGACATCTTCCATAGCGGTGTACAGAGTATACATACAGTCCTGTCACTAACTGTCCCTCAGAGGCGGTAACAATATAATTCCTACCATAATCATATGTCCATAGCAGTCTAGGGCCAATTTAGGGGATGCCAATTAATGTATGTTTTAAGGATGTGTGAGGAAAGATGGTTGAAGGGTGGAGCTTAACTCCTTTTAGAAAAGACAACTGTGTGATGGTATTTCAGCAGCTTGCGTCTTTGGAGCTTATTGTTTTCACTGCAGTTTTCTGAAGGCAGCAAGTCAGACGACACTTGCCTTTATATTACTTTTAGTTCTGATCTGATATTGTTTGATTTCTCCTTAAAATAAGAGGGCGAAAGTATCCTGAGTATCCCTGCCCAAGCAAGGAACACCCACATAGGTTAGCTGGCATGACAGCAGGGCAAGGGTGGAAGAGGGAATTTTCATGCCAGGGAGAAGCCAGTGAAAGCTACTGGAGAAGAAGAATCATCTTGCAGTGTCTCCCTGTGTGCTGTTACAATAAGGACACTCCCCTAGTGGTAGCTTACACATTTTGGAAAGTTGGGTACAGCTATTTATTGTTTTGATTTTAATCTAAAACTGTATAAGCTTCAATTTAGCTCATTTACAATGTACTTCATGGGAAGATAGAGCAGCTGGTAGTGTTACAAACTGTCCAGATGATTTAGATGAAGATAGTTGAAGGTAGGACTGCAGTACTACTACTAACCATTAACCATTAGAGTGCAAAGGTGTAAAAAAAAACAAAACAGTGCAGCTAGAATTGTGTGCTACCTCTAAACCTTTTGTCCTTTTCTAAAATTAAAGAACCAGAAATGACTCATTCTGACCGGAGTGCCCCGGGCCATCTGCTATCCTGAAGATAAAATGTGTAAAAAAAAATCACTTGATTCATTACAAAAAAGGCAATGACAGATTTGTTTTCACTGAGTTATATAACCTCTGTTTGGCTCCGTGAAGTTGGCCCCTCTACAATCAGCACAGATAAAAGTTCCACTGTGTTTGGTTAGTACTACGTTTCTGCCCATCTGTGCTGCAAAAATTAAGCTTTGTGCTGCTATAGCTTCAAAGATGATGGCTATTATTTTTTTCCAGATGGTGACCTCACCCAACTTCCCCACAACAGCGTACAGACATGAAACCGGTGTGATTGGTTAGTGCCGCGTTTGTGCCACAGAGATGACTGTTCTATGTCTCTATTTAGAACTCTTCAAAGCAGGATTGTATGCCACCAAAATCAAATTCCATTTACCCACTGCTCTGTGTTTATTATGCATTCTACAACTTGACCCTGCATTGCAAGAATTCCAATATAATCATAAATGTTTCTACTGTAATAAAACTAATATCAGTTAGCCTAGCTCTATTTTGTACATTACCGGGCAGAAGGAAGCTTATCTTCCCTCTCACATTCCTGCTCCTCACTGATTGGCTGAGGGCAGTTCAGTGTGACACAAGGCTCAGAAGAGAGAAGCTGTTGAAATATGATCTGTGCTGTGCACACATGTTTACAAAGCAAACGCAGGTTCTAGGGGGAAAAAAAGAGTAAGGAAGGAAATGACATCAAGTTTGGCTTCAGTCAGAGGTAGTAAAGATGGAAAATGGCTGAAGTAGTTTTCTCGCATTTTTTTTTTGAGGCTTCAGAGTCTCTTTAAGATCCTCACCTACTCTGCACAAAGTACCCCGGGTACATGTGATATCGTATGACGTTGCTTTAAGCTTCCGGCAGGAAGATGGATCGGGGACGTCGCTGGGATCCATCTTCCTGCGTCGTTGGGTGAACATTCAGCTTTACAAGGAAGTCTATGGATTCTGCAGTCTTTTCACTTCATCCTGGCCCCCACTATAGCCACGTGGGGGCCACCATCCTACATTTTATTTTATTTTTGTTGCCAGCAGAAGCTGCTGACAGCTTCTCGGTTTGAACAGGCTTTGCCTTGAGAAAGGCATCCTGTGCGGTCCCGAAACATTGGCTTTATTAACGGTTGGTATGAAGCAATGAAGGTTGTATACGACAGGAGGCGTCGTCCTCCGTGTAGCTGTAGCACTCCTGCAACTAATGACAGCAGCTGATCCATCTGTGAGTGCGAGACAACTTTTGATTATTACATGTAAAGGTAGCAGTCCTCATGCCCACCGCTCCCCTCATTCTTCTCCGCCCCCTCCATTGGCTTGCAAATGCCCCTGTAACTCCTGCCTGGTCAGCAAAGTCCCGCACTACCGCGCAAGTGCTGGCCAGGCGCTGCACATCCTGGATCCCTTCTGCGCATGCACGACATATTGCGCATGCACAGAGTGCAATCAGGGATGTGTGAGGCAGTGGGGCGATTGTCAGCCACATAGCTTTGTATTAGATCAGGCTGGTCACAATTGCAGTGTATTTGGCCGGTTATATAGTCCTGTACATGTCTGCCTCCTATTTAGCGTCTGGCGTGGCGTCCAGCTGCGAGGAAACGGATGACAGATACTCATTAGTACAGAGTATAAAAGGAGATGGATGGATTGTGCAGTAAATGTCCTTGGCGTACAGAGGATCAATAATAATCACAGGCATGGATTTCCCATATTGTTACATCTGCATGCCGTTGTGACTGAACACGTGTATGAGGCAATACCCGCCTCTGCCACTTAATAGAGGCAATTATGAAGTCGGCACTCTGAGCGCAGCTGATAACCTTTATGGCTTGACGTATTCCGAGCGCTCCATGCAGCCACGAAGCCGCGTTAGATAAAGTCTTTCATTATACAAATTGAATTTTGCCTTCAGATTCATCTTCCCTTTCATGTGATTCCGGATGGTATATTGGTCTGTGATTTACGACTCAGCTGTGAATTCCACATAAAGGTGCTCAGCAAAGCTAAGTAGGAATATTCTATTGGTTCTCCGTCCATGTTTTGCTTTTATGATATGGAAATGTCCCTCTGGAGTACACAGGCACCTTATGCAAGAGATTCTTTTCATTTTCAGCATTTAATTAGTTGTCTTGGCCAAATATTAAAACCAAAACCCCCTTGCGGCAGATTCCAGGAGGTTGCTGTCGCGGTTAGAGCTGTGTGTTTAGCTCTGCGGTGGCATCAGGCAGAAACATTATTTTATCTTTCCAGTATGTGGATGATATCTTTATTACTGATGCAATCTGGATCGCTGCAGATGTGTGAAAGCAGCGTTAGGAAGTCATTAGATATCTGTTTTGCACAGTGTAGAGAGGTTAGAACCTGAGGTGTAACTAATAGCTGAGGGGGACGACTTTTTTTTACACTTCCCGTCTCCCTCCCTGCCTACTTTCCCGATATGAAATGTTGCACTGCAATATAAAACCTATGGGACGTTCACAGTGGTGCAGTCTAACGGCAATGCACGCAGTGTGTTACCTCCAGGGCTGTGGAGTCTGAGCAATTTTTGGGTGCCTGGAGTCAGTGGTTTTGTATAATGAGGAGTCCTCCGGGCTGGTGCACACCAGAGGGTTTCCGGAGTTCCGTTTTTAAAAACGCTAACTGTTTGAAAACCGCTTGGGTAATTTAATTCAATGGCTGGTGCACACCAGAGCGGTTCGTTTTTTCCACAAACTCAGGGCTGGTGCACACTGGAGCATTTTTTAAAACTCTTGCAGGGTGAAAACCGCTTGGCTAATAAAAGTGAATGGGATGGTGCACACCAGAGTGATTTGTTTTTTCCACAAAGGCAAACTCGGGGGCTGCAGCATTTTTTTTAGATTTCTGAGGCGGTTTTGCCTCAATGTTAAAGTATAGGAAAGTGGAAAACTGCTCTGAAAAACGCTAGATCAGAGCGGTTTTCCAGGCGTTTTTGTTACAGAAGCTGTTCAGTAACAGCTTTACTGTAACAATATTTGTAATCTGCTACACAAAAACGCTCCAAAAAACGCTAGACATGTTTAGAAAACCTCTCTAAACATTCCTAAAATCGCTCTTAAAATCTGCTTCAAAAACCTCTAGCGTTTAGCGAATCTGCTAGCGGTTTTTGGTGTCCACTGGCCCTCAGAGAAGCATGTGTGATGTTTGTACCCATTTCAAGCCCTGGAAGGGCTGTGGAGTCTGAGCAGTTTTGGGTACCTTGAGTCGGTAGTTTCATAAACTGAGGAGTTTGAGTCAGATGATTTTTGTACTGACATCACAGCACTACAGAGACTTTCTAAGAACAGTGGCAGTAAAAGCATACTTTCCATTAACTTCAGTGGGATGCAAAAATTTGGGCAACCTTGTTAATCGTCATGATTTTCCTGTATAAATCGTTGGTTGTTACAATAAAAAGTGTCAGTTAAATATATCATATAGTGCCTGGATATATGTATGTTCTTATCATTGACCCCTGTGGCTAGGGTCCAATTCGGTGCACTCCCCCCTTCCCCTGTATGTTTGTCAGCATGCAGACAGCTTATGCTGGTGTATGCGCATGGTGCACATGGACACATAACGTTAGCTCGCTTGTGCGATTGGTAAGATGCACTGTCTTTCCCAGGAGAGGAAGTTAGGATGTGTGCTCCTAATCCATTGATAGGTTTGATGCAATGAATGTGTTTGCATGTCTGCACTATGCATGTTACAGGGCCAGAGTTAGGACACCTATGTTTACCTGGGTACTTCTACGCAGTATAGGTGACTAAGCATAAGAATGCATTCTACTGTGAACTAAAACCCTGCCTTTTAATTTAGCTGTAGGGATAACAGTTGTGCCTGGATGAGTAAATATGTGAATGCATTTGTTTGAACATTTGCATGTGAGTGTGCGAAGGGTTAATTGATTTTTAAATATATCATATAGGAGACACACAGTGATATTTAAGAAATGAAAGTACGTTTATTGGATTTACAGAAAGTGTGCAATAATTGTTTAAACAAAATTAGGCAGGTGCATAAATTTGGGCACCCCAAAAAAGAAATTAAATCAATATTTAGTAGATCCTCCTTTTGCAGAAATTACAGCCTCTAAACGCTTCCTGTAGGTTACAATGAGAGTCTGGATTCTGGTTGAAAGTATTTTGGACCATTCCTCTTTACAAAACATCTCTAGTTCATTCAGGTTTGATGGCTTCCAAGCATGGACAGCTCTCTTTAACTCACACCACAGATTTTCAATTATATTCAGGTCTGGGGACTGAAATGGCCATTCCAGGACGTTGTACTTGTTCCTCTGCATGAATGCATTAGTGGATTTTGAGCAGTGTTTAGGATCGTTGTCTTGTTGAAAGATCCAGCCCTGGCGCAGCTTCAGCTTTGTCACTGATTCCTGGACATTGGTCTCTAAAATCTGCTGATACGGAGTGGAATCCATGCGTCCCTCAACTTTGACAAGATTCCCAGTCCCTGCACTGGCCACACATCACCACAGCATGATGGAACCACCGCCCTATTTTACTGTGGGTAGCAGGTGTTTTTCTTGGAGTGTCGTGTTATTTTTCCTCCATGCATAACGCCCCTTGTTATCCCCAAATAACTCAATTTTGGTTTCATCAGTCCACAGCACCTTATTCCAAAATGAAGCTGGCTTGTCCAAATGTGCTTTAGCATACCTCAAGCGGCTCGGTTTGTGCTGTGGGCAGAGAAAAAGCTTCCTCTACATCACTCTCACATACAGCATCTCCGTGTGTAAAGTGCGCCGAATGGTTGAACGATGCACAGTGACTCCATCTGCAGCAAGATGATGTTGTAGGTCTTTGGTGCTGGTCTGTGGGTATACTCTCACTGTTTTTACCATGCATCGCTTCAGTCTATGCAAGATTTTTTTTTTGGTCTGCCACTTTGAGCCTTAACTTGAACTGAGCCTGTGGTCTTCCATTTCTCCAATATGTTCCATAACTATGGAAACAGACAGCTGAAATCTCTGTATCCTTCCCCTAAACCATGATGGTGAACAATCTATGTCTTCAGGTCATTTGAGAGTTGTTTTGATACCCTCATGTTGCTACTCTTCAGAGAAAATTAAGAGGAGGGAAACTTACAATTGACCCCCTTAAATACTTTTACTCATAATTGGATTTACCTGTGTATGTAGGTCAGGGGTCACTGAGCTTACCAAGCCAATTTGAGTTCCAATAATTAGTTCTAAAATGTTTTCACACCCCAGTTTGCATTCTGACATTTATCACAGGTGATGACATCTTTAGTCCTGTCAGGTTCAGCCCTGCGGAATTTTTTCTTCTTCTGAGAATTCCAAAGCCAGTAAAAATGCCAGATCTCCTAGAATGCTGGGGTGGAAAAGGTGCCTTTTTAAAGAGAACCCGAGGTAGGCTCTTGAAATAAAAAAAAAAACAACTAGGCTACCTTATCCGGGGTTTGAGCAGATCAGATGGCTTCCAAAACTGCCGCTCCTGTGGACTGCAATGGCCCATTTTCACTTTCGTGAGCTCTGGGTCACGACGCTGGAATGAAAGGTGATTTATCTTAATCACAGTGTGTAGGAGAATGGGGATCGGCAGGGGGCACGGCCAGGGAGAGAGAGCTGCCCAGTGGCAGTTATAGCAGTCCTGCAAGAACGCCCCTGGCGGGCGTTTTGAACAGGGAATCTCACTCCCCTATGTTTACCTCCGAGATAGCGACAAATATTGTTGCTAACCTCGGGAGGCTATTGCGCGGTGGGGGAGGGGGTGCAGAGAGCGGTGGTTGGGGGACACAGAGGCATGTCATGAGGTGGAGAACATTCCTCTGTATCTTCTCTGCTCCCCCAAAAACCCACCTCGGGTTCTCTTAAAAGGCTTCCCAGCTTATATGCTAATTGCGTGCTGCTTTTTCTGGCATAGTAGCACACACGTTATTTTGGTTTATGTAAAGCTTGGCTTTAGCATTAGGTCCAGTTTAATCTGTCGTCTTGTTAGATGACGGCACACGGGTTATTTACAGCCTGACACGAGAGCCCGATTATCCCATTTAACACTGTAGCTTGTTTCCTGAAACTAAATACCCTCATTTGATTCTATTTCTTTTTAAGATGCTTAAGCTCAGAGATTCCTGATGACTGATGAGCTGTGGGTGGTGGTCAGGGTGTCCCCAGCTGTATGATTGCATAAAGCTTCATGTGTTATTGACATTTGTTCCTTAGCACTGGACTGCTGGTGTCTGCTGCATGGGATTAGCGTTCACCCCACGCTGTCTGGTTTTGTTGTGCGGTGTATAAGCACTCTAATGGCTGATACACACCATCTGATTTTGCCATCAGACCGATAATTTCTTCTGATCTGCTTCCAGTTGAGAAAGGGATCAGTTTTGTTTAGTACTGATCTTAAAGTGTACCAGACATGGTTCACTAGCACTTATTTATATACTTACCCGGGCTTCCTACAGCCCCATGAGCAGCGCTGAGTCCCTCGTTGTCCTTCTCAGCTCCTCCATTTTGGAGCTACGACTCCTGGTAATCTTCTGGGCAGCCGCGGCTCAGCTGTGCGCGCACCCCTCATCGTGCTCCATCCCCTAAAGCTTTCTAAGTCTTAGCGCCGAAACGGAGGAGCCATTGAGGACGACGTGGCACTCAGCGCGGCAGGGGCGTGCATGTGGTCAAGCCGTGGATGCGCAAAAGGCCGTGGCTGCTCAGATTACCGCCAGTCATAGCGCCAGAACAGAGGAGCCAAGGAGGATGACGAGGGACTCAGCGCTGCTCATGGGGCTGGAGGAAGCCCTTGGTATAAATAAGTGGTATAAATAAGCGGTAGTGAACCATGTCTGGTACACTTTAAGCCTCTTGTTTGTGGAGAGGCTTCCCCTGTTCTCCTCCCCATTACAGTGCTGAGACCCCACAAAGGGTGCTTGTGGACACTCGTGCATGCGCAGTAGTCTGGACCCACTCGGGCTCCGGCGGAAAAAAGCTGTACCACCGATCCGATTGGGCTAGGCTTTTTCCGCTGGAGCCTGAGTGGGTCCGTACTACTGCACGTAACAGATTTTTTGCGGGTCTCGGCACTGGAACGGGCTGGCTGAGGAGGATAGGGAAGCCTCTTAAGGATTGTATTAAGTATTCAAATTTGCTGATGGCAAACCTCACATGTTTGTTTTCTCATAGCGCTTTTGTAATTTATCACTGGTGGTGACATCTTCAGTTCTGCCAGGTGATCTGTACAGAATGTTCGTTACTGAAGTCTGTGCGCAGAGGGAGATACTGGTTGCTTGGCAGTTGGAAAAATCTATGATTTTCCACAATGCAATGAGGTTTACAGGTAGCAAACTGTCAGGTCCATGGTTATGACATTAGACTATGGGAGGAGTTTCATGACGATAACAGCCATACAGACCTGGGGAGATGAGCTATTCAAGAATAGGTAAACATTTCTTGAGGGGGTTTGGCAGTATCAGCTACTGATTGGTAGGAAGTTCAATCCTGGGTTAAAGTTCCTTTTTAAATTGGTTAAATTGTTTTGGTAAACTAACAATCCTAGATTGTCCAAAGGAAGCTGGATATAGTTTGTATAGGGAAGCCTTTGTGTAATACGGGTAGCATAGCAAGACCTGCTTGGTGTGTTGTCCAGGTTTTTGTGAACTGCTTTATTCCTACAGAGATATTCAGCTGGCTGGCACACTGACCCTGTCACATTCCAGGCTGTTTGGAATGTAAAGTGGGAGGATGCTTCTTATTAATAAATACTGTCACAACAAGCAGCTTCCAGTGTGCTGTCCCTCGATGTCCCTCACACTGTCTGTGGAGGCTGAGGTCATGCTTAGCATTCTTGCACTCAGCAGCATTACAGCCACCTGTATGACTTTCTTTCTGCACATCACAGGAACTGAACAAAACGTTCAGAGTGTGAAAGGAAAAAGAGTGTGTTTTTCTTACTGGAGAATAGAAATACAGACAGTCACCAGATGAGATGGAGACTGTGGCTCTGTTACTAAATTACATTTGTATGCAAGTCAGAATACTGAACCCCCCTCGCACTGGGTGGTACTGTGTCCACCTTCGTGCCTCCAGTGTCCCTGCACTGTCCCTCTGTGCCATGTCCTTTCATCCTGTGGAAATAATTAAAAAAAACGTCCCATTTCAGATAAGACAAGGACACTATGACCAGAAGGTAGTTGAATGCAAATAATAGAAACTTCACATTTCAGATAAGATAAGGGCACTATGACAAGATGGTAATTGAACAAACTGCCACCCCCTCCCCCCCAAAAGCTTAGACAGTGATGTAAGCATGTTATCTAGATAAAGTTTGCTGTGTGAGCAGCAGTAATATGTAGAATTGGCAGTAAACTAACATTCAGCTGTAATAAATACATAACTAACTTCTAATTGGATGATATTTTGTTATATTTTTTTTCAATTCATCTGGAGTTTTATCCCACTTTAAGGCTTATACACATGCAAGATGGAACTTGGCCGAGGGGGCAGATAACAACCTCCTTTACCGAGAATCCAGCTTGTGTCCAACAAGCCCCCAATGTCCCCTGACCGCTTGGCCAGCATTCCCCTTCAGCTGAGCCTCCGTGAGAAATCACTCCTGCTCATCCTCTCCTACTTACACTGCCTGCACAGTCTCCATATCCTTCTCACATCAGGTCCACTTTAAGTTTGAGCTTGGGTCTCTAAATTTTACTATGTTTCTCCAAGTGAACCTAGAAGGCAGACAGTGCTCTTGATTAGTAAAGCGCCACTACAGTACATAATGAGATTGGCCCTCAGAGAAACTGGTCACTGTTGTCAAAGGGCGTTTGATCCTTCAGATGGTCGTATGGATGAGACCTGGTGATCTGCGGGAGGTAGCAAAGCAGCATGAGGATTTGCATTGCTTTTAGCAGACTGTATATGTCACATCTGTCACACAGTAGAAGTGCTGGCAGGCTCTGGCTAATTATAGGGCCTGTGACACCCAGCTGGTGACAGAGAGCTGCTCATCCTAGGCCAGCTGGAGTCGGTGACATTAGGGCCACTGAGCTTTATTTAACTCTGTGAACTCCTGTAACGTACAGGCCTGGAATGAAAGCTGATCATTTGTACTGGCTGCCCCCAAGACCCCTCCGATTAACAGACTGGCACATGCTGCGGGATCCTCTAAGCTGCTGAACAACCACGCTACAGCTGGTTCCTGTCAGCCCCCCAGGGACCCTGCAGCTCCTGCGCAGCACAAGGGAAACCCTGACTATTCATCACAGAACATTACAAAAATCATACTTGCTTAAAGCAGGGATGTCGAGCTCCAGTCTTCGAGGTCCTCATGCATTTTTGGCACAACTCAAAATAATTGGTGGGACAGGATCGGGAAAGGTGTGGTTCATCAAGTAGAACACGTCTCCATATCTCAGTTCACCCTCAAGGACTGGAGTTTGACACCTGTGCTGTAAAACAATCTTGAATCAGGGGGGGGGGGGGGGGGGGGGTAGTTGATCTTGGAGGCCTGAAAGGCAGCTTTTGGACCCTGGGGGATTTCATGTTGAAATCTATTTGCACAAAGAAGACAAAATGGAAACCAAGAGCTCACAATGGTGTATGTTAATGGCAGAGGACCAATGTTTAAAGTGAATAATAAATTCTCAAAACCACGGGTTCCCACTGAGGCAACCACTGTATAGACAGACGGGGAGATTAGACCTGTCCCAACTCAGATTAAGAAATCGCTCTCTGTAGCACCATAACACCCCTCCACCAAGGGTGGACTAGACAATTAGCTGATTGTAGGAACAGAGACACCAATAAAAGGATGAAATGTACTAATAACATTTCCAAAAAAAGACAAATGCGCTTGGTGTACTATGGATATAATTTAGTTACTCAGATACTTGCTTGATGAAGCAGGATTGTACCTGCAAAACGCGTTGCTTTGTGTTTTACTCTAATAAAGCAAATTGTTGAATAAAATCAACAGGATCGAGTCTACTTTTGGGGAGGTAAGTCCACCTTTTTTTTTTTTTTTTTTTAATATTTTATCCTTCTGTGATCAGATTCCGATCAGAGAGGGATCCCTCTTTTGTGCACTTGGGGTGATGATCTGTTCATCTATGGCTTTCTGGGCTTTCATATTAATCACTGTATAGTATAGTAGTTAGATGGTCTTAAGATCATTTTGCTCCTTGTAATGTCTCATAGTACAGCTTCAGACAGGCGTGATGTTAGCGGCTGGTATAATTGTATGTCTTGATAACGAGCAGAGCTGTAATTACAGGCGGTGTACAGGATGTGTATGGTGTCTGGTGTGTCTGGTGTGCACAGATCTGCAGGCCGGCCCTATAACCGCTTGTTGTAGTTTTGTGCATGATTATACATTTTTTCGTAGCGGATGCTTTCAGTGTCCTTTGCGACTCGTCCCTTCTTAGATGATGATGGTAGGTTATAAATAAGGGAGGATTGCTGGAATTGAAGGATGCACAATCATTCCTAACATAATAATTAACATAAAAGCAAACAAGTCCTCTTCCGATTGAATTTCTGCTATCTTATTATAAGTAGGCGTACACACGCTAGTAGCTGGATAGTGTAATGGTTAAAGGACAGCTGAAGAGAGAGGGATCTAGAGGTTGCCATGTTTATTTCCTTGAACATGAACCCAGAACGTCCTCTCTGCTCTAAAAGATACTCCACAGCATAATAACTTTCAAAAGAAAACATTTATTTGTTACAGCACATATAAAGACTGAAATAAATCTGCACTACTTTCTACTTCCTGATTCTTGGTAGCAGACCTATTGTTAACATCCTGTGCTTTCAAATGAGCTTATCTGCCATCTCTACCATGGCAGTCAAGTGACACAGGGTATAGATCAGATTACAACTTTTGAATAGACACAGATGAGAGGGAGTTAGACAGGCTAAACTCTCTAAATACATACAGGGTGCATGTCCTGTGCAAGTGTTTAGGTCCACTTTAAATCATAATAGTTGCCTGGCTGTCCTGCTGATCCTCTGCCTCTTATACTTTTAGCCATAGACCCTGAACAAGCATGCAGCAGATCAGGTGTTTCTGACATTGTCAGATCTGACAAGATTAGCTGCATGCTTGTTTGGGGTCTGATTCAGACACTGCTACAGCCAAATAGACCAGCAGGGCTGCCAGGCAACTTCCAGGCAAAGAAGATAAAAATGCTAGCCTCCATATACCTATCACTTCAGTTGTCCTTTAAGGGCTCTGCCTCTGACACACAAGACCTGGGTTCACATCTTGGCTCTTTCTGTTAAGTAAGCCAACACCTATTCAGTGAGGAGACCTTGGGCAAGACTGCCCAACACTGCTACTGCCTGCTGAGCGTGCCCTAGTAGCTGCAGCTGAAACGCTTTAAGGCCTAGTGCACACCAGAGCGGTTCGGCAGCGTTTTCAGATCCGTTTGCGGATGTGGAAACGCTAGGGTAATGTATTTCAATGCGGTGGTGCACACCAGAGCGGGAGGCGTTTTGCAGAAACTCATACTCCCGGGCTGCTGCAGATTTTGGATTGCGGAGGTGTTTCTGCCTCCAATGTAAAGTATAGGAAAAACGCAAACCGCTCTGAAAAACGGCAGTTCAGAGCGGTTTTGCAGGCGTTTTTGTTACAGAAGCTGTTCAGTAACAGCTTTACTGTAACAATACATGAAATCTACTACACCAAAAACGCTTCCCAAAACCGCAAAATGCTAGGTGAAACGCTACAGAAAAAGAAGAAAAAGCGTTTCAAAATCTGCTAGCATTTTGCGGATCTGCTAGCGGTTTTTGGTGTGCACCAGGCCTAAGTCTGCCAGGAGAAAAGCGCAATATAAATGTTGTCTTGTCTAGAAGTTATTAGTGGATCCAGAATTAAAAACAATGGTGCATGAGCCAGCCTGGGGCCCCGGGAACTCTCACTGCCCGGGGCCCCAGAACCAGCATCCAACACCATATGTGAGCGCAGCCAAGACCTTGGAGCTGCCACCTCCAAGGCTTGTCTCCTACTGCTCTAAAACTTACCAAACACACAATTGGAGAACCTCACTCCCAAACAGTTCTCTGCTGCTTTATAAAGCCTGCAGGCTGCTTATAAGCCAATGAGAAATGCACACATAATACACCTAGCCTGCAGTGATAATCAAGCAAAAGCTGAGCAAGTCAGCCAATTAGTAGGAGAGGGCTTCAGTTGCATATAGACAATGGCTATATGACCAGCAGGGGGCACCAGCGTGCAGGATATTCCCTCTCATCTGCCCCCCTCCTAACTAAACTGCATGGGATACTACAATAATTAAAAACAATGGTGCATGAGCCAGCCTGGGGCCCCGGGAACTCTCACTGCCCGGGGCCCCAGAATTAGTGGATCCAGAATCTATTGAGAATCTGTTAAACCTAGGTCACGTTTCATGTGATATGTCAAAATGTCCATCGTGTATCATTTGGGAAAAGCCATTCTTTTATCAAGCTGACACCAGTGTGGCTTTCTAGCAGTTTTATACAGCCCAGTACTGCATTGAGTAGTACAAAGCTACGGATGACAGCGGTCAGATGTCTGCACTCAAATGGTTAACAGCGGTAACCAAGAAATTGATATCAGTCAGATATTAATTGTACGCTTGATGTATAGCCTACCTAGCATTGTATGGTGGGCCTGTAGGTGCCCGTGATCTGTGAAACATGCCCCAGCAGATTCGATCACTGTGATGAAATCTGCTGTAGATTGTTGCTCCAAAATATCAACAGATCACAATTTTGGTCCATTTCTAGCAGACCAGAATTACTTAATGGAGATGACACCCCCCCATAGCTGCTCCCAGGCTCCCATGCAGAGTATTAATGCAGCGACGCGCTTTCACACTCGCCAGCGCGTTCCTTCCTGTGAGCTTCTGTTGTCTCCCACTGACCCTGTGAGTGTACGTGAGTGCTGTTACATGCTGCTTGTCAATTCGCTCTACACTTGGCATATATGCTCTACATGTTCCTTTACCAAGGACTAGTTTAGATTTCTATTTAACTATTCTATATTCTAAGTGTCGTTAAAGTGCATCTCTGCTGTACGTAAAAAACACAGAGGTACGCTAATGCTTTAGTGCCCTTTTTCCACTAGCAATCGCAATCACATACGCCAGCGATTGCTTTTTTTTTTAATTTACATTGCAATATACCTCTTAAAATCGCTCCAGAAAGCAATTGCGATTTGTGATTTGCAAATCGAATCACTGTAGTGGAAAATACTTCTCATGACTTCTATGATAAAGTAGCAACCCTAGCGATTTACAAATCACTAGCGATTTGCGATTCAGCTGTGCACTGGAAAAAGGCCCTAAGCATTGCCTGCTTAATTAGATTCTAGAACCCCATATCAGCTGAGTTCCGGTGCATATGTCCGTTGCATATATATAACAAAGGCAGAGACCTTTTTCTGCAAGGTGGCAAGACTGCACACCAGAACCCAGCAGATATGTGGCTCAGGTGAATTTTTTATTTTTTTTTATACAGACCACTTGCCAGGGAATTCAAGTTGACAATGATAGGCTGGGATAGACAACAGGGTAGAGTTTCAACTTCATGGCCAGGATGTTTGCTTTGTTCCCAATAGCAGATGCCATCTTAATATAGTTTTTAAATTCCTAAGCTTTGACAATGATGAAATGCCTTTTTATGTTACATACTTTCAATCAAGAAGATTGTTATATGTAAATTAAAGTGCGTACACACGCACTACTAAATGCAACGACGGCACCGCCGGATCCTCCTGCTGGGCGGTCTTTAGCCGACAGTATGCGCGTGTGTACGCGCTGTCGGCGGACTGATAAGGGGGACAGGGGGAACAGAGGATCATAGAGGATGGCGCGGGACAGGACAGCTGCAGGGGGCCGGTAGAAACCCCAGTTAAACCCAAACCAAACATTTTTTTTAATTAAAAATATTTAGTTGCACCACTCTGACACATACAAAGATAAATAAACACTCCTTCAAACCTATGATCATTTCAGAGCATGCTTTTCACCGTTCTCTTTTCATAGCTAGGGTTATACTGGGGGCAGCCATTAGCAATTCTTCCATTGCCGGACACCATCTACTCCACCAGTTTGCCGGAAAAATCCCGGCAATTTGAAAGGAAGGGAGGGGTTCCTCTAATAAATGTAAAATATTTTACATTTGTCATCATGCAGCCGAAAAAAGGCTGCTATTTATTATTATAATTTAGAAAATAGATTTTATTTCTGAAATCTTGTATTTTTAATTTGGGTCCACTTTAAGTGTCAGTTTTTGTTTTTAAAATACCCTATGGAACCCCTTTAAGTGACAAGACAATATATACTCTCTACAGCGCTGCAGAAGATGTTGGTGCTATATTATTACTAAATAATAATATGTCGATGTTGCTACAGTAGCAGTAAACATTTGACAGCTCTGACAGGTTCTTGTCTACCCCATCTTCTCACAGGGTTTTCTCAGCATTTCATTTATTCTGTAAAAAAGCACTCTATGGAAAGGATTTATATAAGGATGTCGGCCCACCTCCCTACTCCCTTGCATGCTATTTTGACAGTTGAAATGCTGTTCAGTTAGTGCTTTTGAAAATAAAAAAAATCCTAAGAATCCCATGTGAGGAGATGGTCTGGTACAAAACCTGTCAGATTTGTACTGCCTACTGTTAAGGGCCTGTTTCCACTACACGCAGATTGGATGCAGAATGGATGCAGAAAAACTGACTCCAATGAATGCCTATGGGAAAATCTGCATCAGAAAAATCGCGTTTCGTGGAAACAGGCCCATAGGCATTCATTGGAGTCAGTTTTTCTGCATCCAATCTGCGTGTAGTGGAAACAGGCCCTAAGTGACCACAACATGGAATACTAGCAGCACATTTATTTAGGAACAAATGCACATCTTACATGTAAGCATACATATGCATTTTAAATGTTACAATTTTTTTTTCCAGTAGGTCCTTTAACTGATGTATGTTTGGAATGCATTACTTGACATTCCAAAAGGTGAGGAGGCAAAAACTGTATCTCTGAGCAGATTGCAGCCTGTAGCACTGTGGTTGCAGTAAGTCCCCTGTGTCTGGTCTTCCCAGCTAGGTATTTGACTTGATCAACTAATCCAGCAGCTTCTATCCTGGCAAACATAACCTTTGAAATTGAAAGTACGGTACGCGTTTAGTTAGTCAAGCAGATTTATGTAATGTACCAACAAGGATGTGAATGGTGTTTTTACTTGAAATGCTTTAACATTCATGACTGGATTGCATGACTGCAGAATTGCTTTTTGTAGGACCGTATAAATGTGCATTCCTGTTTTTTTTTGTTTTACCCTTTTTTTTGTTGCATTTAAATTGCTTTGCTAAATGTGCTTAACCTCCTGAGGACTGCAGGGCTAACCCATGTTTATTTTTTTTAATAATTAATATTATTGTTCGTGTTTTTTTGTTTTTTTTTTAAAACCTGTTTTTTTTAAAACCCTTCCCTCCCTCCCTCCCCACAGCCGGCCAATTACGTCGATCGGCTGTCATAGGCTTCTGCCTATGAGAGCCGATCGCTCTCTTGTCCCCCAGGGGGATAGCCATGTCACACGGCTGTCCCCAGTGCAGCGCTGCTGCTAATCGCAGCGCTGCACAGTGTAAATAGACGGCGATCACGTCGTCTAACAGTCTGCCGAGCAGCAATAGCCACTCGGGGACTAAAGGCGGGGCGGAGCTCCGCCCCCCAAGCAGGAGATGCGCGCACAGCCTGCGCGCGATCTCCTGTTAAACAGAGCCCCAGGACTTTACGCCAATCGGCGGTAGGCGGTCCTGGGGCTGCCGCCGTGGCCACGCCCGTCGGCGTGACGCGGTCGGCAAGAGGTTAATTCTGCTGTCGAAGGTTGCAAATGTTACCTGCTAAGTGTTTTGGTTTTTTTTTTTTTTTTTTTTAATTAGACCCAGACCAGGTGGACAGGATCTTGTCTTATCTCCCGTCAGGGATGCTCAAATACTGACTTCGGATGAAATCCGAATAGGTGTTATTCGGAGTTCATCCTGCTAATTACATCACCTGTGCGGGTGGGCGAGGGGGGGTTTAAAGCAGGATGAAATCCGAATAACACCTATTCTGATTTCATCTGAAGTATTTGAGCATGCCTGTCTCCAGTATGCTTCAGCCCTAACAAGTCTTATTACATCAGGCCACCACTGTCTATAATGTCTTGGTTTGTAGTAATCTGATCTGGGGAATATCTTGAAGAAAGTTGCTCTGTGCTGGTCTGATCAGGTAGGCTGCACCATGCCGAGTAGGTCAATAGTATCAGATGATGGCGTACAGCACTCGCTGCCAAGGGGTGCGGCTCTGCTGGAAGGACTTAAATGAAACAGATCAGGGTTGTGATCAACGCATACTTTTTATAGACGTGATTATAGAGGGATATATGATAAACCCTGGATATGTAATGATATCCATGCAACAGAATCACTGCTGGAGTGGGCTGTATCCTGGGCTTTAGCTTCCTTCTAACCTTTTCCATTCTGTCCACAGCTAAAATAAACCATTGTGGCTATAACACCACTGAAACGCTACTGGAATATTTATCTAGCATGGCTGGGCAGGGCTTAATGCGGACCTGAACTCAGAACTTCCTCTCTGCTGTAAAATATAAGCAACAGCTTAATAACCTTTAATGAAAATCTGTATAAAAAATGCGCCTGGGGGCTAATCACCTTGGGAGGGGGAAGCCTCTGGATCCGATCAAGGCTTCTCCCGTCGTTCTCCATCCCACGGCAGTCTCGCTAGAGGTCCACAGCGCAGACGCAGTAGCGTCTCTCGGCTTGCAAATAGGCTGAAATAGGCGATCCCGGTCGGGTCTGCTCTACTGCATAGGGAGTAGAGCAGACCCGACTGGGATCGGCTATTTCCGAGCCGATAGCCACAACAGCGCCCCCTCTGGAACACGGAAAGGTAAATATTACACAGCCTGTCAAATTGTCGGCTGTGCATTCCGAGGGCCAGAGCGGCGAGACCACCGTGGGAAGGAGGACAACGGGGAAGCCGCCATAGGATTCAGAGGCTTCCCCCTCCCGAGGTAAGTACCCCCCAGGCGCACTTTTTTTGTACAGAGTCTTTTCAACCACTTCAGCCCGCAGGTGTTTTCACCTTCAGGACAGAATCAATTTTCCCCTGTCAGCGCTCCTCCCATTCATTCACCAATAACTTTATCACTACTCATCAGACGTAAATGATCTATATCTTGTTTTTTTTCGACACAAATTAAGGTTTTGGTGAGCGATACTTGTTTTCAGTAATGAATTTATTTTCTATGCATTTTGAAGGCAAATACGCTCACACACAAAAAAAGAAAAATACTCTATTTCTCCAATTACACCCACTATAGCTTTAAAATAAGCAATGCTTCTATAAATAAAACCCACCCATTTTATTTGCTCATTAGCCCCTGCTATCACAACATTTAAAGAACTGTGTTCCTAGTACAATGTATTTTAGACAATAAATTATTTGGAAATAAAGGCGTAGTTTTTCTGTGGTTTTTTTTTTTTGTGTCCCATCAATTCTAAGCCCTTATTTACTAAAATTAATCGGTGTTCTCCCCAGAAATTTTTTCCAGCCGGGTGGCATGAAATAGTAGCCAGGTGGCATGAAAAAGTAGTTCGGGTGGAGCGATATGAGAGAATGCAGGGCCGGTGCTTCTCTGCACAATTCTGCTTACAGCATAGGAGAAGGTGAGCCGATGACAGCCGGGTGCTCATCAAAACTAGCTAGATGGAGCACCCGGCTAAAACAGCCTGGGGGGAACACTGTTAATATAATTAAATAACTTCCAAAGCCCCTCCCGCCTCCCCCAGTTACCAAGCAAACAATTTAAAATATTTAAAAAACAAACCACAACAAAAAATCCATTAATAGTTGCCTTAGGAACTTATCTTTTTTAATATGTATGTCATGTGGATATTTACAGTTTGTTTTTTTTAATACAAAATCTGTTTAGGGTAATTTCACTTTTTGCCACTAGATGGAGATAAACAATCCTTGGTTTACAATGCAGTGTTTTAACGTTACATTCTTATGAATGGACATGGCCTCTGATCGGGTCATGTCCTTTCATCACAGGAATTGCAATTGGTTCAGAGAAGAGAAGAGCTTTCTTTCTCTTCCCCAATCGCTGGCACCGAAAACCACCGGGGTGCGCAGGCTGCACCCCGCGCACCCCGCAGGTACCACTGTTAGCAAATTTTCGTCCAGTTGGCCTTTAGCTGCGCCTATCTGGACAAAAATACTCATCCGGATAGGCTTAAATGGTTAAGGCCTCCTTCACACATGAAGTGGTAAATCCACACATCTGAGCGGAGGGCAGTGGACAATTCCATTCTTTGGAAGCTTGTGGAATCTGGCCACAGATGGCCATAGCCTGGATCACCTTTGCTAGTAAAGCAATCAGTACATGCGCTCTGTACTTCATCACTGTCATGCAGTTGTTTGGGGTTGGGAAGAGAATGTAGATAGGAGTGCTTGGCACTGGCTTCTCTCTGTCACAGCATCACTGGCAGCTCTTTAGTGAAAGGGGAATCATGTGAGCTTTCTGGAAATGTGCTGCATCAGGAGTGATTTTCCATCGCCTGACAGGTATGATGTTGGCTGGAAACAGAGTTTACATAAGTTGTGCACTGAGAAGTGACTGCTGCGGGCTTCTCTCTCCTCTTGTGGTGTTTGTAATTGTCCACTTATGCAGCCAGCTTTGTGTGGGAACAGCACGTCCTTCATTTCCCTATACAAATATCATGGACCTTCCGTGTATAGCTTAGAGGAAAGACAAGTGGATGTTGATTCTGGCTCATATTCCACTTATGTGCATTGCACTGTTAAAGTCACGTCTTGCAGGTGACAATGAGCTTCAGTAATTAAGCCTCGTACACACATTAGATGGTTCCTGCCTAGGGCAACTGGTCAGCAAGGGGATCAGTTTGGTGAATTGTGTCTGGTGAGCAGAGGCTGAGGGCATTGTTGTCCTGCTCAACCCTCCTGATCCGTGCTTCATTTTATGTGGTGCCGTGGGTCCTCCTCCACCCTCCATAGCAACAAGGCATTGGTAGCCAGAAGACTAGCGACACATCTGTACAGAACTTGGCCCCGAACTGTCATCTGAGAGATCGAGCCTAGATCCCTAGGGGCATCAGTCCCCAAATATGCGTTGATGCTGCTCCCTAATCATTGCTTTAACTATTTCAGCCTGCAAGTATTTTTCACTTTATGGACGAGAGGAATCTTCCCATTTCAGCGCTCCTCCCTTTAATTCGCCAATAACTTTATCATTTCTTATCACAAAGAAATGATCTATACTTTATTTTTTCCGTCACTAATTAGGCTTTCTTTGGGTGGTTTATTATTATTATTATTTATTTATTTATTTATAAAGCGCCAACATATTCCGTGGCGCTGTACAATGTAAGAAAACAAACAAGGGATACATAATGATACAGACAATGATATACATGAAAATATGAACACTGATACAAGATACAGCACTGCTGATTACAATTTGATTTGATTTCTAACAGTGTGCAAGCAATTGAATTAATAACATTCCATGACACAAAAGGGTGAGAGCCCTGCCCTTGCGAGCTTACAATCTAAAGATTGTTATTGTACATTATGCTATTCTAAATGCACTTTAGCCCACAGGTCATGTGACTTTGATGTAGCCTAAAATCCTGTATTTGTTCACACTTTTAGGCTCAGACCCACTTGACCATGCAGAAAATCATGCATTTTAAGGCATGTGCATTTCTACGTTTTTGTCTGTGGCTGTGTTGTTGTGTACATTTTGTAGGTATGTTTTTTTTTGTTATTTTTTTTACTTACCTTATATACTTGCATATAAGCCTAATTTTTCAACACAAAAATGTGCTAAAAAGTTACCCCCTCGGCTTATATGCGAGTCAGTGGAGCAGAACGAATGGATGGTGCAGCAGGATTTGTTACTTACAGAGGAGTGTAAGGTTTTTGCACTAGTGATCCTGCTCTTTCCAGCTGGCAACCTGCTGTGTCCCTGCTCCCCCACCCTCTGCAACATGGTGGCAGAGTGCGCTGCTCAAGACTACCTGTGTCCCCTGGCTTGTGGAGCAGAGCATGCAAGCAACATATCGGCGGTGCAATGATCGTGGATTCTTGCTGTGTGGCAATTGCTGTGTCTCATATCTGTGATACCATCTAGTCGCGTCTTGAGACAAAGCTGTATCATCCTTGGGGCACATCTGGCTACTGGGGAGAGGGGGCTTATACATGAGACAATCACTGTTTCCTGGTTTCTGAGAGAAAAGTGGGTACCTTGGCTTATAGGCAGGTTGGCTTATATGAAAGTATATACGGGTATCTGCCTTTTCAACAAGAGAGAAAAAATACGTTCTATGGGGAAAAAGGAAATTGCTGTATAATTTAAAATGTGAATAAAACCACATTGTGGATTGTGGATTTATGCAATTTCAGTGTAGCCAATAGACTTTCTTTAGATGTCTTTTTGCATGTGTTTCCTCTATGTGATTCAAATACGTCTACTCCCTGCCTTCAAACCTTTATCCTTCTTTTATTATTTTTATGTCAGGTGGACAATTAAAAGTTTGCCTGCAGAATGGATTTGCTAAATATCAAATATGTCTAGATTAAAAAAATGAAAAATGGCAATAGGCAATGGTGTACTATTAACATAAAGGCCTCAATTCACTAAAAGCGGTTAAATAAAATAATTTAGATTGGTAAAATACCGCATTTTATTATTTAGTATTTATATAGCGCCTACATCTTCTGGAGCGCTGTACAATATAGTCTTGTCACTAACTGTTCCTTAGGAGGAGCTCACAATCTACTCCCTACCATGGTCATATGTCTATATTGTGTAGTATATATATTGTAGTCTAGGGCCAATTTAGGGGGAGCCAATTAACTTATCTGTATATTTTTGAGATGTGGGAGGAAACTGGAGTGTCCAGAGGAAACCCACACAGACACGGGGAGAACATACAAACTCCTTGCAGATGTTGACCTGGCTGGGATTCCAACCGGGGACCCAGCGCTGCAAGGCCACTACACCACTGTGCTGCCCCATTTGCTTTTTTCCGCATTACCAAATGCAGTAATGCTTAGTGAACTGAGGCCAATGCCCTTAAAATAATTCCTGACTCTCTAACAATACCTGCATAAGTTTGAGGATAGCAAATCACACATGTGTGATCCCTGCCTAATACTATACGTCACTGGCCCAGGAAAAGAATGCAGATCAGATGCTTTGACTCTGCTCTGACTCCACTGGCGGCATGCGTGTTGCTTATAATGGAATGAGAATGGCAGTCACCATATTCCCCTCACTTTAGGTTCCCTTTAAGGGCCCGTTTCCACTTGTGAAGTGATGCAAGTGCGGTTACCTAGCCGCATCATGTCACTTCCGCGTCTCCCGATGTGGCAGTGATTAGAGGAGACAGAACGCGGGATGCAGCCGTGCGAGAATTCGCAGCATGCTGCAGATTGCAGATTCTCGTATCGCTCCGTACTGCTCAGCATAACCAGCACACAATGGAAACATGCTATGTAGCCACATTGCACTGCATACAGTGGAAACAGGCCCTAAGAGCAGTACCTGGATTTGGGCACTCATTTTCCACTGTTAGTTGCGTCAGGATGCAGTATGTATCCCTCCCTGCTGTGTAATGTGGCGCTGTGAAGGAAGATTATATCACGCCATCCTCCCAGAGTGTTGGTGTGTGTAAATGTAAATAATAGTGTATTTTAAATCTCAACAGCTTAATTTTGCAATTTCCCAGCTATGATTGCCTTTTCCATCTGACAGAGTAACAGAAGTAAATAATGTCTGCTCACACAGCGTAAAGATATTTGATTTATGCATATGATAGTCTTCTTGAGCATTTCATTGCCCTTTAAAAACACCTCGCTACTTGCCTTTAAAGTTAATTTGAGTCACTGATGTAGAATGGAGCGTTGATGATTTTCTCCATTTTTCTTATTTTGGTATTTTGTTTAGTCTTATAGTGTATAAATCACTGAACATTGAAAGCATTGCTTGGTAAAATGACTGCGTAATATGAGTTACAGTGTAACTCCACACACACACCTTCTCCAGAAATGCCTGCTTCCAGTGTGCTTCTGCAATATTACCATAATACTTCCTGTGTGACCAGGGTGAAATCTCACAGCCCGTCACTTGATTTTTCACCACCAATTAGGCTTTCGTTGGGTGGTACATTTTACTAAGAATGTTTATTCTAAATGCACTTTCAATGGGAAAACTAAGAAAAAAATTTTTTCACCCATTTTAGTTTTAAAATAACACATACTGTAATTAAATTACCCCCAAATTTTATTTGCCCATGTGTATCGGTGATTGCAATGTTTAAAATATTTCCTTAGTACAATGTATGGCACCAATATTTTATTTGGAAATGAAGGTGCATTTTTTCATTTTTTTGAGTCTATCCCCATTTTCAAGCCCATATTTTCTAAATTAACAGTAATATACCCACTTGACATGCATATTAAAAATAATTTCATTCCCTAAGGTAACTATGTATTTGTTTTTTCATTGTAATTTGTGTGTGTGTGTGTTTATAATAAGATAATTTGGGAGGTAAGGTGTTCATTTTAAATGTAAGTGTGGGTCTTTTTATTAAAAGAAATGTATATAGGTGTAATTTTACTATTTGGCCACAAGATGTCCTCACGCATTATTTCCTGTTGTCGTACTATACATACGCCAAAAGGAAGTAATGCGTGGACGTGTTACTTCGGAAGTTACAATGGATCGCAACATCTCATTGATGTCGGCGATCATTGACACAGGGACTTAGATTATTCCCATATATTCCACTCCCTTCTAACGATCGGCTGCGAGAATGCGCGTGGGAGCAAGCAGCGGCTGTCGGCTTCAATAGACTATTATCTACGTCCCTGAGCAGGAACTGAAGTACTGCAGGGCATAGATATACAGTCTAAAACCAATGAAGTAGTTAAATAATACCAGTTACCTGGCTGTCCTGCTGATCTATTAGGCTGCAGAAATGTTTGAATCACACACCTGAAACATGCATGTGATAAATGCACTCAGACTTAGATACTCTGGGTCCCAGCGCTCAGGGCTAAGGATGGGGGGAAGCCTCATTAGGATCCAGAGGCTTCCCCCTCCTGAGATGAGTACCCCACTTTTTTATTTAAAGAGACACTGAAGCGAAAAAAAAATGATATTATGATTTGTATGTGTAGCACAGCTAAGAAATAAAACATTAAGATCAGATACATCAGTCTAATTGTTTCCAGTACAGGAAAAGTTGAGAAACTCCAGTTGTTATCTCTATGCAAACAAGCCATTAAGCTCTTCGACTAAGTTAGTCGTGGAGAGGGCTGTTATCTGACTTTTATTATCTCAACTGTTCCTGAACTATTTACTTTTCCTCTGCTAGAGGAGAGGTCATTACTTCACAGACTGCTCTGAAAGACTCATTTTGAATGCTGAGTGTTGTGTAATCTGCACATATTACAGAATGATGCAATGTTAGAAAAAACACTATATACCTGAAAATAAAAGTATGAGAATATTTTCTTTGCTGCTAATCTTCTAGTAATTATTCATAGTACACAACCAATTCACTATATCATATATTTTTTTTTCGCTTCAGTGTCTCTTTAAATACAGATTCTCTTTAAGGCTACTTTCACAGTAAGACGTTACAGGCGCACGTTAGTGCAGCCTGTAACGCATCCCAACTCACAGCAATGATGAATGGGCTGTTCACAGTGCCCACGTTGCGTTACATTGTAACTCAGCACGTAAGTTGAAAGTGCTGCATGCTGTGTGTTATGCGCGGCTAAGCCACATTAGACTGTGTGCACATGCTCAGTAGTGTTGGAGGAGGAGGTCTTCCCTCCTCCTCCTCGGCCAGGCACATGGCTAATTAATATTCACTGCACGGTGTGACGTGCAGTGTTTACTTCCTGGAGCGGCCGCTCCGTGCGGCGATTGGCTGGCGGGACCACGTGATGCCGCATGCATCCTAGAGTACGCATCACGGACGCCAGAGTGAGCTGCACAATGCGGCTTACTCTGACATCCACATCCAAGAGCAACAGGTGTTGCATTAGGGGCACGTTATGCGACCATAACGTCCCCTAACCCGCAACGTCTTGGTGTGAAAGTAGCCTAAATCAAACATCTGTATGCCTGTTCAGGGTCTATGGATAAAAGTATAAGAGGCAGAGAATCAGCAGGACAGCCAGGCAATGTGCATTGTTTAAAATGAATAAATTAAGGCAGGCTCCATATCCCTCATTATTTCAGTTGTCCTTTAATAAAAACACAGATCAGGGGTGATCCTCCCCACATCTTTTAAAAAAGATGTATAGGTTAGAATTAAACAAATGTCGTTTTGCCCTGGTTTAATATATAATGTAGCACCTAGTTCCAAATGCTAGATGGGGTAGTATCCACTTGCCACAATTGGTGTTTCCCAACGGATAATGTGAAGTGTTTCCTCGTGAATCTTGTTTTTTCCAAGTCAGAAACGTGAACGCATCAGTATGTAGTGATCATTATCCTCTGAGCAACCTCCAGTAAGCTAACTAAGTACCCCCAATTAGCGTTATAAGTTTGACTTTGGTAAGGAATAATAAAAACAATACAATATCAGTGCAAACAGTCCAAATCAAGAAAAACATGCAGCCAAATGATTGCTTCTCGACAACAGTTCCATATATAGATCCAGAAATTCAGTGCACAGTTTTTCAAGATATATTTAGATTGCTTTCACCACTGGTGTTTCAGCACATACCAAGTCCGGACCACCGAGGAAAGTCTTAGGCTTACCAAAACAGTGGTGACCCGAATGACAAGGTCCTATTATGTATGTGAATCTCCGTGTGGCTTGGCTGGCAGCATACCGATTAACTTTTCCACCAAGTACTGTATATACTCTCACATGAACCTAATTTTTGAGCATTAAAAATGTGTTGAAAATTACTCCCTTGGCTTATATGCGAGTCAGTGAAGCAAAACAGATGGTGGAGCAGGTTTTGTTACTGGCAGAGGAGCGTAAGGATCGTGTGCTAGTGATCCTGCTCTTACCAGCTTGCACCCTGCTGTGTCCACACCCTCCATCCCCTGCTACATGGTGTGCAGAGTGCGCTGCTCAAGACTACCTGTGTCCCTCGGCTTGTGGAGCAGAGCATGCAAGCAACGTGTCAGCGGTGCAATGGTCAGGGATTCTTCCTGTGTGGCAACTGCTGTATCTATGATGCCATCTAGTGGCTTCTTGACACAGCTGTATGATCCTGGGGCCCATCTGGCTATGAAGAGGGGGGCTGACTTGTACTGGGGGAACATCTGGCTGCTTGGGAGGGGGCTATACTGGAGAGGGGGCTTATACGCGAGTCAGTCACTTGTTTCCTGGTTTCTGAGGGAAAAGTGGGTACCTCAGCTTGTACGCAGGTCAGCTTAAATGCGAGTATGCATGGCACTTGTCAGCATATCCTCTTATAGCATTAGCTCCAAAAATGTCCAGAGGAAAAAAATAAAATGATCGAAGTGTGGTTTTTACTTTAAACACTTTTAATATCTCTTGTTTTTGTCAAAACGTTGAAGATAAAAGGACACACAGAATCTGCATAAAGTCCACTGATAACAGGCCGTTTTGCCCTATCCAGTCGGCGGATCAACCTGCCCAACTAACATGCATGTTGGCCACATGTCTACAAGATGTTTGAACGATATTTTTTTTGGGTTGTGGACATGTTGGTGTGCACGTAGTACTTCAATGAGTTGGTTGTTTAGTTGATTGTAAACAACAAGTCGTGCAGCCGATCATTTTGTGTGGTTGGTTGTGCATTAAGTTGCACATGAGTAGGAGCCATAAGACTATCCTAGGTAGTGGGCAGTTGTTTTGTGCTGTAATGCTAGTGACGAAAGCAATCTATATAAGAATTAGATTGTGAGCTCCTCTGAGGAACATTTAGAATCAGGACTTGTTTGATGTACTCACTGCAGAATGTGTAATTGTTAAAAAACTACACAGTAATAATATGTTTTTTTTTCTTTTTCTAGGTTCAGATTCGGAGTATCTGATGATTCCCTATAGTCCTTCCATAGCTGGCACACATCTACTGTACTGTGGGCAGGTCCAGGTAAGAAGATTACTTAAATCTCTACTAGCTCTTTTGTGATCATATCCAGTTTACTACTTGTTATCTGTTATTTTATTATTTAAAGATAATCTGTACTCTAATATTCTTACAATAAAAAGCATACCATTCTATTCCTTATGTTCTCCTGTGCCCCTCTGTGCTGTTTCTGCCACTCCCTGCTGCAAGCCTGGTTTGTAATTAACAGTTTTAGGCAGTGTTTACAAACAAAAGACTGGCTTCTAACCAGAGTATCATAGGCTGAGAACTAGCTTACTGTGTGACTCATGCAGAGCTTGGAGGGTGTGTAAAGCTTCTGCCAATGACAAGCAGTGCTGCACATTCCACACATTCCAGCCTCAGCCAACAGACACAACAGGGGAAAGGAGATAAGATTTATTACAGAGACAGTGCAACTAGAAAAGGTTGCAGTATGCCAGACCACATTAGAACAGGCATAGGAACTTATAGCATAGAAGAAATAAGGCTCAAAATTGTGTTAGTCTCTTTAATGTGTTTTAGCACTTGTATATTTTACAGCATGTCTTCTGGCTCATGAAACCATTTATATATGTTCCTGAAAGATCTCACTGTGTTAGTTATTTACTTTATTGCCTATACAGTTATCCTGCTTGCTTTTGTACCAAAATAATATAAATTGTGTAAAAATCACAAGGTCCCTCCAGCATAGTATATGGCAGGGCTGGGATCTGCCATTGCAATGGATGAATTATGTCAGATTTGTTCAGAAAACTCGTAAGGTGCTCATACATCAGGCGACTTTGGCAGCCGATAGACCAACCAATTTCGATTACTATTATCGAACTGGTTGAAAATCGGTTCCGCCCATTGCAGGCTCAATCGAGGATACAACCAGTTTTGGGCCAAAATGGGTTGGGTTATTCGATTTCCCCCCCATGCGTTATTCATTAACTGTCTTGTATCAGCCTCTGCGCAGTGTTGGTAACCTCCATACACGCTACATGCACATAGCGTCCAACGTCGGCGCATAGCGCTTGACGTCAGATTTTATGCACCAGTAGTGTGTATGGAGAACCACCCGGAGGGTACAGACACTGTGTTGAAGGCTGCCACAGGACAGGTAATGTATAAATGCACTGGGGGGGCACATTTATACATTGGGGTGCAGCGGCGTGGCGGGCACAGCCGACTCCCTTAAGACTTCATGCTGAAATGGGAATTGGCCTGCAGTATATAGACAGCTTCGACCAACAGACACATTTATCTCTAAACAAATTCAATTATAAATACATTTTTCTCTTTGTTGAATCTACTGATGTATGGGCACCTTTAAGGTGGGGAAAACTTCCTCTTCTTTGCTTACAGTCACACTAAATCCTGGAACAAACTAAACTTCTTTGTTTGCACACCCTTATCAACCAGAGTTAAGGTGCCCATACACTCGTCAGATTGGCAGCAGATAGATAAGAAATGCATCTGATGATCTATCTGATGCGTTTTTAGAACATTTTTTACCAGGATAGAATTCCAATAGATTTCAGTTTGAAATCTATTGAAATTCGATCTGATGGCATTTTTTTGCCATCAGATTTCCATTAAGGCCAATGCAAACTGATAAGCAATCTCATCAGATCGACCTAAATTTTCCACCCTGCAAGTTCGATGGAAATCCATCGAAATCGATCGAAATCGGCCGTCGATCGGTCGATTGGCCAAACGATTTGCAATCGATCGATCGATCGATCGGGATCGATCGGTCGGCCAGAAAATCGGCTGAGTGTATGGGCTGCTTTAGTCATCAAAAAATAATCAGAGAAGCTGTGTAGTAGATTACTGATGAGCTTCTGATGGTTGGCGGTAATAGAATGTGACTCTGAAAATGTTCTCCACACCAGTTCAGTTTGTCAATTAAAGTAGGGATCACGAAAAAAAAATATCGTTTAAGATAATTTTGGAAAAATGCATTGAAGGTTGGTGCAGCACATCACCTGTGTGATAAAGCAGCAAAACATTCTCCAAAATGATTTACATTCCAACATTAACTATAAAGGCAGAATTTATGATGGGGCCAATCCGTTTCATATTCTACTGAGTCCTTTATCAAGCATTTGTAAATTGCAGGAGGTATTCGGTTTAGTCCTGTAGGTCGAAGAAAGCGGAATTCAAAATCGAAAAATGCAGCCCATCAACCTTTTGCAGTAACAATATAAAAATTAATTTTGTCAAAGTTGTTAGGCCTGGGACCCACTAGAATGCTTACAGCTGCACTACACTGATGAAAGCCAATGGTGGTGAACCCATAGGAGCACTTCTCTATTTGGAGATAGTGAAGGCCTATGACTTCGTGTGGTAGTGGGCGGGGCTACACACCGTAAGCCAGTGGAAATTAACCTTGGGGGACCCAGGAAGTAGTTTAAACTTAATCAACACAGGATTCTAAAGTAGAAAAAAAGTAAATCGAAAGCACTGTACAAGCAATTGATTGTACAGGGCTTCCAAAAGCTGGATACATTGCCCTGGAAATTGTTTTAGCAAATGCTAGCAAAGTATTGGCTATCTGTAGTTGGCCCCAGGCCTTATGGTGTGGCTGAGATATTTTGATTACAGGTCCACTTTCAAATGATCTATTGGACAATGATTGTGTTTTTTGGTCCTCTTGATGACCTGTGAAAAACTGATGCTGCTGGTATCATAATGTACTTTGCTGCAGGCACATTTTTGAAAATTGTGGTATGCAGAGATGGCTCCTGATAGCTGTAATGTCTGATTGTTTCAGCTTTTTGTTGTGATGTCGCTACTAGAATGTCCTTTCTTTGAGAAAAGCAATTGTCTGCAGTGGAATTTCTCAGCCAATAGCCTTTTTCCCAACAGCCGCCAACTCTTCCTCTACATTCCACAGGACAGTACTGGGCACCGTAGCAGAGCGTGTATGATTGCCACTGGCTGCTAGCAGAGCGCCAGCTGAAACAAATCAATTCTGCAATAATACTGAACTGTCTGTACACAGCTTTAGGCCTGGTTTACATTGGCTTACAAAATGGAAGGGTTAACGCAGAGTTCCCCAACCCTGTCCTCAAAGCCCACCAACAGATCATGTTTTGCAGAAAACCACAAACATGCCCAGGTGGAGTAATGAATGAGATGATTAACTACCTGTGTAGATTTCCACAAAATATGCACTGTTGGTGGGACTTGAGGACAAGGTTGGGGAACACTGGTTTAGCGGACTGGAACAGAACGGATGCGAATGGATCCGTTCACATTGGTTCGTTTCAACAGATCCGCTCAGCACATTCCGCTGAACAGACAGCAAGTTTGGGTCTGCTGCGATTTTTCCCGAGCAACGGATGCATCACATGACAAAACTGAGGGTCACGGATAGAAAAACAAATTCTTTTTGAAAACAGATCTGTTCCATCCGTGCCACTTTGATGATTGTTTTGCCAATCAGTAAAGCGTAACTTTGTGGGAGCATTCTCACTAAATCCTAATGCCAATAATTTAAAGTGTACCCAAGGCAAAACCTGCAAGAAAAGAGATGCTTACCTAGGTAGAGGGAGGCTTCTGGATCTTCGAGAGCCTTCTCGTGTCCTTGTTGTCCGTACCGCCACCCGGGACCCTCTGTAAGTTCACAGCCAGGCTCCCCTACATACACAAAGTGCCATATGGCCGCAGGGGGTGCACCCATGATAACATATCTGACAAGCACTTGTCGGGTATGTTCCATGTAGTGATGGTCAATGAGATGCAAATAATTTCGAGTTGATGCAGGGTAATGCAAGTGTTGTATGCAAATTAATGCAGTTTGAAAATGAACCAATCAAATTTTACCTCAGCAGGATTTTTGAGGCTGCATAAATTTGAGTAGTGCAGCATCAACTGGAAATTTGCATCTCATTGACCGTGCCTAGTCCCGGGGGTCCAAGCGTGGCAACGATGGGGGGGGGGGGGGGGAGTCGGACACAAGAAGTCTCTGGTGTATTCTAGGTAAGTATGTGTTATTTATAGTAGGTTTCGCTTCGGGTACTCTTTAGGTCTGGTAAGGTGTTTTTTTTTTTTGCTTTTGTTTTTTTTTCTTCAACTAGAGAATGTTTGAGAAGTGCTGGTGCAAATGATTTCCATTCCCCGGGCCAGTCCTCTGACCCAGCAGGAATGAATATGACAGTGTATGCATGCAGCCATTACCTCTGGAATGCTGGGAAATCTTCACGCTACTTAATATACCCCAGAGTAACTAGCACTAGTTCAGCCCTGACCATTGGTCGATATTCCCATCACCTCTTAAGTGTTGGCAGAGGCCCGCCGGGGAATATGAATGCAGCTTTTCAAATCATTTTCAAGTCATGTCATGTATTTGTTGAGCACGCTTGCAAAGCTCTACCGCATAGCGGCTCAGAATAGCCGTGTAATTATAACCCCTCCAGATGTCCAGAGTCGTCATCCACGGGACAATCCTGGTCCCATGTCAGTGTCTCTGAGGTTACACCTCGTCAGTGGTGATACCTCTGCCCTCATTACATCTCCTGCTAATGATATGAATGAGTGATGTATTGACGTGTAGTGGAATGCGTCTTCACAGTACAAGTCAAAGCAAAAGTTGTTTTAGATTTGGGTGGCATTAGAAGGTGAATCATTTTTTTTAAATCACTTTTTGTTCTTGTATTGAGAAGCATTTGAAAATGTTTTAAAGCCTGTAGCAATGACATGATTTTCACGGTGATGTGTCAGAATGTAAATCAGGGGTTTAAAAGATTTTACAATGGGCAAACACTGACTAAATCATTTATACGTAATTATTGTAAAAATGAAGCACTTTATTACATTATTTTCACTGGAGTTCCTCCTTAAGAAGAGATTCAGGGGAAGAACAAACCTACTGTCCCTATCTAGTTAACTGAGGAATTCCTGTTCTCAATACACATAAATATCCCTTAACTAGGACTAAAATGTAACTTTTATTAGTAAAATTAAAAGGAAGAGCTGCTGTATAAAAACATCAGATGTCTGAGTGGGTAACGATATGGGAGGATACTATGGTAAGTATTTAGTCATCAGAGAAATCAATCTCACAATCCTCCTTCCGTTACCCAATTATATATACATTTACACTACCCCCACCATAAAACCCGACATGTTTCACTTCCCGAAGGAAGCTTTTTCAAGGGAAAAGTACATAAGTGCAGAGTGCTAAAAACGTGCTAAGGTGCATATATACACATTAATATTCAATCCGTACATCATGTAGCATAATGGCCATATGATAGCAGCCAAAAAGGCTGAATAAATACCTACCATACTAGTATCCTCCCATATCATTACTCGCTCAGACATCTTTGATGTTTTTATACAGCAGCTCTAAATTTTAATTTTACTAATAAAAGTTAAATTTTAGTCCTAGTTAAGGGATATTTATGTGTATTGTAACCTAATCAGGTCTTTGTTGTTGAATTCCTGTTCTCCTCAGATTCGGACAGATTCCCTTTAGAAACTTTAGAAAGTATCAGCAGACAGTATGCTGGCACTTGTGGTTCCTTGGCAGCTGAGAAGCAGCTGGTCTGCTAGCCCCATTATAATCATGCTTGTGTGGGCATCGTCATGGCACTATCAGGAATTGGCAGTAGCACTAGGAGCAGCAATATGCTGCAGTCTCTTATAAAATTGTGTTTTGAACAAAGCACTATATATTTTCCAGTCATCAAGAGGAAAAAGTGTAATTTTTCTCCCAGATAGAATTAAACGTAGCTGAACAGCAGAATATTTGCTGGCTTCTCTATGTAATCCCAGCGCTTTCACGGCTGGCGGCCCGTAGAATTAATGTAGATTATTTATTTGGCCTTAAGGCAATCCATTTGCCCAGTCGCTCTCAGGCAATGGGTTTTGGCATTCACAAAAGAAATGACACATTTCTCAATACAAATTGCAGCGTCCCTGTAATGTGACTGCCGCCCCGGGCATGAAATGATTGTGTTTTATTTCTCCGGAATGGACTATACAGTGCCTTAGTGGCATATATATACTAGGAGGGTGGCGGAGGATACTTCCAAGAATGCTGTAGTAATAAATGCTATGAATTTCTAATATTTATGGGCCAGTTCCTTGTATATTTTAAAGCCAAATTCCAAAGTTTTATTAAGTAATCCCTCCGCTTCGACCTGTAGCTTTCCTAACCTGTTAAATTGCAGCTTGAAAAAAAATAAGTTTATTTGACTTGTAAAATGTTGGTTATGTGATAACTTTAGCATCCTTCCCTGTAGCCTAGACTGCTATGCTGTTTCCAGTGTTATGTCTGACCGTGCTGCCCGGAAGCTTCCTTCCACACTGCCTTTCACGCATGCTCAGTGTGAAGTTTATTATGCTGCCGGTGGTAAAATACTAAAGATCTCCTCTTCCACACCTCATACACTCCCCAAATTTTCAGGGTAGGGAGGGGAGCCCCCAAACTACCTATATGCCACATTGCAGCCCCCGAGCCCTGCTGGTTCCAGAGATAGATTACAGAAACCTCTCTTTGGAATCAGCAGGACTTGGGGGGTTGCAATTTATAGTTTACTATAGCCAGAGGATTACTATATCAGAGTGTATTATAACGAGATTCTACTGTATATACTACAGGACCTCCCGATGGGCAGTTTAATGACGGGAGATCACAATTACGGCTGAGACCGGAAGTGACGTCAATTGTATTGAGCGGCTCAATCAGCATAAAGAGAGCTTTGGAACAGACAGGACAGTTAGCTGGTACTCCTTGCCGTTAGGCTATGCTTTGATTACAAATGACATTATAAATGTTTTTTTTATATATTGTTTATGCACTGTTGCACTTAGACCACTAGACACCAGGGAACTGTATAGAGGAGGGCGGAAGACCAGTAGACATCAGGGAAATGTATAGGAGAGGGAGGAAGACCAGTAGATACCAAGGAATTGTATAGGGGAGGGAGGAAGACCAGTAGACATCAGGGAAATGTATAGGGAAGGGAGGAAGACTAGTAGACACCAGGGAACTGTATAGGGGAGGGAGGAAGACCAGTAGACACCAGGGAACTGTATAGGGGAGGGAGGAAGACCAGTAGACACCAGGGAACTGTATATATGAGGGAGGAAGACCAGTAGACATCAGGGAAATGTATAGGAGAGGGAGGAAGACCAGTAGATACCAAGGAATTGTATAGGGGAGGGAGGAAGACCAGTAGATACCAGGGAAATGTATAGTGGAGAGAGGAAGACCAGTAGACACCAGGGAAATGTATAGGGAAGGGAGGAAGACTAGTAGACACCAGGGAACTGTATAGGGGAGGGAGGAAGACCAGTAGACACCAGGGAACTGTATAGCGGAGGGAGGAAGACCAGTAGACACCAGGGAACTGTATAGAGGAGGGAGGAAGACCAGTAGACATCAGGGAAATGTATAGGAGAGGGAGGAAGACCAGTAGATACCAAGGAATTGTATAGGGGAGGGAGGAAGACCAGTAGATACCAGGGAAATGTATAGTGGAGGGAGGAAGACCAGTAGACACCAGGGAAATGTATAGGGAAGGGAGGAAGACTAGTATACACCAGGGAACTGTATAGGGGAGGGAGGAAGACCAGTAGACACCAGGGAACTGTATAGGGGAGGGAGGAAGACCAGTAGACACCAGGGAAATGTATAGGGGAGGGAGGAAGACCTGTAGCCACCAGGGAATTGTATAGGGGAGGGAGGAAGACCAGTAGATACCAGGGAAATGTATAGTGGATGGAGGAAGACCAGTAGACACCAGGGAAATGTATAGGGGAGGAAGACTAGTAGACACCAGGTAACTGTATAGGGGAGTGAGGAAGATCAGTAGACACCAGGGAAATGTATAGGGGAGAGGAAGACCAGTAGACACAGGGAACTGTATAAGGCAGGACGGTGGCCACTAGACATTGAGGTTGGACCATGGCTTTATCCCAGTTTTCAATTTTGACCCACTTAGTATTTGAATTTTGCACCCCTGTCCTATGCCATTAGGACACTGACCACTAGGGAAAGTTTCTGTTTAATAGGAACAGGATTCCTGACTTGGTGGCAGAGAGAAAAAAAAATCCTTGCCACCCACTGATGACAGGTTTGCTTTATAAATCAGCTACTGATGAGGTGTTTTTTGGTTCATTTAATACTGTTCAGCAATACGTTGACGATAAAAGACTTTATAAAGTCTATTCATTTAATCCATTATATGAATTAATGTTCAGGCAGTGTGCTAAGCTACTTTTGTCATTAATCCAGGAGGATTTTCCTCTCTTGCTTCACATTACCGACAGCCAACATCAAGCTTTGTACAAGGCTAATTAAATTAGTCCAGCTAATTGATTAATTCCAAAGGTCGCAGGTGTCGGCTTTCCACTTCTTCTATTGAGCTGAAATTTATGAGTAACCTTCATAGCTGGATCAAATAGGAACCTATTCTGTAGCTTTTCCCTATGATGAAATGTCTCCTGGCTGGAGAAATCACGCATTTTGTATTTGCAATGCTGCTTCTCAGTAACTGTTGATTTAAAGCACAGGTGCCAAACACAAGGCCCGCGGGCCAAATGTGGCCCTCCTTGCCATTTTATGTGGCCCTCAAGAGCCTCATATATGCATCATTGTAAGCAGCTAAAGAAAGACCACACACTGCCTTCCTGTCCAGAGCAGAACACCGATGACTGTGGTTCTGATTGAAACTCTGTCAGTTTGAGGCGGGGTGCAGCAACTACCCACAGGACTCCCTCCAGTGAACTTTCTGGATTTAAACCCCCCATGGTTACTGGTAAGACACACACCTTTTCCCCCATCTCCCCACATACAGTAGCAGAGTAGTGCAGCTGAACTGTGTAATATTTACCTGCTCCAGTGATACATTCTCTTCTATTCCTCCTGGCAGTCGCATGCGCTGTCCTTCTACACCTCCTGCTCCTGATCACGTGACCTACCTCAGGAGCCTGTAGAGGTATACAGCATAGTGCATGTGGCTGTCAGGAAAATCAGAGGAGATCTGAAGTAGCATTGCAGAAGGTAAATATTAAACTGTTACAACGGGCTACTCTGCAGAAGGGGGAGGAGCAAACCCCCCTCTCAACCAACCCAACCACTATAGTTACACCACTTGATTTGAGACTGTTCAATAAATGTTAAATCCTAATAAACCATTTGGCCCGCGACTAGGTTTTAGATTTTGGCCCCTTATGTGATCAACTTTGACTCCCATGACTTAACGTGTAAGTGCAGCAATGAGATGCAGATTAATTCAAAATCCCTCCAAATGAGTTGTGCAGCTACATTGCATTGTAGATTTCCGTATCTGGAGCAGGGTGTGAAACTAGCACTTTCCATTGTCTAAATTTTGTCTAGAAACATTTTTTCATATCATCAAATGCCTGCTGGTCTGTTGTGTCTCCATGCTCCACTTTGCCTCTCCTAGTACAGTCTGGCACTCCACTCATAGATGGTCATAGATGGTTTGATTAAACAGCTAGTTATTGTCTGATGCAATCACAGCTATCAAATGTTCTCAAAATCTTCCATTTGATTGAAGCTCAGTCAAGCTTCTAATTGGTTTCCAGGGTCTGCTCATTTGAAATTGTGATTGGATGAATCTGAAAATTTGATTGACTGCTAACCGTACTTATTGTCTCGTACTACATTGAGAAATACACAAAGGATTAGGTGAGCAGCATGATTGGAAGTGAGTGGCATTTTGATTGTCGCACACATGTGTCTTTAATGGCTTGACACACTGAGTCTGCTAAAATGTTGATATGATCCTGGTGAGAGGGCTCCTGAACTCTGCAATATGCTGCACTTCCTGGTACAGAAAAGCATTCGCTGCCTACATTTGTCCCCCTTACCAAGCATCCTACATTGGAGCAGAGTCTGGCTTCATGAATCCACATCATCCACCACCTACCTGACTCAGCTGGGTGGGACATGGCTGTGAGGACAGTGACCACACCCTCATTCCACCTACATCACAGGTGTTATTGCCCACTGAGCCATACTGCAGCCATGTTACATTGTTCAGGAGGAGCAGAGGAGGACACAATACAGGGAGTCCCCGACATTGCGGTTGCTTGGCGGTTTGTATCGGCAGGCGTTCGTAAGTTGGGGACTCCCTGAATCTGGCATATGATGCAGGGACTTTTCCTCACCATTTTGAGTGGAGAAAAAGTGCGTCTTTTATGCCAAAAAATAGGGTAATTGGCTTCCCCCTAAAACTGATACATACATAGACATATGACTATTGTAGGGCCTAGATTGTGAGCCCCTCAGTTAAGTGACGAGACAACATACACTCTGTACAGCGCAACAGAAGATGTTGGTGCAATATAAATACTAAATAATAATATTTAAAAATATTAATTAATAATGATATTGAAAAAAAAAATGAAAAAAAAAAAAGGGAGGACGTTGCCAAGGACGAACAGAAGAAGCAGATCAGTGAGAAGCGGTTTGGTTCTTGGAAATGCTTGTGTCACTGATGAGCGTAGTTTATTCCTTTCCATGATCTCCCTGCTATTATCTTGCAATTGACATGTAATGCATACCTTCCTGCTAGAGATTTCCCAGAATGGATCTACAGGGGATTAATCACCCGCTCTGCCTCAGTGCATTGTGTGGTGCACTCTGTTGTCACTGCATCCCGATTCTAGAACGTTTACAGCAGAACTATAGCAAAAATAGACAGTCTGACAGAATAGGAATGAGAGAAAGCGGTATAGCAAAACTGTGCAGACGTGTTTGGGGACACGGTCCGGGGATGACTGGGTTACCGTATATTTCAAACCATAAGTTGGGAGTAAGTCAGTGTGGCTTATGGACCGAATACAGGGAGTCCCCCACTTACACACATTTGGCGATCCGAACGCCCGCTGACCCATTGCATTTAACAGTCGGGTAGTCCCTTTCCTGTGCTCTTACAGCCCCTTGCAGAGTATAATGGGCAGGGAAGCGTATGTGTGTATCTCACCTGCTCCGGTGCCTCTGTGCAGTGAGTAACGTCTTCTCTCCCTCACAGGGAATGTAATACTGTATATTCTGGCGTATAAGACTACTTTTTAACCCTTGAAAATCATCTGAAAAGTCAGGGGTCGTCTTATACGCCGGATGTCCTTGATGCCGGGTGATACGCCCTATCCTGTTACCGCCTCTCAGATCTCATTGCTGAGGACTGAGTGAAACGGCGCAGACACACATGTGCGAGATCCGAGAGGCAGAGAAGGAGATAAATAGTATACAAGGGCGAGCCAGAAGGGGGAAAGAGGCGTGTTTTATCCATCCAATCCATCCAATCCGCTTAGGGAAAGGGAGAGTTGACCAATCCAATCAGTCAATCCCTTGTAAAGCGTTATATACTGGGTACAACATGCAGTACAGCACCAGTATCTGTTCATAAATAGCACCAGTATATCATTTTTTAAAATTTGTATTTGGTGTGCTTTGGAAGAGCGGTAGTCTTATATGGCGAGTATATCCCAAACTCTATATTTTAACTGGAAAAGTTGGAGGGTCGTCTTATACGGCAGAATATATGGTAATTGGGGTGAGAAGATCTATTCCCCTGCACCATGGACAGACCAGGCTTAGGGCCCTTTTCCACTTGCAATCGCTAGCGTTAGCGCTAAACGCTAGCGATTGTGATTCAGCAAAATCCTTTATTTTCCCGGCGATAGCGTTTGCGATTTTGCTATGCACTGCAGGGCATAGCAAAATCGCAACAATAATCACTCCGCCGCGCGATCGCATTGGTGTAAAAATCGAATTGCAGTAGTGGAAATAACCTACTGCGATTCCTATGTTATTTAGCAAACCCTAGCGATTTTAAAATCGTTAATGATTTGCGATTCAGCAAACACAACCGCGCTATTGGAAAAGGGCCCTCAGTATAGATTTTACTGTCCCATTCCAGCTCAGAACTTGGCTGTCTTTTCTTTTTTTTTTTCTTCAGTATACGGTTATAGGTGCCCATTAGTGGTGCAGTTTTAAAGCAGTCATCAGCCAAAAAGAATATATTTTTGGCTGATGACTCCTAGCGAACAATCTTACTTTCAAGATCATTGACAGAAAAGATTGTATATAATCAATTTACAGCATTACAGAAACGAACAAATATCAAAACAAATTGCAATGGTATCTATGAAAAAATCTGATCGACTAATCCTTTAACCGGATCCGGTCCAAAGTAGGTTGAATCTACTTCCAGCAGGTGGCGCTGCGGCCATGACTGGACATAGGTTCAACATCCCATTAATTGCTCACCCCCGCCATTACCACCGATCTCGCCGCTTTGACCCCACCGCAATTCGCTCGCCCTGCCGTCTCTATGACGGCAAAGCACTGTGTGCAGGTCAGGAGCCGTTTTCATTGGCTCCTGGCCCTGTCATCACTGTAAGCCAATCCCACTGGCTTACATTGATTGACAGGGTCAGGAGGCAATGAAAGTGGCTTCTGACAGGAGCACAGCGCTCTGCCGTCATAGAGACAGCAGAGAGGGGAGCCTGCGGCGGGGACAGAATGGCAGGAACGGCGGATTTTTACACCGATTCATCGGGAAGCTGCGTTTTAGTGTACCAGCAGCCTCTGGTCCTTAAGGGGGCAGAGGCTGTTGGTACCGAAGTGGTTAAAGGACAACTGTAATAAGTATATGAAGGCTGCCATATTTATTTCATTTTAAACAATACCAGTTGCCTGGCAGTCCTGCTGGTCTATTTGGCTGCAGTAGTGTCTGAATAACACCAGAAACAAGCATGCAGCTAATGTCAGATCTGACAGATAATGTCAGAAATATCAGATCTGCTGCATGCTTGTTCAGAGTGTATGGCTAAATGTATTAGAGGCAGAGGATCAGCAGGGATGCCAGGCAACTGGTATTGCTAAAAAGGAAATACATATGGCAGCCTCCATATCCCTCTCACTTCAGTTGCCCTTTAAGGAAATAGATAATGCGATTGTTCAGGATCGATTGGACCTATTTAGCGTCTCTGTTTTTATGGTGTAAGATCTGAAATATCTGATACAAAATTAGATCATTCATGAAAAATTGTACTGTTCATGGGCACCTTAACCACTTGACCACCAGAGCAATTTTCAACTTCAAGCGCTCCTTCCATTCATTTGTCTATAACTTTATCATTACTTATCGCAATGAAATAAACTATATCTTGTTTTCCCAGAACGTCATTGGACAGCACCCCTGGATGAGACTTGTCTCCCTCCCAATCGTGGACAGGAACTGCAAAAGAAAGATTTGCATAACAAATAGGCAGCCATATATAAGCTACTAGCTTACCCTCAGTACTTCAGTTCAGTTTCCTGTCCCGGACGGAATGCAGAGGAGAGGTCTCCAGAGTGCTATCCTTGACAGGTGTTCAGGGGCAACGTCTTTCAGGGCTCCAGTTAGGCTGATTCAGGTGACAGTGGGAGCCCTGCAGCGTGGAGGAGGCTTCTCCGTGCAAGGCAGCGGAGATATAGCGCAGGCGCGCTTGGGAGACAAGGTACTTCCGGGTCTTCCCGGAAGTCGTCACGCGCAGCGTCCAGTGTGACTCAGATCAGGCGGCAGGCGGCCGCGGCGGTCATTGCGGATCAGCATCAGCTGATCCGCTAAGGTAACGGTTTACATGCGGCAGGTGCCGCAGAAGGAGGATAATTATGCTAATACGCTTAAGCAATTAAGCGGCAGGTGCCGCGGCTGGCTAACCTTTGAAAGGCTTATGCAAATGAGAAACATGCTAATGAACTGAGTATTCAGGTGGCTGTTTGCATTTCTTTGTGTCATGTGATGATTATTTAAATCTGTTTCCTGACTCACTCTGGTTGTCTAAAGTGAGCATGGAGGACGCTTCTGGGTCAGCTCCTGCGCAGTCTGCCAGGCCAGCCCAAGATACCTCTCTGGCAAGTACTTATGTACAAATTGTACAGTGTGTATATATGTGTATTTTTATATATACTAGAGAGGGTACTAATGGTTGGTTTGTTATTATGTTTTTTAGCCAGAAAAACATGAAAAGCCTGGAAAACAGGACAAATCTGACAAATCTTCCACACAGTCTAGTGGATCTAGTAAATCTCTGAAGAAATGTGCCATTTGCTCCTCTCGCTTGTCATCCTCTACCTCAAAAAAGCTGTGCCAGGATTGTACAAACAAACTGGTTAAGGATGAATCACCAGTAATCTTTAAGGATCTGATGGGATGGATGCGGTCAGAAATGTCTTCAGCCATCAAGGAAATTAAAGATTCTGCCATTTCTTCTCAGACTGTAGCTCCCAGCCCTGCTGAAATGCCTGGTCCTAGCAATGAGGTTCCTGTTAACCTTAATGTCAGTGGTTTATCTCCAATTCCTTTATCTCGTACTCTTGTGCAGGCTAGGAGAAGCAGAGATAGTGAGGTAGAAGGTTCTCAATTTTCTGAGGGAGAAATTTCTGCATTAGATGAAATATCTGAGGGGGAGGAGATGGATAAGACTGAAAAACCACAAAAGTTTGCTTTTTCTACAGAATTAATGAAGGATCTTTTGACATCCATGCATGAAACAATGGGTATTAAATCAGAGCAAAAACCCTTGTCACCCCTTGACCAAATGTATGAGGGATTGGCGGACCCCCAATCCAGGTTCATCCCGGTCCATTCTACTCTTAAAACTTTGATCAAGAAAGAGTGGCAAAATCCTGAGAAAAGGGCCTTTTGGCCAAAATCTTTATCTAAGCGTTATCCTTTTTCTCCTGATGACCAGGCTTATTGGGGCCCTCCGCCAAAACTAGATCCGTCCTTTTCCAGGGTTTCAAGAAAATCAGACCTTATGTTTGAGGATTTCGGAAACCTTAAAGACCCAATAGACAAGAAAATGGATAATGTTTTGCGTAGGGCTTGGGAGTCTGCTTCATTAACTTTTAAACCGGCAGTAGCATCGACAGCAGTGAGTCGATCTCTGAAGTCTTGGTTGGCAGAATTACAGTATAAAATAGCAAATGGGGTGTCTAGGGAAGAAATCCTTAATGACTTTCCTAAAATCACTAATGCCTCAGATTTTATGGTTGATGCAGCAGACGATACGGTTAAATTAACAGCCCGTACCACCGCACTAGTGAACTCAGCTAGAAGGGGAGTATGGGTTAAGACATGGAATGGGGATAACTCATCCAGATCTAAGCTTTGTGGTATCCCCTGTGAAGGAGATCTTCTGTTTGGGTCTAAGCTGGACGATACACTAGATCGTACAGCAGATAATAAGAAAAATTTCCCAAAGAAGCGCCCCTTTCAGAATAAACGGCCATTTCGGGCCCCCGCTAAAAATGAAACGGATAGTAAATCCTCCAGGGGTAGAAGATGGGCTCCTTACAGGCAACAAGGACCCCGCAATACCGCTACTAATACTAAAAAGACAAACAAACAATGACGCCATCATTCCGGTGGGGGGGAGAATCACCAACTTTTACGAAATATGGCAACAACTATTCACCAATCAATGGTTACTAAACATAATATTAGAAGGTTACAGAATAGAGTTCGAACATCTCCCCCCTCAAAACTTTGTCTTAACACCTTGTCCAAAAGACCCAGCCTTATTAGTAGCCCTCCAGTCAGAAGTAAAGTCTCTTCTTCAGAAAGGAGTAATTCGACAGGTTCCAGCATGTCAAAGAGAACAGGGATTCTACTCCCCAATCTTCCTGGTAAAAAAGCCTCAGGGAGCCTATCGATTGATTCTAAACCTAAAGAAATTGAATCTAAAAGTCAAATACAGGAAATTCAGGATGGACAATATTCGATCTGTGGTTCATCTTTTACAGAAGGACGATTTTTTGGCATCCCTAGACCTGAAGGATGCGTATCTACATCTACCAATCCATTTATCCTGCCAACAATACCTGAGGTTTGCCGTGTGGATGGAAGGAGAGGTAAGACATTTTCAGTTTAATGCCTTGCCTTTCGGACTATCGTCTGCCCCATGGCTATTTACTAAGGTTATGTCTGAAGTATTAGCTCTTCTCAGGTTAAGACACGTTAATATTGTCGGTTACCTTGATGATTTTTTATTATGGGGTTCTTCTGAAAAATCCGTTAATGATCAGCTTTTTATAACTCTGGGCGTCCTCCAGGAGTTAGGTTGGTTAATTAATTGGGAAAAGTCTGCTCTGATTCCTTCCCAGTGTCTAGAATTTTTGGGTTTCAATATTTCTACCAGAGAAGAGAAACTGTTGTTACCTGATAGGAAGATCATTGCTATTTTTAATAGTATTTTCTCATTTCAGAAATTAAGAAGCATATCGCTAAGAAAAGCCATGGCTCTTCTAGGACTTCTAACCTCTGCCTTTCCGGCGATCCAGTGGGGACAGTTCCATGCGAGATTTCTACAAATATGGATTTTGAAATCTTGGAACAGGTCTCTGGTGACTCTAGACAAGAAGATCATCATTCCACAAAGTGTAAAGACTTCCCTTATCTGGTGGCAACGTCTGGATCATCTATCTCCAGGTCATCTATGGAATTATCCACAACAGAATACAATCACAACCGATGCCAGTTTGTGGGGTTGGGGAGCCCACTTCAATTCTCTGCCGGCTCAAGGATCATGGAATATGACAATAAGGTCACAGTCATCGAACAACAGAGAGTTGCAAGCAGTATGGCAAGCCTTACTACATTTCGGCCCCCTAATAGAGAATTCTCATGTCAGAATAAGAACAGACAACAGGAGCGTTGTAGCTTTCCTGAACAGGCAAGGGGGCACGAGGAGTCAATCCTTATGGGAAAAGACGGCAAAGATCCTATTCTGGTCGGAGAGAAATCTTTTATCATTAACTGCGATACATTTAAAGGGAACCTCAAACCACTTGGCGGACTACCTCAGCAGGAGGAAGTTAGACTCGAACGAGTGGTCACTAGATCTGGAAGTTTTTCAGCAAGTGACGTTACAATGGGGTTGCCCAGAAGTAGACCTATTTGCAAGGAGAGCGAATGCGAAATGTCAACAATTTTGTGCCCTGTTTCCAGAGGACCTACCTTGGAAAGTAGACGCCTTCTCGATCAATTGGGGAGAGTTACTGATGTATGCATTTCCTCCAATACCATTGCTACCACGAGTAATAAAAAAGATTATTCAGGACAAGGCTCGAGTAATCCTGATAGCTCCACTATGGCCAAAGAGACCATGGTTCACGTCACTAAGAACACTAGCGGTTACAGATCCGATAGTCTTTCCTCCCATACCTCACTTGTTGTCCCAGGGTCCAGTGTGGCATCCGAGTTTAAACAGCCTTCACCTTTCAGCCTGGAAGCTGAATGGGGCATCCTGAAGTCCAAAGGCTTTTCAGACGAATTATCAGAAACTTTGATACAGAGTAGGAAGAAGGTGACTCGAGTAATATACCAAAAGGCCTGGAGAGTGTTTAACGAATGGTGCTCGGAAAGATCTTGTGACAATACATCACTTAAATCCGTATTAGAATTTCTTCAGTGTGGATACAAGAAGGGGCTTAGTATAAGCACTCTGAAGGTACAGGTATCTGCTCTAAGCGTATTTCTAGAAAGACGGCTGGCAGAAGAAAATCTAATTTTAAGATTCTTCCAAGCTTTAAAGAGACTGAAACCAGCAATCAGGTCCAGAATACCCTCATGGGATTTAAATACTGTCTTACAGGGGTTATGTGAAGCCCCTTTTGAACCATTATCACAGATTTCGGATAAATTTCTTACTCTAAAAACCATTTTCCTGCTAGCTATTACTTCAGCTAGAAGAATAGGTGAATTACAGGCATTGTCTATTAAAGAGCCCTACTGCGTCATTTCTGAAGATAGAATTACGTTACGCACGGATGCAGCGTTTCTACCAAAGGTTGTTTCCTCATTTCACAGGAATCAAGAAATCTTCCTTCCTTCCTTTTGTGAGAATCCTAACAATGACAAGGAAAAGAGACTTCATTGCCTGGATGTGAGGAGATGTCTTATACAATATATGGAGAGAACAGGTCCATGGAGAAAAACTGACGCAATGTTCATTCTATTTGCTGGGAAACAAAGAGGCAACAAGGCGTCCAAAACGACTCTAGCACGATGGATCAGACAGGCTATTACATTGGCATATCAAGCTCAAGGGAAGCAGTTAGGGTCTTCAATTAGAGCTCATTCTACAAGAGGAATATCGACTTCCTGGGCAGAGAGGTCAGGGGCATCAATAGAACAGATATGCAGAGCTGCTACCTGGTCAAGTCACAATACCTTTGTGAGGCATTATCGCCTAAACATCTCAGCCGCAGCAGATTTATCTTTTGGAAGAAAAGTACTGCAGGCAGTGGTCCCGCCCTAGATCTCATATCTGGTACATCGTCTCATCCAGGGGTGCTGTCCAATGACGTTCTGGGAAAGACAACTTTACTTACGGTAACGTCTTTTCCAGTAGTCAGAAGGACAGCACCCCTGCAACCCGCCCTATTTTTGGGTGGAATAATAATTATGTAAGTAGGCATTTATACCGGTCCGTGTCATCTTTTGTATTAACTGAAGTACTGAGGGTAAGCTAGTAGCTTATATATGGCTGCCTATTTGTTATGCAAATCTTTCTTTTGCAGTTCCTGTCCACGATTGGGAGGGAGACAAGTCTCATCCAGGGGTGCTGTCCTTCTGACTACTGGAAAAGACGTTACCGTAAGTAAAGTTGTCTTTTTCCGCCACCAATTAGGCTTTCTTTGGGTGGTACATTTTGCTAAAAGCTACTTTACAGTAAATGCATTTTAACAGGAAGAATAAGAAAAAAACTGAAAAAGTTCATTATTTCTCAGTTTTCGGCCATTATAGTTTTAAAATAATACATGCCTCCATAATTAAAACCCACGTATTGTATTTTGTATATAAATTATGTCCCTATCACAATGTATGGCGACAATATTTTATTTGGAAATAAAGGTGCATTTCTTTAAGTTTTACGTCCATCCCTAATTACAAGCCCATAGTTTATAAAGTAACAGTGTTATACCCTCTTGACATAAATATTTAAAGAGTTCAGTCCCTAAGTTAACTATTTACCGTATTTTTCGGAATATAAGACGCACTTTTTCTTCCCCAAAAATGAGGGGGAAAAGTGGGTGCGTCTTATATTCCAAAGATGCGGTAAATGTGGCTCTGGAATATACTTACCGGCTCCTGTTGCCGCGATCCTCTCCTCTTCGTCTGGCGCTCTTCATCCCAGGACGTCTTGTCATTCATTGTGAACGTCTTCAGAGCCCCAGCTGCCCGCGCGCCTCTTCACTGCAGTCTTCGTATAGACTGCAGCCTTTCGATATACATGTGCTGCCGCCGCCATCCTTCCTAGTTACAGCGTCCTCCCCCGATGTCCTCCCTAGTTACAGCGTCCTCCCCGACGTCCTCCCTAGTTACAGCGTCCTCCCCTGACGTCCTTCCTAGTTACAGTGCCTCTGACGTCACGCGCACATGTGCGTCTCAGATCTACCAGCAGAGGGCACTGTAACTAGGGAGGACGTCGGGGAAGGACGCTGTAACTATCGAGGACGTCGGGGAAGGACGCTGTAACTAGGGAGGACGTCGGGTGAGGACGCCCTAACTAGGAAAGATGGCGGCGGCAGCACATGTATATTGCAAGGCTGCAGTCTATGCTAAGACTGCGGCGAAGAGGACCGCGGGCAACTGGGGCTCTGAAGACGTTCACAATACATGACAAGACGTCCTGGGATGAAGAGAGGAGACTGCAGCTGAAGAGGAGTGCCGCAGCTTGGACCCTGAAGACCTGCATCCTGAATGACGGGCGCCCTCTGATGAAGAAAGCCAGATGGGGGAGGAGAGGATCGTGGCGACAGGATCAGGTGAGATGTTTCATCAGGGTTTAGCTAGTGTAGTGTATTTGGTGGTGGCAGAAGGGGTTGGTTAGTGTAGTGTAGTGTAGTGTAGTGTAGTAGGTGGTTACAGCAGCAGGGGTTAGTAAGTGAAGTGTAGTGTAGTGGGGGCAGCAGGGGTAAGTGAAGTGTGGTGTGGTATAGATGGGCAGTGTAGCTTAGGCCAGTGTGGTGTAGATGGGCAGTGTAGTTTAGGGAGAAAGGGTCCATAAGACGCCCCCTGCACCATAGACGCACCTAGGATTCGTTTTTTTTTCTTTGATTTTTGCCCCCTAAACCTAGGTGCGTCTTATATGCCGGAGCGTCTTATATTCCGAAAAATACGGTATGTATTTTTTTATTGTAATTTTTTTTTCATTTTATTACAAAAATAAAAAATAAAAAAAAAATTGGGAAGTGTGGGAGATAATTAGTTAATTTATAATGTAAAACTAGGTATTTATATATGAAAAATGTTTTTGGATGTAGTTTTACTATTTGGCCACAATATGACCACAGTACTTTTTGTTCATGCGACCTGTAAGCGTCGGAAGTACGTTGGTAAACATTTTTTTTTTCCTCACAATGATCACGCTGCTTCTCATAGAAGCAGCCGATCATTGCTGGGGGCTGAGATCAACGAACGGGAACGTTTTTTCCCATTCATTGATCTCTGGGCGAGTGGGCGGTGGCGTGCACGAGTGCGGGAGCACGCACACGAGCCAGCGGGAGTACGGACAGCGGCGGTACCACCAGGGGTGGTACATGTTTCTATGCCCCTGGTGGTAAAGTGGTTAAGAATCCAGGCCTTGAAATGACCGGTTCTCTGCAATTAAACTGTAGCATGACTCTCACAGTCACACAAATATACAGTGGCACCAGATTAGAGCATATGTTTTTAGTGACTTATTGTAACGGTCTATGTTTTCTTTTCAATATAATAAATTAATAAATATTTTAATACTTTTTTTTTTTAAAACAAATGGAGTGGTGCTTTATATATGGTTGACCTTTACACCTCTACTATCCATCCATGTCTAATATACCCATAGCACACCTCCTTTAGTTGAGTGCGGTGATACACACCCCTCCCACCTATAATAAACTAGTTATCCGTTTCTGCACTCAGATTTATTTTCTCAGCCACACTGAGTTTTGCAGCCTCCAATCTTCTATTGGAGGCTGCAAAACTCAGTGTGGCTGAGAAAATAAATCTGAGTGCAGAAACGGATAACTAGTTTATTATAGGTGGGAGGGGTGTGTATCACCGCACTCAACTAAAGGAGGTGTGCTATGGGTATATTAGACATGGATGGATAGTAGAGGTGTAGAGGTCAACCATATATAAAGCACCACTCCATTTGTTTTAAAAAAAGTATTAAAATATTTATTAATTTATTATATTGAAAAGAAAACATAGACCGTTAAAATAAGTCACTAAAAACATATGCTCTAATCTGGTGCCACTGTATATTTGTGGCACACTAGTGTGTTCAGATGAGAACACGCTGTGTTGTCAGAGCCCAGGTTGCTATCCAATAAAGTGAAAAAACATGCTGTTAACAAAAAAAACTGTGCAATATCATTATAAAAGCCACAAAACACATGACACAAATTTGTTAGCCAAACAACCACTCACATATCAGACCGAACAATAATGAACACAAAATTGTGCTGAAATCTCCCCTGCTGAATAAAGCAGGTGCTGGTGACCATTGCAGGGTCTTTCCTTGATAAAGCGGGGTTATGCCCACGGGAGCGGTGGAACAGTCCACCCGGCATCCTAACTGCTACCTACCCCTCTCCAGCGCTTGGTGTCCTCTTGTCCTACTTGGGTGATGTGTGCACTTCTCATTGCCTCACGCTGTCACCAGCATCTTATTCAATTAACCCCTTGATTGCACCAGCACCTACTTTATTCAGCAGGGGATATTTCTAGCACAATTTTGTATCCAGTGTTGTTCGGTCTGATATGCAGGCTTCTGTCAGCATAAGCGTTGTGGGCCTGCGCAGATGCAGAACACCTCTGGTCATAGGAGCGTGATGGGAGCGAATGCGCAGAGCGCCCCAACTGGCAGCTAGAGTTCATGGGGCCGGTGGTAGCCTCAGGTAAGTATTGATTCTTTACTTGTCTCAGGTTCACTCTCAGGGAGTTTTATATGTCGATACTGAAGTGGTTAAAGAGAACCCAAGGCGGTTCCATGGGGGGGGGGGGAGATGAGACACAGAGGCATGTTTCTCTGCCTCATGACATGCCTCTGTGCCCCCCACTGCCGTGCTATGGGCCACCGAGATTAGCAACATGGGGAGAGGGATTCCCTGTTTAAAACGCCCACCAGGGGTGTTCCTGTAGGGTTTCCAGAGTGGCCACTGGGAAGCTTTCTCTCCCTCGCCACGCCCCCTGCTGCTCCCCGCCTCCCTGTATGCTGTGAATAAGAGACATTCTCTCATTCCAGCGAAAGTAAATGTGGGCCAGTGTGGCCTACAGGAGCAGCGGTCAGCAGCAGTTTTTGCGGCTACCTGATCCGCTTAGCCCCCCGGATCAGGTAGCTTACGTTTTTGTTTTTTTTGTTGTTTTTTTATGAGCCCACCTCGGGCTCTTTTTAAGAACCACAATAACATAATTTTTCCTAAGACGAAACAAAAGTAGTAATAGTAACAGAAAGGGAAACCCAAGAATGCCAGAGAGAATTGTACAATGAACTGTGAAGGACGGACACAAGGGTGGTTAGCGATGATGAATTAGCAGCATGTACCTGAGAAAAGATCCACTGATCTGTGCATTAGTGCAGAGCTGCTGTGAGAGGGTCTAGATGGGCCTGTGTATGCTGGATCTATAAATAATTGTGTGCATCAAAGCCAGAGCGTGCTTTAATGTCCCAGATGATGTATTGCATGGCTCAGGCTCTCTGCGGCGTTCATTCTGAACACAGGCGGGAACGTTTTCTGACAATTATCTATGTACAGCATCGGGGGAACGGCATTTGTCAAGGTTACTCGTCTTTTGTATTCTGTACAAAGTAACAGAGGAGCGCTGAGTGCTGGGTAACCCATTCACAATACAATTTCCCCATATAGTATCAGTGGGACAATGTTCTGGTGATATTCTTACCTTGATGTGCAAACCTATGAATCCAGTGCTTGGCATATGAATGTGGGGATAGTGGCTGGGAAATGATGCCACAATTCTGTGCTATTGAGTTCTCCCAGCTTCCCTACTCTGCCCCACCCTTGCCTAAGGGCTGGTTCAGACGGGCGTTTTTGTGGCGTTTAACGCAGCGTTTCAGACGCAGCGTTTTTTGGGATCTACTGCCATCCCATGCAAGTGAATGGGAGCGTTTAGAGCTGGCTTTTGCAGGCTTTCATGAAAGCCTGGCAGTAGATCCCAGCATTGCATCTAGTCTCAAAAGCAACATGCTGCTTTCAGAGGCAGTAAACACAAGGAAACAATAGCAGAGACCAGAACTGCTAGCCTTGAACGCTTTTCAAAAGCTTTCAAAAGCTAGCTTTTAAACGCTGGCGTTTAAACGCTGGCGTTTGAACGCAATGCCAAGCAAAAGCTCAGCAGACGCCCGTGTGAACCAGCCCTAACACTAATCATGTCTCCTTGCTTATTCCTTACCCCTACCTCCCCCCCCCCTCCATATCAGCCTTAAAGGCAATGCGAGGTGAGACATATGGAGGCAGACATATTTCTTTTCTTTGAAAGCGGACCTGAACTCAGAACTTTCCTTTCTGCTCTAAAAGTTAAGCAAGAGCATTTTAAATATAAAAAAAAAAATCTTGATTACGGCTGATACAGATACTGCAATAAATCTGCAGTTTGTTTACTTCCTGCTTTTATGGAAGCAGATATAGGTTTAACACCCTGTTTTACAAGTTAGCTGCTCTACCGTGGCAGCCAGCTGACACAACTGAGAGATTAAATTACAACTTGTGATTAGTCACAGATGAGGGTAACTAGACAGGCTAAACTCTCTAAATGTATACAGGGTGCATTTCTCTATTTTTCTTCTACACTTGGCATACTTAAGGTCCACTTTAAACAATGCATATTGCCTGGTTGTCCTGCCAATCCTCTCCTAATACTTTTAGCCATAGACCTTGAACAAGCATGCAGCAGATCAGATGTTTCTGACAAAAATCTGACAAGATTACCTGCGTGCTTGTTTCAGGTGTGTGATAAAGACACTAGTGACCAGAAGGATCAGCAGTAGTAATATAGTTAGGAGTATGGTTTTTTTTATATAAAAGAAAAAAAAGCAGAAAAAACTTTAAGTCCTTTTTAAAGGGAACCTAAACTGAAAAGGATATGGATTTTTCCTTTTAAAATAATACCAGTTGTCTGCAGCAGATCCACTTCCCCCCAATGAACTCTATGTATTAATAGAAAGGCACTCTTGTTCTAGCTGCCTGGCTTCTGGTTACTGGTGTTTCTGATGCTCCTGCCATATATTGCCAACAGGGTTAATAGAAAGTGCTTTATGCAGTAGCCTGACGAAGGGCATTGTACGCCTGAAACGAGCATGTCGTTGCCTAAATATTATTGCTGAATGCATTAGGCCTATACTACTACTGATTGGTTATATCCCTGTTCTGGATGAATGTTTATACAGACAAGGATCTCCTTACATAGACTTTTCATGAACCCCTTTGTATTTGTGTCAATAACGATTTGTTATATTTTTGTACCACAAGACCTTGCAAGAATTTGTTTTTTCCTATATTATGGTCTTTTCTATTAACCTTCTGCCGACCGCGTAACGCCGATGGGCACAGCCGCGGCGGCAGCCCCAGGACCGCCTAACGGCGTAAAGTCCTGGGGCTCTGTTTTGCAGGAGATCGCGCGCATCTCCTGCTTGGGGGCGGAGCTCCGCCCCCTCTTCAGTCTCCGAGTGGCGATTGCTGCTTGGGAGACTTAGATGGCGATCACGCCGTCTATTTACACTGTGCAGAGCTGCGATCAGCAGCAGCTCTGCACTGGGGACAGCCGTGTGACACGGCTGTCCCCCTGGGGGACAAGAGAGCGATCGGCTCTCATTGGCAGAAGCCTATGACAGCCGATCGCCATAATTGGCTGGCTGTGGGGAGGGAGGAATAATTAAAGAAACGTGTGTTTTTTTTTTAAATAAAAACAACAATAATATTTAAAAAAAAATAAACATGGGGGAAGCGATCAGACCCCACCAACAGAGAGCTCTGTTGGTGGGGAGAAAAGGGGGGGGGGGGAAATCACTGTTGTGCTTTGTTGTGCGGATCTGCAGCTTAGTCTTAAAGCTGCAGTGGCACATATTACTAAAAATGGCCTGGTCACTAGGGGGATTTAGCACTGCAGTCCTCAAGTGGTTAATACAGAAGGATCAGCAGGACAGCCAGGCAACTGGTATTGTTATTAAAACAAGGAAAAAAATATGTCAGTCTCCATTTGTCTCTTATCTCAGGTTCTTTTTAAAGGGAAGGTCCAAGCAAAAAAAATAAATGAGTTTCACTTACCTGGGGCTTCTACCAGCCCCATGCAGCCATCCTGTGCCCTCGTAGTCACTCACTGCTGCTCCAGTCCCCCGCTGGGAGCTTTCTGACCTCGGAGGTCAGGGCCGAATTGCGTACATTTTTACACATTCCCGCTAGTGCAGGAACATTAACGCATACATTTTTACGCGTTAGTGGTGCAACGCGTAAATTTTTGTTCCTGCACTAGCTGGAATGCGTAAAAATGTATGCAATGGGGCCCTGACCTCCGAGGTCAGAAAGCTGCCAGCGGGGGACTCGAGCAGCAGTGAGTGACTACAAGGGCACAGGATGGCTACATGGAGCTGGTAGAAGCCCCAGGTAAGTAAAACTCATTTTTTTTTTTTTTGCTTGAACCTTCCCTTTAAGGCTCTATTCTCGCTGCTCTTTATCACCTGCTGAGACATTCAAGCTGCCACCTGTAAGTTGGCTGCTGGGTACTGCCCTCTCCAAGCCACCGTATTATGGGATTATTTCAGGCCCCACCTTGTTTTGCCATTGTCTTGCATTCAAAGTGGATCGCACATTGCACATGGAAAAGCGGACCTGCCGAATGGATTCCAAAAACAAAAAAATTGTGAACGGCAAATTGAGTATAAACGCATTAAAATTGCGACACCAATTAAATTAAATGTGCGGTGGTTGCAGTTTGTAAATGTAAAGCCTAAAGTGTGAAGAACCTAGGCACTATGCCACTGTGTCACAGATCAGGTTGCTTGGGTAGCCGTTGCGGCAGGTGTCTCATAGACGCCAATGCAAATATCAGGTAATGGGCACCCAGATGGTGATTTGGGTGCAAAATATGCTGAAAAGTATGTAGCCAATAACATAGAGTAAAATATGGGTTAGTTTCAGCAGCCAATCCGCTTCTAGTCTCTATAGCCAATTGGTTACCATACTTAAGGTGGCCATACACTGGTCGATTTACCATAAGATTCGACCAACAAATAGATCCCTCTCTGATCAGAGAGGGATCGTATGGCCACCTTTACTGCATACAGATTGTGAATCGATTTCAGCCTGAAACCGATCACAATCTGTGGAGCTGCCGCTGCAAACGCCTCCCGCCCCCCCCCCCCCCCTCCCCGCATACATTACCTGTTCCGGCCGGCGCGAGTCCCCCGGTCCCTGCTGTCTTCTTCTCTGCTCCGGGCTCCAGACCGTTCCTGCAGCTACTGAACTTCCTGTCCAGGGGAAGTTTAAACAGTAGAGGGCGCTCTACTGTTTAAAATTCCTGCCGGGACAGGAAGTTCTGTGTAACTGCAGCCGGTCCGGAACCCAGCGCGGAAAGAAGACAGCAGGGACCAGGGGACTCACGCCGGCCGGAACAGGTAATGTATACCCGCTGTATTGCGTCGGTCGTCAGGCATTCGAACGCCGCTATCAACGCACTCCCGACCCGCCGGCGATCGAGAAAGATCTTCCGCACGGACGGATCGACTGGAACGAACGATTTTGGACGGAAATCGATCATTCTGTCAGCGGTGTGCGCAACGATTTCACAGCCGATTCCATCACTGTGATCAAATCGGCCGTATATCGGTGGGAAAATCATTAGGTGTATAGGCCCCTTTATTGTTGTTTAGGCGCCAGTGAGTTTTAGGCAGCATTGGGATGGGTGGGGGGTGTTAGGCACTGGGGAGAGGGGCTAGTGTGAGAATAGGGGCTGAGTAACTCTGTAGTCAAATATTGGAAATGCATATTATCAATTTTTTTAAACTGATTACTCCACCTGCCCAACTAAAACACGGCAATTCGATATGTACTCCACTGCATCACCACCAGCATGCATGCCAGCATGATGCTTTGCACAGTTATATCTCACTCAAAGGACAACTGTAGTGAGATGTATGTGGAGGCTGCCATATTTATTTCCTTTTTAAGCAGTACCAGTTGCCTGGCTGTCCTGCTTTCCTCTGCCTCTTATGCTGGGCATACACGGGTCGAAGCGCCCTTATCAATCGAAGCCGCTGACGGCTCGATTGATAATTTCCGACAGGTCCGATGACCCGCCGGATCGATTCCGCACTCGATCCCCGCGGGCGGACAATAACGGGGTATCGAGTGGAAGATAAGATTAGCTGCATGCTTGTTTCAGGTGTGATTTAGACACTACTGCTGCCAGGCAACTGGTATTGTTTAAAAGGAAATAAATATGACAGCCTCCATATTCCTCTAACTTCATTTGTCCTTAAACAATTTTCTCTGCTGTGTCAGATCTGATAAAGTGAGGTAGATAAACATGTTTGCTATATTCAAGTTAAAAAACAATTTTTTCCAATGTGCAGGTCTGAGAAGGTGAGGTGGAGAAGATTGTTTAGTAGAATAGCGCTGAATATTCCTGTACATTCCAGTATCTAGGCAACCGCTGAATTCTGAACAGGGTCACTACAAGAAATCGCTTGTGTCACAAGGCTGAGTTTAGTTATTATGTATGAGAGAAAGTGAGACATTCTCTGTGAATTTACTAAATGACCCGGGCATCAATTGTTTATTTTATATCATTTCATTTCTCTTTGCCATAAATACCATCTTCAGGCACAGTAGTAAATACACCATATGATGCTTTTAGTAATCAGTCTACAAAGTGTGTGTGTGTGTGTGTGTGTGTGCGTGCGTGCGCGTGCGTGCGTGCGTGCGTGTGCGTGCGTGCTCTCGAGCCCGCAGCACCGATCGTGATTACAGCAGGGCGATCAGACTTACCCCCTTTTTTGCCCACTAGGGGGATGTCCTGCTGGGGGGGTCTGATCGCCGCCGGCTGCTTGCGCTTGCGGGGGGGGGGGGCTCTCTTCAAAGCCCCCCTCCGCAGCGCTTCCTGGCCTCCTTCCCCTTCCCTCCCTCTCCCTCCCCCTGTGAGCGGCGCAGGACGGAATTCCGTCCTGCGCCGGATAGGATAGGCTTCAGCCTATCAGGTGCCGGCCGATCTCTGCCACGGCGCTGCTGCGCAGCAGCGCCGTATACATGTAAAAACCGGGGAAGATCTTCCCCGTGTGTTTACATTTACCCTGCAAGCCACGATCGACGGCTCGCAGGGTGTTCACGGAGACACGCTCCGTGAACTGACATGGAACGGCCGCTCATACGAGCGCACTTCAGGATTCAGGGGCGTAGTTAAGCGTACGCCGAATCCTGAAGTGGTTAAACATTTGGTTGTTTGACGTGAAGCAGTTGAGGTGAAGGCATTAAAGGAAACCCAAGATGAGAGAGATAATAGAGGATGCCATATTTATTTTCTTTTAAACAATACCAGTTTCCTGGCTGTCCTCCTGATCCTGTGTCTCTAATACTTTTAGCCATGGACCTTGAACAAGCATGCAGCAGATCAGATACTGACTCAGCTTTTACCGGATTAGCCATATGCTTGTTCCATGGTCAATGGGGTTGCCAGGCAACTGGTATTGTTTACAAGGAAATAAATATGACAGCTTCCATGTCCCTCTCACCTTGGTTTCCCTTTAAGACTTGGGCAGGGCAATGGCTTCATCTTGGCGTACACTGTTCTGACAAGTGGCAGAAAACATTGGAAGTGTTTGGTGCAGGAAGGAATCCTGAAGTGATCGCAAACTAGTACTGTGAATGACACCCAGGAAGATATAGAAGATATTTGGTTGAATGCAGATACGCAAACAAGAACTCCAGACTACCCCCCCCCCCCCCCCCATTCTCGTTATAAAAAAAATAATAAACACGGGTGATTGCACACATCACCAATGACACAATAAACCATTGGGGTCGGGAGGGTCGATAACATCCGAGTGTGACTTGTGGTACCTGCTTGTAGGCATACATGGCAGTTTGGCACCCAGGACTTTTTGGCGCAGGGTGAGCGAAACAACGGCTCACCCTGCTGCCGCACAAATACCGGGAGGGGGGGGTTGTTGCAACTCAGAGCGAGAAGTAATTTGTGATCCCGCAGTCGCCATATCCCCGAATAACCCGTGCACAGAGCGCGGACTATAGCATTACTGTTATTGCCACACTAAGCTTCGGTGCTACACGTCCGGCTCCAAGAAGCCCTGTTTTGTGCTTTAACTCCCTAAAAGCTGTACTTGCATTGCAGTGGATAAACATGCCAGAAAATTATACCGGCTGTCATTTACCTTCAAATTAATAACTAGATCCGCCAATTGTCATTATCTACTCTCTTTTATTTCTCATTTGTAATGCACATCCTGCTTTTAGGACAATAAAATGGGTCATATGAGAAGGTTGGCTTGTTGTCCATGGGGATTTTGTGTTTGCAAATAAGTGAATTGATGCCTGTTTGTTTAATGACCATTAGAGACCAGTAATGTTCTTCTTGTATGTGAATGATCCCAAATATATTATCTGGGTGTTGCCCCAGCACTGGTTAGTAACATGCTCAGATAGCTTGAGCTTTGTATGCTTGTGTTGGATCCTGCATCTGACTTTGGTAGAGTTTGTTTTCAGATTGGAGTTGAATGGCAGCCTCTATCACGGGCCGTGGCATGTCTGTCTGTTGCAATGCATTCACTTCTTTTAGGATGCAAGATAAAAAGGTACCATAAGCCACACAAAATATTATTGTGTATTTGCAGATATGTGTAACAAATGCCAATGTTTTTAATGACCAGGTTTTTATTTCGGACTTGCAGGGTTGAGCTGAAGTTTTTTCCTTTTTGTATTTGGTTACTCAAGTAATCCTGAGCGAGATAAACTGGGCATACGATTATGTACATAATCCTAGTTTACTTGTAACGAAAATTGCATTGCAAAAGGAATTTTGGTTCTATAGCAACACACCGGTGATATATATCTAAGTTGAACTTTTTCTATGTGACACGAGCTGTTTTCTGGGGCTGGGAGCAGCAGTCCAGTTGGACGCATGCTTTCTTTTGGACACAGTTTATTTACACTACATACGGAGAAGTTAGATGCAATATTACTGCGGGCTTTCCCAGTATCTGGTAGCAGATGCATTGTTTTGTCTGAGGATATTGCATGCTTTTGCCCTGCAGACAGTGTAAGCACCATCAATGTGTCACCAGAGTGGACAGCACATCGGGTACAACGCTTGCTCCTGCTTGTCCATCACAGTGTGACACATATTCACACTTCTTAAATGAACTAAATGTTGTTAATTGTGTGGGCTTTTGCGGGTGCAGCAGGCATTTACTTACCAATTGGGGTGCTGCTCCGTAGCCCCTTGTCTATATGAACGCGGCCACACAACTTAGCAGACATATGAATCTGCCCACTAACAGATTTCTGTGTGTCGTCTGATTGCTGCTTTAGGATTTTTTTTTTTATGAATTTATTTCATTTTTATTAAAAGTGTGTATTTTTTTTTTCTATCACCTCCCTCCCTCCCCCGATGGCCAATCAGGACGATCATCACTCATAGGCATCAGCCTATGAGAGGGGATTGTGTTTGGAGCCGCTCCAGGGGACAGCCAAGTGACAGGGATGACCCCAGTACAGTGCTGCGGTAGATCGGTGCGCTGTACGACAAAAACAAATGGCTGCTTTTTGTTGTTTTTTTTAAGTCTGCCAGAAACAATCGCCACTGGCAGACTGTTGACAGAGCAGATGTCCGTCACTGAAGCGGGGATGCGCGCACATCCGCACGCACGATCCCTGCTAATCTCCTCTCCAGGACTTGATGCCAATCGACGTTAGGCGGTCCTGTGAGAGCCCCCTTACAGCCACCAATCGGCGTTTGGCGGTTGCAAGGAGGTTAAACAGATGAAAACAGATTGCTAGGACTGGGAATACCTCTGACCATGTGATGGGACTGTAAACTTTGTTATGACTGTGAGAACACAATACACAATCCTCTTTGGCTTTGGACTGGCTGTTGGCACTTTGCCTCCCCTTAGAGGCGTTCATAGTGTTGCTGTGGCCAGGTGTGCTCTGTGCACTGCTGTGGGAACAGGATGGTACATTCCCTGCCATGTCTGTGTTTACATAAAAAACAATGGAAAACAACAATTTGCTTTCTTAAAACAGAAAGTATTTGCAATAATTCAGGTTGGAGTGAGCTTGAGATGTCTCCCAGTGCATCACTGCTGAATATATGCAAATTAACCATTGTACCCTTAGAAGCTAAACACACCTCCAGAACCGCTGGAATGCAATGATGTGTCAGCTTCTTAATTTGTACAGAGCCATAATAATCCAACATGCATACAGACTATTGGTTGATCCTCATCAGTGCATGGCATGGATTAAATTGGCTCTATGGAGTAGGGCTTGAAACTTTTTTTTTTTCCATAACATTTTAGTAAGGGGGCTTTTAGGACCATTGTAGCCCCTCACACACCCCAATGAGTTCTGGTTCACTATGAGCTTGCTGGTTAGTCTGTACATAAAAAGCAGTGATCCCTATTCCCAGCTCTGCCCACACTGACCAATGCCAGTTCTGTTGATGCTGATTTAATCACATCACTAACTAATCTTTCCTAGTCAAAGAAATCCTGATAGAAAATCAGAGATTACGCTATTACAGCGTTCTCCTTTATGAAATTGCTTGCCTGAAATACAGGGCTGTGGAGTCGGAGTCGAGGAGTCTGGGCAGTTTTGGGCACTCGGAGTTGTTGATTTCATAAACTGAGTCGGGAGTCGGATGATTCTTGTACAAAATCCACAGCCCTGTTAAGTATTAGACTAAGGAGTCGGAGTCATGGTTTCATAAACTGAGGAGTTGGAGCTGGAGTCGGAAGATTTTTGTACCGACTCCAAAGCCCTGCTGAAATATCTGGTGAATGGACCTGGCAAAGCTCCAAGGATTTGTTATATTTAGAGTAAATGTTAAATACCTGTGATGTATCCCTGTTCTGTTTTGGGATGTATTGGGGATAGTATCAGACATTCTATAGACTTCTATAGACTTCTGGCGCCCTCTGCTGCACAAACAAGAGAGCTGCAGATCTTTATTAGTTACAGTCTCCTGCAGAACCATTTATTTTGAGGCCTTGTTTACATTATAAATCGGAAACGCTGAGCGATTTATTGTGTTATTTTGAAAGCGCTTTTCTAAGCACTTTCAGAGCGATTTCCGCTTAGAAAAAGTGCTTTCCTAAGCTCTTTTATGTAAAGGGGCCCAAAGTCTAATGAGCACCTTTAGGCTTTACAGGGGTGCTCACAACTTAGCCCCCTCAAAATGCCAGGACAGTAAACACACCCCACAAATGACCCCATTTCAGAAAGTAGGCACCCCAACATATTCACTGAGGGGCATGGTGGGTCCATAGATTTTTTTTTTTTTTTTTTTTTGTCACAAGTTAGTGGAATTTTCTATTTTCTAGAGTGTTTGAATTCCTCTAACTTGTAACAAAAAGTTCAATCTTTCTTAGACTCAATATGCCCCTTAGCAAATACCTTGGGGTGTCCTCTTTCCAAAATGTGTTTATTTATGGGGTGTTTGAACTGTCCTGGCATTTTAGGGTCTCTGCAATCATTACGTGTATGGCCAGCATTAGGAGTTTCTGCAAACTCATTATATGGGGCATACGAGTAAGGCCCTGACAAACCTGATTTGTCCATTCACATTGATCGATGTGGATGAAGAAATCGTTGCCATTATTGATGCAAAATGTTTGCTAAAGCATATGAACTCCAACCCCGCCCCTCAGCTCATATTCCTCAGCAAACTATCTTTTTTTTACTGCGGAGGAGAAATCTCGTCCTGCAGCACCGCATGCACTGGCTTTGTGTAATCTGACAGCAGTGCAATGCTTCTGTCAGAATTCTAATGCCCTCAATTTACGGTTCACTTCCAGTTGGCATGCTACCTCTATAGATCATTTAGATATTACTTTGGTGGGTGACCCAATTAGAGGGATAGTACATACTAAAACGTACCGGAAACCCTGTAGTGGGAATACCACCCTCCGAGCCACGAGCTGTCATCCAATGTATACCATTCGCGGGGTCCCCGTCGGGGAGTTTATTAGAGCCCGCCGCAATTGCTCGGAGGCAGCCTGGCTCGGAGAAGAGTTTGGTAAGGTGGAGGTGAGACTGCGTGAGAGGGGGTATCCAGAATGGATAATTAGGAGGGGCAAAATGAGGGCCAACTCTAGGGACAGAGACCAACTTTTGGAGGGTGTGAGCCGGAGTGATGGCAAAAACTCTAAACCCACATTTGTGACAACATATAGCGTCGAGTATAATAGGATCATTTCGATCCTGAAGAAATACCTCCCAATTTTGGAGGGGGATGATGATTTACGTGGTGTCTTACAGCAGGGTGTTCGATTTGCAAGTAGGCGCGCCCCCACCCTGGCCCAATCATTATCCCCAAGTCTTTACAACTCTAGGTCGAGGGTCCCCACTTGGCTTAACACCATAGGCTATTATTGCTGTGATGTTAGGACCTGTCACTATTGTAATGTCCATACCCGGACCCAGGAAGCTATTTCTGCCTCTAACGGCCGTAGGTTCCCCATAAAACAGTTTATCAATTGTGGCACCCGTTATGTTATATATCTGGTTACCTGTAGTGAGTGTGCCCTGCAATATGTAGGGTGCACTACCAGACCTCTGCGTGCCAGAATTGGGGAACATTACTGCGGCCCTGGGTGGCTGGTTTCAAATGTGGCTAAACATTTTCGCCAGGTACATCATGGCGACATGTTCTCCTTCTCCTTTCATGGCCTAGAAAGGATATCTCTGAATGTGAGGGGTGGCGATGCATCCAAACAGCTAAAAAGCCGCGAGGCTTTATGGATTTTTAGGCTGGGTACAAGGCTCCCTCGAGGTCTGAATTCTCAATGGGACTTAGCTCTAATTACATAATATTGCCCATGAGCCCGCTTTTTCTCTTTTTATCTTTATATAAAGTTGATTTTATCATTTTATCTATATATATAAAATCGTATGTATGTATGTGTGTGTGTATGTGCCGCGATCACGCGAAAACGGCTTGACCGATTTGAACGAAACTTGGTATACAGATCCCTTACTACCTGGGATGATATGTTCTGGGGGTCTCGCGTCCCCCCTGCACACCTGAGCGGAGCTACAAACAGCAAATCAGATTTCACCCATTCAAGTCAATGGAAAAAATGTAAAAGGCTGCCATTCTCACAGTAATCAAGCCAGAGTCCCCACACTTGGCACAGTTGGTCACTTGGTGACCGAGGTTACGAATCCAGGAAGAGTGGGAGGAGCATAAAACAGCCAATCAAATTTCAGCCATTCATTTTAAATGGGAAAATGTAAACCGCAGCCATTCTTACACTGGTAATCGCAGGGTTCTCAAACTTGCCACAGTTGGTCACTGGGTGAATACGATTAAGATTCAAGAAAGTGGATGGAGCCTGCAACAGCCAATCAAAATTCACCTATTGATTTTCAAGGGGAATATTAAAACTGCTGCCATTCTTACACTGTTAGTGGCAGAGGCTTCAAACCTAGTACAGTTGGTCATTGGGTGACTGGGGTCCAAATTCACTAAAGGGGCAGGGACACAAACAGCCAATCAGATTTCCTTGGTGGATAAACTGCTTCCATTCACACATTTTTGATGCCAGGAACCTGAAAGCTCACAAACTTGGTCATTGAGTGACTGTGTGTCAAGGTTACAAAAAGTGGGCAGAGCCAAAAATAAAGTTCACTAGGAAAATATAAACTGCAGCCATTCTTACACTGTTTCTGGCAGGGTTCTCAAACTTTGCACAGTTGGTCACTGAGTGAATGGGATGAATATTCAAGAGAGTGGGTGGAGCCTACAACAGCCAATTAAAATTCACCTGTTGATTTTCAAAGGGAATATTTACATTGCTGCCATTCGTACACTGTTAATAGCAGATGCTTCAAACCTGGTACTGTTAGTCACTGTGGTTCAAATTTGGAAAGGGGGCAGAGCCACAAACAGCCAATCAGATTTGTTTAATTTCAATGGGAATATACAAATAACTGATACCAAAAGCCCAAAGCTCATAAACTTGATCATTGAGTGACTGTATGTTAAGGTTAGAAAAAGTATGTGGAGCCACAACTACATTTTATTCCAGGGGAAAATATAAACTGCAGCCATTCTTACACTGTTAATGGCGGGGTTCCCAAACTTGACACAGTGGGCCACTGGGTGACTGGGATTAATATTCAGAAATGTGGGTGGAGCCAACAACAGCCAATCAAATTTCACCTATTGATTTTCAAGGGGAATATTTACATTCCTACCATTCTTACACTGTTAATGGCAGAGGCCTCTTAGCTGATAGGTGACTGGGGTCCAAATTCACTAAAGGGGGCAGAGCCACAAACAGCTAATCAGATTTGTTAGATTGATTTCAGCCATTCTGTTATTGGTAGGGTTCTCAAACGTGACACAGTTGGTCAATGGATGAATGGGATTAATATTCAGGAAAGTGGGTGAAACCTACAACACCCAATTTAAAAGTCACCTATTGATTTTTAAGGGAAATATTGAAACTGCTGCCACTCTTACACTAATAATGGCAGAAGCCTCAAACCAGCTACAGTCGGTCATGAAGTGGCTGGGGTTCAAATGCACTAAAGGGGTGGAGCCACAAACAGCCAATCAGATTACTTTACTGGATAAACTGCTTCCATTCACACAATTTTGATGGCAGAAACCCAAAAGCTAAAACTTGGTCACTGGGATTTTTTGGGATTAATATTCAAAAAAGTGGGTGGAGCCTATAAAGAAAATCAAAATTCACCTGTTGATTTTCAAGGGGAATATTTACAATGCTGCCATTCTTGCACTGTTAATGGCACAAGCCTCAAACCTGGTACAGTTGGTCATTGGGTCACTGGGGTTCAAATTCAGAAAAGGGCTGGAGCTACAAACAGCCAATCAGATTTGTTTCATCTCACTGGTAAATTACAAATTATTGATGCCAAGGACCCCAGAGCTCACAAACTTGGTCATTGAGTGACTGTGTCAAGGTTACAAAAATTAGGCGGAGCCAAAAACAAATTTCACTAGGAAAATATAAACTGCAGCCATTCTTACACTGTTAATGGCAAGGGTTCTCAAACATTGCCCAGATGGTCACTGGGTGACTGATATTAATATTATGGGAAGTGGGTGGAGCCTAAAATAGCCAATCAAAATTCACCCGTTGATTTTCAAGGGGAATATTTAAATTGCTTCCATTTTTGCTCTATTAATAGCAGATGCCTCAAACCTGCTACAGTTGGTCATTGGGTGACTGGGGTTCAAATGCCGGAGAGATGCAGAGCCACAAACAGCCAATCTGATTTGCTTAATTTCTATGGGAATATACAAATTATTGATGACAAAGACCCCAAAGCTCACAAACTTGGTCATTGAGTATTTGTGGGTTAGGGTTAGAAAAAGTGGCCGGAGCGAATACCAGCCAAATACATACCCGGGCAATGCCCATTCATCAGCTATTATTCATAAAAGTGGATGGAGCCTACAAAAGCCAATCAAAATTAATCTATTGATTTTCAAGGGAAGTATTTCATTACTGCCATTCTTGCACTGTTAATGGCACAAGCCCCAAACTGGGTACAGTTATTTATTGGGTGACTGGGGTTCAAATGCAGAAAAGGGGTGGAGACACAAACAGCCCATCAGATTTGTTTGATTTCAATGCAAATTATTGATGCCAAAGACTGCAAAGCTCACACATTTGGTCACTGAGTAATTAAGTAATTGTCTATTACTATTACAAAAAGTGGGCATAGCCATCACCAGCCAAATACATACCCAGGCAATGCTGGGTCATCAGTGGGCGGAGACAAATAGAAAATTCACTGGGAAAATGTAAACTACAGCCATTCTTACACTGTTAATGGCAGGATTCTCAAACTTTGCACAGTTGGTTACTGGGTGACTGGGATTAATATTCATAAAAGAGGGTGGAGCCTACAAAAGCCAATCCAAATTCATTTATTGCTTTTCAAGGGGAATATTCAATTGCTGCCATTCTTGCACTGTTAAGGACACAAGCTTAAAACCTGGTACAGTTGGTCATTTGGTGACTGGGATTCAAAATAAGAAAAGAGGGTGGAGCCACAGCCAATCAGATTTGTTTCATTTTAATGCAAATTATTGATGCCAAACAATGCAAAGCTCACAAACTAGGTCATTGAGTCATTGTGTGTTAGGGTTAGAAAAGTGGGCGGAGCCAACACCAACCAAATACATACCCGGGCAACGCCGGGCAATCAGCTAGTTGTGTATAATATTGGAGTGGGGTTGTTATTTGTTCGTTTTTTGGATATAATCAATTGGTTTGGCATTGAAGCAGATTTTCCACATTTTGCAACCCTATACCCATTTTTTCCTGTTAATATCCCCTCCCTTCTGTGAAGTTTGAGGGCGTATCCCCGGCCATTGGGGCCGCCCCCTTCTCAGGGGGTGGGTATATATGGGTTCTCTGTGTCAGTTTTACTTCAGCTATGATTAAGGACCAGTAGGTCTGAAATATGTCAGCTGCAGATGCGTGATTTGGTGTTTTGATTTCCGATACGTCCATAATAAAGGATTCATTTTAGGACATGTGCGGACCCCTTTCCTTTTGCTACAGATTTTTGGATTTGGCCTTCCTGGTTCCAGCACTGTCCCAGTCTGAGTGAGCGGTGTCCTGGTGCTTCTCTTTTCCCAGTGCTGCAGCTGGTCGTTGCTCCACCTGGAAGGTTAATAGTTGTTAATCACATTACAAAGAAACAGAAACAAAACAAACAAAACAAAAACAAGCAACAATGTATTAACTTCGTAATATTTGAGATTTTATTACATTTGAAACCAATGTTTTTTGCTCACCTGTTTTTTTTTTAACTTTTATTTAACCTTCCAAGGAGAAACCTCTTCTTCCCGATGGGACAATGTGCAAAGCGCAAATCGCACAGAGCTGTGGTGAACTACATTATACACCTTGTCCAAGGTGAAAGGAGAGGTTTCTAGCAGCCCTGTGCGTTAGGGTACCCACCTGTGCAAAGGGCTAGATGTGCCCCTTTGCTCCCTCCCTCCCCAATTTTGCAGCCAGATGTGCTCCCTTATCCCCCTCCCCAGTATTGCAGGTTCAGCTGTGAAGTGAGGCTCTGCCATGCCCCCACTATGCCCCCCTTATCACCCAAACCAGTGCGAGCTCTGCTAATTGCTGCTGATTTACTCTTACAGGTTTGTGTGATGGGCTAGGGCCTGGCAGAGTTTCAAGTTCAGAGCTGAAAAAAATATCACAAATATAATAGGACTTTGACCAAACACCTGAGTTCGCAATATGGAACCCTGGGGCTCCTACCTCTGCAAGCTCAGCTACATTGGTAAATGTGGCTGCCGTGTCATTTCTGAGCCGGATCCACACTATGACCCCACCCTCCCCGGAATCACACAAACCAGCAAGAGTGCACGCTATTGGCTGCTTGTTCAGGTTTATGTGGTGAGCGAGGTGCATAAGAAAACTCTATCTGCAGAGCTTTATTACAAGCCACAAATACAGCAAGCAAAAGCCCAGGTATATGACTTTGGTCAAAGCCTTTAACTCACAAAAAGGGAAACCTCTTAGGGCCGGTTTCCACTAGTGCGGTGCAATTTCTTTGTAAAAAACGCATAAACGAATTTGCATGCGGATGCAAATTTGTATGCACATCTTCATGTGTTTTCGTGTATCTTTGTAAGTATGCAATTTTAAATATATCAGTGCCTGTGCGCCTTTTCATTAATTTTACCGGAAAACGTATGCAAATTTCCTATTGAATACATTACATGCGAATCGCACCATAGCCTTGCAGTGTGCGAATTCTGTTGGCTCTTCAGGTTTTTTCTGAACAGCACACCGCACAGATTTTCTGACAAGTGCAAACAGGCCCATTGACTATTATTGGCTATGTGAATCTGCATGCAGAAAACGCATGCAGATTCTCTCTAGTGGAAACGGGCCCTTACGAGCCTGGGCTGATGTAACTGTGACCAGGGCCTCACCATCACTAGAGGAGGAGATTCCAAAGTGCTGCCCCAAACTGTGCCCACCCCAGTATAGGTAGCAAACCTGCCCCCAGTATTATCTCCCTCCCCAGTATAATAGCCAGCTGTGCCCCCATACAGCATTAGGCAGCCCCTACCCATTAAGGTAGCCAGATGTGCCCACTCCCCAGTATAACAGCAAGATGTGCCCCCTAATCCTCCCGCCCCAATGATGCAGCCAGAGGTGCTCCTTATCCCCCCTCCCTCCCCAGTATTGCAGCCAGATGTGCCCCCTTATCCCCCTCCCCAGTATTGCAGGATCAGCTGTGAAGTGGGGCTCTGCCATGCCCCCACTATGCCCACCCTTATCACCCAAACCAGTGTGAGCTCTGCTAATTGCTGCTGATTTACTCTCACAGGTTTGTGTGATGGGTGAGGGGCTGGCAGAGCTCCAAGCTCACAGCTGAAGAAAATATCACAAATACAATGGATGTGCCCCTTATCCACCTCCCCCCAGTTTTAAAGCCAGATGTGCCCCTTTCCGTCCCTCCCTCCCTAGTATTGCAGCCAAATGTGCTTCTTATCTCCCTTTCCTCCCTAGTATTGCAGCCAGATGTGCCCCATATCCCCCTCCCCAGTATTGCAGCCAGATGTCATACTGGTGTATTTGAACCCCAATCGGAAGCCGTTCTAAGTGAATTTAGTGGGAAACCAGTTTGCGTATAGAATTGTTGTCGCTTCATTTTTTGGCACATATTACCGAAAATTGATTTCCAGCAATATGTTTCTCATATTCCCTCTCCTATTCTCACACTAACCTCCCCCCTCTTCTTGCCTAACTCTAGCCTCCCTTCACTACTCCTAACACTAATGTACCCCCTCAATGTTCCTAACACTAGCCTGCCCCTCTCCTCTGCTAACACCACTCCACAACTAAAATCATATCACAGTCTATGGCGTAGCCGAGAAAACCCATGCGCAAAAAATAACTGGTTTAAAACAACCTGAAAATATATTTTTTTAGGATGTGGGAGGAAACCGGAGTGCCCGGAGCAAACCCACACAAACACGGGGAGAACATACAAACTCCACACAGTTCATGTTCAGGCTGGGAATTTAACCTGGAACTCTAGTACTGTGAGGCAAGAGTGCTAGCCACTATGCCTCCGTGCTGCCCACAGCTGTTGGAAAAAATATTCACTGCAGGAGATGTAGGAGACAACCACTGCAGGAGAGGAGTCACTGCTGGAGATGGGATGAAATGCATGGTGTTTACTGCAGGAGATTGGTTACTGCAGGGAATAAAATGTTAGGTAAGCCGTTCACTGCAGGAGAGGAGCCCCTGTAGGAGAAGAGTTAATGCATACAGCCAGGAGAACCTGGCAGTCGCGGTGGCAGATGTTAGCAGGTGTGGATGAAAATAGTCATTTCAGAGGAAAGAAGTCTCAGGAGCTACATGAGAGGTCAGGAGCTGGATGAGGAATGAGGAAAAATGTTCCAACGCCGACTCATCCACAATATGGAAATCTCTACATGAAATTACAGACTACAGGAAGAAATCTCCCCGGTCACTACACAACCTGCAGCTTGCAAATGAACTGAATACATTTTATTGCAGGCTTGACACTAGCAACAATAGCCAAACACACCAAGTCAGTCTGCATAATTTCCATCTGTATAACAGGCAAACTGAGCACTCCTCCAGCCAGCCATCGTCTCCACCCCCTGCAGTGCCTCAGTATGTACACAACACAGCAGACCAGACACAATCTGCTAACCTGTCCCCAGATGTGCATGCTCTAACAATATGCCAATCAGATGTAAATAGACTCTTCAGAAGACAAAACACTAGGAAAGCAATGGGGCCAGACACTGTTTCTGTGAAATGCTTGAATCTCTGTGCCGATCAATTAGCGCCTGTATTCACAGACATATTCAAAGCATCTCTAGAACTCTCAATTGTTCTTGCCTGTTTTAAAAGCTCAACTATTGTACCAATTCCAAAAAAAACTAAATCTACATGCTTAAATTATTACAGGCCTGTTGCCCTGACATCACTGGTCATGAAAGCATTTGAAAAATTGATAATGACTTATCTGAAATTCATCACAGATCCCCTGCTGGACTCTTTGTAATTCGCCTACAGGCCTAATGGATCCACAGACGATGCCGTGAACATGTGTATGCATTATGTACTACAGCATCTAGACACCTCAGGGACCTACAACAGGATTTTATTTATAGATTTCAGCTCTGCATTTAATACCATAATTCCATCACTGCTGCACAGCAATCTCTCCCAGCTACACATACCTGAACTGCAAATGGATAACTGATTTCTTAACCGACAGAAGACAGCGTGTTAAGACTTGGTAAACTCACATCAAGCTCTCTGACAGTCAGCACTGGTGCACCCCAGGGCTCTGTGCTTTCCCCATTGCTCTACTCACTTTACACCAAAGACTGCATCTCCACAGATCCATCTGTTAAGGTTCTGAAGTTTGCAGACGACACAACAGTAGTTGGTCTCATACAAAACGGGGATGAGTCTGCATACAGGCATGTGGTGGGACAGCTTTCCTCCTGGTGCAGCAGCAACAACTTGCAACTAAACACTCTCAAAACTATGGAGATGATAATAAACTTTAGGAGATCTTCCCCCAAGCACCTCCTCTTAACCATAAATGGATCCACAATAACCCAGGTGGAGTCATTCAAGTTTCTTGGGTCCACGATCTCAAACGACCTAAAATGGGATAACAACACTGCCACTATTGTCAAGACGGTGCAACAGAGAATGTACCATCTACGGCAGCTGAAAAAGTTTTGCCTACCTCAAAATTTAATGGTGCAGTTCTACACTGCAATCATTGAATCCACCATAACATCATCTATGACTGTATGGTTCGGCTCCCGCTCATCATTAGAAAAGGTGAGGCTGCAGCGCATCATCCGATCAGCGGAAAGGATAATTGACTGTAGCTTACCTTCCCTGCAGGATCTTTAGGCTAGCAGGTGCAGAAAGAGAGCGACCAAAATTGCCTCTGACCCCTCTCACCCAGCTCACTCCATCTTCCAGCGCATGCCTTCAGGAGTAAGATTCCGATCAATCACTACCAAAACTCTAGACACAGGAACAGCTTTTTTCCTCAAGCGGTAGCCATACTTAAAGGGAACCTTAACTGAGAGGGATATGGATGTTTCCTTTTAAACAATACCAGTTGCTGATCTGTCCAGCTGATTTCTCTGGCTGCAGTAGTGGCTGAACCACACACCTGAAACAAGCATGCAACTAATCCAGTCTGACTCCAGTCAGAGCATCTGATCTGCATGCTTGTTGAGGGGCTGTGGATAAAAGTATTAGAGACACAGGATCAGCAGGAGAGTCAGGCAACTGGCATTATTTTAAAAGGAAATATCCATATCCTTCTCAGTTTAGGTTCCCTTTAATGCTGAACCACGTTAGAGCTGCTAGGACTTGATAGTAATCAGCACAGAACTGAAAATAACCAATTCTCACATTGCTTACTGCCACTATACTTATGATGTCCTTGACTTGTAATATACACACTGTCTGTCCTTGTACTGTTTTTGTTTGTGTTTGTTAAGCAACTGCCAAGACAAATTCCTTGTAGGTGCAAACTTACTTGGCGAAAATAAATTGATTCTGCTAAGTCAGAGGCTGCAGGAGGTGACATTCATTGCAGGTGGTGGTAGTAATTGAGAAGAATGAAGGGAGTTGGAGGACATGGATTCAGCGGCAGTAGAGGACAATCACTGCAGGATGCAGCAGGAGAGGCAAGACCTGGATCTGAGACACTGATCACAGGTGTAACCTCTTCCTGGTTTCATCAGAATCTTCTCCCTTCTGGTCAGTCTGGAAGCGTGAATGGCCACACCGTGATGGGCCATTCTCTTCCGCCTCCATGCCCGGTGGAACTGCCTGCTCATGACCTAAAACAAAAACAGATAAATATGTTAGTAATTGTAGACAACAGTTTTCGTACACAATTTCTGTAGAGGGAAATGCATTTAAATAGAGAACCACTGTTAATCAATTGGGCTGTTCACAAATGCGGTTTTGGCATGCAGAAAAAAACTTATAGCAGATCAAAATGTTACACTGTGTGCATTTTCTCACTTGCAGTCCAGTACCTCTTATTGTTTATTAACCCCCTTGGTGGTATTCTCAGGTGTAACTTGAGGTTACTTTTCACTATAATTAGCGGTAACCGCAGATACACTCGTGGATAGCGCTAGGAGGGACATGTGCAGAGTGCCCAGGGGAGCTGTAGTGCCACTTATCTCCCTGTGGCCCAGCAGCAACAGTCTGTCTTCTCCATGTCCACCCTGGGGCCCCATCACTATGCAGGGATCGCAGCCTGTTACAGAACAACAGAGAGTGATCTCAGTATAGAGATGCAGCACCCCCTGCATGAGAGGAGGAAGACTTGCAGGATGAGGCTGGATCCTTGGAGGTAAGTGATCTAGGCTCCGCAGCACACTCTGCATAGGAAATGGGGACATTATCTAGTGCCCTGTTCTGAACGGGGAGTGGGGGCACTTCTAACTATACTGTGAGAGGAGGAGAGCACTCTCTGGCTACCTTCACTTGGGGGGGGGGGGGCTCTCTGGCTTACCTGTAAGGGGGGAGCACTTTCTGGCTACCAATAGGGAGGGGGGGGGGCGCACACAGCCTACCAGTATGTGGGTCACTATCTGGCTGCCTAAACGGGCGGGGGAGGGGACTGAATCTGGAAAGAATCATACTGCTAAGGAGGTTGGTCCCTAGGATCACATGTATTGTTAGTGGTGGGATAGTATTTTAAATGCACTTTATTTACAATTTGTAATTATTTTATACTGTATGAGCCCATTTTCATTGCTGTGAATTTGCAGCATTTTCCTGCATGCGATTCAGATGGGGAAATGCAGCTTATTGAAGTCAACAGGCTGCCGTCCGAAGGGCATTGGGGAGGGGGGGGGGGATTTGGACAGCATGCTGCATTTTCTGCATAAAGCATCCGAATCCCTCTAGCTGTGCATGGCGTGACTACAGGGATAAGGATGGGCCTCGCAGCACAGTTGTGCCGGCATCATGTCTGGCAAGATGCACACTATGGGGTAATGTTTAGGATTTAAGCTTTTATACTTACCTGGCGACACTCATCCCGACTGACCCGAGCCCAGAATCCCATGCGCGCCACAAAGGTCCACGAAGCCTCGTAGAAGTCGTCCTTGCTGCTGAAGTACGGGGCGGCGAACTCATAGATGCAGCGGTAGAAGGGCATGTCTTCCTCCATCTTGTTGGCGATGTAGCTGTAGACATAACAGGGTTATAAGGATGTGCTAAAAAACCATAATTGTATGTATTGCTAAGCTGTAATATGTACCTATGTACTCATGTAGTCTTTCTTATATGTGCACGAATTAAGCAAGTAATAATATGTCCGCAGTCTGTCCGTTCACTACAACGTACACAACTTTGGTACTCAGCACTTTCCTCAATCCTGCCAGTCCTCTCTAGCAGTCTCCTGTGCCCTGCCAGTAGTCTCTAGCAGTCTCCTGTGCCCTGATATCAGTCTCAAGCAGTCTCTAGTACCCTGCCAGTATTCTCTAGCAGTCTCCTGTGCCCTGCCAGTAGTCTCTAGCAGTCTCCTGTGCCCTGATATCAGTCTCTAGCAGTCTCTAGTACCCTGACAGTATTCTCTAGCAGTCTCCTGTGCCCTGCCAGTAGTTGATATCAGGGCACAGGAGACTGATATAGGTCTCTAGCAGTCTCCTGTACCCTGCCAGTAGTCTCTAGCAGTCTCCTGTGCCCTAACAGTCCTCTCTAGCAGTCTCCCGTGCCCTGATATCAGTCTCTAGCAGTCTCTAGTACCCTGCCAATAGTCTCTAGCACTCTCCTTTGCCCACATCGTAGTCTCTGGATGTCTTCTGTACCCTGATAGCTGTCTCTAGCCTTCTGCTACACCCCAATAATAGTCTCTATATGTCTTTGTATTCTAGTGTTGTCTCCAGAAATTATTTTAAGTTGGGTGGCATGAAAATGTAGCCAGGTGGGAGAAAATGGGGATATTTGGTGGTGGGGAAAATTGAATGTAAACTATTTTTATTAGATTGAAAAATCAATTCCTCCCAAACCTTATTTCCAGACATAATCACAAATAAATAAATAAAATATATGAAAGGGTTAGGTAGTTAGATGTACCCCACAAATTATTAGATAGACATATGTGCTCTCCAATACTAATAGGTGTACCGGCCGCTTTATAGAGCGAGAGCTGCTTCTGTTTTTAGGTATCCTGAGGTTTCCTCCCCAGTATACATTGCTAGAGTATCCCCGCAGTATAGGTATCCAGAGGTGACCCCCCAGTACAGGTATCCAGAGTGACTTCCCCGGTACGGGTATCCAGAGGTGTCCCCCCAGTATAGGTCCCGAGATGTAACCCCCACTATAGATATCCAGAAGTGTCCCCTCCAGTATAGGTATCCAGAGGTATCCTCCCCAGTATTGGTAGCCAGAGTGTCTCCCAACTATAGGTATCCAGAGGTGTCCTCCCAGTATAGATCCTCAGATGTAACGTCCCAGTTTCGGTAGCAGGAGGTGTCCTCCCAGTATAGGTCCCTAGAGGTAAACCCACAGTATAGGTAGCCAAAGGTAACCCCCCAGAATACATAGTCCCTTGATTGTCAAGTTTGCTCTCTCATCTATGAACTCATCCTTATTATCAATTAGGTCTGATATGCCTAGCTGATCAGTCATGATTCCATTCGATTTTGATTAGATAGGAATTGACTCCTATCACGGCAAGCTCAATTTTAATACATTTCCACAGAAATCTATTAAGCTTAAACCAACTGCAAGCTCTGTATTGCTCGATGCAGGGCAACGCTAGAAGCCTTCAGTCTTTCACCAGTTCTTTCCTCCACAGTGAATTTTGATATTGGAATACCCGCCTATGGCAGTGCCCATTCTTCTGTCACTATCAGGCGTCCATATTTCCTGTGTCTGTCTCCTAAACCCTTCTAGTAACCTCTAGTGTTGTCCTGCCCCCCCCCCCCCCCCCCCCGATACTAGTTACCCCTTTACAGACAGCTGTATGAAAATATACATGAGAAGAGAACGCCATATACTTACAGAGCAGTGTAAAAGTTCCTGATGGTGTATTCATCAAAGGAATGCCCGGCTCTGCTAAAGTAGATAAGCACCATGGCTAGCAGGTACTGTAATGGGAAACAAAAATACAAAGCCGATTAGCATTTACTGATAGGAAATGTTTTTGTTAAGGCTCATATAGATGTACCAACAATCTGTCCAACCATCTTCCAAACTTGTCTGTTGGAAGATAAGTTTGGCATGTGTACTGCTGGCAAACAACCAGATGAACAACTGATAACAGGCTGTTTGCCATATCCAACCGTTGGATCAATCTGCCCAACCATCATGCAGATTGGAACGTGTGTACAAGTCTTTTGAACAACTTTGTTTTTGAATGTGGAGACATGTTGTGCATTTTGTCATTTAGCTTGTATGCATAGTGTGTGTGTGTGTGTGTGTGTACGTGTACGTGTGTGTGTGTGTGTGTGTACGTGTACGTGTGTGTGTGTACGTGTGTGTGTGTGTGTGTGTGTGTGTGTACGTGTGTGTGTGTGTACGTGTGTGTACATACGTGTGTGTGTGTACGTGTACGTGTGTGTACGTACGTGTGTGTGTGTGTGTGTGTACGTACGTGTGTGTGTGTGTACGTGTGTGTACGTGTGTGTGTGTGTACTTGTGTGGGTGTGTGTGTACTTGTGTGGGTGTGTGTGTACTTGTGTGGGTGTGTGTGTGTACGTGTGTGGGTGTGTGTGTGTACGTGTGTGTGTGTGTGTGTGTGTGTACGTGTGTGTGTGTGTACGTGTGTGTTTGTGTGTACGTGTGTGTGTACGTGTGTGTGTACGTGTGTGTGTGTGTGTGTGTGTGTGTGTGTGTGTACGTGTGTGTGTGTGTGTGTACGTGTGTGTGTGTGTGTGTGTGTGTGTGTGTGTGTGTGTGTACGTGTGTGTGTACGTGTGTGTGTGTGTACGTGTGTGTGTGTGTGTGTACGTGTACGTGTGTGTGTGTGTGTACGTGTGTGTGTACGTGTGTGTGTGTACGTGTGTGTGTGTGTGTGTGTGTGTGTGTACACGTACGTGTGTGTGTACACGTACGTGTGTGTGTGTGTGTACACGTACGTGTGTGTGTGTGTGTACGTACGTGTGTGTGTGTACGTACGTGTGTGTGTGTGTGTACGTACGTACGTGTGTGTGTACGTACGTACGTACGTACGTACGTACGTGTGTGTGTACGTACGTGTGTGTACGTACGTGTGTGTGTGTGTGTGTACGTACGTGTGTGTGTGTGTACGTACGTGTGTGTGTGTGTGTGTGTGTGTACGTACGTACGTACGTACGTACGTACGCGCGTGTGTGTGTGTACGCGTGTGTGTGTACGCGTGTGTGTACGCGCGTGTGTGTGTGTACGCGCGTGTGTGTGTACGCGCGTGTGTGTGTACGCGCGTGTGTGTGTACGCGTGTGTGTGTGTACGCGTGTGTGTGTGTGTGTACGCGTGTGTGTGTGTGTACGCGTGTGTGTGTGTGTACGCGTGTGTGTGTGTGTGTGTGTGTGTACGTGTGTGTACGTGTGTGTACGTACGTGTGTGTGTGTGTGTGTGTACGTGCGTGCGTGCGTGTGTGCGTACTTGTCATGTAAACCAGGGCTGTGGAGTCGGAGTCGGAGTCATGGAGTCGGGCAATTTTGGGTGCCTGGAGTCGGAGTCGGGAAAAAATGCACCGACTCCGACGCCTAATGAATTTGTAACTGTAATTAAAATAGAAAATATGATAAAATGTTCTATTTCTCAGATAATAGTCATTAAAATAATGTATATATATATATATACAGTAATAGCTGTGCTTAGTCCACAAAAATAAAATAAACCAATCAAAATTAGTTACTTGTGCTGCTTCAATAAAGCAGTCCCCGTATTTTTAAGGTCAGATATACACATCTGATTGTGACTGTATACATGATGTGTACACAGGAATCTCATAGATACGAAATAACATCTATGCTGTAAGAATAAAGCCTGATGTGTAGCTGTGTCACTAATAGAAATGGTCAATGAGATGGAAATAATTCTGCATTGATGCTGATTTATGCAAATGTATGCACTCCCTTTGCTGATGAAATCAAATAATTTGATATGTTGTTAAAATTTGGTTTGGTAACTACAAATTAAAGGGTACCTGAGACGGATGAAAAATAAAGTTTTATACATACCTGGGGCTTCCTCCAGCCCCCTTCAGGCTAATCAGTCCTTCGCTGTCCTCCACCACCCGGATCTTCTGCTATGTATCCTGGTAATTCAGCCAGTCAGTGCTGTCCGGCCGCATGCCGCTCCCACAGCCAGGAACATTCTGCACCTGCTCAATAGTGCTGCACAGGTGTAGTATGCTCCTGGCGGCGGAGTGTGTGCATGCGCACTACGCCCGACTGGCTCAAGTACCTGGACTCATAGCAGAAGATCCAGGTGGTGGAAGAGGACAACGAGGGACTGATTATCCTGAAGGCGGCTGGAGGAAGCCCAGGTATGTATAAAACTTTAATTTAATCTGTCTCAGGTTTACTTTGTTACACAGTAGTACTATACTCTACATATGCACTCCCTACAGAGCTGCAGGGACTCCACTGAGTATGCTGTGCACATTGAACACAGAGGTGTTGTCTGTCACCCATAAACCTTGTTCAGATTGTGCATGAAGAATGTGTAATAGAGGAAGAATCTCCTCATTCCCCTGCAGAGTACCTGCACATCATTCTTACATGTACCCACACTTACATTGCCTAGGGCCTGATAGATGTTCTTTGTTCCGGTCTGTACCTTTTACAAGTACTCTTACCAAGGACTAGTTTTAGTCTAAAGGGAATAAATATAGTAGTCTACATATCCTTCTCACTTCAGTTGTCTTGTAAAATTCCTAAGCGTTGGCAGTTAAGAGACGAATTTCATGTTACATACTTTTAATCAACAAAATTGTAATATGCAAATTAGAGGAGTCGGAGTCGAGGAGTCGGAGTTGGTGGAATCCTAAACTGAGGAGTCGGAGTCGGTGGATTTTTGGACCGACTCCACAGCCCTGATGTAAACAACTTGTAGTGTGCTTGGTCATGTTGTACGGTTGGCTGTGCATTAAGTTGGACATGTGTCTGAGCCTTTATAGCTGCAGTTAGTGTTTGTAAAAGAAAACAATAAAAAGTCTTAATAATAATTGCCTTATCTGACACTCTCCGGCATCCGTCGTGGGGCAGGAAGTCCCGGATGGAGCGCTTCCCTGTGGTAACACACAAAACAGTCATATTAGAGTTGTGATGTTTTACACATACATGACTTAGTTATAGAGAAGTCTCTACTGGCTATGTTTAGCAGCTCTGAACTACCAGCCTTCCCATATATTCCTCAGAATAGGAGGACTCTTATAATATAAGGCATATCATATGATTATGTGTGATATATGTATCATGGGAATGTAGGTAACCAGATATGGCAATCTATATTCATGCTTAAATGACTGTTTTTCCTCCTTTTCGCGGTGGTGCTGACTTTCCTGACTTCACTTCCTTCTCTTTCTTGCGTTCCAAGGTGGTATCTGCACTCTTTATATGCGTCTGCAGTTCACTTCCTGGTTGTGTGTTCCAGCGTGGCTATACAATTTGCTGGCCAGTTTCCTGTCTCCTGATGTCATTTCCAGGCAGACACACAGGCGTCCTGACTCACGCCCCCCTTTTCTCTTTATTTAAACACCACATAGCCGGTGATCTGACACGGGTGTTCCTCCTCCCCTTGAAAAAGATCCATCTGAGGGGGTCCTCCATCTATCCTTGCCGCACTGCTGACCTGGGCTAAGTGTTCATTAATTCACTATACTTCACTGTGCACTATTTATCTATTGGCCGCTCCACTGTCTCAGCGGAAGAGGTTTTGAATGTATACATGTCACTAGGCTGCACTACTGAACCCTGGGTCACCCACCTGAGAGATCCTGGTTAAGGGCTCTGCCTCTGACACAGGAGACCTGGGTTCGAAACTCAGCTCTGCCTGGTCAGTAAGCCAGCACCTATTTAGCAGGAGACCTTAGGCAAGACTCCCTAACACTGCTACTGCCTATAGAGCGCGTCCTAGTGGCTGCAGCTCTGGCGCTTTGAGTCCGCCAGGAGAAGAGCGCTATATAAGTGTTTGTCTTTGTCTTTGTTTGTCTTTTAGTTTTTCTTTGATCTCACTGTGTGGAGACTATTGGTGAATACATGCAGTGGTATGATTACTATTACATAGGCGATTGGCTATTATCAGCATTGAGATTTTATGGGGAACAATTTGAATATGAATTTAATCATTGAATCATTATGAAGGGTCATTTGTTGTATTTGTTATCAGTGGGACGCATTTACACTGTCAAACAGAATGCAAATTCACGACTCAATCGCCAGACTGGAAATAGAAAATGCTGCACTTTTCCACAACTGTACCACAAACGGCAGACCGCAGACTGGACACAATGCAAGCATATGGGAACAGACCGTGTCCGTTCCCACTAGGCTTCCTGCTGCACAGAAAACGCATACCTGAGAACATTTTCATTGGTTCATATGGACCAACGAGAATCCTCCCTGTTACTAGGCAGGATCCACATTTTTTTTTCTTTTTTTACAAACCAAGAGAAAACCCCATGATTCCTGGTCTCCGGGCGAGCAACAGGAGGGGGGCAACAAGTGGGGATGATGAAAAAAGTGGCAGAAATACCAGGTGAGCCGACTGGTAGCCACACAGCGGTCATTGTGAACGACGTCAGCGCATCCGCTCAAATCCTAAGCAGATGCACTTACCACACCGTTTACAAATGTGCTGCATTTGCATTGCTTGGACTTGATGGACGAATGTCTTTTTTCAACCAAGCTAACTAACTATGTAACAATTACAATGATTTATCAACACAGAATGCAAAGGAAGTAAAAATGGAGTAGCTGCAAATGGCAACCAGTCAGAGCCTTTCTATCAATTAATATTCCCAAAAACAAGCTTTTTGCTGTGGATAACTGCTCCATAGTTGCTCCAGTCATCTTTGCACTGTCTAGATCAGGGGTCCCCAACCTTTTTGAGCCTGGGGCCCACTATCCCGACCAAAATTTTCTCCAGGGCCCCCCTGGGGGTGGGGTGGGGTGGGGTGAGTGGGCGTGGCTAGTGTTAGCGGCAGCAGCCCCCCCTTTTTTCTTAGATTCCACAGTATAGCAAGTACAGTTTCCACAGTATAGCAAGTACAGTTAGCCTGGTATAGCAAGTATAGTTACCCCAGTATAGCAAGTACAGTTACCACAGTATAGCCAATACAGTTAGCCTAGTATAGCAAGTATAGTTACCCCAGTATAGCAAGTACAGTTACCACAGTATAGCAAGTACAGTTACCACAGTATAGCAAGTACAGTTACCACAGTATAGCAAGTACAGTTACCACAGTATAGCAAGTACAGTTACCACAGTATAGCAAGTACAGTTACCACAGTATAGCAAGTACAGTTACCACAGTATAGCAAGTACAGTTAGCCTAGTATAGCAAGTACAGTTACCACAGTATAGCAAGTACAGTTAGCCCAGTATAGCAAGTACAGTTACCACACTATAGCAAGTGCAGTTAGCCTAGTATAGCAAGTATAGCTACCCCAGTATAGCCAGTAGTTACCCCAGTATAGCAAGTACAGTTAGCCTAGTATAGCAAGTACAGTTACCACACTATAGCAAGTACAGTTAGCCTAGTATAGCAAGTACAGTTACCACAGTATAGCAAGTACAGTTAGCCCAGTATAGCAAGTACAGTTAGCCCAGTATAGCAAGTACAGTTAGCCTAGTATAGCAAGTACAGTTAGCCTAGTATAGCAAGTACAGTTAGCCCAGTATAGCAAGTACAGTTAGCCCAGTATAGCAAGTACAGTTAGCCCAGTATAGCAAGTACAGTTAGCCTAGTATAGCAAGTACAGTTAGCCTAGTATAGCAAGTACAGTTAGCCTAGTATAGCAAGTACAGTTAGCCTAGTATAGCAAGTACAGTTAGCCTAGTATAGCAAGTACAGTTAGCCTAGTATAGCAAGTACAGTTACCACAGTATAGCAAGTACAGTTAGCCCAGTGTAGCAAGTACAGTTACCACACTATAGCAAGTACAGTTACCACACTATAGCAAGTACAGTTAGCCTAGTATAGCAAGTATAGCTACCCCAGTATAGCCAGTAGTTACCCCAGTATAGCAAGTACAGTTAGCCTAGTATAGCAAGTACAGTTAGCCTAGTATAGCAAGTATAGCTACCCCAGTATAGCCAGTAGTTACCCCAGTATAGCAAGTATAGTTAGCATAGTATAGCAAGTATAGCTACCCCAGTATAGCAAGTACAGGTAGCCTAGTATAGCAAGTATAGCTACCCCAGTATAGCAAGTACAGTTAGCCTAGTATAGCAAGTATAGTTACCCCAGTATAGCTAGTACAGTTACCACAGTATAGCAAGTATAGTTACCCCAGTATAGCAAGTACAGTTAGCCTAGTATAGCAAGTATAGCTACCCCAGTATAGCCAGTAGTTACCCCAGTATAGCAAGTACAGTTAGCCTAGTATAGCAAGTATAGCTACCCCAGTATAGCAAGTACAGTTACCACAGTATAGCAAGTACACTTAGCCTAGTATAGCAAGTATAGTTACCCCAGTATAGCAAGTACAGTTACCACACTATAGCAAGTACAGTTAGCCTAGTATAGCAAGTATAGTTACCCCAGTATAGCTAGTACAGTTACCACAGTATAGCAAGTACAGTCAGCCCAGTATAGCAAGTACAGTTAGCCTAGTATAGCAAGTATAGTTACCCCAGTATAGCAAGTACAGTTACCACACTATAGCAAGTACAGTTAGCCTAGTATAGCAAGTATAGTTACCCCAGTATAGCTAGTACAGTTACCACAGTATAGCAAGTACAGTCAGCCCAGTATAGCAAGTACAGTTAGCCTAGTATAGCAAGTATAGTTAACCCAGTATAGCAAGTATAGTTAGCCCAGTATAGCAAGTATAGTTAGCCCAGTATAGCCAGTAGTTAGCCCAGAATAGCAAGTATAGTTAGCCCAGAATAGCAAGTATAGTTAGCCCAGAATAGCAAGTATAGTTAGCCCAGAATAGCAAGTATAGTTAGCCCAGAATAGCAAGTATAGTTAGCCCAGAATAGCAAGTATAGTTAGCCCAGAATAGCAAGTATAGTTAGCCCAGAATAGCAAGTATAGTTAGCCCAGAATAGCAAGTATAGTTAGCCCAGTATAGCAAGTATAGTTAGCCCAGTATAGCAAGTATAGTTAGCCCAGTATAGCAAGTATAGTTAGCCCAGTATAGCAAGTATAGTTAGCCCAGTATAGCAAGTATAGTTAGCCCAGTATAGCAAGTATAGTTAGCCCAGTATAGCAAGTATAGTTAGCCGAGTATAGCAAGTATAGTTAGCCCGCAAACAAGCCAGCAAGAGGTGGATCAAAAACTGCACAGAACTATGATCACTGCGTACTTGTTAAGTTGCATGTGTAACAATCCCAGGCCTAAGGCCTGACCTATGCAGCACAGAAGTATCGGAACAGGTAGTGAGGCTAGATTCAAAGGTGGAAAAACGCTGGTATATAGACAGCCGCCTTACCGAGAAGAGAATGTATTTTGAATACGGTCCGCCACGGCCACGCTATCACGGCACGCTATCCCCCTGTCTCGCTGCCTCACACTGCCCGGGAAAAGCGCAGCTGCATAGGCTACACACGCTGACGCCAAGAAAGATGGGATGGGCTGGGCTGGGCGTGACTTCCGGCTTCTGCGGCTGCGCTCTAATGCGTGCAGGCGGAGATGTAGCCGCGTGCACTCGCGGCTAATGAAGGAGGGAGCGGGACGGTAGTCACCAGCAAAAAAATCATTGTGAGGCAGGGGATTTGCCGCGGCCCGGTGCGAAACGCCCCGCGGCCCGGTATTGGGTCGCGGACCGGGGGTTGGGGACCCCTGGTCTAGATAATCACACTTACAAGTTTTCTTGATTGTGAAAACGTCAAATATCTCACCAAGAAGCCTGTAGAAAGCTCGCCTCATCTCAGCCGTGATGGTGGTCCGCTTCTGAGGGTCAAATGGAGCATCGAAGGCCTCTGGTTCAGGGTGGATATCCATCGCCCACGTCACCCTTCTGAAGACAGAAAACAGTCATTAGTCAAAACCGTTAGTCAAAACAATTGCAGTTCATTCATAGTCTTTTCAAATGCATTTATTTCTACATACCGTGCCTTCTTAGGTGGACAAAATGAGGTACGGGAGACATGGTGTGGGGTCTTCTCTGCTGCTGGTGGAGCGGATGGTTCTGCCCCATCTACAGATGTTTGGAGCAGAATTGGAACATGAGGCCCAGACCTGACTTTCTCTCGTGCTTTAGCTGGCTCTGCATGCCGATCTGTGTGCTGAGCAAATGGCAGAACTGAGAAAGCCAGAATGGCAAACTTTTGATCCGCAGAGGATGTAACCAGTGCTGCCGGATCATCAGTTGGTGGTGTTACTGCCACTGCAGAGCCTGCCAAGTGTAGCGGAAAGGGAAGCTCTGAAAAGGCCAGAATGGCAAACTCCTGACCTGGAGATGTTATCTCTGCAGTTGGTGCAGCCAGATCACTGGTGGGTGGTGGAGATTGCCCATCAAACCCATCCAAAGCTTCCGCAAATGGCAAACTTGCCAGAGCAAGGAAGGTGAAGCTATTGTTGGCAGTTGCTGCAGGCACAGCTGGCTCAGCATCTTTAGATATAGGGCATGCAGGCACAGCTAAGTCACGAGGTGGTGGTATGTCAGGCACAGCAGTGACGTCAGTCACTTGCTGTGATGGGATGTTCCAATCCTGGGAAACATCTGTAGCGAAGCCGATGGTGTGTGCTCTGTAAGAGATAATATAAAATAAAACATGCAAGTTATAATCTTAGCATCATAAATTGACAACATCACAGCAATACCATGTCACTATTCATCACTCTCCCTGCAAAGTACTTAGCATAAAGCATAGCTACAAGACTATGGCCTACCACTCCTATCCTGCCCACGATCAACCTAAGGCCCCGTTCACACTGCACGCATTTCCAGCCGCGTATTAGAAACGCGTGCAGGAGGCAGACACGCACGACATCAGACAGTGCATAGAGTGCACTGTCTGATGTTCACACTGCATGCGTTCCGGACCTGTGCGGTCCGGGAACGCATGCTGCACGCATTTTTTGTAAAAACGCGTGGCTGTCCCATTCACTTTTCAGTGATGGGATCAGCCACGCAACGCACACAAACGCGGATGGCGTGCGTTCGCATGCATTGCGTTCCGCACGCATGGCCATCCGCGTTTGTGATGTGAACGGGGCCTAAGTTTATTGTCCTGTCTGATTGATACTTTGAATTTTCCATTAAAGTTGATAGCAGATCTGTCAGATATTTTAAAGGTATCTATTACAAACAAATGAATCAAAATCTGCAGAGAATCTTACTGGAAAATCGATGAGTGTAACCTTAAAGGACAACTGAAGTGAGAGGGTTATGGAAGCTGCCATATTTTTTTCCTTTTAAGCAATACCAGTTGCCTGGCTGCCCTGCTGATCCTCTGCCTCTAATACTTTTAGTCATATACCCTGAACAAGCATATGCAGATCAGGTGTTTCTGACATCATTGTCAGATCTGACAAGATTAGCTGCATGCTTGTTTCTGGTGTTATTCAGACACTTCTGCAGCCAAATAGATCAGTGGGACTGATATTGTTTAAAAGAGAAAATACATATGGCAAGCAGCACCCCTTTAGGTGGTGGGTGAAGGGGGGGGGCAGAGAAGCTAAAAACTTCAGCACTGGGGGGGGGGGGGGGGAGTGCAGTGAGAGGCAGGACCCCTTTAGATAGTGGGAGAAGAGGGAACAGAGAAGCTGACAACTGGCACTACGGGGTGGAGGGTTTACACAGGAGGACAATGAGAGACAGCACCAGCTTTAAGTGGTGGGAGGGGTGGCCAGAGAAGCTGACAACTGGCACTGCATGGAGGAAGGTTTACACACGGGAAGGGCATCAGCACCCCTTTAGGTAGTGGTGGGTTGGAAGGGGGGTGAAAATAGGACAGTGTTGACTGCTGCATATGGGCACATAAGTATACTATACCGCTCCGGTGAGGGGGAAGCCTCTGGATACTAATAAGGCTTCCCTTGTCCTCTTCATATTCTTGGATCCAGCGCTGGCAGCCCCCAAGCAGGGTGCATCAATATTTACCCATCTGCGCTCCTGAGCATGCGCAGTACAAGCTTTCCTGTGGGCTTCGGCGGAAATAGGCGATCTGTCGTGTGATCAGTACAACATTCTTATCAAATATGTCACCAGGAGGGCCAGCCTACACTGTGCATCCAACAAATATGGCAAAATTGTGCTCAGTGTCATTATTTTGTGTGCCTATTACTATTTTCCAGCACTGCCTTAACTCCCTTAACTACTTCCCCTCCCCCGGGACAAGTATCTGCGTCCCTGCAATTTCCCACATAACCTCGCAGACATAGATTGTTTCGTTGTGATAAGTAGTAATAAAGGTATTATTTATTTATTGTATTTATAATGCACCAACATATTACGCAGCGCTGTACATTAAGGTTACAGCCAATATTTAGGGGTGACATACAGCAATAAGACAATACATGAATACATGAAAACGAGATCACGCAGCACAGTATGAGTACAAGGTAATGCTTAGTCAGTCACTGGAGGGGAGCATGGAGATTAGGCAAGTCGAGTTCACTCAGATCCATAGGATGGGTGTATGGTGATGGAGGTGCATGATCAGGTAGCAGACATAAGGAGGAGGACCCTGCCTGAAGGCTTACAATCTAGAGGAATGGAAGGAGCGCTGACAGGTGAACATTGCTCTGGTTTTTTAAGGGGTAAATCTCTTGGAGGTGAAGTGGTTAAGCATGGATTTCACTAGAGCTTCGCAGGTTGCTGCTGGAATCCTATTTCACTTCTCCATGATGACATCAGGAAGCTGTTGGATGTTAGATATCTTGCACTCATCCATCTTTCATGTAACAATGCCCCACAGAGGCTCAATAGGGTTTAGGACATGCTCTGCCAGTCCAGCACCTTTACCCTCAGTGCAGCAAAGCATTGGTCGTCTGCAGCACTCATGCAGCCCCAAACCATGACATAACCACCATGCTTGCCTGTAGGCCAGACACACTTGTCTTTATACTCTTCACCTGGTTGCTGCCCCACACGCTTCCATCTCTTCTGCAGCTGATGACTCATTGTGATCCGGAGCATGGGCAATAAGCCATAGCTCCCAACTGTCCCTCTTTTGGAGCCCTGTAAATATATATATTTCTCTACTAAAAGTGTTTGACGCTAAAATGTATTCACATCCTAAATTGATATATTACTAATTTTAAAAAGTTAACATGAAAGAAAATGAACCAGGATAGAAAGGACCAGTGTGGTTTGAATTATAAAGCAACATGTTTTTCTTACAAAATCTTTATAGTAAACGTGGCTAAGGGTGTGACGGGGGCGTGATCAGGGGTGTGGCAGGGGCATGGCTTAAGTGTCCCTCTTTCTCATCTCAAAAAGTTGGGAGGTATGAATAAGCTACTGGACCACAGGTCATGTTATATGCAAGGAGGACAGCAGTGAGGAAGCTGCCTCCACATAGGTGGGACACATTACTGTGCATGGAAAGCTGCTTCTGACATCACTTGCAGAGAGAGTGAGGGAGTTGGTTCTGGAGGACCAGTGGTTGCAGCACATGGCACTCTCCTAATAGTAAATGATTGCTGCTACCAGCAATCATTCACATAAATGTGGGACAATTAAATAATATATTAATAAAGTGACAGTGAGCCCGTTAAAAAGTTTTTTTTTTTGGTTTTTTTTTTTAACTATCTTTAACCCCTACCAGACTGTTAAACCCTTTGTGTCACCTATAAAAGGTGCCTTAAGGTGGCCATACACTGGTTGATTTGCCATCAGATTCGACCAACAAATAGATCCCTCTCTGATCTAATCTGATCAGAGAGGGATCGTATGGCCACCTTTACTGCAAACAGATTGTAAACCGATTTCGGCCTGAAACCAATCACAATTTGTGGATCCCCCCCCCCCTCGTACCGCATACATTACCTGTTCCGGCCGGCGTGAGTCCCCGCTGTCTTCTTCTCCGCTCCGCCTCCGCTCCGGCTACTGAACTTCCTGTCCAGAGGGCGCTCTATTGTTTAAACTTCCTGCCGGGACAGGAAGTTCTGTGTAGCTCTGGAGCCCAAAGAGGAGAAGAAACGGTCTGGAGCCCGAAGCGGAGAAGACCAGGGGACTCGCACCGGCTGGAGCAGGAAATGTATTACCGCTGTATTGCGTCGGTCGTCGGGCATTCGAACGCCGCTAACGACGCACTCCCGACCCGCCGGCGTCCAAGAAAAATCTTCCGCACGGATGGGTTGACAGGAATCAACAGGAACGATCAATTTCGGACGGAAATCGATCGTTCTGTCAACGGTGCGCGGCGATTTCCCGGGCGGCGGCGTGTTTACTAGCGGCGGGCGGCGTGTTTACGAGCGGGAGCGCGGGCAGCGGCGGGAGTGCGCAAAGTACGGATTTCTCCGTCCCTGGGGGTTAAAGGATGGAAAAAGGGACGGAGAAATCCGTACGGGCGGGGGTAAAGTGGTTAATGATCTATCCTCTTCTTACTCCGCTGGATGCCGCTCACTTGTGCATGGCGCTGTCATCCCTATTCCCTATACACTAAAAAGCACTCGCACCATTTTTATCATTCATTTGTGCTAGCTGGGGCTCAAAGCCTTGTTTACATGGTTCTGAGGGTGGTAATAGACAGCATTTTATTTCCTTCTAACACCAGCAGTGTATTAGCCAATGGGCTTGTAAACCTGTACATGGTTAGGGCAGAAGGAGAGACCGTGACAAAACAATGGAGTGCTGCATACCAAAAATTAGTCAAGACAATCCATTATAGAGAAGCGCAGCAGAAGCGCACACCCAATAAATATGCACTTTATTGCAAAACAGTCCATTGTAGGAGAGCCACAGTAGAGCTACTTTGCTATAGTACCACTTGTAGGAGGAGAGAGTAAGTCGGGGCAATGCTGCCTGTCTCAGGTGGTGAGGTGACATGCAGAATGATTCTGCAACACAACTGAGCACTGTGCACTAGGTCTCAAACATGTGATCTGCAGGCTTGTTCAGGGCTTATGGATAAAATAAGATGTTCAGGGGGAAAGTCAGGCAATGTGCATTGTTTAAAAGGAAACAAATATGGCATCCTCCATATCCATCTCACTTCAGAGGTCCTTTAGAGGAATCAGAGCAGCTGTGAAGTAAAATATATAAAATAAGCATCTTCATACTTCATCTTTAGTTTCATTGCTGCAGTGCCACAGTGGCCGCAGTTATAGCGTGTGGCCCTTACTGCCGCAATGCATGCTGGGAAATTAGTCACATTGGGGTACTATGTCTCCTGGCATGCATTGTGGTGGCTGAGGCTGTGCTCCCTCACTGTGGCCACTATGCGCTGCAGCAGTGACACAGAAGATGGAGACTGAATACACGTGGGGGCTAGGGACAAGGTAATTATTGCTGGCCGCCCCCCACCTTGCTTCCCATTGGCCCACAACATTTATGAAGCTCCCTAATCAAAATATTGCTCTGGCGCCCCATGATCTCCAGCTCCACCCCTGCTAGTAATGATTATCTGTCCCCCACTCTGTGTTCAGGCACCACAGGGAAGCCAGTTCTGTGGGGTGGGGAGGAATGCACAGTGTATCGGGTTGTCAGTGTTAATATTATGGCATTTTTGTAGCATGGCATGGATGGCGAGGCTTTACAGCATGTGACACATAGTGCCGAAGCTTGGCACTGCTATAGCAGTCATGCAAAAAAGCCTCGTGCCAAACTGCAGCAGCAGCAGCAGCTGTGGGGTCTCCTGGGTTCCATCAGGGATTTCTGCTTATCCTCTATCAATAATAAACTTGCTGTGGCTCTGCGCCATCTTTACATGGACTAAAATCAGTAAGAAAAAAAATAATTGTCATTTATCAGAAACCGGCTTTAAAATAAGTATTATAATTAGTATAATTCATTAAACTAACTGTTATAGGCTTAGATGAAAATTGACAAAACTTAGTACAATCAATGTAAAGACTTAGGCAATAAAGGCTCATATACAGGTACCAACGATCTTGTCTGTTGGAAGATAAGTTGGGCGTGTGTACGGCTGGCAAACAACCAGATGACCAACTGATAACAGGTTGTTTGTCAGATCCAACCGGAGGATCAATCTACCCAACTATCACGCAGGTTGGAACGTGTGTACAAGTCTTTTGAACAACTTTGTTGTTTTTGAATGCAGACATGTCATTTTTGTTATAATTCACCTTTTTGCTTCGACACCAGCAACTTCTTAGAGTTGCACCTCACAGACTGTGAGATAACTGACTCTCACACAGCAAGCATTATTGGAGATAGACCGTTCTCTGTCGTCTTCAAAGTACAAGTTGTTTATTCAGGAAACAGATATACAGATACAGTTCGTTACATCTTAGCCAAGCCATTCTCATGCTGCATTACAGCTCTTGACTAACCTTCCTCCTGAATGTTAGTCAGGTTATATTCTTTCTATACTAAGTTACATCATCTAGACCAGGGCTTTTCAATCTTTTCACTAATTGTACCACTTTTATCACCTGAAAATGTACAAGTACCACCCGTGTGCCTGTGCAGTAGAGCGCACCCAATCATGCTCTGCTGTTTCCACCAGAATTCAAGCTGAGAGCTGCTATTGCGTATGCGCGTATGCGGACAAGGAGATCTTTAGGTGTCCTATCACTGAATCCCCTCTACTGTGGAGGAATGGGGAAGCCCCTTTAGCCCCCGAGGTCCTCGCTGTGCTGCCCTGCAGAATAGTTCAGACCTCAGATCAGCAGTAACCCGACTGACACTATGCATCATTCGCCTGGCTGTCTCTTCACTACTGATCTGAGGTCTGAAGTATGCCACAGGGCAGCACAGCGAGGAGCTGAACTTTGTGGAGGCAAGATGGGACCAGGACAAGTGACAGGCAAACCTGAGGTGTACCACCTGGCCACCAGCAAAGTACCACTGGTGGTACGCGTACCACAGGTTGAAAAGCCCTGATATAGACTACCTATGTACAGCATACATCATATCAGAACAGAAATGGATTATATAAAGGTTTAAGCCAGCAGGGACAGGTAGCAAGACAGAAAAAGTGCTACTCCATACTCCGGCTCTGGGTTTTATATGAACCAGAAAGAGTTAAATATGACCCCATCTGATCCATCTACATCTATGATTGGTTCAGATCCCTTGTGATGTCAGGACACACACCTACTCGATTAATATTGTATAAGATATTATGCCCTAGTTGCAGGAATGTTATGTTTTATAAATATGGCCTATGTTGATTGTTCCTGTAGTCCATTTGTTTGGGGCAGTGTAGGCCTAAGACTTTGGACTAGGAACATCTTCTCAGTATCTGCTTGTATCATCTGCTTCAAGCAGACACTGAGATGCTTCTGCCTGCATCACAAAAACCTCTATTTAAAGGGATACTCTGCGAACAAGCCTTTTACCTAAAACTCAGTCCAAATAACTGAGGCTTACTTAAATGATAACAATCCCCCCTAAAATAGCTTGCTCCGCAGATCCCAGCTTCTGAACCCAGCAGTATCTGGTTTCTTTTCTGTATGTTTCACTTTTCGTTGCTCGTGCTCACACAACTTCTCTGCTCTAGGCGGTTATCCCTGGGAGAGAGGGCAAGACCTCTTGGTCTTCCTGTAACCAGGCTATCTGGGAATGCCCTACTTCTAAGTCCCTCTACCCCACATTCTCAGCATTTGCGTCATTGCGTATCACTCACAAACTTGCATGATCACAGAAAAGTGAAACTTGTTTGTCTGTTACACGACGAAGCAGTGCCAGGTGCCTTCTAAAAGAACGCCTTTATACAATCAGCTCCATCTTAGGTACTGCTACACCTATACCCGTAACCCTGTATATCCCTTCATTTGGAAATATTTGTTCAGGAGATTGTTTATGAGGTACCAATCTCTTGACCAGGTTAATTTGTTTTGCGTAATGTAACACCCAACCTCACCTGGATAAGGATGCTCAAAGTTGTCATCCCCATCCCGACGACCAGTGGGTGGAGGAAGAAATTTTGAACTGCAGAGGCCCCGTACGAGTGTCCCTGGAACATTGCCGGAAACCTTTTCCACCAGGTCAGACTGGAACTCACCTGCTTATTTTTGTATTCTACCTCATTAAGATCACCTGTATCATGGTGAAATCTTACCTCTAACTTAGTGTTCTGTTTGTTTAACCATTGTAACAAAGTGTGGTCGTCTTGGGTCAAAACCTGTTCCCAATTGTCCCATTTCGTGTTATCTTCAGTATGGGAACTCCCCCTGAAGTTTTGAACTTTAGAGTTCTCTTAACAATTGGAGGAATGACGTCATCAAACTTTGATGACTTGATCCATATGGGATCTCCGCTCATAAAATAAGCTCCCCTCAAAAAATCTACCTGATCGGAACAATTATGAAAATGTACCTTGAATGTGTCATTAGACATTATGTTTAAAAAACAAACCTTTCCTTCAGCCACCGGAACTATTGGTTTGGCTTCAGGGCAGATCTTTTGAATGGGAGCCGCGCATTCTGTGTTATTGAGCCAGCAGGCTTCTTCACTAAATTTGACTTGCCCCGGCAAACACAGGTACCTCTGTGAGAATTGCTCACATGAGGACAACTCTCCTTGTTTCACTTCCCCGTCTAGCACCAAAAACCGTTGACCTCTCAGGTCATGGTGCAAGACATGTGTTGAGGTGGGAACTAAGGAAGTGGCGGTGCCTAAAGAAGTGTTGCACCCTTTCCATTTGTTCACCGAAACATCTCGAAGCTTCCATGCAAAAGATCCTTCTCCAGAAAAATCGATAAACCTCTCCTTGTCCAATCTCAGTTGTACAGGATCTTTTAGCATCTCCCTGACAAAATATGTCCCCAACTGTCCTGATTGGACCTCTTCCACCCCTTATGTCCTGAGGCAAAATGTGTACCTGAGGTCGGGAAGCCTGTACTCTCTGCAATATTTCAATTAAGAGTACTTCTTCACTTACCCAACTAGCATGAGGATAAGTGGCTGCATATGGACTGTGTAATATTGTCCCCTGTTGTGACCCGTGTAGTGAGAATGGGTTTCCCTGTCTTGGCTTTCCCTCCCTCAGGATCGCTTTCCCCACCCTCTTTGTCACCTGGAAATGTGGCTTGATCTCAATTTTTACTTCTTGTTTCGAGAACCACAAACCCTCGGCTTTCCAGCCTTTACGTCTGTATAGTTGTTTCAGAGCCACCCTCTGTTGGTAATCCCAGAGTGTGATGTTGTCCCCTGCGTCTCTCCTGCAGGAGAATTGACGCCTCCTGCTCGTTCCTCTCCAATCTGGAACCATCTCACTCTGGATAACCAAGACAAGGTACCCCTGAATCACACACCCCACCTTTTGCATGTACCCACAGTGATCTCCCCAGAATTCTTTTCCAGCCGGGTGGCATGAAATAGTAGCCAGGTGAGAGCAGATGAGAGCATGCAGGGCTAGCGCTTTTCTGAGCAACTCTGCTTACAGCATAGGAGAAGGTGAGCCAATGACTGCCGGGTGCTCACCAAAACTAGCTGGGTGGAGCACCCGGCTAAAAGAGCCTGGGGAGAACACTGCCCCATTGTACTGCACTGTACCTTTTAACAAAACTTTTGATTGGTGCATCGATTCTGGGAGTGTGACATTCAAGAGCAGATTTACACTGCCGTTAAATTCAAACTTCCAGCACACCTGACCCTTCAGACCTTTCACCAACATTGTGCCATAAAATTTGTTTCCACCTGGCACGAGTGCTCTCTTCCTCCATCCCTGCTTGGTCCATCTGTGCCAATCAGAGGGAGGTGGGAAAGGATCAGTACCTTTGTCTCCAAACATTAACATGCTTGGGCCTTATGTTCTCATTAACCCCTTATTGTTCATGAGAATGTCCTCTCTTCGGTCTCCTAGGACGAAATGGCAGCCTAGGATCACCATCAGCACGGTACTCTTCATTATAAAAGCACCTCCTTGGGAAAGAAAAACATTAGCAATTTGTTTTATGCTTTGCTCAGTCAGTTTTTTTTAGTCTCTTTCCGATCTCAGGAATCTCGCTGTTCTCCAAACTCGGATTGGCATCTGGAGCCTTTTGCTTATCCGACTGACATCTGTCTCGGCTGCCAGCACCTCAGCTTTCTTGCTTCCATATTGCCAAACTCCTGAAATCGAAATACAAACACATCAATTCTGATTAATGATTTGGGTTTCGCCCTGCGGCTTGTAATCTGTACACTTTAAATTGATCAATATATACCGTAATTGATCTCGTTGCTTTATGGTTCTCATGAACTCTGTTTACTCTTTTTGGTAGATTGGAGTTAAGCTTCTCTACCCTACCTAACTACTATCCTTACCTGTTTAAAATATGCTCCCACGGACTTCACCTTTGGAAGCTCTCACCTCATTGCAAGCTCTCTCCACATCCCCCCTTCTGTACATACGTGGCCGTCGTATGCACAGAGTACGGATGCCACACACCTGTTGCTGCTTTGCAGGTGAGCCTGCAATGCTCTTGCTCATTTTCGCATTTACTTACCTAGAACTTTATTGCGATACCAGCTCTACTAGAAGTCCTGTGTGTTGTACCCTCTGACCAATGTTTGCCGTGCTACTACCCCCAGACTACAAAAAAAATGGCTTCCTCCCTGTAGGAAGGAGCACTTAAACTACACAGGGTGCAGGGCTAAGCATTCCAGCGTCAAATGCCTGTATGCAGATCCCTGAATGCCCACTTGGTAGGTAGTCATATGGCAAACACTGTACTGATACACGGTCACTCAGTAAATGGCAATTCCTTCATCTTTATAATTGCCCCATGAACTGCTACCAGTTCTTGTTCTTTGTGCTACACTTGGTAGGAGCTGGAAAAAAAAATATTTGACCAATCGGTGGACGAGAAAACGCACAAACAGCCCCAGCCCCGCACTGACCTCTTCGTCAAGCTCTGGCCCTGTCCACGACAAAAAACGGGAAAAAACGTTACCACTCTACAGCCACAGCGACGGATACCTGGATTGGTCAACTCCCTTTTTTTCCAACTCCGGCACCCCCTGATGCACTGTCCCCCCTTTTACTCTCTTGGGAACTCATGCTGCACCACCCGTTAAGGTGCCTCACTTAAAGGAATAATCCCATAAGTAACCTAGTACAGATACTTCCCTGATCTGCGCTGCGCTTGCAAATCACTCCCTGGGAAATATCTGACTTCTACGTTTCTCCATGCCCCTAGCTGGGAAACCCTTCCTATCCGTGACCATGCTAGTCTCACAGCAACTGCTTGGTGCACATATTCTGACATTCCTTTCCCTGGACCCAGGCTCTGGGGAAATACTCAGGGATCCGAGATACTCAGTAGAGTGTCTCATTATCTCTACCATCCCTTCCTCTCAGCTGCTCTGCCCGTTGCCGTGAGCACAGCCTGACGTGACGTGGATCCCCCAGCCCCTCCTCCCCCCCCCCCTGCCATGACGTGTGGGGGCCATGACTCGTGGGGGCGGGCCCTCCCCAATGCTGCCATTTTGAGTCCTGAACTGCCAGCTAAGATCGCTGCTCTGCAATCTCCCATAGCAACCTCTTAATCCTATACACATTAGGAAGAAAAAAGAATCAAACGGAACTAACATTTTATGCCTAGCTACACACAGCATATTTACACATTGCAGAACATCAGCATTCCGCTACATACACTCTCGGATGCCTGCAAAAACCTTAGAAAAACCCCAACCCAGCTGTAATCCTAACTGCTTCATACATTAGAATCCCCAGTGACGTGCGAATCTCTCCACAAAACAGCCATCCGCTTACCTCAGACATAACTCAGAACTACTAGAGCGTGCTGTGTCCTCTTCGCACACAAAACCCATTGCTGTATAACTCTAAACAACCCTTAACCGTTACCATCCCAGTTACAAACTTATTCTGAGACGAACATCCATCAGCCGCTACACTCCAACCCCCCCCCCCCCCCCCCGTCCACCTATCTCTGCTGCGGGGGACGCTACACACACATCTGAACTAAAACCCAGCTGGCATCACTCTCAGACCTTCTCTGTGAAGTGAAAGAAAGAGAAAGAAAAAAAAAAACCAGTTAACATCTGACCAGCGACAGAAAACATGCCTGTGACAAATGTGGATATAACCACTATTTAAACCGTAACATGCAACACAGAAACATTAAATCATAAGAAATCCTCACCTGCACATTAAAGCACATAACCTCTGAAGACAGCACTATGTACGCTCTACACCGGAGCTGCAACCGACCTTCTTCCCCCCCCCCCCTCACGGGAGGGGGAAAAAATACGCAGCCTCCAACCTAACATAGCAGCTGCACATAACACAGAATGCATTATCAACTCCTTGTACAACTCCAAATACAATAAAGATAATGCAATATAACAACGTAAACCACACTTGCCTTGTTCAGCGGACTTCTTTCGCTCGCCAATTTGATCAGCTGTAGCAACTTTCCCACGAAACTTCTGATAGGACACACCTGGAGCTCCTGAGCGAGCCCCCCTCCGCTCAGTGGACTGGTTTCTCCCGCGGCAGCTGCCAGCCGGCCTCGGAGCGCTCCCACAACTTGCGATCCTGTTTAGGCTTCTAACTGCATGTGCACCTGCAGCTTAATTTTAACGTCCAAGAGATTCGCCGCTCTTTTCCTCGAACTGCAGCCCGTGTGCTGGCTCACGCACACCACTTATCAGCTTGATAAGCTTTCCAGTCCGCGTCTACTCCGCTTGTTTCGCTGTGGAATGTCACGAAAACTTCGGCCCCTGGCCGTTGTCCGCCTGTTTCACTAGACAGTGAAGCGTTTAACAGCACCACTGTTATAATTCACCTTTTTGCTTCGACACCAGCAACTTCTTAGAGTTGCACCTCACAGACTGTGAGATAACTTCACTCTCACACAGCAAGCATTATTGGAGATAGACCATTCTCAGTTGTCCTCAAAGTACAAGTTGTTTATTCAGGAAACAGATATACAGATACAGTTCGTTACATCTTAGCCAAGCCATTCTCATGTTGCATTACAGCTCTTGACTAACCTTCCTCCTGAATGTTAGTCAGGTTATCTTCTTTCTATACTAAGTTACATCATCTAGACTACCTATGTACAGCATACATCATATCAGAACAGAAATGGATTATATAAAGGTTTAAACCAGCAGGGACAGGTAGCAAGACGGAAAAAGTGCTACTCCATACTCTGGCTCTGGGTTTTATATAAACCAGAAAGAGTTAAATGTGACCCTATCTGATCCATCTATGATTGGTTCAGATCCCTTGTGATGTCAGGACACACACCTACTCGATTAATATTCTATAAGATATTATGCCCTAGTTGCAGGAATGTTATGTTTTATAAACATGGCCCATGTTGATCCCGTAGTCGTGTAAACAGCTTGTTGTGCGGTTGGTTGGGCATTAAGTTGGACGTGTGTATGAGCCTGAAAGCAGAACTGAAGATAGCATAAAACCAAAGTGTACATTTACCTGGCGCTTCTTCCAGCCCCTTGCAGCCTTCCTGTCCCGCGCCGGTCCTTCACAATCCTCTGTTCTCCCGCCGCCTGTAAGTTGATGGCAACTGCACCTGCGCGTCCCGGGCAACACGTATCTTTCTTCGCGTTCCTGCCCGCAATAGCATTCCGCTGTTAGCGCAAGAAGATATTGCGGGCAGAAACGCGAAGGATACGTGTGGCTCAGTGGCATCCTGGCGCAGTTGGCACGTCGGCGGTAACCAAACTAGCTGGCGGTGGAAGAACGGCGATTCGTGGAGGACTGGCACGGGACAGGAAGGGTCTGTCAAAAGCCCGAGGTAAGTTTTAATGCAATCTTCAGTTCTGTTTTAATCAATCATGTATTCAGCAAACTAGAAGGAACTTTCTAAATGTATATGTTAGTCAGATCCTGAAGTTGGGGACTTGGCCAGCCACATTGAGTTCTGGCCAGCCAAAGTCTGCAAGAAGTCTGCGTTTCACATGTTGGCTGTATTAGGCGGCTGTTTCCAGCATTGGCATTACGCCGAGAATGCAGTGCAGTACCTCATAATGCCTACGGTAACCGTGGCAGTGAAACTGTTGCAGCACAAGTATAACGTGCGATGAGACTTTTTCCTCTCATGCGTCGTGATCCTGTTTTTACATGAAACGCACCGCAATGTGTCACTGTGATCATAGCCTAAGGCCCTGTTCACACTTGAAAACGAAATTGCGATTTTGCTTTTATTTTATTTTTTTTAATGATTTTTCATCGTTTTCGTTTTGTGATTTTGATCCTACTGAATGAGAGAGTCAGCCTCACACATAGGTTCTGATCTCCAAACCTAAACTGTCATTGCAGCAGGCTATACAAAATGTTATTGCTGCAAATGTGTGAGTAAATTCTGCACAGCTCTCTAACATCTCATGGCTGTGAGGCTCAGACAATAGGAAATAACTGGGATACAACAGTGTAGTAATGCTAATATAGCCTGGTGATTCACTGCACCATCATATGGTTCTGACCATTAAGAATTTCCTAAAACATTTTCAGTGACTCGCAATTTATTTATTACAGTTCAGAACACTGTGCTACCAGCCCCTGAATAGTGTGCAACAATATTAACCAATCCGCGCTCCTGCGCATGCGCAGTACAAGCTCCCCCTCGGGCTCCGGCGGAAATAGCCAAGCTTGCACCTGTGCAGTAGAGTGGATTTGCAACGACATATACTGTAATTGCGTTCGTGTGCGTAATGCAGGACAAACTGGAAAGCTGTGCAATTTAAAATGCCTGGAATATTGTGAACAGTCACAGCGAGCGTTTCATGAGCGAGGCTATATATTTTAATAGCCTGCAGAGTCGTGTGCATTTTGCTGTCAGCGGAAAAACGGGCACAATGACATCTAGTGTGTTTCTGGCCTTAATCTAGATCGGTTCTCTGATAGCTTTTTAGATATTTAACACTAGTGGTACCCACTGACCATGTAGCCTACAGCGCTCATACATTTAATCTGTCACATCCGTACAACATCCTTATCAAATACAGGGCCAGGAGGCCGGCCTACACTGTCCATCCAGCAAATACAGGGCTAGGAGGCCGGCCTACACTGTCCATCCAGCAAATACAGGGCCAGGAGGCCGGCCTACACTGTCCATCCAGCAAATACAGGGCTAGGAGGCCGGCCTACACTGTCCATCCAACAAATACAGGGCCAGGAGGCCGGCTTACACTGTCCATCCAGCAAATACAGGGCCAGGAGGCCGGCCTACACTGTCCATCCAGCAAATACAGGGCCAGGAGGCCGGCCTACACTGTCCATCCAACAAATATAACTGAATCTCTCCCAAACAAGCAATAAATAACCGCCATGTAGCCCCAGACTCACTAGCTGGGCTATCCTTGCTGACCTTCCATCAGCCACAGCTCTCTGCTGTCCTCTGCTGGCTCTACTTACCGCTCGCTGTCTGGTCCTGAGTGCATCTTGGATTCGTTCAAATGACCAAAAATATGGTAAAAAATACCAAAAATATGGTAAAAAATACCAAAAAATATGGTAAAAAATGTCACTGGATATAGCTAGTCGCTAATAGATCAGTTGTATTAAAGAAAATCGCAGACTGGAAGTCCAAAGAGCAAACTAACAGCAAAAAAACCAGGAGAAAATGTGATAGACTCCCTCTTGGTCAAGAGCTGGTTAGTGAGTGAGGGTCACCTGCCACTGTCATCTCATGGCACCAGCCACTTAGCCCCGCCCCTCAGGTCACCCGCCCAACTGCCAAATGGCTGCAGCAATATGGTTATTTCACTGTACAGATACTGTAGGCCCTACAGTATCTGTACAGTGAAATAACCATATTGCTGCAGCCATTTGGCAGTTGGGCAGTGTAGGGTATTCAAGAGCTTGCTAGTGAGTGAGGGTCACCTGCCACTGTCATGTCCTGACACCAGCCACTTAGCCCCGCCCCTCAGGTCACCCGCCCAACTGCCAACAAGCTGCAGCAATATAGTTATTTCACTGTACAGATACTGTAGGGCATTTCTACTGTTATAATTACATCTAATATGGGAATAAATGAATAATTATGCATCTATCTGGCCTACCTATCTAATCTTTATTCCTGCTGTCTCATTTTTAAGATGTTACAATGTTACATTCTTTAGTTTCTCAGAAAATTGACTACACCTCTCACATTTTTGTAGCTATTTAATTACATCTTACATGGGCAGGGCCGAGCCTGGGCGGGTGCTGCGGGTGCAAGGCACCCAGGCGCCTGCCTCTGAGAGGCGCCGCCCGGCCCCGCTCGCCCGGCCCCGCTCTCCCCCTGTGGCCGCCGCTTCAAGCTCCCTCCCTCTAGCCGCCGCGTCAGACCTCCATCAGGCGGGCGGGCGCTAGGACCTAGCACGCCGCACTGATATGCGGAAGTGACATAACTTCCGCATATAGAGCGGGTGCGTCCGGCGCCCTTTTCCTGGTCGGGTCGCCCGCTGATTGAGGTCTGACTAAGGGCTGCTGAAAGGTGAGGGGGGAGCGGAGGAGGGAGCGGCGGCGGCGGCGGGGCGCGCTCCTGTCCGTCACTAGCTATCCTGGGCACAGATACCACCTGGCTACCTATCCTGGGCACAGATACCACCTGGCTACCTATCCTGGCGCACATACCCCCTGGCTACCTATCCTGGGCACAGATACCACCTGGCTACCTATCCTGGGCACAGATACCACCTGGCTACCTATCCTGGGTGCACATACCCCCTGGCTACCTATCCTGGGCGCACATACCCCCTGGCTACCTATCCTGGGCGCACATACCCCCTGGCTACCTATCCTGGGCACAGATACCACCTGGCTACCTATCCTGGGCGCACATACCCCCTGGCTACCTATCCTGGGCACACATACCCCCTGGCTACCTATCCTGGGCGCACATACCCCCTGGCTACCTATCCTGGGCGTACATACCCCCTGGCTACCTATCCTGGGCGCACATACCCCCTGGCTACCTATCCTGGGCGCACATACCCCCTGGCTACCTATCCTGGGCGCACATACCCCCTGGCTACCTATCCTGGGCGCATATACCCCCTGGCTACCTATCCTGGGCGCATATACCCCCTGGCTACCTATCCTGGGCGCATATACCCCCTGGCTACCTATCCTGGGCGCATATACCCCCTGGCTACCTATCCTGGGCACATATACCCCCTGGCTACCTATCCTGGGCGCATTTACCCCCTGGCTACCTATCCTGGGCGCATATACCCCCTGGCTACCTATCCTGGGCGCATATACCCCCTGGCTACCTATCCTGGGCGCATATACCGCCTGGCTACCTATCCTGGGCGCATATACCCCCTGGCTACCTATCCTGGGCGCATATACCCCCTGGCTACCTATCCTGGGGACATATATCCCTGGCTATATATTCTGGGGACACTGTCTGTTTGTCATTATGTGCATTTGCTGGTGAAAAGCTGTCTTCTTATGTGCATTTTCTGGTGAAAAGCTGTCTTCTTATGTGCATTTGCTGGTGAAAAGCTGTCTTCTTATGTGCATTTGCTGGTGAAAAGCGGTCTCTTGTTATGTGCATTTGCTGGTGAAAAGCGGTCTCTTGTTATGTGCATTTGCTGGTGAAAAGCGGTCTCTTGTTATGTGCATTTGCTGGTGAAAAGCTGTCTCTTGTTATGTGCATTTACATGGGGAAAAGCTGTCTCTTATGTGCATTTAGTGGGGAAATTTTGTCAGTAAAAATAATCTTTTGTCAGTAAATTTTTAGGTATTTGTCAGTAAAAAAATAACGAGAAAGGTTGGCAACACTGGCAGGCTGCGCGGCGCAACAGGAAAGATACAGGCAGCCCACCTCACGCTTGGGCTTGGCGGGGGGAGGAGCCTACGACAGCGAGAGTAGGGTGGCCGCAGGCAGCCATAAATACGCAGTGTGTGACTGCGTCGCACTCGCAGAGCCTCTCAGCCTGAGTCAGTCCAGAGACTAGCAGACTCGCAGGAAGCCAAAGCCAGCCAGGAGCAAGCCCATGGAAGAGGGGTAGGAATGGGGTATCACATGCATGCGGAAAGAGGTGGAAGGTGTGGGTGTGATTAGGCAGGACACTGGTGTGGTTATGTTGTTGGGCGCGGTAAATTTAACCACTCCCATAGGCGCCAGAGAAAATCTTGCACCCAGGTGCCAGGCACCCCAGGCTCACCCCTGTACATGGGACAACACTGAAGATATGACACTTTGATATAATGTAATGTAGTCAGTGTACAGCTTGTATAACAGTGTAAATTTGCTGTCCCATTAAAATAACTCAGCACACAGCCATTAATATCTAAACCAGTAACAGTGAGTACACCCTTAGGGCTTGTTCACACCTAGGGCCTTTCACAGAGTTTTTTTAAGCGCCAGTGATTTTCAAAATTGCCTTAGGAGCGCTTGTGCAATGATTCGCTATGGGACAGTTCATATTGGCGCGTTTCATCCGCTTTCCGCTCAGCAAAGCGCTGCATGTACCACTTTTAGGGCAATTTTGCTAAAATGGAAGGTATAGGAAAAACCTTCAAATCGCTTTATTCTTCGACTGCGTTCACAATTTTAAGAATAAATACATTGTATTTATTATTTTCCAGGTGAAAGCGTTCATTTCCTGACTGACGTCAGGAAGTAAAAAAACAGAATGGCTGTGCAAAAGCGCTTTGTACAAAATCGCAGCGCGCAGTGGAGGCACAAAAAAACGAAAATCGCTGCCATCAGCGATTTCGATTTTAGATGTGAACAAAGCCTTAGTGAAGAATAGGGATGGCCCAGCTTTGGAGAACTCATGGAGAAGCACATGATCAGTTTGATCAGCTGATAGATTTATAAGGCTCTGATTTGCTGGTCATGATCATGTGTTACACCAGGAAGTCATCACAGCAAATCAGTGGCTTACAAATCTTTCAGCTGATCAAACTGATCATGTGCTTCTCCATGATTTCTCCAAGGCATCTCTAGTGATGAATGGCAAAATTGTGCCCATAGTGTCAATATTTTGTGTGGGCACCAATATTTTCCAGCACTGCCTTAAGTGGTTCGGCCTATCTGGACGAGCTTTCTCATCCAGATAGACACTGCTGCTTTGCCTGCGTGGTGCGCGGCTGCGCGCACCCGCCGCTAGCCCCCTGATCAGTGAATGGGAATATAATTCCCAACAGATCTAACTTCCCTGCAGAAATACCGACGCTTTCTATCCAGAGAGCGCGGTATTTCTGCCCCCAGGAAACTTCTCCTCTGATTTTTAGTTCCTGGATGCGAGATCGTTCACATCCAGGACTTTTTTCACTGTGGCCATCTTGTGGCAAAATAGTAAACTGCACCCACATACATTTTTAACCACTTGAGGACCGTGGGCTTTACCCCCTTAAGGACCAGGCACTTTTTTTTCCATTCAGACCACTGCAGCTTTCACGGTTTATTGCTCGCTCATACAACCTACCACCTAAATGAATTTTGGCTCCTTTTCTTGTCACTAATAAAGCTTTCTTTTGGTGCCATTTGATTGCTGCTGCTATTTTTACTTTTTATTATATTCATCAAAAAAAGACATGAATTTTGTCAAAAAAATGATTTTTTTTTAACTTTCTGTGCTGACATTTTTCAAATAAAGTAAAATTTCTGTATACATGCAGTGCGAAAAATGTGGACAAACATGTTTTTGATAAAAAAAAAAAAACATTCAGCCTATATTTATTGGTTTGGGTAAAAGTTATAGCGTTTACAAACTATGGTGCAAAAAGTGAATTTTCCCATTTTCCAGCATCTCTGACTTTTCTGACCACCTGACAGGTTTCATGAGGGGCTAGAATTCCAGGATAGTATAAATACCCCCCAAATGACCCCATTTTGGAAAGAAGACATCCCAAAGTATTCACTGAGAGAAATAGTGAGTTCATAGAAGATATTATTTTTTGTCACAAGTAAGTGGAAAATGACACTTTGTGACAAAAAAAAAAAGTTTCCATTTCTTCTAACTTGCGACAAAAAAAAAATGAAATCTGCCACGGACTCACTATGCTCCTCTCTGAATACCGTGAAGTGTCTACTTTCCAAAATGGGGTTATTTGTGGGGTGTGTTTACTGTCCTGACATTTTGGGGGGTGCTAAATTGTAAGCACCCCTGTAAAGCCTAAAGGTGCTCATTGGACTTTGGGCCCCTTAGCGCAGTTAGGCTGCAAAAAAGTGCCACACATGTTGTATTGTCGTACTCAGGAGAAGTAGTATAATGTGTTTTGGGGTGTATTTTTACACATACCCATGCTGAGTGGGAGAAATATCTCTGTAAATGACAATTGTTTGATTTTTTTTTACACACAATTGTCCATTTACAGAGATATTTCTACCACTCAGCATGGGTATGTGTAAAAATACACCCCAAAATACATTATACTACTTCTCCTGAGTACGGCGATACCACATGTGTGGCACTTTTTTGCACCCTAACTGCGCTAAGGGGCCCAAAGTCCAATGAGTACCTTAAGGATTTCAAAGGTCATTTTTGTTTCAAGACTACTCCTCACGGTTTAGGGCCCCTAAAATGCCAGGGCAGTATAGGAACCCTACAAATGACCCCATTCTAGAAAGAAGACACCCATTGGCATTCCGTTAGGAGTATGGTGAGTTCATAGAAGATTTTTTTTTTTTTTTTGTCATAAGTTAGCGGAAATTTATTTTAATTGTTTTTTTTTCACAAAGTGTCATTTTCCGCTAACTTGTGACAAAAAATATAATCTTCTATGAACTCACCATACTCCTAACGGAATACCTTTGGGTGTCTTCTTTCTAGAATGGGGTCATTTGTGGGGTTCCTATACTGCCCTTGCATTTTAGGGGCCCTAAACCGTGAGGAGTAGTCTTGAAACCAAATGTCGCAAAATGACCTGTGAAATACTAAAGGTACTCATTGGACTTTGGGCCCCTTAGCGTACTTGGGGTGTAAAAAAGTGTCACATGTGGTACCGCCATACTCAGGAGAAGTAGTATAATGTGTTTTGGGGTGTATTTTTACACATACCCATGCTGGGTGAGAGAAATATCTCTGTAAATGACAATTGTTTGATTTTTTTTACACACAATTGTCCATTTACAGAGAGATTTCTCCCACTCAACATGGGTATGTGTAAAAATACACCCCAAAACACGTTATACTACTTTTCCTGAGTACGGCGGTACCACATGTGTGACACTTTTTTGCAGCCTAGGTGCGCTAAGGGGCCCAACGTCCTATTCATTTTGAGGCATTTGTTTTCTAGACTACTCCTCACGGTTTAGGGCCCCTAAAATGCCAGGGCAGTATAGGAACCCCACAAGTGACCCCATTTTAGAAAGAAGACACCCTATGGTATTCCAAGGTATTCCGTTAGGTGTATGGCGAGTTCATAGAAGATTTTTTTTGTCATAAGTCAGTGAAAAATGACACTTTGTGAAAAAAAAAAAACCAATAAAAATCAATTTCCGCTAACTTTTGACAAAAAATAAAATCTTCTATGAACTTGTCATACACCTAACAGAATACCTTGGGGTGTCTTTTTCTAAAATGTGGTCACTTGTGGGGTTCCTATACCGCCCTGGCATTTTACGGGCCCAAAACCGTGAGTAGTCTGGAAACCAAATGTCTCAAAATGACTGTTCAGGGGTATAAGCATCTGCAAATTTTGATGACAGGTGGTCTATGAGGGGGCGAATTTTGTGGAACCGGTCATAAGCAGGGTGGCCTTTTAGATCACAGGTTGTATTGGGCCTGATCTGATGGATAGGAGTGCTAGGGGGGGTGACAGGAGGTGATTGATGGGTGTCTCAGGGGGTGGTTAGAGGGGAAAATAGATGCAATCAATGCACTGGGGAGGTAATCGGAAGGGGGTCTGAGGGGGATCTGAGGGTTTGGCTGAGTGATCAGGAGCCCACACGGGGCAAATTAGGGCCTGATCTGATGGGTAGGTGTGCTAGGGGGTGACAGGAGGTGATTGATGGGTGTCTCAAGGTGTGATTAGAGGGGGGAATAGAGGCAAGCAATGCACTGGCGAGGTGATCAGTGCTGGGGTCTGAGGGCGTTCTGAGGGTGTGGGCGGGTGATTTAGTGCCCTAGGGGCAGATAGGGGTCTAATCTGATAGGTAGCAGTGACAGGGGGTGTTTGATGGGTAATTAGTGGGTGTTTAGGGTAGAGAACAGATGTAAACACTGCACTTGGGAGGTGATCTGACGTCGGATCTGCGGGCGATCTATTGGTGTGGGTGATCAGATTGCCCGCAAGGGGCAGGTTAGGGGCTGATTGATGGGTGGCAGTGACAGGGGGTGATTGATGGGTGGCAGTGACGGGGTGATTGACAGGTGAACAGTGGGTTATTACAGGGAAGAACAGATGTAAATATTGCACTGGCGAATTGATAAGGGGGGGTCTGAGGGCAATCTGAGCGTGTAGGCGGGTGATTGGGTGCCCGCAAGGGGCAGATTAGGGTCTGATCTGATGGGTAACAGTGACAGGTGGTGATAGGGGGTGATTGATGGGTAATTAGTGGGTGTTTAGGGTAGAGAACAGATGTAAACACTGCACTTGGGAGGTGATCTGACGTCGGATCTGCGGGCGATCTATTGGTGTGGGTGGGTGATCTGATTGCCCGCAAGGGGCAGGTTAGGGACTGATTGATGGGTGGCAGTGACAGGGGGTGATTGATGGGTGATTGACAGGTGATCAGGGGGATAGATGCATACAGTACACAGGGGGAGGGTCTGGGGAGAATCTGAGGGGTGGGGGGGTGATCAGGAGGGAGCAGGGGGCAGTTTAGGGCTTAAAAAAAATAGCGTTGACAGATAGTGACAGGGAGGGATTGATGGGTGATTAGGGGGGTGATTGGGTGCAAACAGTGGTCTGGGGGGTGGGCAGGGGGGAGGGGTGTGAGGGGTGCTGTGGGCGATCAGGGGGCAGGGGGGGGGGGAAATCAGTGTGCTTGGGTGCAGACTAGGGTGGCTGCATCCTGCCCTGGTGGTCCCTCGGACACTGGGACCACCAGGGCAGGAGGCAGCCTGTATAATACACTTTGTATACATTACAAAGTGTATTATACACTTTGTATGCGGCGATCCGGGTGCTAGTAACCCGCCGGAGCTTCCGAACGGCCAGCGGGTTACAGCGCGAGGTAGGCGGAGCCAGTCCCCGGCGGCCGATCGCGCCGCCCATGCTCTCAAAAGGACCGCCGCCATTTGTCTATACGACGGTCCTTGCGGGATCCACTTTCCGGCCGCCAATTGTACAGTGGAGGAAATAATTATTTGCCCCCTCACTGATTTTGTAAGTTTGTCCAATGACAAAGAAATGAAAAGTCTCAGAACAGTATCATTTCAATGGTAGGTTTATTTTAACAGTGGCAAATAGCACAGCAAAAGGAAAATCGAAAAAATAACCTTAAATATAAGATAGCAACTGATTTGCATTTCATTGAGTGAAATAAGTTTTTGAACCCCTACCAACCATTAAGAGTTCTGGCTCCCACAGAGTGGTTAGACACTTTTACTCAATTAGTCACCCTCATTAAGGACACCTGTCTTAACTAGTCACCTGTATAAAAGACACCTGTCCACAGAATCAATCAATCAAGCAGACTCCAAACTCTCCAACATGGGAAAGACCAAAGAGCTGTCCAAGGATGTCAGAGACAAAATTGTAGACCTGCACAAGGCTGGAATGGGCTACAAAACCATTAGGGCCCTTTCACACCAGAGGGATTTTTCGGCGTTTTAACGCCACGGCCGAAGTTGGCGTTTTGCTAGGTAAAAGAAAGTCCATAGACTTGCATTTTACCTTTCACATCTAACGCGGCGTTTTGGAGCGTTGCGTTTCAACGCTCCCAGGAGCTTTTTCAGGGCGGTTTACAGCCGAAGTTGGCTGTTGGCGTTTTAATGATAGTCAATGGAAAACGCCAACTTCAGCGTTTTCAAAGCCTTTTCAAAGCGTTTTACAGCTATCTTGTTCACTGATTTTTATAGAAGAAAAAAAAAAGGACGTTTTCATATGGGCTGTAAAACTCTTTCAAAACGCTTTGAAAATGCTTTGAAAACGCTATGTATTGGCGTTAAGCAAAAGGCTGACTTTCAGCCTTTTCTACCGCAGCCTCTAGTGTGAAAGAGCCCTTAGCAAGAAGCTGGGAGAGAAGGTGACAACTGTTGGTGCGATTGTTCGAAAATGGAAGGAGCACAAAATGACCATAAATCGACCTTGCTCTGGGGCTCCACGCAAGATCTCACCTCGTGGGGTGTCAATGGTTCTGAGAAAGGTGAAAAAGCATCCTAGAACTACACGGGAGGAGTTAGTGAATGACCTCAAATTAGCAGGGACCACAAGAAAACCATTGGAAACACATTACACCGCAATGGATTAAAATCCTGCAGGGCTCGCAAGGTCCCCCTGCTCAAGAAGGCACATGTGCAGGCCCGTCTGAAGTCTGCCAATGAACACCTGAATGATTCTGTGAGTGACTGGGAGAAGGTGCTGTGGTCTGATGAGACCAAAATAGAGCTCTTTGGCATTAACTCAACTCGCTGTGTTTGGAGGAAGAAAAATGCTGCCTATGACCCCCAAAACACCGTCTCCACCGTCAAGCATGGGGGTGGAAACATTTTGCTTTGGGGGTGTTTTTCTGCTAAGGGCACAGGACAACTTAATCGCATTAACGGGAAAATGGACGGAGCCATGTTCGTGAAATCCTGAACGACAACCTCCTTCCCTCTGCCAGGAAACTGAAAAAAAATCGTGGATGGGTGTTCCAGCACGACAATGACCCAAAACATACAGCAAAGGCAACAAAGGAGTGGCTCAAGAAGAAGCACATTAGGGTCATGGAGTGGCCTAGTCAGTCTCTGGACCTTAATCCAATAGAAAACCTATGGAGGGAGCTCAAGCTCAGAGTTGCACAGAGACAGCCTCGAAACCTTAGGGATTTAGAGATGATCTGCAAAGAGGAGTGGACCAACATTCCTCCTAAAATGTGTGCAAACTTGGTCATCAATTACAGGAAACGTTTGACCTCTGTGCTTGCAAACAAGGTTTTTTCCACTAAGTATTAAGTCTTTTATTGTTAGTGGGTTCAAAAACTTATTTCACTCAATGAAATGCAAATCAGTTGCTATCTTTTATTTAAGGTTATTTTTTCGATTTTCCTTTTGATGTGCTATCTGCCACTGTTAAAATAAACCTACCATTGAAATGATACGGTTCTGAGACTTTTCATTTCTTTGTCATTGGACAAACTTACAAAATCAGTGAGGGGTCAAATAATTATTTCCTCCACTGTATATATGGCAGTCGGGAAGTGGTTAATTAAAGAATTATAATATTTTACATTTAAAATAGGCAGTTTCCCTCCCACATCAAAAATTACCCACATACATTTTTTATAAAAAAAAAAAAAAATACAATAAGAAAAAAAACAAAAACAACATAAATAGTTACCCAAGGGTCTGAACTTTTTAAATATGCACGTCAAGAGAGTATGTTATTATATTATTTAAAATTATAAGCTTATAAATAGTGATGGACGCAAATTGAAAAAATGCACCTTTATTTCTAAATGAAATATCGGCACCATAAAATGTGATAGGGACATCGTTTAAACTGTGTAATAACCGGGACAGATGGGCAAATAAAATACATGAGTTTTAATTACGGTAGCGTATATTAATTTCAAACTATAATGGCCAAAAACTGAGAAATAATTATTTTTTTCATTTCTTTCTTAATCTTCCTGTTAAAATGGATTTAGAAAAAAATAAATCTTAGCAAAATGTACTACCCAAAGAAAGCCTAATTAGTGGCAGAAAAAACAAGATATAGATCAATTCATTGTGATAAGTAGCAATAAAGTTATAGGCGAATGAATGGGAGGTGAACGTTGTTCGGATGCATGAGATTTTCGGCACTGCGGCGCTGAACCGGTTAAGGAACAAGCGACACCCAAGGTAACCTAGAAATGAAAACGCATATATAAGTAGATAAATACTACTTCTACTTACATAACAGATGTATTGTGCTATCCACGTAATTATTCCTGTGAATTTTACAAAGGAAAAGCAGAAAATCCTATTCTAGGCAGTGGCCATCTTGCCAAGCTAATGCTGACATCATATCCTCCCTGACTCTTGTTTCCCCCCCTCCCTTCTCTTGCTCATTGTGTATTCATTAGCTGCCCTCCTCCCAGAGTCTTCAGACACTCCCACTGCGGTGTATACTAGGAAATGCTCTGTCTTTTTTTGTTTACATATCCAATCATTGAGTCACCTCAGCCTTGCTTGTAAACACAAGTAATCAGAGGGTGTGTCAGATAAGAAGCTGGCAGGGAAAATAATGGAAGAGGAGGAATATATTATAGATAAAAAGAACTCTCAGCATTCAACTCTTTGGCACTAGGGCCAGTGCTCCTAAAGTATGTGATAACTACAAACATAACAGCAGAAAAAGTTTTACAAATTTTGAATGCAGGATTAGCATCTTTATCACTTAATACACTCAGACCAGTTGCTGTTTAAATTTGATTTTTATTTTGACAATACCGCTTTAATAATCTTGGGATGTAGTTCTCTGTAGCGTCACAGGTTACCGCTGGAATCCTCTCAGATCGGAGGGTACATGTGCATTGCTGGTGAAGGTAGGATCTGGGTCTGCAAAGCATTTTTCCAGGCAAGAGCAGAGCTGCTATGATAGTGTGTTGGGGTCACACTTGTGCCATGATACTAGATAAGGCCACAGCGTCTGGCAGCAAGTGATGCTCAGAAGGGCGGCTATTTTTATCATTCATTTGTGTTAGCTGGGCCTCAAAGCCTTGTGCACATGATTCTGAGGGTGGAAATGCCAGGATTTTATTTCCTTCTAACCCCAGCAGTGTATTAGCCAATGGGCTTGTAAACATGTACATAGTTAGGCGGCAGCGGGGTTAAAGTGACACTGAAGCGAAAAAAAAAAAAAAAACTTATGATGTAATGAAGTGTGTGTGTGTGTAGTATGGAACATTAATAGAACATCAGTAGCAAAGAATAGAGTCTTATATATATATATAGAATATATATATATATGTGTGTGTAGCATGCTGCCATATTTGCAATTGCAAACCTCACACTGTATTTTAAACTATGAAACAGTGCAGAGCTAATGATCCTTTGAACTCCCCTGCAGTAAAACCTTATCTGAAGCTCTCTCAGGCCTAGTGCACACCAGAACGTTTCCGCTGCGGTTTGCGATCCGCCTGCGGGTGCGGATCCGCTAGGGTAATGTATTTCAATGGGCTAGTGCACACCAGAGCGGGAGGCGTTTTGCAGAAACGCATACTCCCGGGCTGCTGCAGATTTTGGATTACGGGTGCGTTTCTGCCTCAATGTTAAGTATAGGAAATGCGCAAACCGCTCTGAAAAACGCCTGTTCAGAGCGGTTTTGCCGGCGTTTTTGTTACAGAAGCTGTTCAGTAACAGCTTTACTGTAACAATATATGAAATCTACTATACTGAAATCCGCTGCAACAATCCGCAAAACGCTAGCAAAACGCCATAGAAAAATAACAAAAAGCGTTTCAAAATCTGCTAGCATTTTGCGGATCTGCTAGCGGTTTTTGGTGTGCACCAGGCCTCACTGTTTCTTTGATGTAGAAGTGCTTCAGAAAATAGGACTGTCTCTGACCCAAGGATGCAAGTTGGGTCAAATGGCTCAGAGAAACTCTTTTGTATAGATAACTACTGAAGTTTCTTAACTTCCTGTACTGGAAACAATATGAGACTCTTTTCTTTGTTACTAATGTTCTATTTCTTATCTGTTCTGCACATATAATTCATAATCTCATAAGTTTATTTTCACTTTAGAGTCCCTTTAAGGGCAGCGAGGCAGGTTCTAGGGCCTAGAGATTGTATTTCTCACACATGGTACAGACACGTCCAGCTCAGCTAGAGACGCCTCCACTCTAACTCAGGTGAGGGCGAGTTTTAGTACTCTCTCCTTTTTGTGCGGAGCAGTTAAACAAGCATCAAACTTCCAGTCTGGTTCTTACAGTACTGAGGAATGTGGGGCGATAATATAAAAATCAATATGAATCACTAAAGCAAACAGTATTGTAATAATATTATTCATGATTTGTAATGAACACCTTACTGCACTACAGGGTATTTTTTACTTCTTCCCGGAGTTCTGCTTTAATAGCCGTAAAAGAAAGCTAAGCATACACTATAAACCCGCTCACGTATGGCGTATTGTAGAGATCACACAGCTAGATGGGCGTCACCAGCAACATGGCTTCCTGTCTGCTCTTGTCATTGATTGTTAGAACACCATATAACTTTCATGGCTGAAGTATCTTTATAGATTTTCCAGATCTGAATCCCTCACATATATATATATAGGCAGAATATCAATGCCTTTACTGTCCTTACAGGTTTTAGGATCTTGGCAATGGGATCATGTGTAGTTAATGCTGTCTAGACTAAGATGGAAGTCTCTGTGATTAGGTAGACATGGGCTGTTTCACAGAGGTGGGGGGATTGGAGGGGTCTGCATAGGAGAACATTACACGGTTGCATTGGCGGGTAATCCTGCGAGAGTTTCTGTGGAATCTGCTCTTCACAAAATTATAAAATATGTATCGCTGTATGCAAGTTACATGGATTTCACGATTTCGTTCTCCTTTCTGTTTTTTAAATAGGTACTGCAGTGAAAGTCGCGTAATGAAAAAAAAAGTGCTTAATTTCTCAACAATTATTTAAAAATGATCTAGTCAGTGTTTTCCGTTTTAAACTCTTTCCTCTCCGATTTACGTTTTGAAATTTGTCATATGGGGACATCTTTACTGCTGGCAGGGGATGTCTGTGGAAAGAGTTGCTGCATTTTTTTGCAGTTGGAAACAGCTGTTATTTCCCACAATGCAACAAGGCTCGCACAGTGTGATGTCAGTACCAAGGTGCTGACATCACACTGTGGGAGGGGTTCTGCCGCAATATCCGCCATACAGAAGCCCCCTGATGATCAGTTTGAGAATAGGTAAATATTTCTCATGGGGAAGGAGGTATCAGCTACTGATTGGGATGTGTGAATGGTCTGTGTTTATTAAAGGATATCCGAACTGAAATGAGACATAATGAGATAGACATTGTGTATGTACAGTGCCTAGCACACAAATAACTATGCTGTGTTCGTTTTTTTCTTTCTCTGCCTGAAAGAGTTAAATATAAGGTATGAAAGTGGCTGACTCAGTCCTGACTCAGACAGGAAGTGACTACAGTGTGACCCTCACTGATAAGAAATTCCAACTATAAAACACTTTCCTAGCAGAAAATGGCTTCTAAGAGCAAGAAAGAGGTAAAAAAAAAGGGAATTTCTTATCAGTGAGGGTCACACTGTAGTCACTTCCTGTCTAAGTCAGGACTGAGTCAGCCACTTACATACCTGATATTTAACTCTTTCAGGCAGAGAAAGAAAAAAAGGAACACAGCATAGTTATTTGTGTGCTAGGCACTGTACATACACGTCTATCTCATTATGTCACATTTCAGTTTGAGTATCCTTTAAGGCATCTTAATGACATGTATTTATGCTTGAAAAAAATATCTGTTTTCCCTTTTGATGTTGCATGTATATAAGCTGTCTGTACCACCAGCTTGCAAACTAACAGGATATAAGCCAGACGAAGGCTGCAAGGCCGAAAGCTTGTTCATTCCTATTCATTTGTAGTTAGCCAATAAATGGTATCATCCTGATTTAAAACTTCTTGATTGGGATAAAGTTCAATCCTTGGTTACATTTCCTCTTTAAGCTTCTTTGTAGATTTTTTTTTTGCGTTACAACTAACTCTCCTTCACTTGATCTCATCTATGTCATTTTCTAAATACCTTTGTAATATTGTTTTGTTAAAACACAAGAAGAGAACAGAAATCTGACACTAATGCAGTTTAATGATCAGTTGTATCAAGCAACATACAATGAAAGTGCAGGTGCATGTAAACAGATGGAATATCCTTTTAACTTTCAAAAGGTGCTTATCCGCTACTTATCTTTACAAAAGCCTAAAAAATGATTAAAAAAGTGGAAAATTGAAAAATCTGTCATTTGTGCAAATGCTACGCTTTAATTCCTATTTTTCCTGTCATTTGAGGCAACCCCTGGAAGTAGCAGGTTGCTTTCAGGGTCTTTTACCACCACACCTTCATGTTCCCCTGCAGGGGTGAACAAAGCAGATTGTTGCTTTGAGCTGCCGAAAGCTGCCAAATGCTCTTCTGCATGCTTGCAAAAAAGCAATTCACTGGCTATGCTGCTGATTCACTGCGTTTAATATTTGTAGCCACAGGCCATGAACAAACATGCAAGTCAGATGATTCTGACTCCAGTCTGACTGGATTACCCACAAGCTTGCTTGCAGGTGTGTGATTCAGACACTATTGATGCCAGAAAGATCATCAGAACTGCTAGGCAACTGGTATTGTGTAAAGGTGAACAAATATCGCACCTTACATATCCCTCTCACCTCAGGTTCCGTAACATCCAAAAATATATATGTAAACCATTTTTTGTTTAAACTGGTCCCTATATATCCCCTCATTTTCTTTCCCCCTGGTCTGTGTGCCTTTTATGAACTGTGCCAAACTGTGCAGTGCCAACAGGATTGAGGGAAGTCCTTTTTTTTTCTACTGTAACAAGCTTATTTCAATATGCAAATAACAGAAGCTTCCCAATTCAGATAAGATAAGGACACTATGACCAGTAGATAATTGACTCCCTTTCTACCTTAGAAGAGTTTACACAGTGATACCAGCCTGTTATCTAGGTGATGTTTGCTGTGGGAGGGACAGTAATCTGTAAAATAAGCAGTGATTTACAATTAACACTAAGCTGGGTTTAAAAAAAGGGCAGAAGTGATGTCACTTTTGGCATCAGAGAGAACCAGTAAGATGTAAGCTGCAGAAAAGTTATATTCTTTTTTTTTTTTTTTTTTTTTCCTTTCATATCACATTTCTCTTGAATCTGACAGTGAACACTAAAAACAGCATACGTAACTAAATAAATATTTTTTATTAGATGATTTATGTTATTTAATATGTAATTTTATTCCACTTTAAGAAAAACACACTGATCTATCTCACCAAAAATACATGGTGCCAAGCTGTCGAAAAACCAATCTTGTTTACTAAGGCAGACTTTAGTTGTGCACTTTGACACAGAAGACCGGGGTTTGACTCCCGTCTCTTCCTGTTCAGTAAGCCAGCACCTATTCAGTAGGAGTCCTTGGGCAAGACCCCCTGAACACTGCTACTGCCTACTGAGTGCATCCTAGTGGCTGCAGCTCTGGTGCTTTGAGTCCACCAGGAGAAAAGAGCAATATAAATGTTATTTGTTTTGTCTAGCAGTATTTATGAACTCCACCCTATGGAGCTACCGCACTGAAGGTCACTGAGCTCTGCGATACAACGCCTTGCGCTCCAATTATTTTCCTAAACATACTACATGGCGGTATGGTTGATCCCATGTAGTTAGTGGATGTGGCTGGTACATTTAAAGAGACTCTGAAGCGAGAATAAATCTCGCTTCAGAGCTCATAAATAGCAGGGGCACATGTGCCCCTGCTAAAACGCCGCTATCCCGCGGCTAAACGGGGGTCCCTTCACCCCCAACCCACCCCCCGCAAAAGTGTGTCGTAGAAAAAGTCGCTGGCTGTCTCTTCCTGGAGGCAGGGCTAACGGCTGCAGCCCTGCCTCCAGTCGCGTCTGTCAGCGGCGCATCGCCGCCTCTCCCCCGCCCCTCTCAGTGAAGGAAGACTGAGAGGGGCGGGGAGAGGCGGAGATACGCGCTGACAGACGCGCGTGGGGCAGGGCTGCGGCGGTTAGCCCTGCCCCAACCAGGAAGCGCTCCCCCGGTGTATCGAGGGGGATTTGGGGGTGAAGGGACCCCCGTTAAGCCGCGCTATAGCGGCGTTTTAGCAGGGGCACACATGCCCCTGCTATTTATGAGGTCTGAAGCGAGATTTATTCTCGCTTCAGACTCTCTTTAAACCTTTTAGTCAGTAGGCGTGTCTGTATTCTTTGGATCATGTAACAAGTCAGTGAATGATAAAATATATGCCAATTTTTCCCCCCAATAAACATTTAATTGGACAGTATTACAGAATGTCTTTCCAGCATTACAAAGACATAACCATTGTTTAGGCCGATATGTCCAGTATGTTTTATGACAGGTGCTTTCAGTCGAGGCTCCAGGACAATAAGTTCTGTCTTTTAAAAAGTACCCAAACTATTACAAACAGATGTGATGTCCTTTAAATCCCTGTTTGGAGGCTTGTAGATGCAGCGGCGGGATGGCCATGGCTGCCAGTGTTTGTAATTGTGGATTTAGGACAAATAGCAGGGATTTGTAAAGCGGTTGTGCTTGCTTGGACAAGCCAAGTAGAGCGATGGCTTGCGGAGGCCATTAGATCTCACTAGAGGTGATTCATATGCTTCGTCGGCGGTGCAGTCAGTGTGGAATTGCTGCAATGCTTGGATGCTTTTCAAAAACTTGCTGCCTATTATTTCCTACTTGAGAATAAGAGCGGTCCCGCTACTACAAGTGTGTGGTTCTAGCTGAATAGCAGCAGTCCTGTGGTTTTGGAGAGGCCATCCTTTGTCTAATGGTTGCTTTGGTTCTTTGGAAGGAGACGTTCTTTGGGAAGTGGTTACGCTTTGAAGTTCTGTAACTGAGCCTACCTTTATACTTACATTTTTAATATAATATGTACTCGTGTTGTATGAAGCCATTAAGTAAAAGCATGCAGGGCAGTTTTGTACCACAAAACAATGTGGTCTTAAGAAAAATGGTAATTTACTAACAAACTAGATTCAAAAACCGAAAATATCTTCTGGCTTCAAATCAATATTTTGTTTTCCATTTTTGAAGTTAGGTTTCACAAGCTAGCCAATAGAGAGGTAAAAGACTGCATGCATAAAGAGGGGGTGGGCTGGCCAGTGTCCTGAACCGGGCACAGGATATTATATTATATACCAAATCAGATTAATGCTGAAAAATATACAGTGGTTTGCAAGAGTATTCGGCCCCCTTGAAGTTTTCCACATTTTGTCATATTGCTGCCACAAACATGAATCTATTTCAGTGTTCTCCCCAGGCTCTTTTAGCCGGGTGCTCCACCCGGCTAGATTTAGTGATCACCCGGCTGTCATCGGCTCACCTCCTCCTATGCTGTAAGCACAGTTGCCTGCATTTTCATCTCGTCCCACCCGGCTGCTTTTTCATGCCACCCGGCTACTATTTCATGCCACCCGGCTGGAAAAAAATTCTGGGGAGAACACTGTATTTTATTGGAATTCCACGTGAAAGACCAATACAAAGTGGTGTACACATGAGAAGTGGAATGAAAATCATACATGATTTCAAACATGTTTTTAAAAAAAAGGAACTGCAAAGTGGGGTGTGCATAATTTTTCAGCCCCCTGAGTCAATACTTTGTAGAACCACCTTTTGCTGCAATTACAGCTGCCAGTCTTTTAGGGTATGTCTCTACCAGCTTTGCACATCTAGAGACTGCAATCCTTGCCCATTCTTCTTTGCAAAACAGCTCCAGCTCAGTCAGATTAGATGGACAGCATTTGTGAACAGCAGTTTTCAGATCTTGCCACAGATTCTCGATTGGATTTAGATCTGGACTTTGACTGGGCCATTCTAACACATAGATATGTTTTGTTTTAAACCATTCCATTGTTGCCCTGGCTTTATGTTTAGGGTCGTTGTCCTGCTGGAAGGTGAACCTCCGCCCCAGTCTCATGTCTTTTGCAGACTCCAAGAGGTTTTCTTCCAAGATTGCCCTGTATTTGGCTTCATCCATCTTCCCATCAACTCTGACCAGCTTCCCTGTCCCTGCTGAAGAGAAGCACCCCCAGAGCATGATGCTGCCACCACCTTATGTGACAGTGGGGATGGTGTGTTCAGAGTGATGTGCAGTGTTAGTTTTCCACCACACATAGCATTTTGGCCAAAAAGTTCCATTTTGGTCTCATCTGGCCAGAGCACCTTCTTCCACATGTTTGCTGTGTCCCCCACATGGCTTGTGGCAAACTGCAAACAGGACTTCTTATACTTTTCTGTTAACAATGGCTTTCTTCTTGCCACTCTTCCATACTCCTTCCATTTCTGAATGATCGCTTGAACAGTGCTCCATTGGATGTTCAAGGCTTTGGAAATCTTTTTGTAGCCTAAGCCTGCTTTAAATTCCTCAATAACTTTATCTCTGACCTGTCTGGTGTGTTCTTTGGACTTCATGGTGTTGTTGCTCCCAATATTCTCTTAGACAACCTCTGAGGCCGTCACAGAGCAGCTGTATTTGTACTGACATTAGATTACACACAGGTGCACTCTATTTAGTCATTACCACTCATCAGGCAATGTCTGTAGGCAACTGACTGCACTCAGACCAAAGGGGGCTGAATAATTACGCACACCCTACTTTGCAGTTATGTATTTGCAAAAAATGTTTGGAATCATGTATGATTTTCGTTCCGCTTCTCACATGTACATCACTTTGTGTTGGTCTTTCACGTGGAATTCCAATAACATTGATTGATGTTTGTGGCAGTAATATGACAAAATGTGGAAAACTTCAAGGGGGAGAGTGGCAGGGGGGGGGGGGGGGGGGGGCCTGTCATGGAAGCGGCGATGCTGAGGAGGCTGACTGACAATCCTCAGGTAAACACAGCAGGCTAGCGACAAGCAGATTGTCGCTAGCCTGGCAATATTTTTAGGGGGGGCAGCATAGTGCGGGGGGCTGGCAGCGGCAATAGAATGACACAGAGGCTTGTCATTGTGCATATGATTTTAATATTCCACCTCTGGTTCTCTTTAAGAACCATCCTATGCTGATATGACTATATTAATTTATGGTTTTAACCGCCCTTTCTCACGTACTAACAGGATGAAAAGGCGCCCAGAAAATAATGAAATTAATTTAAAAAAAATAAAATAAATTTTGAGGTGGCTTAGGCTCGGATCACATTAGCTTTTGCCATACGGTTCTGTTGTCCGTTCTGCTTAAGGGACAAAAAAATGCAGCAGGACCCAATTTTCCGGACTGTTTCGCTCAGCAGAACGGAAACGGAAAGTTTTTCAGCTACATAGGAACAAATAGAAAGCTGACAGTTTTTACTTGATCCTGATGGCCTGATCCGTATGGCTGGCTCCGCAAATACCCAGATGTGAACCGGGCCTTACCTCAGTGAAGACATATAAAATAAACTTTAATAGCATCATTTAATAGCAATCTTTTTTTATATGAATTTGTCTTCATTGAGGTACGCCACCTCAAACTTATTTATTTTATTGCTTTTAATTAATTGTATCATTTTCCGTGTGCCTTTTCATCCTGATTGTGCATTATATACCCACCCCCTGCTCAAGGTAGGGGATACCCTCGGACCCCCACTCAAGGGCCTTTTTTTCCTCAAAAAGTGCTACCGCCTCCGGCTAGCCTGGACCCCCGAGTGGAGTTGGGTTTATTGATCTCCATCTGCCTGCAGTGGTTGGTTGCCCCTTTGCAACCTCCCTTTGTGAGTACCCTCTGTTTTTTTTTTTTTTTTGCTTTTTCTATTATTTGTGACGTACTGCAACATTTGGGCTCCTGGTGTGTCTGTGTTTTTTCGTTCCAGGATGACTGTTCACCCTCCACTTTGTCTTTCTCACATACTGCTTACCTATGATATTAAGCCTCTGAAGAAGGGGCCATTCTAAAGACGGCGAAACGTGCGTTAGGCAATTGAATGTGACATGTGTAATAATGACGATTTTTCATATTATGTCATATGTGACCAATTATTAATATTGTAATAAAAGACCTTCTAGTGTTTAAGCCTTGTACACACACCATATATACACGTGTGTAGGTTACCCCCAACTTTTGATCCTCATAAAACCAAATAATGTGGGACTCGCTTATGAACACCTGACTTTTATTATCTCAACTGTAAGTGAACTGTTTACTTTTTCTTTGCCAGAGGAGAGGTCATTACTTCACAGACTGCTCTGAAAGAATCATTTTGAATGCTGAGTGTTGTGTAATCTGCACATATTATAGAATGATGCAATGTTAGAAAAAACACTATATACCTGAAAATAAAAGTATGAGAATATTTTCTTTGCTGCTAATCTTCTAGTAATTATTCGTAGTACACAACCAATTCACTATATTATATTTTTTTTTCGCTTCAGTGTCTCTTTAAAGGGAACCTGAAGCAAGGAAAATTATTTAAAATAAACACATGATGTAGCTGCAAATGAATAGTACATACTAACATCACCATCAGTTCCTCTCAGAAGCTCACCATTTTCTTCTTACAGGGATCCCTTCCAGTTCTGACAATATTTTGTCAGAACTGAAATATACCAGTTGCTGTCAGTTACAACTGAATGTGCAAGGTAATGTCCATGTTTCCCTATGGCTCAAGTGAGTGATATTACAGTTTAGCAGTGTGCTCACCAGGAAGCTGTTATGGTGTAATGGCCTTTTTTAAAATGGAGGACGGAGGAGACGCAGGAGAGGAGAAAGAAATTGGTGAGTAGACTATACGGGAGGTAAGTATGACCTGCGTATGGTTATTTTGACTTTTTATTTTCAGTTCAGGTTCTCTTTAAAGCGGATCTGAACTCAGTACTTCCTCTCTGCTCTAAAAGATGAGCATCAGCATAAGAACCTGTAAAGAAAACCTTTTATTTGTTACAAGACTTATTGGCATCTCCTCGACCCCCGTTATTGGTTAATGAACTGCAAGTTAACTATATGCCAGCTGTGTGATCGACAGCTGTTTAATTGTCCCAATTTATTTTACCTCTTGGGTCAGTGAAATGAGGATGTGTACGAGAGGTTTTTGTTTTTTTCTGTTCCCGGAAGATGATTTAAATCAAATTTTTGTTTGATAGGAACCTAAATCTGGAGGATTATACTGGAAATTTACTAATCCTACCTAAGAACTGCAGGAGCTAATTCAAATTCAGTAACTGCAGATCAGTTGACTGGCACTTGACTTATATTTGTATAACATATACATTTATTCCTAGGTAAAGTGTTCTAAAAATTACTTTTTTCCCCCATGTCGCTCACAATTACAGTAAATTGCCAAAAATCTGACTGAACTGAAGGGTTTTGGACTAGTCCATCTCCCTCATGATGTACCTGCAAATGAATAATACATGCTTAACTCGCTGTCATTTCCTCTCTGGCTGGGAGCACACTAGGCAGTGCAATTTTGTTTTTTTTACTGCGTTTTTGTATGCATTTTTGTTTTGCATCCTAATGCAATTTTTTAATATGTGCGTTTTAATTAACCTCCTTAATGGAATAAAATAGTTACATATTTAAAATAATAAAGAAAAGCATGTAAAAACGCATTCCTCTGCATCACCATTGAGATAGATCACGTGCAAATTATGCAGCAAGTTGTGCATTTTCAAACACCCTCAATGTAAAGCACACATACATTCCTTGGTATTGTAGCCTTTCTCCTCTCAGGCTGCTTATATCTTCCTGGCCACTAGATGTCACAATTACTACAGGAGCCTGACAGGTTACTAAGGGCCTGGTGGAAATTCAACTATGTATCACTGCATTTAATATATCACTGTTTCCACATAGTATACGCCAGAAAAAATCTGATACAGTGTGATATATAGAAGCAAGGAACAACTGGAATAATGAAATTTCAAAAAGAAGTCTTTTTTAAAGGCTGGTTGTAACAATTCTGCAGGGTATTGTAAATGCCTCAGGTGCACTTGATACTGCCGTTACGTTCCTGGCGTCCGCATATAGTTTTTATGGAAAGATGGATTGAAGTTCAATTTAAGAATATTCGGTAATCCCTCTCAGGACATACTGTAACAGCTGCTATTTCTGCGCTGCAGCAAATCGATTCCATACAGCAGTCACTAATACTTGCGACTGGCTTCTGATACAAAATTCCAGAGGGTACTCGACTGGCCGGGCCAAAGAAAACAGCATCATCGACGCAGATATGTAGCCTCATTTGCAGCAATGGAAATACGTCCATTCCAGTCTAGGACTATATTAACATTTCGCGAGCCCCTATTTCATCAGGTCTTTCCTCTGTCTCTGACAAGGGCTTCATTCTGTACGCTTTACAGCAAAACGGTAAAAGGTGCCTCCTTACTAGGCTGCCTCTGTAATCTGCTACACATTCTAAAAGTTGGTGTTGTTGTAGTGTGCTTAAAATAACTTAACATGAGTCTCTGTTTAAATATGCAAAGTATTTGTGTTAAAGGACCACTATTGCAAAAAAAATAATAAAAAAAAAAAAATACATGTAAACATACCAATAAGAAGTATATTTCTTTCAGAATAAAATGAGCTATAAAGCACTTTCCTCCTATGGTGCTGTCACTTACAGTAGCTAGTATAAATCTGACGGAACTGACTGGTTTTTGACTAGTCCATCTCTTCATGGGGATTCTCCCTATTTAATTTATTCTTTACAAAAGCACTCCCTGGAAAGGATTTACTATAAACATGCAGGCTCCCCCCTACCTGTTTGCACACTATTCTGGCAGTTGGACAGAGCAAATGCTGTTCACGAAGTGCTTTTAAAAATAAAGATAACCTTGAGAGTCCCCTATGAGGATATGGGCTAGTTCAAATCCTATCAGATTTTTACTACCTACAGCAACATAGCAGAAAAGTAAATTATAGCACATTTTACTCTGGGAAAATGTGTTTAAAATTTTACATATTTTCACAATACTGGTCCTTTAATGATATTACTTTTGGTGTGAAATACAAGCTTATCTCTGCCAGTGCTTACACTACAAAACTGAGCCAAGAGCAGCCTAATGCTGGGTACAGAAGATAAAATTTCCCATCCGATTGAAGGGATCGGATAATTATTTCAGACATATCATCCTTAAATCGATCCTGTTATGATCAGGAGCAATTTGGACATGTACACACGATACAACTTCCTGTTAGATTACCCGCTGATGGGATGGAAAATTTCATCGTGTGTAAACTGCATTAAAACACCAGTTCTCACTGCTTGTTAAATGTATCACTTCAACAGTCATGCTAGTGTGTTTACTGTTTGCACAGTCTGGGAGCACACTTGTCTGCACAGAAAAGCATATTAATCACTTCTCTACCACAGGTTTTTTTCCCCTTCAAAAGCTCTCCCCATTCATTTGGTAATAACTTTATCACTAATTATCACACTGAAATGATCTATTCATTATTTTTTTGCGGGAAAAACTAGGCTTTCTTTGGGCAGTACTTTATGCTAAGAATAATATTATTTTGTATGCATTTGACAGGGAAGAAGAAGCAAAAAATGAAAAAAGTCACCATTTCTTAGCTTTCAGCCATTGTAGTTTAAAAATAAAATGTGCTATTGTAGATAAACATTTTATTTGCCCATTTGTCCCGGTTATTACAATGTTTAAATTGTGTCCCTAGTGCAATGTATGGTGATATTTTATTTTGGGTTAGGGGTGAAGGCGTTTCAAAAATAATGAAAATGTATTTAATGTTCCTATGGTAAGTGAATAATGGTGTATTTGGAAGTAGTTTTACTTTCTGGCCACAAGATGGTGCTCTACGTACTCAGTTTTTTAAAAATAGAAAACAGAACCAAATATGTACATGTGTTTATAGGTGTTTGTAAACAATGGCGTAGAAAAGCGTTGCAGAAGTTAGGTGGTTAAGGCTTGACGGATCGCTCAAGTCCAGTCTTATCAGCTGAACGACAGACTGTACACACTCAACGTTCAAACGTCCAAACGACGGGTCGCTTGCGAAAATCCGACGTGTGTATGTACCTTAAAGGTGCGTACACACGCACTATTGTAATAAAGATGGGCCCTCCCACTGGGCGGATGTTCTGCTGACAGGACGTGTGTACAGTCTGTCGACAGACTGTATACATGTCCTACTGTCGCTGTCGGCAGAACGTCCGCCCAGCGGGGAGGTTCTGACGGACCCGTCGTTTGTTACAGTAGTGCGTGTGTGCGCACCTTTAGGCTTGTGCATTTCTGCATTTTTCTCTGCATTTGCATTTTTGGTTTTGCGTCTTTGTTTGCTGTTGCATTTTTCATTTGTTTTGAAATAATAAAAAATAACCTACCTTTTTAACAAGAGTAAAAATACAGTACTAGATCTATTTTTACAAAAATGCATCAGAAAATGCATGCCTTTGAGGCTCCATAGGAAAGCATTGCATGTGTCTCTTGCAATTTATATACAGTGTGTGGGAGAAAGGAAACCGCTGTGCTGTTTAACAACACGCATAAAATCACATTGTGAATCGCACACCAATGCGATTTTTTTATGCAGCCCACAGACTTGCACTCTATGAGATTACACATGCGTTTTCTGCTTTGGGGCAAAATGCATGCAATTCTAATAAAGTGTGATCCCTGCCTAAGCCTGCAGGTGTATGTGGCCTGCTTAACACCATGCAATTTTAACTTCAGATCTTGCTGTAACGAGAGGTCAGATCGACATTCAGTTATAACGGCAAAGTGTAAACACATATGCAGTTTTTTCAAATTTTGATAGTTTTTATGATTAGATATCGATAGAGAATTAATCAAGAAGAGAAATGTTACCGGAGTTGGATATGCACATTGAACAATGTGCGATCGGAAGTAAGATCTAAACAGAAAATTGAATGGTGTGTACCAGACCTGAGAAGTGAGGATCATATAAGCAGAGATTAGCTCAGATTGCAGCTAGTTTACTATCAGTATAAGCATAGATTAACACCTTATACTTTACATACTGGGGATGACACCCCTGAATCTAAGAAATGTTATACTATACCTTATAGGTATATTGCTTCATTGATTGATAACTCTTTGTTTTATTTAGAACACACTAAAGTGTAATTATACTAAAACTTTAAAGCTATTTACAGTAAATCTCACATCATTTGCTACAATTCTCTTTCCTTTTCTTCATAGGCCTCTGCTGTGTTTGATATAATTTTTATTATTCCCTTAATTCCATAAAGTATCAGCATATTATGCTGTGCTGTATAATATATGATTTAAAGGGATACTGTAGGGGGGTCAGGGGAAAATGAGTTGAACTTACCCAGGGCTTCTAATGGTCCCCCGCAGACACCCTGTGCCCGCGCAGCCACTCCCCGATGCTCCGGCCCCGCCTCCAGTTCACTTCTGGAATTTCTGACTTTAAAGTCAGAAAACCACTGCGCCTGCGTTGCCGTGTCCTCGATCCCGCTGATGTCATCAAGAGCGCACAGCGCAGGCCCAGTATGGTCTGTGTCTGCGCAGTACACTCCTGGTGACATCAGCGGGATCGAGGACACGGCAATGCAGGCGCAGTGGTTTTCTGACTTTAAAGTCAGAAATTCCAGAAGTGAACTGGAGGCGGGGCCGGAGCATCGGGGAGTGGCTGCGCGGGCACAGGGTGTCTGCGGGGGACCATTAGAAGCCCCGGGTAAGTTCAGCTCATTTTCCCCTGACCCCCCTACAGTATCCCTTTAAGTGGAACTTTTTTCAAATGATCCCCTTTGCTATAAGTTACATCCTAAAAACCTGTAAGGATAAACCGTTATTTCATAAAGTTACCGAGAGGGTTAATAGACTGTGTTTCACTTTGCTGAGGTGGTTATCAGTCATGAGCTGTAGAAGCTGCCACGGAAGATCCCCAGATGGAACACCAGCTGCCACGGAAGATCCCCAGATGGAACACCACCGACAGTTTAAATCTCCCCTCCCACGTTCCTGCTCTTCCTTTATTGGCTGGGGCAGTTCAGTGTTACACAAGGCAGAGACACTTTGCAGAAGTTGCTGAAATACTATCTGTACTATTCTTATATGTGTTTAAAAAGCAAGCTAGATATGACAGTGCAGTTACTAGGAGAAAGAGTAGAAGATAACGTCAGAATTGGCTTCAGTTAGAGGCAGTAAAGATGGAGAATGCCTGGAACAGTTTTCTCTTTATTTACCATTTAAAGTTCACTGAAATCAAAACATGAACTGTACAGTACATATGTTATGTAGGTAGAACAAGTATTTACTTATATATGTGTTGTTGTTTTCCGGGGATGGTATGGATGTCCCTGCTGCTTTGAGCTTTTTAGATGTTCAAGTAAAGTTACTCCAGCTTCCTCCTCCTCCATGTGGTATTGTCACTCCCCCTTCCTCTGCGTTGGTAAACAGCTCAGAGTACAAACCGCTATTGTGGTCAATGACATCATATAGGCTTCACAAATAAAATGGCTTCCAATGTGGACTGCCTGCAAGCATTGAACTAGCACAGTAACATTTCTATTTCTTTAACATATTTTGTAATTAAACACAGATGTGTAAATAGTCACTTGAAAGCAGTGTCCTCCCCCAATTATTTCCCATTTATGAGGCCATAATGCTGTATCAGATATTTGTATATCCGTCAGATTTGACAATGAAAACGCAGTGGGATTTTTTTTCCATCATGAAATGTGAGCACGGCATGCAGCTCTGCTCCGACCGTACAGCCTGTCCTTGGCGCTCCGCGCGGTTTTCTGGACAGAACTCTGGGCCTTGTTCTGTAGGCCTAACAAAGTACAGAAGCCTTTGTCACCTTCCAGTGGTTGCCAGTGGTGCTTCCGACACTGCAGCACACCTTCCTTTCCAGGCTGAGTAACTGCGTTGTCATTGCATGGAGGAAAACAAGCCTTTTCCTAATAAGACTATTCAGGGGAAGCGAAGGAATGAATCACAGGCTTAGTCAAAGTCTATGTGGTTCTTTCCTTGTTGTGTGGCCAAATCGCGTTTACATTGAGTTCCTCCCTTCGTCCTCCAGGACGGCCCCTCCTGAGATTGTGTAAGTCCCCCCTCCCAAATCGGAAACACCTTAAGAGAATTAAAATAATTAATTGATGCAGTATAAATCCCACCTCCTCACAATCTCCCACAGTTTTTTGTTTGTTTCCCAGACCTCACCACGGAAGCACCAGGGAAGGTTGTTCCTTTCAGTAGGGGAGCCTGTTGGCACCTGCTGCACCATTTTTATTGTTTTTTCTTAGTTTTTTTATTTTTTTTGTAAAGTATAATTTAGGCTTGTTACTGGTGTGCGGCCTAGAATAGGAAGCTAAGCAGGAGGTTACCTGTTTTTTTCCTATTTTGAATGAAGGGGACTGGAGAGGTTCCCTCTCTTCATTATACTTTCTGCGGGCATGGCGGCGGTAAGCAGAGATGCCGGATTTTCCGCATGCCCGAATATGACGCAAGTTTGCATGATAGGTCGCATGTATGCATCATTGGATACGCGTGAGCGCGTGGTGCGTACTGCGTCATGCATAAAACGTCATGCGTACTGAGCGTGTTAGACGGCTGAAAGTGCGAGTTTTGTAAACCGCCATGGCCACGCTATACACGCTGACGCTACAGCTCTGAGGGGGTCATGGTGCAGTCAAGTGGGCCCACCACAGAAGCTCAGGAGAGTGCTGCAACTGGTGAGACTGAGCAGTCAGGTCACATCCACCGGTAAGCAAACACATTTCAGTGTTTATTGCAGACTCCTGTCATATTGTTAATGGGTACATGTTAGTAAGACTCTTGGTGTTTGAGTTGTTTTGTACTACAGAAACTCAAAAGCACTTCAAAGTCTAGCTGATGTACTAAATGTGGTTACAAGTTGCCTGAAGGAACCTCTAAGACTTTGTTTGGTCTGTTATATCAAGTCTAAGTCTTATGCTCCTAGACCTGAAAGTACCACAGTAGCTTTATTTGACCTGATGAAACCCATGAAACAGGAAATGGCTACAACTTTCTCAGCTTTCGGGGCAGCTTTACCCTCTTGCCCTATGCAGGCTACACCTTTTTGTTCTGGCAATTCCCTCAAATTCAAGCGTTCATACCACAGGGGAGCAGCCATATACATAATCAATTGCTTGATTGTTGGAATCATTTAAATCTGGGTCTCAAAGTAGATTTTTCCACAATCAGGGATTGTGCATTTTGATTGAAGCATGGCTGATTACAATGAATGGCTGTGGTGCGGATTATGCAAATACATGCATACATATTTTGGTTGGCCATATTATTCTGAAAGCAGTTATACTTTCATGTAATGATTTGTGCACAAATGTTATAACAAGTTTGGGTTTTCTGTTAATGATTTGTGTGCATACATTTTCAGACAATTATATGCATGCTTAGTTTATCTGCCAGCAGGTGTGCTTTACAGATCCTGAATGCAATGCTACTTATCAGATAAGAATTATGTGCAGGGTTTAGCACATGGATATTCTGAATGCAATGGTGCATTTCAGATAGGAGTTATGTTCAGGGATTGGCACATGTTCTGAATGCAATGCAGAATTACATGCAAAAAATATGCACAGAAACCTTCAGTTTGCAAGGCTAATTTTCAGATAACAATGGTGTGTAATAATTATACACAGACATTCTGTTTGCAATAGCAAGTGCTCTTTTCAGATAATGATGCTGGTAGCAGGTGTGCTTTCAGAAGATAATTTTGTGCAGGGAATATGCACAGGAGTCAAGCTATTAGCAGATGTGTTTTTACTTATGTGCAGGGATTCTGCACATAGACATTTGAATTGCAACACTGTTTTTTGCATATAAATAGATGCAAGGTTGATGCATAAGTTATTCTGATGGCAAGTTTGTTTGAAAAAAAAAAAAAAAAATTTTTTTAAAGGGACAGTTGCTAGTGTGGTGGTTAAGGGCTCTACCTCTGACACTGGGGACTGGGATTAGTACCTTAGCTCTCCCTGTTCAGAAAGCCTACACCTGTTCGGTAAGGAGTCCTTGGGCGAGGCTCTTTGGAACTGCTACTGCCTACTGAGCGTACCTTATTGGCTGCAGCTCAGACGCCTTCCGTCCGTCGGGACAGAAGTGCAACATAAATGCTGAGGCAGCAATTCAGGATTCAATCACAAGTCTTTTTCATTTGCAGTCCTGAGTACTTCATTGATGGGTTACAAGTGTTCCCAGGATCTTTATGAAAGAACATGATTTTAATAGCAGCAATCTGAGTATACAGAAGATATTTTCTAGCTTTACCTAGCTGTGAAAATGAAGTAAGAACGAAGATAATATGCAGGTTGTTTTACAACTGTAGAGTATTTAGGATGGATCTGCAGAAAGGATTGGATCAAAAACACTCTGATAGTTTTTCAGAGCAAATGCGGTCACAGACAAGCTATGTCTTTCATTTTGCCTGTATTCCAGTTGTTGCTTATGCACAAGCTGTCTACAAAATATTTCAAACAGCAATTCTATGTCAGTGGTTGGATAGAGAAATCGATCTGGATGTCAGATCCAGTGACACTCTCCCTAAAAATGGACTTCTCAACCAAATCTGCAATCGAATGGATTATAAAATCCATTCGTTATTACGACAGATGCAAGACTATGGAGTTGTACAGAGCATCGGAATCTCAATTAAATGCATGACAGGTGTGCTTCACTGGAGAAAATATTCTCTTTAATCTACTGGCAGTCTGGAGTACTCTCCAGAAATGAGAGAATCGGTTGGAAAACAGATTCGTGAATCTTCACACTGGGAATTACACTTGTGACTCAATTTAAACTAACAAGTGGGACTTATAGTCCACCCATAATCTTAAACTTCCTATGCTCAGACATTCTGCTGGGCAGTGAACAAGGTGCTTCCTTGAGATCAGCTTATCTCAAAGGAAGGGATATTATTCTAGCATGTAGGTTGAGTTGCAAACAACCATTTCAGAACTGGTGTCCAAACAAATATGTTTGACAATTTGCAGCTACCTGGTTTCTGCTTGGAACAATATTGTTCGTTTTTTCTCCAGAGAGTGTGAACACTTTTTTTGCGGCACAGGGGGGAGCATACGTTTTTTCCCCCTTGAAGGGTACTTCGAAAAGGGATGTAGGATCAGACCACAGGTATTCTTTTTGCGTCAGACTGACCAAAACAGGTTTGGCATCTGCTGTAGCCCTACCTTTGGTAAAGGTGCTATTGTTCTTGCAGATCTTGGATGATCTTTGTGAAGCAGGGTCAGGCCATTTTATAGTGGCCTCTCGATATCTGAAGGCATGGTCTGTGTAAGAATTTTATATGCTGGTTGCCATTGGCAACAGCACCACACACCTTTTGCTCCGGCACCAGAAACTCATCAGCATACAGGGGATAGAGCGGAGACAGCCTTCTTCACCTTTCAGAGGGCTTTATTAAGCATTCTTGTGTTGGCATGGGCATGTGACCCACCTCATTAATTAATAAGCCATTGCTTTATAACCTAGTTACAAAGAATGCAATGTTTTGTAAATATCGGCTTTGTTTACGGTGTCCGTCGTCTAACTGTCGGGGGCAGTTAGACCTGATAACCCATTATGTGGCCTTCCAAGAGGGACCTGTTCCTGGTACATGACTGTATCATTTCTCTCCGAGAAACTCTGCTTAAAGAGACCTTGTATCTCAAGTCTTTACTAGACTTCAGTACCTGAGACTAGAATTCAAGTATACTTACATTCCAACAGTCTGCTCATCTTAAAGTGAGGCTGCCATTCGTCTGAATTAGTAAGGCTATCACTATACAGACTTAGTCCTTAGATGTTTGTTGGTGGTGACAGTGGTGGCTAGGTGTATTGGAGAAATACAGGCCCTATACATTTAACCACCATCCATGTCTGTCCTGAAAAATAGAATTGATTTCAGGTTACCGCTCTTATTTCTACGAAACTTAGGTCTGATTTCCACAAGGATCAGGGAATCTTTATCTTTTCTTTATGTGCTAATTTCTCAATTAAAAAAGAGGTAAATTAAGCTCACTGGATATGAGGGTGAAGCTACCGCATGGGCCTCTTATGTCACATTCAAAAAGCTCTATCGTTTTGGATCTACCAAGAAATCAATCCTTGGAGTGGTCCTATCCTGAGAAGAGGTTATATTCTAACTCTCATTGGTCACCTATGGTGGAGGCAAGCAGAAGCCAAAAAGTATGGTTACCGGTAATTAGTTTTCCACGTAGCCTCCACAACAAATGGATATACCCACCTAAATCCATTGCTAAATCTCCTACTGATTCAAGGTAATATTCAATGCACTCAGGATAGGTAGAATGAGGTGGTACTTATATTGCATCTTAGACTTCATGTCCCATTGGGAAGAACCAAGGACTGAAGAAATTCAGCTAACCTTCTGATAGCTTTCGGAGGTTCTAGAACAGGAGTTCAGGTCTCTAGAGCTACGGTGTCTAGATGGATTAGGGAGGTTATTACTCTTGCTTACTCAGAAGCTCAGGTAATAGCACCTGCTCATATTACAGCACACTCGACCAGATCTTTATCGACGTCATGGGCAGAAAGGTCGGGAGTCTCTTTGGAACAGATTGTCGGGCTGCGACATGGTCCAGGCATTTGACATTCGTTAAGCATTACGGAGTTAAACTCCTCTCCATTCAAGACCAATCTTTTGGTTGTAAAGTTCTGCAAGCAGTCATCCCACCCTAGGGTAAATTTCTCGCTAAATCTCAGGAGGGGCCGTCCTGGAGGACGAAGGGAGGAAGTGCCGGCTGCTTACCTGGTAGCAGTGTTCCGGCGAGTCCTCCAGGACGGCCGCCTAGTTCCCAACCCTGACTTTTACCTTTTATTTATAAGGGGAGTGTGGTTCGTTATTCTTCTCTTTGCATAAACTGTGGGAGATTGTGAGGAGGTGGGATTTATACTGCATCAATTAATTATTTTAATTCTCTTAAGGTGTTTCCGATTTGGGAGGGGGGACTTACACAATCTCAGGAGGGGCCGTCCTGGAGGACTCGCCGGAACACTGCTACCAGGTAAGCAGCCGGCACTTTCCTGAGTTTCTTCCCTCATTCCAGCCGTAATTATTAAAGACAGTTTTAAATGCAGAGCGTTTGGGCTTTTACATGATGTCATGTCACACATTCTGTCCTGTGAAGAATCACGTTATTATTCTTGCAAGGCTTAAAAGCGCTGAGAGCACCGTCCTTAGTAACAGATGGGTTTCCCCCGCTGCACGTGTGCCGAAGATAAAGCCTGAATGCTGGAAATGCATCTTGGACACCCTGTGCTCCATTTGTGTTGGGCACTGGTAGAGGAGCAGTATCAGAAGAGGGTTAGGTGTTAGTAAAATATGTGGTCTACCAAAAAGCAGACTGGCACCTCTCCAATCCCTACTAAACTCTGCGGCCCGTCTAATCCACCTCTCTTCTAGATCCTCCGAGGCAGCCCTCTCTGCCAATCCCTCCATTGGCTACCAGTTGCCCAAAGGATCCAGTTTAAACTTCTCACACTTGCATACAAAGCTCTATACAAGCTATCGCCTCCATACATTTCCTCTTTAATCTCCAGATACCTCCCCGCCCGGAACCTCCGTTCCTCACAGGAGACCCTTTTGTCCTCCAGCCTAGTCACCTCGTCTCACTCTCGCATCCAAGACTTCTCACGGGCTGTCCCTCTCCTTTGGAACTCTCTCCCTCAGCCGGTTCGTCATGCCTCAAGTCTGGAAACCTTCAAACGTACTCTGAAAACACACCTGTTCAGACAAGCCTATAATTTGCTATAGGCAGCACTGAAGGCACACTGGCTCACCCACTAATCCTTGTGTTTCCTTCCCTTTTGTTTCCTCCTCACTACCCTCTAGATTGTAAGCCCGCAAGGGCAGGGACCTCCTCCTAGTGTTTCTCATACTGCTGTTATTTTAACATATGCAAGAAGTTTTAAATCAGGATGATACCATTTATTGGCTAACTACAAATGAATAAGAATAAACAAGCTTTCGGCCTTGCAGCCTTCGTCAGGTTTATATCCTGTTAGTTTGCAAGCTGGTGGTACAGACAGCTTATATACATGCAACATCAAAAGGAAAAACAGATATTTTTTTCAAGCATAAATACATCATTAAGATGCCTTAATACAAACAGACCATCTAAATGGGGTAAGATAAGGATCCTTGTTTACTTTATTGCTCACAGACCTGGTATTAGGATTGACCCAGAGGTATCGTAAATTCTTAGTTCACAAGTTCAGCTAGGGTGGCTGAGACAGTTCATATATCATCAATCTCATACCAATATAGAAAGTTGTTGTCCTTATTCAGACCCTTCTGCACAGCTTTGAACCAATTTATAAATTTTGTTTCTGCTATTAATCGATCATTTGACGTTTTGAAGCCGCCCTTCAGGGCAGTGACACGAAGATCATCCATGCTGTGTCCGTTGGACCGAAAGTGTGTAGCAACTGGGAGTCCAGATTTGGTATCATTAATAGTGTGCCTGTGTCCATTCATACGTTTGCGCAGAGTTTGTCCAGTTTCTCCCACGTACATAACATTGGGGCATTTAGCACACATGATCAGATATACCAGATTGGTGGACCCACAAGAAAATTTACCTTGTATTCTGTACTCCTGTTGTGAACCTGGTATCGTTAACCTGTCAGTGGAGTAAATGTGTCTGCAGGTCCCACATATTTTTTGTCGGCAGGGTGATGTTCCGTTTTGTTGAGGCCTATTCAAAGAACTCCTGACAATCATCTGTTTTAGATTGTGTGGTTGCCGATATGACAAGAGGGGAGGTTTAGGGAATATCGTTCTCAGTCTGTGATCCTTGTGTAAAATGGGATGAAGTTCCTTAGCAATCCTCCTTAAGATTTCCAGGTGTGGGTTGTAGGTGACAACCAAAGGGACACGTTCCTCTTTCTGGTTTTGACATATGTACATATTTTAACATATGTACATGTACCAACCACATATCAACTATGTATGTATCTGTATTTACTATATTCAATGTCATGACGGTACAGTGTCTTGTATTTCTTATGTATATTTGTTCTACATTATTTGTTTGTACTATTTACAACGCTACGGAAGATGTTGGCGCTATATAAATAAAAAATAATAATAATAATAATATCAGTAAAAATGACCAATACTTTACTAACAGAATTAGGCCCTGCCAATAGTAAAATATTGGTACTTTTGAAATTAAAGCAGACCCAAACCAAAACATTTTTTTTAATTAAAAATATTTAGTTGCACCACTCTGACACATACAAACATAAATAAACACTCCTTCAAGCCTATGAGCATTTCAGTGCATGCTTTTCACCCTTCTCTATTCATAGCTAGGGTTATACTGGGGGCAGCCATTAGCAATTCCTCCATTGCTGGACACCATCCACTCCACCAGTTTGCCGGAAAAATCCCGGCAATTTGAAAGGAAGGGAGGGGTTCCTCCAATAAATGTAAAATATTTTATATTTGTCATCATGCAGCTGAAAAAAGGCTGCTATTTATTATTATAATTTAGAAAATAGATTTTATTTCTGAAATCTTGCATTTTTAATTTGGGTCCACTTTAAATATCCAATCAATTGCGCTCCCGTGTCATCAAACAAACAAAAAAAAGACAAAAACAAACACTTATATAGCGCTTTTCTCCTGGCGGACCCAAAGCCCCAGAGCTGCAGCCAGTAGGACACGCTCTATAGGCAGTAGCAGTGTTAGGGAGACTTGTCTAAGGTCTCCTGCTGAATAGGTGCTGGCTTACTGAACAGGCAGAGCCGAGATTCAAACCCTGGTCTCCCATTTATCTCACAAGTAACTAAACTACGGGTTCCCCCTAAACCACTTCATTGCCTTCTAGGTGAAGTATCATCCTTAGCTCCAACTAGAGCCCAAAGAGCATTGGTGGGTCTCCTCCTGTTTTATTACAGGAAATCTATATTACTGTCTTGGAAACAGCAGGATCCTCCATCAATCCAATTCTGGAAAAATCTTATCAACTCATCTCTACATTTATACAAAGCAGCCTACATTGCTAGGGGTTGTGCCAATAAATTTCAAAAGGTCTGGGATGTATGGACCAAGAACCGAGACACTTTATCTTCAGAATAAAGTATCCTGCAAAGAGTTTGTATGTTCTCTCTGTGTCTGCGTGGGTTTCCTCTGGGCACTCCGGTTTCCTCCCACATTCCAAAAACATACGGATAAGTTAATTGGCTCCCCCTAAAATTGACCCTAGACTACAGTACTTACACTACATAATATATAGACATATGGCAATGGTAGGGATTAGATTGTGAGCTCCTTTGAGGGACAGTTAGTGACAAGATATATATATACATTGTACAGCGCTGCGTAATATGTCGGCGCTATATAAATACTAAATAATAATAATAAATAATCCTTAACCTCCCTGCCGTTATAAAAAATTGCTGCGCACTGCAGGGAGGGTGTTTTTTGGCTTTTTTTTTTTTTCTTTGCATGTAGCTAGCCTAGCGCTAGCTACATGCTTCCCCCCTCCCTGCGGCGTCCCCCCGAATGCGCCGATCGCCGCCGGCGCATATACCCATCCGGAAATCCCGTTCTGAACGGGATTTCCAGGAGGGCTTCCCCCGTCGCCATGGCGACGGGCGCGATGACCTCACTAACGTCATCGACGTCGTGACGTCAGAGGGAGTCCCGAACCACCCCTCGACGCTGCCTGGCACTGATTGGCCAGGCAGCGCACGGGTCTCGGGGGGGGGGCACCCTCTGATGCGGCGGGTTGCGGCGAATCGGCGCGGAGCGGCGGCGATCGTAAGTTACAAAGTGCTAGCTGCATGTAACAAAAAAAAAAATTATGCAAATCGGCCCAGCAGGGCCTGAGGAATCCTCCGCGGCAGGTTACCCCGAGCTGAGCTCGGGATAACCGGCAGGGAGGTTAAGGTCTGGCTAGGAAGAGTGAGATCTATCTATCATTTTATATATACACCTTAAAAGTATTCTATTACACAAACCATGTACATCTTTATCGTGGCATTAGATGCAACCCCAGAAATAACCTATGTACGCTGTTGGGGTGAGGGAGTGAGGGGAGTCAGCACTGATCTGATATCTAGGTGAGGTTGTTGGTTGCACTGTATTGTACCTTCTTAAATGAGACGATGGTATAATTACTGCTAAATGTTTTGCATCTCTGATGAATATCGACATGTACTAATGACATTCCGTATGTAAGCTTCATCTTGATGTTTTATATGTTGTTATCCCCTTCTGTTTGGGGGAATGTTTTGTTTAATATATGTTTCTAAAATCAAATAAAAAGAAACTTAAAAAAAAAAAAAAAAAAAAACCCTGGTCTCCCGTGTCAGAGGCAGAGCCCTTAACCATTACACCGTCCAGCCACTATCAACATCAACCCTATCCAGTCCAGGCTTGCAGCACTCCTCTTAATATGCTACATGCACATTTTTTGCAATTCTAGTTTTATAAAGTGTGCTTCCTACCACAATTCTCACAAGTCACAGTTCTTATGAAGTTCTTGTGTTCAATTCCAAGTAGCACCCGACACTTCACAAAATCTCTCCACCGCAGAAACCACGATCAAGCGATGCAAAAAACATAAGCGGTCACATAGGAAGGTAGGATAGAAAGGTGCTGGCACTGCAGCTAGGGTTTCAGGGAGGGTTGCAGGGGTGCAGACCAGGTATCCGGTGAGATGCAGATAGACCAGCGTGCTCAGGCTCAGATAGACATAATATGCAGGCAGAGAAAAGGATGAGAAATGCCGGAACTGCTGTAAACTGCTTGTTTATTCATAACACATGGTGCAACATCGTGGATTCAATTGTATGCATATTGAGACGTAACATACCGGTTTGCTGGTAAAGCTGTTAGGTAGGGTAACCACCACCCTATGGGATTCCCAGTGAGGGAAGGTTTTATTGTTGGGCCACCTCCGCCACCCGCTTCTCCACCTTATAATTGGCATGCTCACCTTATGGCAAGGCTGCCACGCCTCACAGACAGCAACCTCACTTTATTATACTCCACTGGATCAACTCCAATCCCCTCAAGATTCGATATCTCAAAAAACATAAAAATTGCGTATCATAGTGCAGAGGTTCTTATCACACCTGAGTATTAAAAACAGAACCCACACAAGCTTCCTTGCTCACCCTCTTCAGCTGCTGCCCACCCTCACAGACAGCTGTATTCGCCTGAATATGTGTGGAAACTCCCCGGTATGTTTGCCTTCTGGCCACCTCTGCATCCACCAATGGATTAATCTACAGACTAAAAGCCTCCAATAGTGTAAACCAGACACTTTATTTTGGATAATAAAAAGTAGTGTACTCACAAATATCAGATAAAAAGCGCTTTGTATATTTAAAACTCCAGAGGACGTCTCCTCCTGCTGCTGGCGATCACTTCCTGCCTGCTCAGCTTGGTACTTTTACTGATATTCTACTTGCTGCTTTCCCCCTGGTGCCCAAATTACTGTGGTGCCCTTTTTAAATGTACACCTCCAAGGATTAGACTTGTGTAACCAGCAGATCCCTCAGACGCTCAGTCAGATGGAGATTTGGAGAATTAGGAGGCCTGTTCCCTAGTACCTAGGTTCTCAACGTGTGGTACGCGTACCCCAGGGGGGGTACTTCTGATGGTTCCAGGGGGTACTCTGGCTTGGTATGCTTAACCAAGAATACAAAAATTTAGAGCTTTAGAAGATGATAAATCTTAGTTAAACAACACCAAATTAGTGTTTTAGCTAATTAAAAACAATAGTAAATACTTGGAAATTGTTTAGAACCAATTATCATGTACGAAGATTAAATATATATTTGTCAAGGGTTACTTGTGATAATGTTTACTATGCTAGGGGGTACTTGGTGAGTACAGGGTTTTAAAAGGGGTACATACCAATAAAATGTTGAGAAACACTGGCCTAGTACACACCATGCAATTTCCTGTCAGATTTCGGGTCAAAACAATAATGTCCGTCGGGTCCAATCTGATTTCCGATCATTTTTCTGATTGGTTTTCTGATCACTTCTGTACAAAATTGATCAGAAAATCAGAAGTCAAATAGGACCTGTCAGAAAATATTGGTTCGTCCTGAAACCTGACATTTCATTGCATGGTGTGTACCAGGCATAAAAAACCTGATTTGTCAGACCAGGGCATCTTCTTCCATTTCTCTGTGGTATGGTACAGTTCTCTTGCGTTCATTGTGGAAGCATTCCACAACGCACAAGATCAGCATGGGCGCATATCGCGGCTGAATTTGATGATAAACAATTCTATGGGTGATGGGAATACAGAATTTTGGTGACCAGAATGTTGAATTTTATGAGCATATCTGAAGAGAAAAAGTGTTCTAATCATCCTGTTTATGGAAACAATCGATAATTACCTTCCGATTTACATTCTACTATATATAGGATGCGACTTTTGGGCCTTAGCAGGGTGTCTCTTAGGCCCCAGGCCCCAAAAGGAATCGCTCCTAGTTAACCTCAGATTGTGTATAAGTGCTCCTACTCAATATACTTCTAAAATATGAGGTTAAAAAACCTCATATCCATATGTCCATGTATACTTATTCTTGGTCCATTATATGGAAAGATCACAAGCTTTAACCAGCCTGGCGGTATGGACGAGCTCAGCTCGTCCATTACCGCCGGAGGCAGCCGCTCAGGCCCTGCTGGGCCGATTCTCATCAAATAAAAAGGAGCACACGCAGCCGGCACTTTGCCAGCTGCGTGTGCTACCTGATTGCCGCCGCAGTGCGGCGATGCGCTGCGTGCAGCGGCGAAAGAGGGTCCCCCCAGCCGCCCGAGCCCAGCGCAGCCGGACCAAACAGTTTCGGCCAGCGCTAAGGGCTGGATCGGAGGCGGCTGACGTCAGGACGTCGGCTGCCGTTCATGAGGTCACTCCGCTCGTCGCCATGGCGACGAGGAAAGCAAAACAAGAAGGGCTGCTCATCTTGTTACTTCTCCGACGATCAGAAGTACGCATTAGGAGCGCCCTCTTTCAGTTGGCTGCATGCAATAGTTTGTTTTTTTTTATTAAAAAAAACCCGTCCGGTTGCCAGCCTGGCGATCTTAATAGAATGCCAGGCTGGTTAATGTATACAATTGTACTTACGAATATAACAATTACTTGTTATTTCTTTTTCTCAAAAACCCAATAAAAATTATTGAAACACAAATTACCTTCCGATTGCTTACAATCCCGCAAATCTGATCAAATGATTGCATCTGAGGAAAATATTTATTGTCCCGTTAATGGGCACCTTTAGACTATGAATATACGAGCGATTCGATTATGGCCTCTCCTGAAGGACAATTAGTTTTTGTCTGTGTATTCTGTAAAGTGCTCTGGAAGATAACGGCGCTAATTAAATAAACCATAATAAAATGATAATAATGATGAATTGTAGTGCTGGACATTCCACTGAAGGTTTGAAACTTTTCCACCCAACTATCGTCCAAACTCGGTGTCTGCTGGACAGTAGTTGGGCACGCATTGTTCTCCCCAGAATTTTTTTCCAGCTGGGTGGCATGAAATAGAAGCCGGGTGGAATGAAAAAGGACCCGGGTGGGGCGATATGAGAGAATGCAGAGCCGGTACTTCTGTGTACAGGTGGTGAGCTGATGACAGCCGGGTGCTCACCAAAACTAGCAGGGTGGAGCACCCGGCTAAAAGAGCCTGGGGAGAAAACTGGGCGTGTGTAAGTATGACAAATGATTATACGAGCGACTGATAATAGGTGGTTTGCCTGATCCAACCAGCAGGTAAACTCACACGACTGTTGGGCTGATATCTTGCAGTAGGCCACGTGTGTACAAGTCATCTGAACAATTTGTTCTCGTTTTGGATGCGGATGCTCAGATGTAATGTGAAAGTATAAATTGCATTATAATTCAAGTGGACAGCGGGGAGGGAAGGGACGCGGGCGGGGACTGGCCCTATGGAGGAGGCGGGGGAGCGGCAGACTGACACTTCACATGTAAACAGCCGTCGCCAGCACGGCGATGGATTTATGGGGCATAGCAGAGCGCAGGGGGGCCTGGGGGGAGACGGTATAGCAACAGAGGCTGGGTATTATATGCAGACCCAGCCTCTGTATGCTAATTGGATTCTTAGAACCCACCTCGGGTTCTCTTTAAGGTACGTACACATGTCCTTATTTTACGCCCAACTTGTCGTCCGACTTGTTGTTTGAACGACAAGTTGGACGTGTGTACGCAATGTTGAGCGACTGATTTATAACAGCCAGTTTGCCCAATCCGCTTGGCAGATCAGTTAGACCAAACGTCGTTCAAACGACTGTCAGGTCCGTATGTGTACAAATGACTTCTAGTCGTTTGTCCAACTAGTAGACATTCAAACATAGTCATTTAATCTAGTCCATTGTTCTATCCAGTCCATTGTCCATTATCAAGTTGGTTAAACCACATATAAATTAGGATATCAGCCACTTTGTTTTATCAGTGAGTACAGGACGTCTGAACGACTTTTTGTTTGCACTTCAAATCATTCAAATGACCAGTTTAAACGACAATCAGGCAGAAAGTTGGATGTGTGTACGCATCTTTAAGAGGATTCTGCATAGCTAAACCGCCTAGGCTTGTCATCACTGGGAGGGTGTGGCTACATACCAATATACAGCAATGTATAGATCATTAGAAGTGTTTCTAATGCTGAAACCAGGAAAAAGACCATAAAAGCTGGTAATCTGAATAATTTATTACATTGTACTATATGTCAGTACGGTGCCTCTTTAACCACCATACGACCGTTCAACGCCAATAGGCGGTCACAAGGTGGCAGCCCCAGGATCACCTAACACCGATAGGTGTCAAGTCAGATGGGGATTAGCAGGGAACGCGCACGAGCATTCCCTGACGAGTCGCAGAGTTCCGTGATCAGCCTGCTAGCTGCGATGGTGGCTAGCAGGCTTTTAGTAAACAAAGGGGAAAAAAAACACACCTTTGTTTACATTTGTACAGCACTGCGATCTAGCGCAGCCCTGTACAGGGGACACTCGGCTGTCCCTCAGAGGGGCTTGCAATGTAAGCCCCCTCATAGGCTGATGCCTATGAGAGGCAGAGAAGAGGACAGATTGCTTTTCCTAGCTCAATTAAGAAGGGGGGGGGGGGGGGGGGGCGCAGGAGAAATGCTCATTTTTTATTAAAAAAAAAAACACAATCGCAGGAGCGATTGGAGACCTCCAAATGCATGTCCTGTGAAGGACAAGAAAAGGAGGAAAGATTCATTTGTATTTAAAATGACATCAGCGCTCAACAGGTCTTATCTGTGTAAATATTCAGTGTATTAACCCACCGTTTGTATCAGCCCTCCAAAAACATTTGTGGCCTATTTACAGCAAGAGATCTCAAGCTCCAATCCTAAATTATTAAAGAGAACCAGAGGTGTGTTTAAAGAATGTTATCTGCATACAGAGGCTGGATCAGCCTATACAGCCCAGCCTCTGTTGCTATCCCAAACCCCACTAAGGTCCCCCTGCACTCTGCAATCCCCCATAAATCACAGCCGTGCTGTGAGGCTGTGTTTACATCTGTAGTGTCAGTCTCAGCTGCTCCCCCGCCTCTTGCATAGCTCCGGTCCCTGCCCCCGTCCCTCCCCTCCAATCAGCAGGGAGGGAAGGGATGCAGGCGGGGACTGGAGTTCTGCAGGAGGCGGGGAGAGCAGCAGACTGACACTATAGAGATAAACACAGCCAGCTCTGACAAGCTGTTTGTCAGCAGCATGGCTGTGATTTATGAGGGATTGCAGAGTGCAGGGGGACCTTAGGGGGGTTTGGGATAGCAACAGAGGCTGGGCTGTATAGGCAGATCCAGCCTCTGTATGCAGATAACATTCTTCAAACCCACCTCTGGTTCTCTTTAAAATCGGAATTAGTATTGCATCAATATACAACCAATTAATGGCCTAGTATCAATGACCCAACTGCTCTACCTAACCTGGGATCTTGTTTTCAGGAACCCTTGAGGCTATGATTGCACAAAATAATTTTTAAGATTTATTTGTGTGCTAAGTTGTATGGCTTTGCAGCTAGCTGTCAAAGCTGCACAGCACTGAATTGTGAAAAAGGGCCTGATCACTAGGGGGGTATAAGACTATGGTCCTGAAGTGGTTAAAGGACAACTGAAGTGAGAGGTATATGGAGGCTGCCATATTTATTTCCTTTTAAGCAATACAAGTTGCCTGGCAGCCCTACTGATCCTCTGCCTCTAATACTTTTAGTCATACACCTTGAACAAGAAACAAGATTAGCTGCATGCTGGTTTCTGGTGTTATTCAGACACAACTGCAGCCACATAGATCAGCAGGACTGCCAAGCAACTGGTATTGTTTAACCATATTCTTCTCACTTCTGGTGTCCTTTAAGCTTTCAAGTAAAGGCCCAGGACCTCTCTAAGATCTTGTTCCTAATCCTTAGTGCTGTGTCTGCAACGATTATTGATACAAAATTAAATATTCCATCAATCTCAGTTTATAAACAAGCAAGGTCGTAATATTTATGTTCACAGGGCTCTTAGTTCTGATACCAAAGCCAAGCATTGATGCCCATTATGCTCTCAGGAATCCATTTCCCTGGCTCTCCTCAGTCCGTGCCTGGCTCGGAATAATGAGCTGTAAGTCAGAGACGGCACGTTTGCCAGAGGTGTCCTGCACCTGGCCTGCTCTGGGCTAGCTTGGCATCTCAGCTCATTCACTTCAGAATTTCTCTGAGCCTGTGTCCAGGCTCCTTACCGGTGATCCCAGGAGATAGTGTACAAACTCCTGGCAGCTCAACATTCTGCTCTGTTCTTTCTCAATCACCAAGTCAATGTTGATGACCAGTGGGAACATCTTGGCCCACTTTTCTACCATTTCTTTTCTTGTTAGCGTTTCAAACCAAGACCGCTGTGGGCATTTCTCATGAAGGTTCTCTAGGCCTGCAGAGCACTAGAGAACTTAAGTGATGCAGAAACTATGGTCTAAATGTTAAAGGGAACCCGAGGTGAGAGTGATATGGAGGCTGCCATATGTATTTACCTGTAAACAATACCAGTGGCCTGGCAGCCCTGTTGATCTACAGGCATGCAGTGTCTGACCCAAAACCCTGGAACAAGCATATGGCTAATCCAGTAAAATCTGAGTCAGCTGAGTCGGAGTATTTGATCTGCATATGCTTGTCCAGGGTCTATGGCTAAATGTATTAGAGACAGAGGGTGAGGACTGCCAGGCAACTGGTATTGCTTAAAAGGAAATTAATATGGTAGTCTCCAGATCACTCTCACTTCTGGTTCCCTTTAAATTTTCTTAAATGAAACCTAAACCAAAGTGTAAAAAAAAGAGTATCACTTACCTGGGGCTTCTACCAGCCCCCTGCAGCAGCCCTGTGTCTGTGCCGTCCTGGAACGATCCTCCAGTCCCCCGCCATGGCTAAGTTTTGGTATCGCCGACTGGCCAGTCGATGGCCACTGCGACTACGTGACCCCGGCCGCGCACGTCCTCGTTCATGCTTCTGTCGCCAGGAGTGTCCTGCACCTGCGCAGTATGCGGAAATCTCGTACTGCACCTGCGCAGGATGCTCCCAGTGGCGGGAGCGTAAACGATGACGTGCATGGCCAGGGCCACACAGGGCAGTGGCTATCGACTGGCCAGTTGGAGAAAAACTAAACATAGCCGCTGCGGGGGACCGGAGGACCGGTGAGTGATGGCGCGGGCACAGGACGTCTGCAGGGGGCTGGTAGAAGTCTCAGTCAAGTGAAACTCTTTTTCTACACTTTGGTATAGGATCACTTTTACAAACCATAGGGATGTTTGCTGAAAGGTTAAGCTACGAACACACACTAGATTTTCGGTGGCCAATGGGATCGTTCAGAAATCTAGTGTAATGACAGGTGACATTCTTGTGGTCACAGAGGTGGATTTACCTCACATCACCACTAGCTTAATAATTTATTAGCTCAATCAGTGACGCGTTTTGCAGGTGCTCATCTTCACTTCATCAGGTTGAAATATTGAGAGCCACAGTGAAGAAAACATACAGGCTCCTTGAGCTCTTTTAAAGTGGTATTGTCACCATAAAAATCAAATTTCACCAGCAACTGGTCTGAGTGTATTAAGTGATAAAGATGCTAATCCTGCATTCAAAACTTTTTTTTTTTTTTTACTTTTTCTGCTGTTATGGTTTGGAGTTATCACATACCTTAGGAGCACTGGCCCTTTAACAGCCATTGCCATTCAGTTGAATGCTGGGGGATCTTTTTAACTATAATATATTCCTTTTCTTCCCTTTATTTCCCTGCCTAGCTGAACCATAATCCTCTGCTCACTTGTGTTTACAAGCAAGGCTGAGATGACTGAGCGATTGGAGGAGAAAAGAAAAAAAAGTTAAGGGAAGAAATGACATCAGGATTTAGCCTCAAACTGTGGGCAAAAGACATGGTTCCCACTAGGAACAGAATTCTGTTAACCTCCTTGCCGGTTATCCCAAGCTGAGTTCGGGGTAACCTGCGCAGGAGGATTGCTCAGGCCCCGCTGGGCCGATTTTCACAATTTTTTTTTCTTGTACGCAGCTAGCACTTTGCTATCTCCGTGCATAACTCTATCGCCGCCGCCGCAGATTTACCGCTACCTGTCGCGCCGCCCCCTCCCCCAGACCCCTTGCGCAGCCTGGCCAATAAGTGCCAGGCAGCGCTGAGGGGTGGATCGGGACTCCCTCTGACGTCCCGACGTCCATGACGTCACCGGTGACGTCATCAAGATCGTCTCCATGGCGACGGGGGAAGCCATGCAGGAAATCCCGTTCTGAACGGGATTTCCTGCTTGCGCAGATCGCCTGAGGCGATCGGAGTGGGTGGGGGGATGCCGCTGCTCAGCGGCTATCATGTAGCTAGCGCTAGGCTAGCTACATGATTAAAAAAAAAGTGCTGCGCTGCCCCCTTGCCGCAATAATTGGAACGGCAAGGGGGTTAATTTACTATATAAAATTCACTGAAATCAAAATGTGGACTGTATAATAGATGTGTTATGGAAGTAGATTAAGTATTTTCTACTTATATATGTGTTTTTTTTCCCCTGGCATAGTATGGCTTATCCTCCTGCTTTAAAAATTGGCTTTGTGGTGTTATATACCGTAAATGGGTACAAGACCACTTTAAAACGTTCAACCTCCAACATCCATACTCTACAGCAACTCCGGCACTCAAGTGCAGCTTGTTCTTTGTCTTGCCTGACTGGTGCCTGTATGCAGCCCGGGTCTGTAGTTCTGCGGATCGGGCTCCTCCAGACATACTGTACAGGTTTGAGTAGTGTCTATTACAAGCCTGCTGTTTGCTTTGTCAAACGTTAATGTACGGCTCCCATCACGGGGTGTTATTTTAACCTGTTGCTCGAATCGCTGAGCAAATTTTTACTTGTCCATTTAAATTATAACTTTAATGGAGCTAATGCAGCGAACAATCCGGCCTTTGAAGCGAAGTGATTCATTCATTTAGGATGATGATGAATATGCTCGCCTTTGACGTCCCGACAACGAAATGATAAATCAGGCGCTCTATTGAGTGACTGAAAGACGGGGAAAAATTGATCAGCCGACAAGGCTAATTCACTTCGGCCCCTACATTCCTCTTCCCTCCTCGCTGTGTCTGATCCATCCAGTCACACGTCATTTCTCCTTCCTTGATTTAAGTACCTGGACCCAAATGAGATGCATTTCACTGCACACTTACTTCAACAAGATAATTGGCCCCTTCATTTCACCGTGATGTATTTTTCTGTGGGCCATCGAGTCATGGAACCTATAAAGTTTTATAAAGATTTTTGACGTGCCTAAAGAGCTGAGATTTACTGCGTTAACAAGTCACTCTATGTTGTACAAATTATGTCTGTGTTCTCTCTAGGGGAGAGGAATCTGGCCGTCTGAACTGCTGGGCTTCTACCGCTGACTGCTGCCTTGTGACGGTGGACCTGCGTTCCTTCGGTGCTGCGGTACGGAGAGCTTGCCATCATGCCGGCCTTGTCAACGGGAGCTGGAAGCGACACAGGTAAGCAGAGATGCTGGAGGTGGAGTCTAGCAGTTTGATGCCTGGGACAGCACAATAAATCAGCTGAAATTAAGTTAGCGATTACTAGTACTTTTTCTTATCAACCACTTCAGCCCACGGGTTGTTTTCACATTAAAGTGTACCAGAGACCTGGAAAAGTAAAGATTTAATACTTACCTGGGGCTTCCTCCCGCCCCACGCTGTTCAGCCGCTATCAGCCCCGGTACCTGGCTGTTGCGTCAGTCCGGGTCTACTGCTCATGCACAGTCGACACGGACTGACGCGACTGAGCCAGTTACTGGGCTGATCGCGGCTGAACGGCAGACAGCGGGAGGAAGGCGAGGGAAGTGTTTATGAGCAGGGGCGTAGCAATAGGGGGTGCAGAGGTAGCGACCGCATCGGGGCCCTTGGGCCAGAGGGGCCCCGAAGGGCCCTCCCTTAACTACAGAATTAGCTCTCTATTGGTCCTATGCTCATAATAATGACTTCTGTAGATACTTTGAATAGTGGTAATCATTAACAAACTGTTCCCCATCCCCTTCTTGCACCTCTGACACTGTAGTTGCCATTGGCAGATTTTGGTGCGCCGTATAAATTGTTATGTATAGAGTGCTTGGGGGGCCCCATTGTAAAACTTGCTTCGGGGCCCACAGCTCCTTAGCTACGCAACTGTTTATGAGGCGGGAAAAGGCCCCGGGTAATTATCAGATCCTTACTTTTCCAGGTCTTTGGTTTATTTTAAGGACGGAAGCAATTTTCCCCTGGAGCACACCTCCCATTCATTCGCCAATTATTTTATCACTACTTATCACTCCTAAATGATCTATATGTTGGTTTTTGGGGTTTTTTTGCCACAAATTAGGCTTTTTGGGGATGATACTTGCTTTCAGTAATTACTTTATTTTCTATTCATATTATAGGGAAATACAGGAAACAAAACGAAAAATTACTGAATTTCTCCAATTTCATCCCCTATAGTTTTAAAATACACAGGGCTACTATAAATTAAACCCACCCATTTTATTTGCCCAGTTGTCCTGGCTATCACAACATTTAAATTATGTTCCTACTACAATGTATGGTGACGATGTATTATTTGGAAATAAAGGTGTATTTTTAACATTTGTTTCTTTTGGGTAGCTATGAGGGTGGGGGGTTTGCCACTTGTTGACCCAGCCTTTACCCCCCCTTAAGGACCAGCGCTGTTTTCGCTGATCTGTGCTGGGTGGGCTCTGCAGCCCCCAGCACAGATCAAACACCAGGCAGAGCGACCAGATCGCCCCCCTTTTTTCCCCACTAGGGGGATGTGCTGGGGGGGCTCTGATCGCTCCTGCCTGCGTGTGGCTGGCGGGGGGGGCGCCTCAAAGCCCCCTCCACCGCAGGATTCCCCCTCTCCCTCTCCTGCCTCCCTTCCCCAGAGATCGGAGGCTGCACAGGAACGGATCTGTCCTGTGCAGCCTCTAACCGGCTCCTGCCTGTCATGTGACAGCGATCCCTGGCCGCTGATTGGCCGGGGATCGCTGATCTAGTACAACGCTGCTACTGTTAGCAGCGTTGTACAAATGTAAACAAAGCGGATTATTTCCGCTTGTGTTTACATTTAGCCTGCGAGCCGTGATCGGCGGCCCGCAGGCGATTCACGGAGCCCCCCGCCGTGAATTGACAGGAAGCAGCCGCTCGCGCGAGCGGCTGCTTCCTGATTAATTAGCCTGCAGCCGGCGACGCAGATCTGCGTCGCTGGTCCTGCAGCTGCCACTTTGCCGACACGCGTTATGAGTGTGCGGTCGGCAAGTGGTTAATAAGGTTTTATTAAATGTATTTGTTATATATTTTTTTTTTACTTTAACCTTTTGGCCACTAGGTGGCACTATACACTCTCTTGGTAGTTACAGAGAGAGACTGTCATCTCAGGCTCTATCCTAATTATACAGAACTGGGGAGTCTCAGGGTTAAGTACTTGATCTGTACCTAAGCTGTACAAAGCAGCCCATGCCATTCTCTACATTTCTTTAATGACAAATCAATGAATGAATTCAGATGACAGGGTCTTTACTGGGGTTGACGAATCAGGACAGAAGCAAGATCTGGGTAACAACATAAGGGCCCTTTTCCACCGCCTGTGCTCCAATTCAATAATCAGAGTGCTCCTGGTTAGCTGATAGCAATTATCATGTTAATTGCGCTGCCCCATTTCCACCAGTGCAATCGACTCAGAAATTGGGAAAAACACCTGCCACAGTCCCTATTCTGAGTGGGAAAAAAACACATATATCCAGGCACATCTCCGCTAGTTAGGACCTTAAATAAGTTAAGGAAAGGGAGGTGCTGAAGGGGGTGTGGCCAGAAAACTGCAAAAATCTATTAACCCTTCGCACTCTCGCATGCAAATGTTCAAACAAATGCATTCACAGATTCACTCATCCAGGCACCACTGTTATCCCTACAGCTAAATTAAAAGCCGGGGTCTTAGTTCACAGAAGAATGCATTCTTTTGGTTAGTCACCTACACTGCGCAGAAGTACCCAGGTAAACGTAGGTGTCCCAACTCTGGCCCTGTAACATGCGTAGTGCAGACATGCAAACATTCATTGCATCAAACCTTTCTAGGGATTAGGAGCACACATCCTGACGTCCTCTCCTGGGACAGATAGCGCATCTTACCAATCGCACAAGGGGGCTAACGTAATGTATCCATGCACACCATGCACATACACCAGCAGAAGCTGTGTGCATGCTGACAAACACATACAGGGGAAGGAGGGAGTACACTGAATTGTGCATACCCTACTCCGTCCTGTGGTGACTAAGCAAAAGAATGCATTCCCCCCCCCCCCTCGGAATAGGGACTGTGGCAGGTTTTTTTTTCCAATTTCTGAGTCAATTGCACTGGTGGAAATGGGGCAGCACAATTAACATGATAATTGCTATCAGCTAACCAGGAGCACTCTGATTATTGAATTGGAGCACAGGCGGTAGAAAAGGGCCCTTATGCTGTTACCCAGATCTTGCTTCTGTCCTGATCCGTCAACCCCAGTAAAGACCCGGTCATCTGAATTCATTCATTGATTTGTCATTAAAGAAATGTAGAGAATGGCATGGGCTGCTTTGTACAGCTTACATGTTCTTGGATGTTATGGGGATTCTCTGGTTGGTTGAAGCCACACTAGGGCTCTGGGGCAAAATAAATCTGGGGGGCCTCCTGACTAACCCCCCCCCCCCCCTCAACTGCTCCCGAGCCAGCTCTAGGTAACTTCTATAGGTATTTTTATGCGAGTCAGGTAAAAATGGCCCTACCCCGCTGAGGACATTTGGGCGCGCCGCCTTAGGCCGTGATGTGAATAACGGCTATAGTGGAGCTCAGACAGTAATTTGGGCACCAGGAATAGACAGAGCCCAGATTACATAAAAACAGTGCAGTTTGGCAGCCAGCAATAGCTGGAAGCCGAATTGTATCTAACTCCCACTATAAAGAAGGGGAATAGTAATTAACGCCGCCAGGAAATTTGCCACAGCAGGGTGAGACGTTTTTCATCTTTACCCTGCGTCCAAATTTCCCACTGCCCTTTTACATGTATGCATTTTATGTCCCTGTATTCCTGCACCACGGATGACTAAAGGCATTAAGTACAAAGCTCAGATCAGTGCCAACTTGGCTTGAATGTTGAACAGGAACCACTATACTGCTCTCAATTTCAAGAAGAAAAAACTATCCTGGATAGTGTAGTAAAGGGTTAGAACCACTTTTGCATTTTATTATTATTTATTTAGCACCAACATCTTCAGTAGCACTGTACCTATGTCCCTGTTCCTGTCAATTGTAAATTGTCTGTGTTGTGCTTCTTGTCAACCTGTACTATGTCTATGCCATGTGTACCACAACAAATTCCGAATATGGCGCTTGCTGTATTTGGCGAAATAAATCTGATTCTGATTCTGACCTAGAACAAAACTGGTACTTGTTCACATGATCAATTGCATCAGAATCAGAAAAACTAGGAGGCGGTCTCTGCCCTGGCAAGCTTACAATCTAGAGGGTAGTGGGTTGGAAACATTAGGGGAGGATACACAAGAGTATTAGGGGGTGAGGCAATAAACCTTCAACGCTACTTGTAGCAAATTATTGGCTTGTCTGAACAGCTGTGTTCTGAAAAAGTGTGTTTGAGGCAGGGAACACACCAGGCAGAAATGCTAGCATTGCGGAAAATGCTTGCCTTTTTGGCGCTAATGAAAGTCTATGGGCTGAATTTAGAAGAATTTTTTTTTGTGTGTTTTTCAAACGCAAAACTTGCTGCATAATTTTCAAAAACGTATGTAAAATGCATGTAATGTATCCCAATTGAGAGGCAGAGGAATGCGTTTACATGTTTTTGCTGTTTTTTTTTTTTTTTTTTTTTTAAATGGCACAATATTTTATTCTATTGATAGAGGGAAAATATTGAAAACGTGCAAAACCACCAATAACACATGAGAAATGCAAAGTCATCCAAAAATGCACCAAAAAACGCATGAGAAATGCAAACATGGAACGCAATGGCAAACAGAAATGCACCCCCCCCAAAAAAAAACACTCAATGCAGTGCAGAAAACCATGCATTCTCTGCACTGTGTTACCGGCCTAAAGGTTTCCAGGCTCGGAGCATGATGGACTTGGCTGTGGGAGAACGTTCCAAAGGAGAGGTGATACTCCTAAGAAGTCCTCATCTGTGCGCTTTTCTGTTGCTTCCTGTTCAGAAAGGAAGCAGGGAAATCCTTCAGAGAGCTAGGGAGACAATAAATAAAACCTTTTACGTAAAGTGCGGATATATTAGAAATCTTGACTAGTTTTTATTGCAATCTCTCACTTCCTTCCCCGGGACTAGCAGTTTTCACATTAATACCACAAAGCTCGATGGTGGTCTCAGGAACAGGAAGTCAGGGGAAATCTTTTCAATGAGTACACAGATTTCAAAAAAAATACCCCCACATTTTCTAACTCCTTTGCCGACTAGTGAAAACTAAAAAATTAAAAAACAAAATAACTGGATTTGAGCTTTTTTTATTTTTTAAATGGTATTCTTCTTCTATGGTCAGCTTGCTGTAGTCTCTATGCTACACGGCCTAGCTACTAGGATCCAGCTCCTTTGAGGGCGGTCCAGCGATTCTGCCCGACTTTCAGAAACACGGAATCTGGTAACACTGACTTACTTTTGACCAAGTGGAAAAATGTAAGCATTGCTATGTATGCCTTTTTATAAACACTATTAAAGTTTACAGTGTTGTTCTGGGCTGGGGATCTGTGTTCCTCGGTGTTTAATACCCCCAGGTTGCTGTAAAAGGATCTCCGCTCTAGCTGAATGTCGGTGTATCTTACATAAATACAGACAAATATTCAATGAAAACACACAGACCTGTGTTTTATAAGGTAGCCGCTCGGACGGAGCCCTTGCTTTCGGCGCAGGCAAAGTGACGTAACCTCTCAGCCGGTATTTTTAATCATTTAGCAGCATTTTATAGCTTCCACAGACCTGCTCTAATAATGAAGCTATGAGGGATATGACAAGAATGGCGATATTGGGTTTCTCTAGACTAACAGTAAATTTTTCCACTCTGATGTCAAGAATGCTGAGCATCTGGAAAGGACGGAGAGAGTGAATGAATGGCTTGCTGGAAGATGGCTTTTTTTTTTTTTGCTGTTTTTAGAATTCTTTTCACAAAGGAACAAGCAGTTTCGTAGTCTTAAGATTCCTGTGTGTGGCGACATGTTTTGGCTGTACATGTTCCGGGGCGTTCGCAACATTTCATTTATTTATGGTTATCTGCATTTCAGCTGAACTAAGGTCAGGTAAAGCAGACTAGTATAAAGCAAGCCAGCATTCGTACCAATGTTTATAGGACGACTAAAGCAAGAGGGATATGGAGGCTGACGTATTTATTTACTTTTAAACAATTCCGGTTGCCTGGCATCTTGTTGATCTTTCTGGCATCAGTAGTGTTTTAATCACACACCTGAAACAAGCATGTGGCAAATGAATGGTAGATAATAGGTAATAACAGAGGCGCCAAATTAGAATAAAATGGTTAAAAACCGTTTAAAAGGAGGGGGGTAGGTGGACACCACTCTCAGGTATATAATGACCAGCCAGTGAGTCGTTATAAATAAACAATAGAATTTATTACAAGCTCTCCAGGTACGCAACGCGTTTCATGGGTCAATCGCCCGCTTCATCAGGCAATCAAAGTTTGGAGGTACACACTGCTGTATCGGTCAATGGGCCAAGCACCTACTGTCTGACAGTAGGTCTACTGATCTAGTCCACCCTTGGTAGAGGGGTGTATCCCCAACTTTTCCGATTTACAGAGAGCGACTTCTTATACCTGAGTGGGGTCAGGTCATAATTCTCCCCACCTGCATATCCAGTGGTTGCCTTTGTGATAACCCAGACTTGTGAGTATATCATTCTCATACTTTGTGTTATACCCCTTTTTCTTGACATACTACACTATATTGGGCTCTCAGTTTTTCACCTTTTGTATCCCTCCAAGCTATGTGGCAAATGAAGTTCAACTTCAGTCAGAGTACATGATCAGCATGCTTGTTCAGGGTCTGTAGGTGTGTACACGCCTTTCACCTATGTTGTGCGTCGGCGATCAGGACTTGATTTCCTTGGGCAACATCACAGTCCCAGCCTGTACAGATGCATGTTAGCTGATAACGCATTCTGTTGCTATGCGGGAGGGGGTGGAGGGCCAGCGGTGCTGCGTCTCCGTGACATCACACGATGGGCGGAGAAGCAGCATGCACAAAGGATTTGGCCGTCGCCTGGCCATAGTTGATCCGGTTGACAGATCTTTTGCGGAGCCGTGGTCGGGGACTACTGTACACATGTTATCGGCGAACACCGGCGCCACCATAGACTATAATAGGAATTACGGCTATAGAGGCGCACAGTGAGTAACTTCGGCGCCGTCAGAAGATGGAGCTGAAGTTAATTTTAAAGGAGAACTGTAGTGAGAGATATATGGAGGCTGCCATATTGATTTCCTTTTAAGCAATACCAGTTACCTGGCAGCCCTGCTGCGCTATCTGCCTACAGAATCACACCAGAAACAAGCATGCAGCTAATCTTGTCAGATCTGACAAAAATGTCAGAAATACTTGATCAACTGCATGCTTGTTCAGGGTCTATGGCTGAAAGTATTAGAGACAGAGGATCAGCAGGATAGCCAGGCAACTGGTACTGCTTAAAAGGAAATCAATATGGCAGCCTGTATATACCTCTCACTACAGTTCTCCTTAAAAACACTGTAATTCCCTACCATCCACGTTGACCTGGAGAGGGAATAGTAATTAACGCCACTGGGACTTGTGCATGAACAGGATAAGCCGTATATCAGCTGTATCTTGCGTCCAAGTCTCCCTGCAGCGATTTCATCCGTATGCCGTTATCAGCCACCTCAGCGAACTTCAGCCAAGTGTGTGTATGAGCGTTGTTTCTAAAAGTGTTATAGGCAGAGGATCAGCAGGACAGCCAGGCAATTTTGCATCATTTAAAAGGAAATAAATATGGCAGCCTCCATATCACTCACACTTCAGGTGTCCATTAAAGTAATCCTGTTGTGGCTGGCTGTGTACAAAGTTTGAGGCCTGAGTATAAAAGGGGGGGGGGGGAGAAGAATCAATTACTTTCTGATCATAGTGTCCTTATCTTATTTGAAATTGGAAGTTTCTGTTATTTGCATTTTGAGATGAGCTTGTTACTGTAGCTTAAAGAGACACTGAAGCGAAAAAAAAATTATGATATTATGATTTGTATGTGTAGTACAGCTAAGAAATAAAACATTAAGATCAGATACATCAGTGTAATTGTTTCCAGTACAGGAAGAGTTAAGAAACTCTAGTTGTTATCTCTATGCAAAAAAGCAATTAAGCTCTGCGACTTTCAAAGTCGTGGAGCGGGCTGTTATCTGACTTTTATTATCTCAAGTGTTATTGAACTATTTACTTTTTCTCTGGCAGAGGAGAGGTCATTACTTCACAGACTGCTCTGAAAGAATAATTTTGAATGCTGAGTGTTGTGTAATGTGCACATATTAGAGAATGATGCAATGTTAGAAAAAACACTATATACCTGAAAATAAAAATATGAGAATATTTTCTTTGCTGCTAAACTTCTAGTAATTATTCATAGTACACTACCAATTCATTATATCATATATTTTTTTTTCGCTTCAGTGTCTCTTTAATAAAACTTCTTCCCTCTATCCTGTTGGTACTGCATGGTTTGGCCAAGTTCAGCAAAGGCACACAAGCCAGGTAAAAAGGAGGAAAAGTCCTTTAATCTAGCATATGTACAGAGCTTTACAGCCTGCACTGTTTCCTGTTGTGCACTTTGCATTTAAAAGGAATTAGAAATGAGAGGAATATGGAGGCTGCCATCTTCATTCTCTAATAAACAGACAGTTGCCTGGCTGCCATGCTGATGCTCTGCTTCTAATACTATAGGTCACTAGCCCAGAATGAGCATGCAGATCAGATGCTTTGACTCTGGAGTGACTCCACTTGTTGCAGATGTGTGATTCAAAAACTACTAAAACCCAAAACTCAACACAACAGCCAGACAACTAACATTATTCATGAGGGAATGAAAATGGCAGCATCTGTATTCCTCTCGTTCCGAGAGAATCTGTAAAAAAAAAAAAAAAAAGCCCCTATAGTGTACTTACATCCAGAGAGGTTGCCTCCATATCCTAATGAGACTTCCCCCGTCCTCTTCACCCTTCGGGATCCTGTGGAAGCCCCCGAACAGCGGCAATGTAAATGTTTACCTTCCTGGCTCCAGTGCATTTCCAATGGGCTGCGGCGAGATTGGGTCCGCTCTACAGTGCAGGTGACTTACACCTGTGCATTAGAGTAAACATGACCGGGCTCAGCTGTTTCCGTCAGAGCCCAGCGTAAAGCCGCGCCTGCGCTGGAGCTGGGAAGGTAAATACTGCAGGTGCTGCCACAGCTGAGACAAGCTTGTCACCTGTATTTTCGGGAACTGCCATCGCTGGATTCCGGAGGGTGAAGCGGATGGGAGAACCTCATTAGGATCCAGGGGCTTCCCCCTCCTGAGGTAAGTACCCCCAGGGGCTGTTTTTTTTGTTACCGTTTTACTTTAAAGAGACTCCGTAACGAAAATTGCATCCTGTTTTTTATCATCCTACAAGTTCCAAAAACTATTCTAATGTGTTCTGGCTTACTGCAGCACGTTCTACTATCACCATCTCTGTAATAAATCCACTTATCTCTCTCTTGTCAGACTTGTCAGCTTGTGTCTGGAAGGCTGCCAAGTTCTTCAGTGTTGTGTTTCTGTGATGCATCTCCCCCCTCCAGGCCCCTCTCTGCACACTGCCTGTGTATTATTTATATTAGGGGAGCTTTTCTCTTCTCTCTTATCTTTTACAAGCTGGATAAATCCTCCTCTGAGCTGGCTGGGCTTTCACATACTGAGGAATTACATACAGGCCGAGCTGTCTGCACTCTGCAGGAAGAAACAGCCTGACACTTCAGTGGAAGATAGCTGCAGGGGGAAAGAAACACACAAATGATCTCTTGAGATTCAAAAGGAAGGGTGTATACAGCCTGCTTGTGTATGAATGTATGTTTTATGTGTGGACATACTGTACATCAACCTACTTCCTGTTTTGGTGGCCATTTTGTTTGTTTATAAACAAACTTTTTAAAACTGTTTTTAACCACTTTTAATGCGTCGAGGAGCGGCGAAATTGTGACAGAGGGTAATAGGAGATGTCTCCTAACGCACTGGTATGTTTACTTTTGTGCGATTTTAACAATACAGATTCTCTTTAAGACTTGGATCTGAAGCGGTTCAATGTGTAGCAATTGCGTGTATTGTATCACTTTCTTTGTTTAAACCAGAGCGGGGCTCTTCTTTAAGTTGTAGAAATGTGCTGACGTTAAGTAGGCTGAGATGAAAGCTTTGACAGGCCACTCCATTATAAGTCAAGGCATATGTGTGCATTTCCATGTACCTGCCAGAAATCTTTTGACTCGATGTCCTTTGAGGAGCAGATGAAACATTCCTCTTAATAAGCTGACCTGCATTCTTTCCTACAGCTCGTAGTGATGACGGGTTCACAATCAGTTTAGAGGGATCATGGTTGTCCAGTGAAATGCATACTAGGGGCGGCTGATGGTTTTTGTATGCATATTTTTGGTATGCAGCTGCTTCTGTTAGCGGATTGTCCTGTAGTTCTTTCACTACTTCCATACATCTCTCATGTTCTCTTTAGAATGTGCTTTTCAGTCCTCCGGAAAATGGTATGAGAAATGATTAGGCGTGATTGTAGACTCTGTAGAGCAGTCACTGGCTGTTAGTGTGTAAATTACCTCTACTGGTGTCTGTGTTACGATGGATCTCTCATGTTGTTTCATTTACAGATTGAGAGTTCCTGGAATGTGTTTTGGGGTGAACACACAGGGCTTGATTCACCAAACCGTGCTAACGCAATCAAACGCGTGTGAAGGTTTACACGCATAAAGATTTATGTGCGTGCGCTAACGAAGGTGTTCGTGCGTTAATGCCCGCACTTTACTGCGGTAGCGCGCGCATGTAAATCTTTACGCATGTAAACTTTCACGCGTGTTTTATTGCACGCTAAACGCATAGCACGGTTGGACTGGAGTCCAGTTAATTCACAATGTAATAAGAACTTGTAGTATACTGTAACATGAGGTGTGTATATATATATATATATATATATATATATATATATATGTATATATACACATACACACATATATACACACACACACACACACGATTTTTGTTTGTAAACACTGCCTAAAACTGGCGATTAAAAGTCAGGATAGCGGCGGCGGGAAGTGGCAGAGGCGGCAAAGAGGGACCCAGGAGATCACAGTGACTCGATTGGTATGTTTGTTATTGTACAAATCAGACAGTACAGATTCTCTTGGCGACCGCCCCACGCCAATTGCCGCTCGGGAGACTGTTAGACGGTGAGATCGCCGTCTGTTTACACAGCGCAGTGCTGCGATCAGCAGCAGCGCTGCACTGGGGACAGCCATGTGACAAGGCTGTCCCCCTGGGGGATAAGAGAGCGGTGGAGATAGGCTGAAGCCGATAGCTGTGATAGGCTGGCTGGGGGAGGCAGAGGAAAGTTTTTTTTTTTTTTTGTTTGTTTTTTTAAAGCAAACATAAATATTTATTTGAAAAAAAGAAACAACTGGGGGGCGATCAGGCCTCACCAACAGAGAGCTCTGTTGGTGGGGGGAAAAGGGGGGGGGGTAAATCGCTCGTGTTCTGTGTTGTGCGGCCCTGCAGCTGTGCCTTAAAGCTGCAGTGGCCATTTTAGCCAAAATGTGCCTGGTCTTTACGGGGGTTTACCACTGTGGTCCTCAAGTGGCTAACATTGAGTCTCAAGCAACCAGAAAGCACACTTATCCGGAATCACCCAGTCCCGGCCTGTGCCATATTACCAAGACTCTACTGCACTTTTATCCAGAATTGCATCCCCCCCCCCCCCCCCCAACTTCTTTTTGCTTTTCCCATTCCAGATCTGTGCTACTGCCTGCTTCCATCTTGTCTTTGCCCACAGGCATCGCGGGTTATGTGATGTCCATTTGTTTACTTCAGCTTCACCGCTCCTAGTTCACATAGCCTTATCATGTAATTGTGCGAACAGGAACTGCAATACACTCCACTCTCCCTGCTCTGAGGAGATCTTCTTATATAACTAAGCCCAAAACAGACACAGAAAAATAGCATATTGGGTGCTGAACTGGTTGTCCTCAGATACGCTGGAGATAGTCCACAGCTATTTGCAACCTGTTTGCAGCCATTTATTGAGCTAAGCTGCACTGACTAGCGTGAATCTGAGGTGTTCTGTTTATAATGGCTTGCTGCGTGCTCTGAATCCCTGTGTGAAAGGGTCACATTATTACCGTACATGTTATGGGAAGACATTTTAGCTTATTTCATGGTCTGATCACCTTAACACATCCCCACAGGGCAGCATGCAGCATTACGCTTAAATTAATGAGTTCCTCATGGTACTATGAAGCTAATCCCCGGAAAATTGAGCAGGTCCTGTGGTGAAGTGTGCCGCTCACTTGGGCTTTCTAGTTGCTGCAGTGAATGTGGTCATGGGCTTGACATCATGGAAGATCACAGGCCGGCTGAATCATGACGTCGGCCCGATAATAAGCTTTGCACATGGTGACTTGTCTCACCAAATCATTTTTCCAGAGCCCTCATGGTCGATTATTTCTGCCTGTCTTTCCTAAAGAAGCAGTGATCTCATCGTTACTCAGGACATGCAGACATGAGACCTTCTACACATGGGGTTCTGGGTATTTTGTGCCCATGTCGCTTCTAGTGAACACTAAATACTCAAAAAATTAGCACCACCTATATTTGTCCTGTCTATAGTTCCAAAAAAACATGTATTATAGAAAAGGCACAAAAGGGGATCTGGTCTACAATTAGGGGATGTAAGCTGAACAAAAATATTGTTTATCAAAAATGTTTTAATGGGCCTACCTAAAAGAGAGAAGTGGGGTAGGTTCACACTATAGGTTGAATAGTTTATTTCACAGAATGGACAACAATGGCCAACGAATGTGTAGACCGATCCAGTGGCATAGGATCCATTAAGATGTGCTGACATGTTTGTTACAGTGACGGAACGCAAAGTTACAACCTGCACATTTTTGAGGGGCACCCTGGGCGGAAGTTGGGCATGTCACGGATGGCATGCTATCTAAGAAATGTCCAATCCAATGAACGGAACAGAACTTCTATGAACAATGAATTTGTAGTGGTGCTGTGACAGCTGGATCTTTAAAACACCTGGGCCCATATGCAATTCACTTTTTCTCTTGCCTTTTCTCCTAGGAGATAATTTTTCATCTTCAATTTAAATGAACTTTTTAGCACTTTGCAATGGAAATAGTACCAAAAGGTAGTTGAAAAAGTACTATCAAAATTATTTTGAGTATTCGTTTGTTTGTTGGTGTAAAAGGCATTTTATTTACAATTTAAGAGAGAGAAGAGGCACCCTGGTTGTATAGAAACTTCTAAAAAGAGTTTAAAAGCGAAAGGGATAACGAGGTGATAAATACATAAATAATAATAAATATAAAATAATACATAAATATGTATGTATTTATCTATGCAATGTATATGTGTTTTATACTGAGGAGTCCTCCTTGCTATTATAGGCACTGTTATTGGCCTGAGGAAGCGGGCTCAGACCTGCGAAACGCGTTTCTTGTGCTAAATAAAAATCTTTTGTAATTTACAAAGATTTTGTCATTGAGGTAAGACACCTTGTTATCCTTTTCACTTTTAAACTGTTTCTTGAAGTTTTTATACAACCAGGACACCTCTTCTCCCTCTTAATGAATGTGCATAATACATCCCATACATAACCTGTCCGAGGGGTGGTGACAGTACACCCATGGTTTCCATCACGGTGGACAACTGTCCCGTTTTTTCTTCAGGAAAGCGACCATTTTCAGGACCCTCCGGGACCACCCCGAGTGGAGTTGGGTTTACGGTCTCCACCTGCTTCCTGTGGTCGGTTGCCCCTTGCAACCCTCCTTTGTGAGTAGCAATCTTCTCATTACTTTTACACTATTAATTGACATACTGCACTACTGGGCTCTTGTCTTTTGTCTCCTGTACCTTCATAAGGGGGTGTCTTGGCACCATAGGGTGCTAAGACACCCTCACCCCATTATTTTATTTACAAGCTGTGAAAATATCACCTAGGAAAAACTCAAAAGTGAATTGCATGTGGGCCCTGAAGTGAGAGGGATATGGAGGCTGCCATATTTATCTGTTTTTAAACAATACCAGTTGCCTGGCTGTCCTGCTGATCTTTTTGGCTGCAGTCTAAATCACACACCTGAAACAAGCATGCAGCTAATCCAGTCAGACTTCAGTCAGGAACACCTGATCAGGATGCTTGTTGAGGGTCTATGGCTGAGAGTATTAGTCTGAGGCTCAGCAGAACAGCTAAGCAATCTGCATTGTTTTAAAGTAAATATATATGGCAGCCTCCATATCCTTCTCAGTAAGGCATCTTCGTGTTGCTTGTGTACTGTCATTCATTATTTTCCTAATTCTCCTATACTTACATTATCATTTTCTGTACTTCAAGTTGTTTTTATATACTTCTTCCTACTTCTAAAAAAAGAAAAAAAACTGCATATTTTCAGGCTTCACAGCCCAGCAGACCTAGTACAGAACGGGCCAAAAAATATACATCGTAAAAGGGAAAGAGTGAAAAAAAAATCCAAAAAGCTTTCCAATGACATAAAACTCTGGAATGCAAGGTAACATTTTGGGGGAAATTTAATGTAATATGTGTTGGAAAGCTTGTGAGTGATATTTTATTTCCCCTTCAATTAAAAATGTCTGTAATTTAAATGGGGGATAGTTTATTAACAGGAACACCAGTGCTGGTCGGGTGGATTATAGGTGTTCTTTATAAGTGTAACATGTGTATAACACAGGATGAAGGTGCTTCCAGCTTCCTACAGCCACACTCGGGCGCAGGTGAGCCGGCGTATTAAAAGTACGCTTGTTGTACCCAGATCTGTAGACGATATACGTGCAGCAGATAAAGTGTACCTGAGGTGACGTTTGCAGGCAGCACGGTGGCGCAGTGGTTAGCCCTCTCGCCTTGGAGCGTTGGGTCCGCGGTTCGAATCCCAGCCAGGGCCCTATCTGCACGTAGTCTGCATGTTTCCCTATGTCTGTGTGAGTTTCCTCCAGGCACTCCGGTTTCCTCCCACACCCCAAAAACATACAGATAAGTTACCTGGCGTCCCCCTTAATTGGCCCAAGACTACAATACATACATAGCTATATGACTATGGTAGGAATTATATTGTGAGCCTCTCTGAGGGACAGTTAAGTGACAAGACAATATACTCTGTACAGCGCTGCAGAAGATGTTGATGCGATATAAATACTACATAATAATAATTTGTACAAAGGGAGGGAGCAGGCACGTATGGGCAGCAGTCCTTACGCACATCCCTCCCCCATTCTCCTCCGTCACCCCTCTGTTCCCTTGTAAATACCTCCGTAAACACAGCCAGATCACGCACTACTGTGCAGGCCAGGCGGTGCATGTCCTTGGTCGCGCTCCCGTGGCTGGAAACTCTCTGTATGCGCGCTACAAGTCACTATGTAGAATGCTCCTGGCAAGCTCCTGCGCAGTAGTGCCTGACCTGGCTGTGGGGCATTTCCAAGGAAATGGAGGAGAACGGGGGGAGCTGTGGGCATGGAGGACTGCTGCCCATACATGCCTGCCCCCTCCGTTTGTACACATGGCTTCGCTTCAGGTATCCTTTAAGGGTTACCTTAAGTGACATCTAGCATGATGAGAAAATCACCTGTGTATAGTCCCAATCCTACTTAGAACTAACCTGTGTTGCTTTTTTTCCCCTTTTTTCTCATTGTAAGGGTTGAACATCCAGGACTCTAAATGTCAATCTCTCTGCAGTTGAAACGTAACTAGTTACTGCAAAACAGACATTTTAAAACATCCTTTTTTAGCACATTTCATTGCAAAATGGACATTTAAAAGTTATCAGTTTTGCAGTATGGAGAATCGGAATACATCTGCAAGAGCCGCACATACACGCGACCACTTTCCCCCGCCTATGGGCTGTTGGGAGGTGGTTAAAGTGGAACTGAAGTAATTTTTTTTCTCCTTATAGGAACACTGCTTCCTGCAATTCTGCTGTAAACACTTCAAAAAAAAAACAACTTGTGATTTCTAGTGAATAATCACCAGTGTTTGAAAGCGTTCAAACGCAGCACTTTGCAGCCATCTATCTAAACTAGCCCTTAATGACTTACACAAGAAACAGTAATATTTATATTTTCATGTAAAAATATATTTTTACCTTAAAAAAATTCAAATTTTTAGCTTTGGCCTCCCCCCTTTCTGCATTTCCTTCGTAATATGTTACATGTGTTACACATTGTTAAAAGTAACTACAGACCCTTCATGAGACCATTGACACTTGTGTCACCCAGCTCCACCTTGTGGTAAGCTGGGGAAACAACATATGCTTTCACCTTTGTAACATAAGGGTGATTCTATTACAAATAGTAAATGTGACTGCAAAGCCACTTTAATTTAAAGTTTCGTAAACATGCACAAATTTTGTTTGCCTTCAAGGATCGGGACTTGATCCATTATGTGAGAGTTTGGAATGGAGAAAGAGACAAGTGAAGCATAGGATGTGAAAGGTAGATTAGTGGCAGGAAGGGGGCCCTTTTCCGCTAGAGCGATTGCGATTGCTAAATGGCAAATCGCTAGTGATTTTTTAATCGCTAGGATTGTTACTTAATCATAGAAATCACAAGAAGTATTTTCCACTACAGTGATTCGATTTGGAAATCGCAAATCACAATCGCTTCCTGGAGCGATTTTTACAATGATAATGCAATGCAAATGAAAATCGCAGAATTAATGAAAAATCTCTTGCGTTTGTGATTGTGTTTGCTAGTGGGAAAGAGCCCTAAGCTTTGAGGAGGTCAGTGAGGGTTAGGTAATCAATGCAGTAATTGCTTTGTGTACACTCTGGTTATTGGTCCTTTTTAGATTGGGGGGAAGGGAGGCAGACTGATTGTCAGTCTTTTTCGGTCCCCAGACTAACATTGCAATAGGTGGGGTGGGGTGCGAGGTTCATCTGGGTGTAGATGAGTATTACCTTTTCTCCTATAGGTTAATTTTTAGATTTTTCCCAGAATGTCATTTAATGTAATGCGCAGTTGCAATAAAGAAAAAAATATTTATCAACAAAGTATCTATTTTATGTCTGCCTTGGATAGTTTTCAGTTCACCTTTTTAATTTCCTTTAATCACTCAGTGCAAGTCTGTTCGGAGAACGGAGAACATCATACAAGACCTTATTTATTGTCTGTACACTAATGTGCTATTAAGTGTCCCCACTTGGTTTTTGAGTCTTTCAGCTGCAGCGCCGACGCCCGGGATAACCCGCGTGCCTGGCTGGTGTCTAAACTTTGTCTGCATTTCTGTGTAATTGTGCATGCTTCACATCCATGCATCCATCACAGCATCCATAGGTAAATAGACACACTCAGACATCCATTAAATTTGAAACGCTGGCTCGGTAATAACAAACGGGGCCTTTCTTCCAGATGTTCCTCATCACAGTAAAGATGATTGGCAGGTCACGTATGATTATCCCTCGTACCCAGCTGAATGGATGGCAGAAGACAATAATCCAAGTCATTTGCATGGAATCCACCCCACCATGTCGGACTGATTCCAAACAGATGCCAGGAAAGGCACAGATCATTTTGTGCCATTGATGGAGCTCGTAGGCTGTAAGCTGCCTGACGTGAGGGCAATAAGGATGGCATAAATATTTATGTTCGGTGCAGCAGATGCACTTTTACATGATATCGGTAAACAGGAACGGGAGGCATGTAATCCAACTGCAATTACCGGTGTCTTGCTTCCACCTGTATTCCTACATTAGTATTATTCAGGACAAGTCTAATTTTTGTGAAGCCCTTGCTCAGGATCAGGTTTTTAAAATACCAACTAGAATTGAGACTTAACCCCTTCCCCACCACTTGTAAGCATATTTACGCCCCTGTAAACTCAACAACCAGGGGAGTAGACATGCGTACTCCCTTATTTACCTCGTCGTTCCCGATTGCGGCACCGCTGCCATTTGTTTTCAATGCAATTTCGCTGTTCCGTGATCGGTGAATGCGAACAGCTTGTTCCCAAACCCAGTCACAGTGCCTGTGATGAATAAAAGCTGGTGTCAGCGAGACGCCGGCATTCACTTACGAAGTGAAAGTAAAACTTTTACACATAACACTGTGGGTGGTTTACAGTATCCGGGAATTAAGTATAGTACCATCTTGTGGCTAAAAAGTATAAATGCACCCACATACACTATTACAAGGGTGCCCACACTTTTTCAACTTGTGAGCTACTTAAAATTTGCCGAGTCCAGGAGATCTACCAACATTTACAGTATAAGTAGCTAGGTATAGGTGTCTTCAGTATAGCTAGCTAGTTTTAGGGGCCTTCAGTATAGGTAACCAGGTATAGTATAGTTAGGTATGGGGCCTTCAGCATAGGTAGCCAGGTATAGTATGGTTAGGTATTGGTGCCTTCTGTATAGATAGCTAGGTGTAGGTGCCTGGGTGCACTTACCTCCCTCCAGCGGCGGTGTCTGTGGCTCGTCCTGGTCTCCCCTTCTTCAGCCACGGCAGCCGGCGGCTGAGGGAAAGCTGTGGTGGGCGACAGGCAGCGTGCATGGATGCGTTGTGCCTGGTGCCACCCCAGCCATGATGTCGCGTCATGGCAGAGCCGCCCCTGGCCTCTCCTCTTCAGATTTAATTTCTGCTTTATATTTAATTTCTGCTTTATACAGCTGCCGGCGACAAAATTTTATGTGACACGGCCATATGGCTGCGATCTACCAAATAGGAGGTCGCAATCTATCGGTCCCCTTTCAAGAAAAATGTAAAAAATTACATAATTTAAAGAAAATACATAAATGGTTACCTTAGGGACTTTTTAATATGTTTGTCATGAGAGCATATTATTGTTATTTTTGTAAATAAAGGCTTTTAATTACTGATATAGTATAAAAAAAAACCTTTCCAAATAAAATATTCTCTCCATACCGCCATACGTTGTATTAGGGACACAATATAAATGTAATAACTGGGACAAATGCGAAAAAATAAAACGTGTGGGTTCTATCTATCGTATAACATTTTATTTTAACCACTTAGGTCTATTTGGACGGATATATCCATCCAGATAGCCTGCCCTGCTGCCGCTGCACCGGGCGCGCAATCCTGCTGCCTTCTGTTAGTCCTGAGATCAATGAATGGGAACATGGTACTCATTCATTGATCTAAGTTCCCGGCAGAAAAACTGACTTCCTCTTAATTTACTACAACCTATGTAAAACCTAGCAGTTCGAGGGGGTGCTGTCCACCCAATCACATTAGCGAAATTTCCCTATGAGGATTCCTGCTGGGTCCCCTAAATTAGAATAGCCCACTTTTTAATGAGCAATTGTATTTTTGATGCGCTTATTCAGATCTGCAGAGATGTACAGAGGCGCCAGGAGGATAAAATTCACAAAAAACGTCTAAAATGTTCGGGAGACGGTGGTTGACCAGCCAACCCAAAACAGACACAATGCTGTCGATTTCAGTAGAAAAATATTTATTCACATACTCCCAGAACAATTGGCAACGCGTTTCGCAGGCAAAATCCAGCTTCAGCAGGCAATAAACAAGTAACAGACAGCTAGGGGTCCAATCTATGCTTGGCACCTCTGATCATAACTGGTGGGGATATGATTGCAAGTTAATTTCTTTAGTGGTGTGGGTAGATTAAATATCTGAGTAGTAAATATCTGAGCCAATTGAACAGCGCATTACCATCAGACTTCCATGGTGACGGAATGCATGGAAGTCTATGGACAACTCATACATTTTAAATATGTTGGCGACGGCAATGCGGACCGCATGTGCGGAACAATGCAAATACGAGTGGGAAGCACTTACTGTCCAGCAGGGAGTACGTCACCGGGTGAGGGGTGTGCGGTGGATGCCATGCTTATGACCCTTTTGGCGCACTCTGCCGCAGGGTCATATGAATGTAGTTTTTTGCGAGGGGGGGAGAGCATCACACCGCGATGCTCTAGCTAGGTGTAACACCGGCCTCAATCAGTCCCTCCTTAGAAAAGTGTCTCCTATCAAGAAGACCTAGTGAGTTCAAGCGACTTTTGCTATTAAGTTGTCATGAGATTTCCCTCAAAACATTTCCACTGCAGAATACAGCGTTCCCTAATAGCTGGTTCTGCAAGCACCGTCTCAATATGTGTTTTTTGGGTGCTCTCATTGCCACTGAGACCACAGCTCCACTCGGCAAATAATAACACTGTACACATTTATGTTCCTTTTGGCTAAAAATAAATAAATATCTATTAGTTTGAAAAGCCTTTTCTCTACTTTCAAGGCTCCGACTGTATCATATTCAAAGTTTATGAACAAGATTTTGAGAAGGCGCTTGTGATAAGATCTCCTCTTTGACCTCGGCAAACTAGATTAACCTCAGCGCGCATGTTTACGTATTAGCGAGAGGACCTTTATGTCCCGCGCCAGCCGACGAAGGAAAACTCAAATAAGAACAGTGCGTTTTTATAGCATAGGATTACGTTTTTAATGGCACGAGGAAGGTCGTGAAAGTTTGGCCATGGCATCTCATTAATACAATATTTAGATTAGCCTGCAGAATTTGGAACCGCCTTTTATGACTTATCGTATGACCAAGACTTTTTTTTTCCTCTCGGTCCAAAATCTTGTAAAGCTGCCCTTTTGATGAATGGTAACGGTGATCCAGGCTAAAAATAATGGGAGCATGTAGTGGGAAGCCCTCTGAGAGTTCTCCTGTTTTTGTAGACAGCAGACAGGCCGGGGGAAAAAGAAAACAGATTTGTCCTCTTTACCCCCCAATAATCCCCCTTGGAAAATGAACCATGTGCTGTGAATTGATAGCGGCTCATGGCGTGGTAGCTCCCCGTAGAGCGCTCGCGCAGTCAGCGTGGCTGCATTCCTGGCCTGCAGCATGATAGCTTGTGTGTATGATGGATCGGTTATGCTGTACGCTACTGTAGAACACTGTGCTTCTGTTTGCTTTTTTCAAGCTTGCTCAACGATGCCTTTAATAACCAGTTACTGCAGCATGTTGAGCTAAACTTATTAGCAGAAATTAAATCTAAATGCCAAACAAATATACATTTAAAAAAAAAATGAACTCATTTATTTATTTTAAAGCTCTTTTCATGAATGAATACTGTATATACTTAAAAATGCATACAGGCCAATTCACAGGTAAGCTCAACCTTTCCTTTTATACTTTTCATACAAAAAGAATAAAATCACCCTGGGCCACGGCCAGCTGCTCACAGATAACTCCCCGGGCCCCGGCCAGCTGCTCACAGATAACTCCCCGGGCCACGGGCAGCTGCTCATAGACAACTCCCCGGGCCACGGGCAGCTGCTCACAGACAACTCCCCGGGCCACGGGCAGCTGCTCACAGATAACTCCCCGGGCCACGGGCAGCTGCTCACAGATAACTCCCCGGGCCACGGGCAGCTGCTCACAGATAACTCCCCGGGCCATTGGCAGCTGCTCACAGATAACTCCCCGGGCCACGGGCAGCTGCTCACAGATAACTCCCCGGGCCACGGCCAGCTGCTCACAGATAACTCCCTGGGCCACGGCCAGCTGCTCACAGATAACTCCCCGGGCCACGGCCAGCTGCTCACAGATAACTCCCCGGGCCACGGCCAGCTGCTCACAGATAACTCCCCGGGCCACGGCCAGCTGCTCACAGATAACTCCCCGGGCCACGGCCAGCTGCTCACAGATAACTCCCCGGGCCACGGCCAGCTGCTCACAGATAACTCCCCGGGCCACGGACAGCTGCTCACAGATTACTCCCCGGGCCACGGCCAGCTGCTCACAGATAACTCCTGCTGACAGATAACTCCCCGGACCACTGCCAGCTGCTCACAGATAACTCCCCGGACCACTGCCAGCTGCTCAAAGATAACTCACCAGGCCACTGCCAGCTGCTGACAGATAACTCCTCGGGCCACTGCCAGCTGCTGACACAACTTCTCGGGCCACTGCCAGCTGCTCACAGATAACTCCCCGGGCCACTGCCAGCTGCTCACAGATAACCTGGGCCTCCATATATATAAGTAGTAATATCTTACTGAAACTGCTGTAATAAAAAATTTGTATCCGTCAGGGAATGCTGTATGTCATGATTGTGTTTTTTTTTTTACATGAGCTTCCTTGTTCCCAGTGCAGAATGTCAGATTTAGAGGCTATAATATACATTTAAAGAAAATCTGTAATGAGAGGAAGGTACTTAGCCCAAAACTTTGATCTGAAAGGACTGACGCTGTTCCTTATTTTATCCGGCAACAGTGCCCCTAATGGCAGCCATGTTTCCTGTGTCAAACTATGGACCCATTTTGGAAAGTTCCAACATTTGGATTTGAAAGGGTTAAATACATTTGCCAGCAAAAGTGTGTTTTATTATAATTTTTCTTTAATTATATTGAATAAAAAAAAAATAAGCTCCTCCTCCTAATATTTACTTAGCACTGAAGATCTGTAATTATATTTTTCAAAGAAATACATGCACGCACGCACGCACACGCACACACACACGCACGCACGCACGCACGCACGCACACACACACACACACACACACACACACACACACACACACACACACACACACTTGTTTTTCCCTTTAACATTTTTAAAAGTTTTAACCAATAGAAAAACGTAATAAGCACATGGTTTCACTGCCAAAACTGTATTGAAATTGTGAATTTAGCTGTCTGTCTGGAGTTCAAGTTAAAAAAAAAAAATCATAAAAGTTGCAAATGTGAAAAATTGGAAATAAAAGTCTTACATTTTTACTTTTCTGAAGTGTTTTCATACCTTCCGTCTGTTTCCCCTCCGTATTGTTCATTCCTTGAATGATGCTGTGGAACATATATATATATTTTTATGGGGCATTTGAAAATACAAACCTTAATTGAGCAATAAATTAGGAAGAAAAAAAGTTTTATTTCAAAGGACCTGTAGTCACAGTTCCGCGGACCACCCCATTTGGTTTTTGGAAGTCGTTCTGTTTGGTGAGTCATTTCATTCATTGGCTGGCCTCGGTGGAAATGGAAAAACGATTAAGTCACCAAGTATGTTGTTTAAAAAAAAAATTGAAGTAAATAAAAAAAAAATATGCATCAGACTGATAAAGGTTAGAACTGTTGAGGAAGAAAATATTCTGTGTTTTTGCCTGACTTTTTTACCCAGTTACATACTATATATATATATATATATATATATATATATATATTTTTTTTTTTTTTTTTTTTAAAGAAACGTTTGGTGCTTATGGAGGCTTGCTAGGCAAGCCATTGCACAGAGCTGTTGCTTGAGATTAATACGATTACACTTTCTGTTTTATTTTTTGTTTTATAGGTCTGTATGAGCTCTTGGCTACGCTGCCGGCCCAGCTGCAGCCGCATGTGGACAGCCAGGAAGACCTGACCTTCCTCTGGGATATGTTTGGTGAAAAGAGTCTGCATTCACTGGTGAAGGTAAGCCATGCTGGAACGCCATCCTAGACCCAAAGAACACATTATAAAGGATTATGTTTTGATGGCCTCAGAAGGTTTGAGACATGGGAATAGTGTAGTACAGAAATGACAAATGCACGTTTGTCAGGGCTGCCGTGCCAGCAGTGAGCAAGGGTTTAATACCTGAAGTTTCTACTGAAGAGTGTAAGAGAAAAGTCACCTTACTTGACTGTTGGCAGCTTGGATCATTCTATAGACTGTGGACTGTTTCCTTCTGAAATCTGTTTGGTTTAAAGAGAAACTCCGACCAAGAATTGAACTTTATCCCAATCAGTAGCTGATACCCACTTTTACATGAGAAAAATAATGATTTTCACAAACAGACCATCAGGGGGCGCTGTATGACTGATTTTGTGCTGAAACCCCTCCCACAAGAGGCTCTGGTACCGTACGGTACTCTGGGCAAACTGCCACAATGTAACAATGTTCAGACAGGAAATAGCTGCTTACAGCTGTCTGTTAAAGCCAGACCAGCTACATAATCTGCCCATAGTAACAATGTCACCATGTAATACATGTCAGAATGTGAATCTGGGAGAGGAAAGATTTTACAATGAGCAAACACTGACTAAATCATGTATACATAATTATTGTAAAAATGAAGCACTTTTTTTATTACATTATTTTCACTGGAGTTCCTCTTTAAGAACCGCTCTGTTAAATGAACTGGCTATGCCAAGGGGTGTTTACCCAAATAAACATTTCTTTCTCCTGTCCCCTACACCAGGAAGAGCTTCCAACACTCCAACCACCGCCTCATAACTGACTTATACTATGAGGAAGCACTAGTAGAATACGCTAATAAAGGTAGCTGCAACAAAATATAGGGGAACGTAAAATCACCACGTGACTGAAAAACGTTTTATGATCTGAAATTGTATTTTATGTGTTTATAGAGTGAGACCAGACATAAAGCAACCCCGTGGCCCCTTTTACACTTGCCTTGTGGCAATGGGGTCTAGCATACTTAGTGTCACGTTGCAGCAGAAGTGCCCGATCAGCCGCCGACTCATCTCAAAGTCAATAGTGCGTTACTGGCGGAGTTCCGCGGCGGCATCAGTGCGGTGCACATGCACGGAACAACGAAAACACAACTGGAAAGCTGGGAATCCCAGTGACATGTTTCCTGTCCAGCAGGGAGTACGTTACGCGGCGAGGGGTGTGCAGAGGGGCAGCGGTACATGACCCTGTCAAAGCACTCTGCCACAGGGGCATATGAATTGCCTTTTTTTCGCAATGCGATGGAGGCGGAGCATTGCACTGCAAACGCAAGGACCAGGTGTAAATATGGTCTGAAGCGTGAAAAAAAAAGACTAGATACTTACCTAAGAAGACAGAAGGCTCTTAATCCTACAGAGCCTTCCGGGGTCCTCTCTACATGTCCTTGTTACAGCGCTGTCCCTCTTAGATAAATATCTATTTTGTTTCTGGTCCCTTAGGGTTATTGGAAATCGTTCCCACTGTATTAAGCCCCTCCCATTGACCAACCATCACAATTTAAAGTCATGCGATATTGTTGGCAGGATTAACAGGAACTTGGTACACATCATCTTGAGAGAGGTAAAACTACAGCCCACAGCCACTTGAATGAGAACTTTTTATGTTTATTTCCTTTCACAGCCAGCCATATTTCTTGTTTCATTGCAAAACCACACTGTAGGGTCCTTTCACAGTACACAATACAAAACACTGAAGAAGAATGCAATCTTTTTGCACTTGCTCTTTGATAATGCAATGGTGCAATCTTTTTATGTTGCAATTAAATAAGGCCCAATAAATAAGGCTGAACCACAATCTCACCCAAAGATGCAGCAGTCAGTGCTATACTGAAGCACAAACAATTGGATCGCTGCAGGGATGTATTTGCGAAGCATAGGGCAAATATCAAAATTGTGCCTCCCAAGTCATTACAGCATCCTTTTTCACCTACATTTGTTATGTTGCCTGTGTTTTTTGGCTCAGGATATTGCCAAAGTTACTTTTTTTGAAATATCTCTTCTTATTCCCTCTCCGTACTCTACTCTAACACTAACCTTCCCCTCTTTTACCACCGAACACTAACCTCCCACTCCAGTTATAACCTTCTTCCTTGACTCCTAACACTAAACTCCCCTGCTCTCCACTCCTAACACTAACCTTTCCCCTCACCATTACAGCATCATGATAAACACATTACAGTAAATAGCCTTCAAGATAAAATAATTGAATAGCCAAGTGCCCCCTATATACATAAATTAAGTTGCCATGGTCCCCAGATAACAGAATTTATCTGATGTGAGGTCTGAGTGATGACCAGGCACAGGAGCAAGCATGGTGCCCATGGCACAAGCAACGCCTGTACCCCTCTTGATACGCCACTGGATTACTGCAGCGGGAACTGTGTACCACGATTCATGTTATTGCGCCAGGATATTTGCAGTCAGGAAAGCTGCAACCATTCCAAAAATTGAATCAAAATGATTGCAGTGTGAATGGGCCCTAAGAATAGGTATTTCAGGGGAACCCAACAATCCTTTCCACATACATTGAGGAGGTCAAATATGTGGGACGGACTTCCTGTGTTCTCCAGTGAAGAATTCAATATGTGAATTAGAAGCCCTACAACAGCAGGCAAACCCTTAGTATCACTCATTATATCGGTACTCATATGTAACTTATTAAACACGTTTGATACAGGTTTGCATTAAACAAAGAAGAAACAAAAGTTCTTCACTGGTCTGAATCCAGAATGTGTTTTGTTTTATATGCCTCCTGCAATTCTCAACTCAAAAAGAAAAATCTGTTGTTCTCAGTTTAAAAGTTCTGTAGACCTGACCCTTGGCTGAGCGAGAGACGGGTTAACACGCTACCTCTGACAGCGGCCGCTTATCCTGCGTCTACAAATGTTTGCTTGCCCTTGTTTGGATGACCAACTAGGCCGCTAGCACAGAACATTGCCGACTTTTTTTTGTATGGTTAGCATTAAGAACTTGGAGTTAAGCTTAAATAAATAAATGTTCACAGAGAAAAATTATAAGGAATATATATATGTATTTTTTTGAGGTCCCACATGGCAGTGGTTCAGTAGCCACATTAATTTAAAATAATTTCCTTTAACAAAGTCAACTGAAATTCTAGTAAGTTGTTTCATGTGATGGCTCTATTCCACAAAGCAGAACTTCAGTGTTTCAGGGGACATGAAGAAGAAACATGAACAAGACTGTGGTGTTTCTGTTTTTCTTTGCATGCTTAGTAACATATTTTCTTGTTCTTTTACTTTTTTATTTATTGGAACACTAGTCAAAACTATAAGAGTTAAAGTGTAACTGTCGGGCATAAAATCAAAAATCAATTCTTTATTTTTATCTGGTAAACAATTAATAAAGATGCTAACCAGGCAATGCAAAAGTTAAAATCTCTATTACTTTTCTTGTTTACAAATTATCATTCCCCAGTTTACCTGACTCTTATTTGGTACGTTGCTGCACAAAGGTAGTTGCAAGGCATGCTGGGTTGTCCTTTTTTGCTTCTGTACATTAGTTAAGTCTGGGGGGAAATAAAGAAGCAAAAAAGACAACCCAGCATGCCGTGCAACTTCCTTTGTGCGGCAATGTACCAAATAAGAGTCAGGTAAACTGGGGAATGATCATTTATAAGCAAGAAAAGTAATGGAGATTTTAACTTTTGGATTGCTTGATTACTTGTTTACCAGATAAAAATAAAGAATTGATTTTTTTTTTTTTGCCCGACAGTTACACTTTAAAAAAGGGTAGGGGACACTCACAGGTTTTTATTGTTGTCTGAGATCATTTTAAAAGGATTTAAACTTATTTCCTGTTAGGCTGGTTTCACACTTGAAGTGTGTGTGTTGTGGTGTGATGCCCTGCAACACAAACATATGATCCTGCGGTAGAGTACGCTGACAGTGTCATATGCATACTGCGGCCCTTTGCCCAGTGACGTACTCCCTGCTGGACAGGAAGTACGTCACTAGGATTCCAAAGTATCCCTGTCGTATTTCTGTCGTTCCGTGCATGCACGTCGCTGCTGCCGCCAACCGTTTTTAAAAGTTATGCGTCACTCATTGACTTGATGGCCATGATTACTTCAGCCTCCATGGTAACACAGTGTTGTCTCTGTGTCAGGTGAGCAGCGGATCAGACACTTATGCTTCCGATGGGCCGCAGGAAGTGTGCAAGGTTCCATAGCCTGGAATTGCTTTTACGGCCCCTTGCGTCAACAGAGAGTAACGCAGAATCCTAGATTAGTGCGAAAGGGGACTTAAAGAGACTCCGTAACAAAAATTGCATTCTGTTTTTTATCATCCTACAAGTTCAAAAAGCTATTCTAATGTGTTCTGGCTTACTGCAGCACATTCTACTATCGCCATCTCTGTAATAAATCAACTTATCTCTCTCTTGTCAGACTTGTCAGCCTGTGTCTGGAAGGCTGCCAAGATCTTCAGTGTTGTGGTTCTGCTATGAACTCCCCCTTCCAGGCCCCTGTAATGCACACTGCCTGTGTGTTATTTAGGATTAGAGCAGCTTCTCTCTTCTCTCATCTTTTACAAGCTGGATAAATCGTCCTCTGAGCTGGCTGGGCTTTCACATACTGAAGAATTACAGACAAGGGCAAAGCTGTTTGCAGGAAGAAACAAGCAGCCTGAAACTTCAGTGCATGAGAGCAGAAGGGGGAAAGAAACACACAAATAATCTCTTGAGATTCAAAAGGAAGGCTGTATACAGCCTGCTTGTGTATGAATGTATTTTCTATGTGTGGACATACTGTACATCAACCTACTTCCTGTTTTGGTGGCCATTTTGTTTGTTTATAAACAAACTTTTTAAAACTGTTTTTAACCACTTTTAATGCGGCGAGGAGCGGGGAAATTGTGTCAGAGGGTAATAGGAGATGTCCCCTAACGCACTGGTATGTTTACTTTTGTGCGATTTTAACAATACAGATTCTCTTTAAGGTTACTTCAAACATTTGGGAAGAATGTGAGGGAAAGCTTAAGATTAAGTGTACAGACAGCAATAAAAACCTGAAAGAAGTTTTCTGTTCTCCTCCTGTGGGAATGCACCATATAAAAAGTCAAAATAGCCATACACAGGTCATACTTACCTCCCATGTAGTCTACTCCTCAATCTCTTTTTCCTCTCCTGGGTCCCATTTGTCCACTGTGATCAATGGAATTCTCCGTCCTCCATTTTAAAAAAATGGCCATTACCCCATTACAGCTTCCTGGTCAGCACACTGTTAAACTGTAATATCACCCACTTGAGCCATAGGGAAACATGGACATTACCTTGCACATTCAGTTGTAACTGACAGCTGCTGATATATAACTGACAGCAACTGGTATATTTCAGTTCTGACAAAATTTTGTCAGAACTGGAAGGGATCACTGTAACAAGAAAATGGTGAGCTTCTGACAGGAACTGACGGTGAGGTTAGTATGTAATATTAATTTTTAACGATGTCGTGTTTATTTTAAATCATTTTACTCGCTTCAGGTTCCCTTTAAAGTGGTATGAAGCGCAGCATTTCCTGTAAAGATTATTTTTTACACCATAAAATCTACTATCACAGAAAAAAAATGTGTAGCGGAACAGCATTCAAACAGTTAAACAGAGTACTTTGTTATTCATTGGAAAGCTCTTTGCTTTAGTGGGCAGCTTCTGACCTCATCCGAAGAGGTGATAACATTATCTTTAGTTTACATTCCCTTGTCGGATACATTTGGTAAACATTAACAAACTGCCGAAACTGAGCCATCCTGAGTTGAGAAGCAGAAAGAGTTGAAAAGTAATCACTTTAGATCGATTGTAATATACAAATACAGCAGCTATGCAATAAAATGCAATGTCGGCTTTCAGAGCAGATAAACTGTACTTTGGGAATTTGCAATTTGTGGACAGACCATATTACTTGTGCACAAAAGCAAATATGATAACTGTATGGGTTATAAAAAGGAGGAAACCGCATGTTTATTGAATGTTATGTCAGAGTTTTATCCCACTTTAAGTGAGACCATTCTGGAGATTGCCATCTTTACTCCATTTTAAATAATGCCAGTTGCCTGGCTTCAGTTGTTTTTAAATCACACAGCTGTAACAAGCATGTAGCCAGTGGAGTCAGACAAGAGTCAAAACATTTAAAGGACTACTGTAACGTTGTAAATCAAAAAGTGAGAAACTCACCTAAAATATTGAAGGATCTGGATCCCTTTGAGCCTACCTGTTCCTCTCTGCATACCCTTGTATAGGGGCTATACAAGGGTATAGGTCGCTACAGGTCATTATGGTTTTAAGCTAAAAAAAAACAAAATGATAAATGTATTAGTGTAGCAATGGGAAATCAAGGTGGTGATACACCAGCCAATCGCACTCCACCCCCCCCCCCCCACCACCACCACCACACATGAGGGGCTCACATAGAGTCCTTTTTTTAGTCACTGTAGTAGCTCTTTTTTGGTGCTGTAGTGGTAATGAACGCCTTTTATATGTGCTTTCAATAGTGGTAAACATTAATAAAACCTTTATTTTCCACCTCTTACCCCTCCCTCACACAAAGGCTGTCTTTGGACAGCTGCTTTTGATGGTTTGTATCATGCGATTATTATGGATACAGTGCTAGAGATGGAGACCAATGTAACATTTGCACAGGGGGTCATTTTCTGTAGCCACCTCACTGGCCAAATTATATATAAATGAACCTAAATAAGTATTTTTAGTCACTCAGAAGCATTAAAAAAAAGGTTTGTCTGTGAACCTAGTTGCATTATGGGAGATTATGTATTGTTGCTAACTGCCAACCAAGCAGTGTTTCTTTCTGTGCATATATATATTATAATCCTACCTAATAAAACCTGTGTCCCTGCATCCTCCTCCTGTGTCCGTGCTTTTGCCGAACCGTGAATGCGCGGCATGCGGGCGGCTAGGGGCGGGCGTGTGCACGGGCCATGCGTACTGACATGCGGCAGGAGGGGAGGGAGGGGCTAAGGGAGGCCTAGCGCCCGTTATGTTAAGGGGCCTTAGGTATAGTTGATTGATAAAGCGCCAACATATTCCATGGTGCTGTACAAGGTAAGAAACAAACATGGGATACAAAATAATAAAAACAATGGTATACACCAATAAACAAAATACAGAATTGGCACAAAATACATAATTAGTAATTAAAATGACAAAAGTAACATGCATGATAAATAAAATGTATAATAAATTCTAAGATAAGGTAGAAAATGTTAAGGCCCCGTTCACACTTGCGTTTTGCCATGCAAACGGACCGGATCCTGATCGGATCAGGCATGCATCAGGCTGCCATCCGGATCCGTGGGCAAAAAATAGCGAAATTTAAAGAAAAAAATGTTGAGGTCAGCAGAAGGTGCACCTGTAGAATCAGGTTCCTCCGCTGTAGGCCTCACCTCCACCTCAGACATTCTGCCAAACAGCTCCAGCATGTCTGTCACTGCTGCTCCACTCCAGACATGCTTGGCCCATGTGTCCCCATCCGAAATGGCAGCTTGGATACGCATAGGAAGTGGGGTAGAACGTCAGGTGTTTGTAGGCAGTGTGTTCTGTGCCTTCCGTTTCCCATTGGTTTCTGTGTTCCGGATGGTGCTGTCAGGCTCAGGTCCGGCTCCGGTCTGGGTGCGTGGGCCGGAGATCCGGACCCAAAAAATAGCGCATGTTGGAAAAGAGTCCGGAGTCCGGACAGGGAACGCTAATGTGAACTGGGCCTAAGACAGACAGTCCCTTCCCTTACGAGCGAGCTTACAATCTAAAGATATATATATATATATATATATATATATATATATATATATATATATATCCTTTTATTCTATCACGTAGTTAGTGGGTGTGTTTATGTGTTTGTAGAGGGCAGTTTGTGCTGTCCATTTTTTTTTTTTCATGTCTGCCAGCAGTAAGGATGATCACCTGCAGGTTCACGGTGGGGAAATCAACATGAATGCATTAGACAACAAATATCAATCATTCCTTGATCTATTGTCTACTTTTTTAACTTCTGACTTTACAATGCCTCGATGTCTTGATTCATTTCTTTTTTCCCTACTCCTGTTTTCCTTTCCCTAAATACTCATTTTAAGTTATCTAATCTAATGGAATGGATGTGTGTGTGTGTGTGTGTGTGTGTGTGTGTGTGTGTGTGTGTGTGTGTGTGTGTGTGTGTGTGTGTGTGTGTGTGTGTGTGTGTGTGTGTGTGTGTGTGTGTGTGTGTGTGTGTGTGTGTGTGTGTGTGTGTGTGTGTGTGTGTGTGTGTGTGTGTGTGTGTGTGTGTGTGTGTGTGCCTCAGGGCTTTCCTCCCCATTTAGTAAGAGATGTCACACACACCCCAAAAATAGCCAGATACGCAGCCAACTAGTGATGACGATCCAGTAATGAAGTAATGAGGTCACGCATCCTCTGGTCTGGTTTCGGGGGTGTTGTAGGAGGGCTGCTGAGGCATTGCAGCAATATAGACTTCTTCTGGGCCATAAGGGATGGGGTGTGCCACAAGCTCCGCTCACCATCTAGCTCTAGGACTTAAAGGGTGTTGAGCGGCCATTGCTGAACACTGTGAAGTACTATTCCATGCCTGTTATTTGCTGTTGGTTAATCTCTGGCGGCAGTCGCTCACATGATGGAATTGGACTTGCGTCAGCAGTTAGCAGAAATCCTCCGCAGAATGAAGCCTTTCCTTTTACTATACTAAGCCCTTCACTGTCACCGCCCAGAACTGTTTTCCAGAAGGTTTATTTTTTCCCCTTTGGATTATAAACTTCTGATTGCAAACACAAATTGGCGCTTGTTGCCCAGACCATAAATAATTCGATAGCACGAATTTCACATTCTGCAGTCTGAGCGGTAAAGTCATCACGGTTAACTAGAATGAACTGGCGACAAGGCATTTTAACTACCCATTCCTGCGTATTTGTGTTGGGAGGTGAGCTTGGCGATGAAACAAATTGTCACGTCAGTAATTTAGAGCTTATGTTTTTGCGAATTACTTTTGTAGCTCCCATCTTGAAAGGATATTATCGCATCCCTTTGGCTTGATGCGCTCGCTCTGTGGTCAGCATTGAAATGTGTTCTTTATCTCAGTGCATCTCCCAGGGTTAGATGTCAAGTAATCCTGTGTAAAAGTGGGAAAGAAATAGATAGAGTTACTCGGAGAAGTACAGAGCATTGTTAGGCTGTGTGCTTTGCTAATGGCCTGCTGCCGTCTCTGGGGTATAGTTCGGTCAGAAATTATTTTTTAAAAAGTTACTCAGGATATCCCCCCCCCCTCCCTGGAGTGCGGTTACACGCACTATGCACCACTCCCGGCTTCTGGTGCAAGGTGATCGCAATACAAGGTTTCGAGTTATTATTTGTGGTTTACTTTAAAATTCCAAGTTTGTTGATGGTACTTTTTAGCACAATAATACATTTTCCCTTAAAAAAAAAGAAGTCATTGTATTAAAGAGAACCCGAGGTGTGTTTAAAGAATGTTATCTGCATACAGAGGCTGGATCTGCCTATACAGCCCAGCCTCTGTTGCTATCCCAAACCCCACTAAGGTCCCCCTGCACTCTGCAATCCCTCATAAATCACAGCCGTGCTGTGAGGCTGTATTTACATCTGTAGTGTCAGTCTCAGCTGCTCCCCGCCTCCTGCATAGCTTCGGTCCCTGCCCCCGTCCCTTTCCTCCAATCAGCAGGGAGGGAAGGGATGCAGGCGGGGACTGGAGGTTCTGCAGGAGGCGGGGAGAGCAGCAGACTGACACTATAGAGATAAACATAGCCAGCTCCGACAAGCTGTTTGTTAGCAGCGTGGCTGTGATTTATGAGGGATTGCAGAGTGCAGGGGGACCTTAGGGGGGTTTGGGATAGCAAGAGAGGCTGGGCTGTATAGGCAGATCCAGCCGCTGTATGCAGATAATATTCTTGAAACCCACCTCGGGTTCTCTTTAAAGTTCGCAAACCTTATATGCAAAGTTTATTGACATATGATCTCCCAGAATGCCTCTTATTCTTCCCCTCTACCTGGTATTTTTGGCCCCGCTCACTTTGCACGTGTTGTCGTCCGGATTTGGGGAACGTGTGCAGGAGGCAGACGGGCACGACATCAGAAGTGCATAGACTGCACTATTTGATGTTCACACTGCATGCGTTGCGGACCACTGCGGTCCGCGAACGCATGCTGCACGCATTTTTTGCCCAAACGCATGGCTGTCCCATTCACTACAGTGTATGGGAGTCAGCTATGCAACACATGCAAAAGCAGATGGCGTGCGTTCGTTTGCGCTCCGATCGCGCAGCCATCTGCATTTGATAATGTGAACGAGGCCTTATGTGCGTTTCACAATCATATTTGCTTTCTAGTGGTATGAAACTGAACATCTCCTCTTTGTTCTACAATATTATTTATAGCATACAATCTAATGCCACAAAAAAACACAGCACTTTGTTCTTCAGTGGAAAGCTCCGTGCTTCAGTGGGCAGCTTCTGGCTTCATGGGATGAGGTGATAACGTTATATTTTGTTTACACTCCTTTGTCAAATACGTTTAATAAAAATGAGCAAACTGACGAAACTGATCTGTACTGAGCTGAGAAGCAGAAAGAGCCGTGATCACTTTAGATAGATTTTAATATATAAATACAGCTAAATATAACAGCTATGCAATAAAATGCAAGGGCAGCTTAACTGTACTTTAGGAATTTGTAATTTGTAACAGACAATATTACTTGTGCACAAAAGCAAATATGATAACCAGGTCAGTTTCTAGTCTAAAATACACCCAGGGCGAGGGTTAAAATTGCCCCCCCCCTCCCCGCGAAGCCAGGTATACATGTCTGCAGTGTAGGTTAGCCAGGTCTAGTTGCACTCAGTATAGGTAGCCATGTATAGGTCCCCCCAGTATAGGTAGCCAGGCATAGGTGCCCCAGTATAGGTTAGCCAGGTAGGTGCCTCCAGTATAGGTAGCCGGTATAGTTGCCCCCAGTATAAGTTAGATAGGCAGGTGCCCCCGGTATAGGTTAAATAGGTAGGTGCCCCTAATATAGGGAGTCAAAATAGTTGCCCCCATCCTAGGTTAAATAGGTAGGTGCCCCCAGTATAGGTTAGTTAGGTATGTGCCTCCAATATAGGTAGCCAGTATAGTTGCCACCAGTATAAGCTAGGTAGGTAGGTGCCCCCAATACAGGTTAGATAGGTAGATGCCCCCCAGTATAGGTTAGATTAGGTAGGTGCCCCCCAGTATAGGTTAGATTAGGACAACTTGAAGAAGGGTAGGCCGGCACTCAGAGTAAACTGTGATGGCAATATTGACAGCTGTATGACTCCAGCAAGAACTACGTGCTCAAGACAGAAGTGAAGACATGGCATCAAACACATGGGAGGAAGCAGTTGTGATGTCTGGCACTGTAGTTTAATAAATCAGCAGCAAGTGTACAGCAGTGACAAACAAACGTCCATGAAAAACATGAGTAGATGGTACAAGATGTGGCTATGACGCCAACGAACTTGAACTCGCTATGAACGAGGCCTTGAAAAAAGATAGATCCGATCTGTTTACAAGGGGATACAACTCTAGGCGACCGAAAAATGTTTCGGGGGTCTTCACTTTTGGTTTCTCACCAATGGAGAGAGAGATCAAGAGAGTGATGATCAGAAACTGGCCCATCTTGCTTCAGGATCCAGTTCTTAAAGAATGTTTACCATCAAAACCCTTGGTTACTTTCAAAAGAGCACCTACTATTGGCGATCTCCTTGTCCATAGCGACTTTCGCGAAAATCCACGCCACACATGGCTGGACGATGCAGCTACCACAGGTAATTATCGGTGTGGGGCATGCAAAGCATGCCCACACATGAGGACCGGCAAAGTTTATCAATTGGGTCCCGTTCAATTTAAAGTCCCATTTTTTGCAACCTGTAGGACTAGCTATGTCGTCTATGCCCTTTGGTGTCCATGCCAACGTTTCTACGCTGACATGACTACCAGAATGGTGAAGGACAGGATTCTGGAGCATATCCGCCTGCTGCCGAAAGGCAAGGGATGCCCCAGAGTGGTGGAACACATGGCTACTGCCCATGGCTCCGACCCGAGTCTCTTGTCATTCGCATGCGTGGACCAATGTAATCTTCCACGGAGAGGAGGCAATAGGAAGAAATTGCTCCTCAGGTTGGAATCTAAGTGGATTTTCAAAACAGACGCTATGGGCCCCTTGGGCCTTAATGATTATGTAGACATGGCCTGCTATCTTGAACCTTAAGGGTGTTTGTATAAGATGCCCTGCCTCTACCACCCCTGCCCATGCCTTGTTTTCACATGACCATTTTTGATTCTTTTTCTGCTTTTTACATAAGTTGAACCATTTTTCTATATTAATACATTTTCGCCATTAATATATTATATGATTAAAGTATTTTAACTTTTATTACCATGGCCATTTGATATATGCATGGGCAGGTAGACCCTTATCATGTTACTACCTCTAAGGGTGATCTAATTCCAGTTCCACTTCCCCACCCTCACTCTCTATGAGTCTCTACTCTTAGGACCCGTGTCCCGCTCACCACCCCTTTACCCTCTTCCTCACTTTTACACCCTTCCCTTCCTCACTTCTTCCCCCCCTTCTTTCCCTCCTTTTTCCCCCTTCCCCCCCCCCCCCCCCCCCTCCTACCCTACCTGGGACTACTTGTCAGATGCTTTATATAGCACCTGTTTGAGCAGCAATGCCTTTAGCTAATAAGCTTATGTAGGGGCAATAGACCCCACTTAAGGCACTTAACACATATGGCCCTGTCGACTTCTAGCCCCCCGAGTGCGACCCCGGCTGCTGGACGTCTTCGCCCTATAGCCTCTGTTGCTGCACCGGAGGGCGGATTCCGTCTAGGACTATGGTTGTTGTTATGGAGGTTCCATGGCAACCAGAGCGTGCACGCTCACACCCGCCCTCTCGTCCCTGGGTGGCTGTTGATGCTTGCGCCGCCTCCCGCGTGACTTAGGGGCGGGAGGTGTTGCCATGGTTGCACCTCCCCGCTTTGGTTACAATGCGCATTCAGACAGCGCATACCTACGTACAGCGCTGTCATACAGCGCAGCCTGCTCTGACCAACCAAGTGGCCCCACGTCATAGGGCGTCCGGGCGGGATCCTACACGGAAGTAGGCTATTTTAATGGCCTCCTCACTCCAGTATTTGTGCACGTCAGGCCTCCGAGGAAGATAGGCTCACCCCAAACGAAACGGTCGTAAGGCCGTGCACCCACTGGCGCCCACAGTGCCTCCCACCTCCAGCATAGAGCACGATAAGTACCACATCTTGTACCATCTACTCATGTTTTTCATGGACGTTTGTTTGTCACTGCTGTACACTTGCTGCTGATTTATTAAACTACAGTGCCAGACATCACAACTGCTTCCTCCCATAGGTTAGATTAGGTCGGTGCCCCCCAGTGTGGTTAGATTAGGTAGGTGCCCCCCAGTGTGGTTAGATTAGGTAGGTGCCCCCCAGCATAGGTTAGATTAGGTAGGTGCCCCCCAGTATAGGTTAGATTAGGTAGGTGCCCCCCTGTATAGGTTAGATAGGTAGCTTCCCCCCAGTATAGGTTAGATTAGGTAGGTGCCCCCCCAGTATAGGTTAGATTAGGTAGTTGCCCCCCCAGTATAGTTTAGATAGGTAGCTGCCCCCCAGTATAGGTTAGATTAGGTAGGTGCTCCCCAGTATAGGTTAAATAGGAAGCTGTTCCCCCATAATGTAGGGGGGAGCCCCAGCCGCGGGGAGGGCAGCCCGACCTCTCCCTTCCTCTCCTCTCCGGGCGCCCTCCGTGCTCCCCCCTCCGAGTCTGACTGCACAGGAAGCGCTGCTGTGTACAGAGCGCATTAGCGCAACTCCCCTCCCTCCCTGGTTCCAATTGCCGCCGGTCTCCTCTTCTGTCTTCTCCTCATAGCCGCTGACACGCTGCTTCCGGGTAAACCGGAAGCAGCGTGTGTATGATCAGCTATGAAGAAAAGAGGAGACCGGCGGCGATTGGAACCAGGGAGGGAGGTGAGTTGCGCTAATGCGCTCTGTACACAGCAGCGCTTCCTGTGCAGTCAGACTCGGAGGGGGGAGCACGGAGGGCGCCCGGAGAGGAGAGGGAGGGAGAGGTCGGGCTGCCCTCCCCGCGGCTGCGGCTCCCCCCTCCGTTACTGCGCCCACAGTCCTTCGGCGCCCAGGGCGCCCGCACGGCCCTGGAAACGGGCCTGATGATAACTGTATGGGTAATGAAAAGCAGGAAAACACATCTTTAGGGGAATGCGATTTAAGAGTTTACTCTCATTTTAATGATCACCAGGCAAACTTGGACTTTAGACTGTAGATTGACTTACAGTATTTGTACATTTGCTTATACTTTAACCTCTCTGGCGGTATGATTCTTTCCTGATTTTAGGGTCTAAGAGCGGTACAATATTTTCATTTGCTTTTAGATCCTAAAAGCAAGAAAAAAATCATACCATGAGAGAGCCTGGAGCAGCCCCTGCACTTACTCACCTGTTCTCGCTCCATCCTCCAGGTGGCGCTGTAGCCCTATAGTGAGATTGCCGGCTGTTGTCATGATCACAGTTGGCGATCTGACCAGGGGGATGCAGAGCCTCCGTGGACAGGAAGAGGGATGGCCGCTAGTGTCTGGATCGCCTGGGAAGTGAGTGAAATTGCCCGCTGTGCGCTATGCTCTGCATGGACCTCCCGGCGGCTACCACGAGTGTAGCTCAGGATTACTGCTCTGAGCTGTGGTTTTCCACCCCAAGTCTAGCTTGTGGTTACTGCTGACGTCACAAATGCGTCTTTCCGTTGTCCCTCTGCTCATTTGAAAACACTTACCTGGGGCTCCGACCCGCCGTTTCCTGCCGCTGTCACCGGGCAATTATTAGTTTGACAAGACGAATAAAGTGCGCTGCCGCTCGCGTCATCGGAAGCTTACTGCGCAGGTGCAGTACAAGGTTTTCTTGTACTGCGTCTGCACAGTAAGCTTCCAATGACGCGGGTGGGAGCGAGCAGGCGCGCGGCCATAGTTTGACGGCATGCCGTGCTAGACCGGGGCCGGCGGCGGAGAACGGCGGATCGGAGGAGGACGGCGTGGGACTTTACTGCTACAGGGGGCTGATAGAAGCCCCAGGTAAGTGGCGGTTTTTATCCTCAGCACCCGCCGTCAGAACTCCTTTAAACAGAGAGATGGAGCTGTCCTAATCTGTTGAGGTAAGGAGTTCCATAATGTAGGAGCAGCATGACAGAAGTCTCTGGGACCAAATGTTTTTAGGTGGACTCTGGGTACGACTAGATTATTAGAACATATAGATCTGAGATTACAGGGAGTGCTAAGCAGCTGAAGCATTTCTCTCAAGTATCCAGTGGCCCAGATTATGAAGTGACTTAAATGTCAGTAGGCCGATATTGAATAGGATCCTCCATTCTATAGGTAGCCAGTGAAGGGAGTGCAGGACTGGCGTTATGCGGCAGTGACAGGGTTGGTTGGTTAACAGTCTGGCAGCAGTATTCTGTATCAGCTCTAGGAGGTACAAGTCCTGTTTTGAAAGGCCAGTGTAGAGAGTAGAGTTGGGCCGAACGGTTCGCCTGCGAACGGTTCCATGCGAACTTCCGTGGTTCGCGTCCCGCAGGCGAACCTTTGCGGAAGTTCGGTTCGCCCCATAATGCACATGGAGGGTCAACTTTGACCCTCTACATCACAGTCAGCAGGCCCAGTGTAGCCAATTAGGCTACACTAGCCCCTGGAGCCCCACCCCCCCTTATATAAGGCAGGCAGCGGCGGCCATTACGGTCACTCGTGTGCTGCCTGCGTTAGTGAGAGTAGGGCGAGCTGCTGCAGACTGTCTCTCAGGGAAAGATTAGTTAGGCTTAACTTGTTCCTGTCTGGCTGCATACCTGTTCTGTGAACCCACCACTGCATACCTGTGCTGTGAACCCACCACTGCATACCTGTGCTGTGAACCCACCACTGCATACCTGTGCTGTGAACCCACCACTGCATACCTGTGCTGTGAACCCACCACTGCATACCTGTGCTGTGAACCCACCACTGCATACCTGTGCTGTGAACCCACCACTGCATACCTGTGCTGTGAACCCACCACTGCATACCTGTGCTGTGAACCCACCACTGCATACCTGTTCAGTGAACCTGCCACTGCATACCTGTTCTGTTCAGTGGACCCGCCACTGTATACCTGTTCATTGAACCCACCACTGCATACCTGTGCTGTGAACCCACCACTGCATACCTGTTCTGTGAACCCACCACTGCATACCTGTTCAGTGAACCCGCCACTGCATACCTGTTCTGTTCAGTGGACCCGCCACTGTATACCTGTTCTGTTCAGTGGACCCGCCACTGTATACCTGTTCAGTGAACCCGCAACTGCATACCTGTTCTGTTCAGTGGACCCGCCCCTGTATACCTGTTCAGTGAACCCGCCACTGCATACCTGTTCTGTTCAGTGGACCCGCCACTGTATACCTGTTCTGTTCAGTGGACCCGCCACTGTATACCTGTTCAGTGAACCCGCAACTGCATACCTGTTCTGTTCAGTGGACCCGCCACTGTATACCTGTTCAGTGAACCCGCCACTGCATACCTGTTGTGTTCAGTGAACCTGCCACTGCATACCTGTTCTGTGAACCCGCCACTGTATACCTGTTCTGTTTAGTGAACCCGCCACTGTATACCTGTTCTGTTTAGTGAACCCGCCACTGCATACCTGTTCTGTTCAGTGGACCCGCCACTGTATACCTGTTCAGTGAACCCGCCACTGCATACCTGTTGTGTTCAGTGAACCTGCCACTGCATACCTGTTCTGTGAACCCGCCACTGTATACCTGTTCTGTTTAGTGAACCCGCCACTCTATACCTGTTCTGTTTAGTGAACGCGCCACTGCATACCTGTTCTGTTCAGTGGACCCGCCACTGCATACCTGTTCTGTTCAGTGGACCGCCACTGTATACCTCTTCAGTGAACCCGCCACTGCATACCTGTTGTGTTCAGTGAACCTGCCACTGCATACCTGTTCTGTGAACCCGCCACTGTATACCTGTTCTGTTCAGTGAACCCACCGCATCAGTGCGCATACCTGTGCAGTTAAGTGAACCCACCTACCTACGTGAGTGCACGCAGTGTGATATACCACTCCGTGCATACCCGATATGGACAAAACAGGTAGAGGAAGAGGTAGAGCCAGAGGAAGGCCACCCGGCAGGTCTGCGCGAGGTCGTGTAAATGTAATTTCGTGTGGACCTGGCCCACAGTACAGTGCTCGGAAGAAGGCACGTCCCATCACCTCCCAAGATTGTCAGGACGTGGTTGAGTATTTAGCGACACAGAACTCCTCATCTTGCTCAGCCACCAGCGCTACTACTAGCACCACTTCCGCTGCATTTGACACTTCGCAAGAATTATTTAGTGGTGAAATCACTGATGCACAGCCATTGTTGTTACAGCCAGATGAATTTTCACCAGCTCATATGTCTGAGTTACGCGGCAACACTATGGATGTAACGTGTCAGGAGGATGAAGGACCTACTGATGGTGCAAGTTTGGATTTGTCTGAGGCAAGCGAAGCTGGGCAGGATGACTACGATGATGACGGTAATAGGGATCCTCTGTATGTTCCCAATAGAGGAGATGAAGAGGGGGACAGTTCAGAGGGGGAGTCAGAGAGTAGTAGGAGGAGAGAAGTTGCTGAAAGAAGCTGGGGCAGCTCTTCGTCAGAAACAGCTGGTGGCAGAGTCCAGCACCATGTAGCGCCACCTATGTACAGCCAGCCAACTTGCACTTCAGCATCAGCTGCTGAGGTCCCCATAGTGCCCACATCCCAGGGTGGCTCAGCGGTGTGGAAATTTTTTAATGTGTGTGCCTCAGATCGGACCAAAGCCATCTGTTCGCTCTGCCAACAAAAATTGAGCCGTGGAAAGGCCAACACTCACGTAGGGACAAGTGCCTTACGAAGGCACCTGGAGAAAAGGCACAAACAGCAATGGGATGGCCACCTGAGCAAAAGCAGCAGCAGCACACAAAAGCAAAGCCACCCTCCTTCTCCTCTTCCTCCTCCATCAGGTGCATTATCTGCTTCTGCCGCTTTCTCCCTTCCACCTTCACAGGCACCCTCCTCCACTCCGCCTCTGCCCTTGAGTGCTTCCTGCTCCTCTGCCCACAGCAGCAGTCAGGTGTCCGTGAAGGAAATGTTTGAGCGGAAGAAGCCAATTTCGGCCAGTCACCCCCTTGCCCGGCGTCTGACAGCTGGCATGGCGGAACTGTTAGCTCGGCAGCTGTTACCATACCGGCTGGTGGACTCTGAGGCCTTCCGTAAATTTGTGGCCATCGGAACACCGCAGTGGAAGATGCCAGGCCGCACTTATTTTTCGAGAAAGGCCATACCCCAACTGCGCCGTGAAGTTGAGAGGCAAGTGGTGTCATCTCTTGCGAAGAGCGTTGGGTCAAGGGTACACCTGACCACGGATGCCTGGTCTGCCAAGCACGGGCAGGGCCGGTACATTACCTACACAGCCCATTGGGTGAACCTGGTGGTGAACGATGGCAAGCAGGGCGCAGCGGACCAAATTGTGACACCTCCACGGCTTGCAGGCAGGCCTCCTGCCACCTCCTCTCCTCCTGCTACATGCTCTTCGCTGTCCTCCTCCTTGGCTGAGTGGCAGTTCTCCTCTCCAGCTACACAGCCCCAGCTCCGCAGGGCCTATGCTGCATGCCAGGTACGACGCTGTCACGCCATCTTAGACATGTCTTGTCTCAAAGCGGAGAGTCACACTGGAGCAGCTCTCCTGGCTGCTCTTAAGAAACAGGTGGATGAGTGGCTGACCCCGCACCACCTGGAGATAGGCAACGTGGTGTGCGACAACGGCAGCAATCTGCTTGCCGCTTTGCATATGGGGAAGCTGATACACATACCCTGCATGGCACATGTCATGAATCTAGTGGTTCAAAGATTTGTGGCAAAGTACCCTGGCTTAGCGAATGTCCTGAAGCAGGCCAGGAAGTTCTGTGGGCATTTGAGGCGGTCTTACACAGCCATGGCACTCTTTGCGGAAATTCAGCGCAAAAACAACATGCCGGTGAGACGCCTCATTTACGATAGCCCGACTCGCTGGAACTCGACCCTGCTCATGTTCTCCCGCCTGCTAGAACAGAAGAAAGCCGTGACCCACTACCTCTACAACTACAGTAGAATGAAACAGTCTGGGAAGATGGGGATGTTCTGGCCCGACAACTGGACACTGATGGAAAATGCATGCAGGCTCATGCGGCCGTTTGAGGAGGTGACCAACCTGGTGAGCCGCAGTGAGGGCACCATCAGCGACTTAATTCCCTACACTTACTTCTTGGAGCGTGCTGTGCGTAGAGTGGCGGATGAAGCTGTGAATGAACGTGACCAGGAACCGTTACGGCAGGAACAGGCATGGGACCAATTTTCATCAGACCCAGCTGTTTCCTCAACACCTGCGGCAGCACAGAGGGGGGAGGAGGAGGAAGAAGAGAAGTCGTGTGCAGAAGACGAGTCAGACTCAGAGGATGATGAGCAAGGTGTTTCTTTGGGGGAGGAGGAGGAGGAGGGGACAGCGGCAGGAGAACAACCTCAGCAGGCATCGCAAGGGGCTTGTGCTGCTCAACCTTTCCGTGGTATTGTTCGTCTCTGGGGGGAGGAGGTTGACTTACCTGACGTCACTGAGGAAGAGCAAGAGGAGATGGAGGGTACTGGATCCGACTTTGTGCAGATGTCATCTTTTATGCTGTCCTGCCTGTTGAGGGACCCCCGTATAAAAAACCTCAAGGGGAATGAGCTGTACTGGGTGGCCACACTACTAGACCCTCGGTACAGGCACAAAGTGGCGGACCTGTTACCAACTCACCGGAAGGTGGAAAGGATGCAGCACATGCAGAACCAGCTGTCAACTATGCTTTACAATGCCTTTAAGGGTGATGTGACGGCACAACGCCAGCAAGGTACCACTGCCACTAATCCTCCTCCCGTGTCCACGCAGTCAAAGACAGGACGCTCCAGCGATCTCATGGTGATGTCGGACATGCGGACGTTCTTTAGTCCAACGCCTCGCCGTAGCCCTTCCGGATCCACCCTCCACCAACACCTGGAACGGCAGGTAGCCGACTACCTGGCCTTAAGTGTGGATGTAGACGCTGCTGTGAACAGCGATGAGGAACCCTTGAACTACTGGGTGCGCAGGCTTGACCTGTGGCCAGAGCTGTCCCAATTTGCCATTCAACTTCTCTCCTGCCCTGCCGCAAGCGTCCTGTCAGAAAGGACCTTCAGCGCAGCTGGAGGCATTGTCACAGAGAAGAGAAGTCGCCTAAGTCACAAAAGTGTTAAGTACCTCACCTTTATCAAAATGAATGAGGCATGGATCCCGGAGGGCTGCTGCCCGCCCCAAGACTAAGTCAGTCCCCGCACACACAGCATCTCTGCCTGCACGCCGTGTGACTGGCTGCCTGGCCTGCCCCAAGAAGACTAAGTCGCTCCCAGTCCCTCCACACAGCATGTCTGCCTGCAGGCCGCTTGACTACCTTCTCCGCCACCACCAACAGGGTCCGGGACTCCAGGCGGATTGCTGAATTTTTTAGGCCGCTGCTAGCAGCGGCCGCTGTAATAATTTTTCGGGTGCGTGTACATGACTGCCTAATTTTTCTGGCTGCACTGCGGGCAGCTGCAACAACAAAAGAAAAGGCATGTACATGCGCCCATTCCCCTTCGTGATCATTACCTTGCCGTGGTGAAGGGGCTTGCGTATCACAATGAAGCAATGACCGGCGCCTAGATGAGTGTCTCGGGGGGCACACCCACGATAATAAGGTCGTTGCCTCATTGTGGTCAGACCAAATTTGATCAGCTGGACAGTCACTGTTCTGTCATTCAGCTACATCAGCCAGGCGACCATATGGGCTGTAAAGCCACCAAAACCTGCACTCTCGCCATGGTGCGCACCAGTCCAGCACGGCCGTCACTACACAAACAGCTGTTTGCGCTGCGTTACACGGTGAGTTTGGTGTGTCAGTGTGAAGCAGTACCTTAATTACACTACCTGATTGATGTATACACATGCAAGATGTTTGAAAGCACTTTAGGCCTGTCATTTAGCATTCAATGTGATTTCTGCCCTTAAAACGCTGCTTTGCGTCAAATCCAGATTTTTCCCGGGGACTTTTGGCATGTATCCCACTCCGCCATGCCCCCCTCCAGGTGTTAGACCCCTTGAAACATCTTTTCCATCACTTTTGTGGCCAGCATAATTATTATTTTTTTTCAAAGTTCGCATCCCCATTGAAGTCTATTGCGGTTCGCGAACTTTAACGCGAACCGAACCTTCCGCGGAAGTTCGCGAACCTAAAATCGGAGGTTCGGACCAACTCTAGTAGAGAGCATTGCAATACTCCAGTCAGGATGTAATGAAGGCATGAACTAAGGTTGGGAGATCTTCTGGCGGATGAGGGGCTTGATTTTTGTGATGTCCTTTAGGTGAAAATAGGATGATTTCACCACAGCAGAGATGTGAGTTCTGAAGGTAAGTTCCCCATCAATTAGAACTCCCAGGCTCAGAACTGCATAGATCTGTTCCTCCTATTCCAAGTGGTGAAAACTGCGATTGAAGTTGTTTTGTTGTCATGCATAATGACTGCGAGGGAGTAGGATGACTACAGGATTCTGGAAGAAGCTAAAGGTACGGTAATTTAAATTGGCTACCTTAAGTTCCCTTTAAAATAATTTATTTGGCATCGGCAGACCTGAAAACTTTATACAGGTAGTCCCCGGGTTACGAATGCCCGACTTACGAACGGCGCGCCGATACGAACGCCCGCCGCGATGACGTCACACAGCCCGGGGACTACCTCTTGTGCCCCCTTTCCTAATGCAGCGGAAGGCACAACAAGTCTCACCTCTTCCATGGCGGCTCCGGGCCAATCAGCGGCGTCCTCTCACCCCTCAATGTTCCTCCCAGCGGTTTCCCTAGCGCCGCGTAATGACGCAATCAAGAAGAGCCCCACGGCTCCTTCTGATCGCATCATTACGCGACACTACTAGTGAAGCCGCTGGGAGGAATGGTGAAGGGAGAGAGGACGTCGCTGATTGGCCCGGAGCCTTCATGGATGAGGTGAGACTTGTAGTGGCTTCTGCTGCGCATACTCTGCATTAGGGGGCACGAGACGGCACAAGGAGACACAGAGGGGGGCAGAGATGACCCGGGGGGGGGGGGGGCACTGGAAGCACAGTGGACAGAGAAGGCACAGTGATCCGACTTAAGGACGGAGTCAGGTTAAGAACAAGCCTGCAGTTCCTATCTCGTTCGTTAACTGACTTTTTGATGGGCACTTGTCCCAGATGTTAATGGGTTTGCTTTGCAATAAAGTGCTATTTAAACCCTGGCCCAGAATAGCTGTTGGAGCAGACAGCATCTAGCAGTTGCTGTGATTGAGGTGCCTGGGCAGAGAAGCTGTCTTATAAAATCTAGGAGTAAGCGACGTAGAGGTGTGACTGTAACCAACCAATCAGATTCTGGGCTTCATAATATCAGCTGAAGAAAGCTGAATGGGCTGACCATCAGAGTTTTTGTAAAGCAGTAACATGTACTGTAATCATGCAGTATGTGGACAGAATTGTACTGCCTTCCTCCCATGGCATGTAAACAGTCTATTCGGTATATACAGTCGAGGAAATAATTATTTGACCCCTCACTGATTTTGTAAGTTTGTCCAATGACAAAGAAATGAAAAGTCTCAGAACAGTATCATTTCAATGGTAGGTTTATTTTAACAGTGGCAGATAGCACATCAAAAGGAAAATCAAAAAAATAACCTTAAATAAAAGATAGCAACTGATTTGCATTTCATTGAGTGAAATAAGTTTTTGAACCCCTACCAACCATTAAGAGTTCTGGCTCCCACAGAGTAGTTAGACACTTCTACTCAATTAGTCACCCTCATTAAGGACACCTGTCTTAACTAGTCACCTGTATAAAAGACACTTGTCCACATAATCAATCAATCAAGCAGACTCCAAACTCTCCAACATGGGAAAGACCAAAGAGCTGTCCAAGGATGTCGGAGACAAAATTGTAGACCTGCACAAGGCTGGAATGGGCTACAAAACCATTAGCAAGAAGCTGGGAGAGAAGGTGACAACTCTTGGTGCGATTGTTCGAAAATGGAAGGAGCACAAAATGACCATCAATCGACCTCGCTCTGGGGCTCCACGCAAGATCTCACCTCGTGGGGTGTCAATGGTTCTGAGAAAGGTGAAAAAGCATCCTAGAACTACACGGGAGAAGTTAGTGAATGACCTCAAATTAGCAGGGACCACAGTCACCAAGAAAACCATTGGAAACACATTACACCGCAAGGGATTAAAATCCTGCAGGGCTCGCAAGGTCCCCCTGCTCAAGAAGGCACATGTGCAGGCCCGTCTGAAGTTTGCCAATAAACACCTAAATGATTCTGTGAGTGACTGGGAGAAGGTGCTGTGGTCTGATGAGACCAAAATAGAGCTCTTTGGCATTAACTCAACTCGCTATGTTTGGAGGAAGAAAAATGCTGCCTATGACCCCCAGAACACTGTCCCCACCATCAAGCATGGGAGTGGAAACATTTTGCTTTGGGGGTGTTTTTCTGCTAAGGGCACAGGACAACACCGCCGGAGGCTGCTGCTCAGGCCCTGCTGGGCCGATTTTCTTCAAATAAAAAGCAGCACACGCAGCCGGCACTTTGCCAGCCGCGTGTGCTGCCTGATCGCCGCCGCTCTGCGGCGATCCGCCGCGAGCAGCGGCAAAAGAGGGTCCCCCCAGCCGCCCGAGCCCTGCGCAGCTGGACCAATCAGTTCCGGCCAGCGCTAAGGGCTGGTTCGGAGGCGGCTGACGTCCATGACGTCACTCCGCTCGTCGCCTTGGCGACGAGGAAAGCCAAACAAGGAAGGCCGCTCATTGCGGCCTTCCTTGTTTATTCTGGGCGCCGGAGGCGACCGGAAGAACGCCTCCGGAGCGCCCTCTAGTGGGCTTTCATGCAGCCAACTTTCAGTTGGCTGCATGAAATAGTTTTTTTTTAATTAAAAAAAAACCCTCCCGCAGCCTCCCTGGCGATCTCAATAGAACGCCGGGGAGGTTAAGGTCATGGAGTGGCCTAGTCAGTCTCCGGACCTTAATCCAATAGAAAGCCTATGGAGGGAGCTCAAGCTCAGAGTTGCACAGAGACAGCCTCGAAAACTTAGGGATTTAGAGATGATCTGCAAAGAGGAGTGGACCAACATTCCTCCTAAAATGTGTGCAAACTTGGTCATCAATTACAAGAAACGTTTGACCTCTGTGCTTGCAAACAAGGGTTTTTCCACTAAGTATTAAGTCTTTTATTGTTAGAGGGTTCAAAAACGTATTTCACTCAATGCAATGCAAATCAGTTGCTATATTTTATTTAAGGTTATTTTTTCGATTTTCCTTTTGATGTGCTATCTGCCACTGTTAAAATAAACCTACCATTGAAATGATACTGTTCTGAGACTTTTCATTTCTTTGTCATTGGACAAACTTACAAAATCAGTGAGGGGTCAAATAATTATTTCCTCCACTGTATATCTTTACGTATACTAAAGCGAAATTAAAATCTGGCATGAGATACAATAAAAACTTTTATTACCTATAAAGTTATCCTATTTGCATTTGTCCAGGGTAATGCCATATGTTTTAGAACCACAAGTCCCCCCAGCTCAGAGTACAGCAATGCTAGTAGTTGACATAACATGGAGAAGCAAACTCAGTGCTGTTTACTCAGTGGGGCCTTCCTCCCATCGCTGCATTAGGTTTTTTTTTGGTGATGCAGTGTTAAGGTGCGCGCGCACATTCAGCATTGATTGGTTACTGAATGGCAAGTTTTACCACTTCCAGTTAACGTCAGGGACAACATATTTTGAATACTATGAATATATTGTATAGGTAAGCTCTCCTACTACATTGAAGTGGTAGAATTGCCCGATCACAATTGGATTTGTGTGCGCTCCTTTAGGCTGCTTTCACAATAGGACGTTGCATTTGATGCGACATTAAGGTCGCACAACGCAGCCCTAATGCAACACATGTATACGTCACAGTGCGACGTTAAAGTTGCACGTTAGAAAATGTATTTACTATGGAACAAAAACGGCGCATGCGGAACATTTGAAAAAATGAGAATAAAAACATTACTGAGCGTGTGCAACACGAGTAACGCAGCAGATTCATTGCTAAACGCACAGCATGCAGCACTTTTTAATAACGCTACACGTTACACATTAACGCAACGTGTGCAGTGTGAATGTCGCACAGACTTTCCATTGCTGTGCGTTACTCTGCGGTACAGAATATTATAACGTGTGACTTTAACGTTGCACTGTGAAAGAGCCCTTAAAGAGAACCCGAGGTGGGAATTACTTTTACTATTGGGGCACAGAGGCTGGTTGTGCGCACTAAGACCAGCCTCTGTTGCCCCATCGTGTGTCTCCATGTCCCCCCTGCTCGCCGCTATACCCCCCGCATTGCTGGCGACACGCAGCGTGTCGCCAGCTCAATGTTTACCTTGCGCTGTCAGTCAGCGCTGCTCCCCTGCCTCCTCCGCATCGGCGCACCCGCCCGTGTCCCTTCCCTCCGGCTGATAGGAGGGAAGTGACGCGGCGGGTGGCGCCGATGCGGAGGAGGCGGGGGAGCGGCGCTGACTGACAGCGCAAGGTAAACATTGAGCTGGCGACACAGCCAGCAATGCGGGGGGTATAGCGGCGAGCAGGGGGGACATGGAGGCACACGATGGGGCAACAGAGGCTGGTCTTAGTGCGCACAACCAGCCTCTGTGCCCCAATAGTAAAAGTAATTCCCACCTCGGGTTCTCTTTAATAAGGGTTTCTGATCAATATAGGGATTGATTTTGCAAAGTTTATCATCCGAAAATCGATCCCTTTATCGATCAGGAGCAGTTTAGACCTTTACACACGATACAACTTCCCGTCCGACTACCTGTTGATCAGACAGGAAGTTGTATCGTGTGTACCCAGCATTAGTTGCTGTATCATATCATTATTATGCATACAGTATTAGGGATGGTGTGGAGGCAGAAGGAAATTTCCACTGGGGCCCATGGATTTGCAGCTACACCACTGAGGCAGTGGTCTCACTTGAGTCCATGTAAAACAGCGCATTTCTGCTAACGAAGCTGCAGTGTTGAGAATAGGGACTCGCAGCAGGAAAAAGCACATTACTCCCACTGCAATTGTGCTTTGGGAAGCATGATGTGCCTTTTCCGGTGCATTTTCGCTGTGCAGATAAATGGCTGTGATTTTGGTAAATGTAGCTTCTGCCTGAGACCAAGCATGCACCCAGAGCTATTGGTTAAAGCAGACCTGAACACAGAACTTCCATTCTGCTCTAAAAGATAAGCAACCACATATAACCTTTAACCTCCTTGGCGGTAAGCCCGAGCTACAGTCGGGGCAGAAAACCACAGCTCAAAGCCGTAGCCCCGACCTACACTTGGGATAGCTGCCGGTGGTTCTATGCAAAGCAATGCACGCAGCGGGCGGTTTAACTCACCACCCGGGGGATCCCAACGTCGGCCGCCATTCTTCTTCCTCCTCCGAGGCTCTGCTTCCCCCTGGTGAGATCGCCGTCTGTCATCATAACAGCCGGCTATCTCACTACAGGATTACAGCGCCACCTGGAAGACGGAGGGAAAACTGCAGCGCTGGAGCCCAGGGAGGTAAGTGCTGAGGCTGCTGCAGACTCTCTCTCATGGTATGATTTTTTTTCATGCTTTAAAGGATACCCGAACTGACATTTGACATGATGAGATAGACATGTGTATGTACAGTGCCTAGCCCACAAATAACTATGCTGTGTTCCTTTTTTTCTTTCTCTGCCTGAAAGAGTTAAACATCAGGTATGTAAGTGGCTGACTCAGTCCTGATTCAGACAGGAAGTGACTACAGTGTGACCCTCACTGATGAGATTTTCCCCTTTTTATCGCTTTCTTGCTCCCAGAAGCCATTTTTATGCTAGGAAAGTGTTTTATTGTTGGAATTTCTTATCAGTGAGGGTTACACTGTAGTCACTTCCTGTCTGAGTCAGGACTGAGTCAGCCACTTACATACCTGATATTTAAAGGGAAGGTTCAGGGAGGGTGGGTAAAAAATAAAAATCAATTTCCACTTACCTGGGGCTTCCTCCAGCCCGTGGCAGGCAGGAGGTGCCCTCGCCGCCGCTCCGCAGGCTCCCGGTGGTCTCCGGTGGCCGACCCGACCTGGCCAGGCCGGCTGCCTGATGACGTCAGCGCGCCCGCGTGGGACGCAGAAGAGCCCGTCCTTGGAGCGCAGAAGAGCCCGACCTGGCAGCCGGCCTGGCCAGGTCGGGTCGGCCACCGGAGACCACTGGGAGCCTGCGGAGTGGCGGCGAGGGCACCTCCTGCCTGCCACGGGCTGGAGGAAGCCCCAGGTAAGTGGAAATTGATTTTTATTTTTTACCCACCCTCCCTGAACCTTCCCTTTAACTCTTTCAGGCAGAGAAAGAAAAAAGGGAACACAGCATAGTTATTTGTGTGCTAGGCACTGTACATACACATGTCTATCTCATCATGCCACATGTCAGTTCGGGTATCCTTTAAGGGTCTAAAAGCACATGAAAAAAGTGTACCGCTTTTCGATCCTAAAATCAGAAGGAATCATACTGCCAAGGAGGTTAAAGAAAAACATTTCTTTGCTACAACTGATACAAATCCTGCAATAAATCTGCAGTGTCTATTATGTCTTTCATGGAAGCAGAAGTAGGGTTAACATCTTGTGTTTACAAATTAGCTGCTCTGCTGAGGCAGCCAGCTGACACAGCTGAGAGATCAAGTTACAGCTTGTGATTCATCACAGATGAGGTGGAATTAGACAGGCTAATCTTACTAAATACATACAGGGTGCTTTTCTCTAGGTTTTGATTCCATCCTGTACAAGAGTTCAGGTCCACTTTAAGAGCACACATACAGCCTAAATTTTGCAGAGCAATTTGTTCCATCTTGCACACAGCTGTCACAGGCTTTTTCACTCACCTCAGTGTAAAGTACTTAACACAATCAATTAACTCTGGGGCTTGTGGCAGTAATGTCATAGGGTACGCTATGTTCTCATGGAAAACCACCAGTAGTTTGTAATTATGTCGAAAAAGTCCAGCATGTACCACATGGGAGTCTCCTAGGGCCGGTGCAGTGCAACGTGGGGGAGTCTGCTTTGAAAAATATCCTATGAGATTTACAGATTCTCCTTCCAGTGTCTTATCTGCTTATCAGGCGGTGTATTCCACATAGCCAGGAGTCTGAGATCCCGCAGAATGACCAAATATGGAATTGATGCCTTGATCAAGAAGCCGGATTAATAACAACTTATTTATGACCACCAGAACCGTAACTTATTCCGAGGACTGGAGCCCTTCCCGCTTCCATATCACCACAGTGTAATCCAGTTGTCAGAGTTTGCTACAGAAAAAAAGTCATAAATTAATACTTCCCTTTGAAGTTTTTTCCAAGACGGCCCATTTTTGGAGCAAAGGGCGAGCCGTCTTAGCGTGTTTTTGATAGGAAGTCCTGGAAAACATGTTGAAATGAGGAAAATCGTACAGCATTGGCCTTCTTTTCTGCATATGTTTAGCGCTCCGCACATACTGATGTTACATAATGTTAGAACACTGTGTTCATAATCTAATGAGCCTGACGTTTAGCAGAGCCATCACCAAGATCAAAAAGTCATTGAGAGGACTCTGACGTTAAAGAGAAGTTCAAGTGTAGCTAAAATAAGAAAATGGATATAGAAGGTATTATTGGGATTAGGTGCTTCTGTCTAGCTTTTGTTTTGCTTTTTGCTAGCATAAGCTGTACATTCCTTTATGGCCATAATTTCATAATAAGTGGTCTAACAGAAGCGGTGCGTGGTTTTCTGAGCGCAGGAGAACAAGATGGATGAGGTGATGCTATTAGACGCAAGGAAGAAAAAAATCTATCAAGTGTTGCCAATTGTACCTTGTGCTCCCCATCTGTGTCCTTTGCATGTCAAATTCACATTTGGCGTTCTTGTATATTTATCAGCTGCTTACATTAGCAGTGCAGAAACGTTGTCTATGGACATAAGAGGGTAATAAGAAGAGCAACCTTGATCTGAGTGCCCCAAGGCTGGCTGAGGCTTACGTCCCATTCACACTGGGGTGCTTTTTTTGCAGCATATTAGAAGTGGGACTATCACATATCCTCAAATACAAGTTGACCTCGTGTATAAGTCGTATCCAATATTCAACCCTCTTAAGCTGGAATTTTTTATTGACTCAAGTATAAGTCTACCCAGCAAAGTTAATGGCTGCACTTGGGGCTCAGGTGGGGGTTAATAACTGCACTGCATACAGTATTGCAGCCATTAACCCCCCCCCCCCCCCCCCCCGTCCCTTAAGTGCAGCCTATACCTGATCCAGGCCCCCAAGTGCTGCAATTATTAACTCCCTTTTATGCAGCCCTGTATCCCCCCCCCCCCCCCTTCCTTGTTAATTGTTGTGGCCAGGACTTTCAGACCTGTGTTTTGTTAGCATTTCTTTTCCTCAAATGATCACTTACCACGAAGTACATTGCTGCAAATGGGAATGTCACTATTAGTTCACACATTACTCAGTGTGGTCAGTGTTGCCTGTGACTTGTCTATAACTTATCTGACACCTATACTTTTATGAAGTGAATCGGACCTAAATTTCTAGACTTATTCTCGAGTATATACTCATAAATCACTAACGTACTGCATGTAAAATTGTTAAACCGATTGTGATTTACGTTCCCCGAATGGGAATCACAAAGGGCAATTGCCCAAAAAATGGCCAACAAATCGCTAGGCAAAATTGCAATCACAGGAAGAGGTTAAAGTGGTATGAAACTCAGCATTTCTTCTTCGCTCTAAAATATTATTTACAGCATAAAATCTACAACCACCAAACAAAAATTATAGTAGAACAGCATTCAAACAGTTAAACACTGCACTTCTTCAGTGGGAAGCTCATTACTTTCTGGCTGCATCCGGAGAGGTGATAACGTTATTTTTTGTTTACATTCCTTTGTTAGATACATTTAGTATACACCCAGCAGTGTACCGAAACTGAACTGCTCTGAGCTGAGAAGCAGAGAGAAGTGAGAAATAACTAGAAGATTGTAGTATATAAAAACAGCAGCTATGCAATAAAATGCAATGGCAGCTTTCAGAGCAGATAAACTGTACTTTGGGAGCTTGTAATTTATAAACACACAATATTGTTCACAAAAGCAATTATAGTAACTGAATGGGTAATAAAAAGTAGGAAACACATTTTCATTGAATGTTATGTCAGAGTTTTATCCCACTTTAAGCATAGTTTAATACTTAAAACTCAACTTTTCCTTACCCATATTGGTCAGCCCCAACAGATGATAGTGCTAGTTATTCTAGGTCAAACGTATGAGGAGGCAGGGCCGTGTTTACCATAAGGCACTGTAGGCACGTGCGCACAGGCGCCTAATGAGGATAAGGCAGCTTACGTGCCTCCCTCCCTCTCTCCATTCCTATACAGAGTTCTGAGGGGAGTGAAAATTAATTACTCATCCTACTCTCAGCATTTCACCGATGAGATTTTCCTTCAACTGGGGGAACCTCTATCTACCAAATACTTTGGGTCACCTCTAGCTACTTAATAATGAGGGTACCTCTGGCTACCTAATACTTAAGGGCACCTGTAGCTACCTATGCTGGGCAGGGGAAGTAAAGGAGAAGTGACACCTGGGCCAGTCAGCACACTTGTGGTTTTGTTCAGTGGGGATATTGTAGGTTCATGAAGGCGAAGTTTAGGGTTACAGGACATCTGTGCTTATAGGCTCCTGTAATGTAAATCCAGGACTGTGAGGAGGTACAAGGTTGAGTAGCCATGCTTAACGCAGAACCACACTAGATCTGCTAGGACTTGAAAGCATTACAGCATAGAACTGAAAATGAACACTTCTCAACCTGTTTAATGTCACTATAACTAACATACTGTCCTTAACTTGTAATATATATATTGTCTGCCCTTGTATTGTTTAGTTTGTCTGTTAAACAACTACCAAGTCACATTCCTCGTAAGTGCAAAAGTATTTGGCCAAATAAACTGATTCTGATTTTGAAAACATGAATTACAGTATTTACAGACCACAGATAAAAACAAGGATACCTGGCAAGTCCATATTATCCCCCATTACCTTTATGTATATGCGTTCAGCTTATTACAGACATTTTGACACAGGTTTGCTTTAAGCTATGCGATCAGAAATTCTTTTTTTAAGGGAATTGTTGAATCAAGTCCACACATATAAGCACAGCTCTTAGTGTCATGTCTGGAAAATATTCTTAAAGTGTGAATGTAAATGTATTGCTGGCACAGAGAGCAGACTGGTCTCTCCTCTGCAGTATGTGTAAATATCCACAGGATGCTGCACATGTATTTGGCACAGAAAGCTGCTCTATATTTCCTGGCTTCTAATGCCCTATAAGATGCTCCATCTGTTTTCCTGTTTCTATGGACATCGCTGAAACCTGTGTGGCTTTCCTAATAGGAGAGCGAGCTATGAATCATCCCACTCTGGCTCTGCTGTAATGAGTGCCCGCTATAGTGTACCAGAAGCCGGGGAGCCCAAGTGGAAGAAACAAAAGATTAAAATAGTGGCAGAATTAAAGGAAGAAGTGGGAACTTACCTACCTAAATACTATGCAAGTTTTTTCCTATACCTTCCATTGAGACGGAATCGCCTCAAAAATGGTCCGTACAGCGCTTCTCTGAGCGGATCGGAAACTAACGGCTCAGAAGTGAACTCTGTCATAGAGAATCATTGCACAAGCGTTCTTAGGGCGATTTTGAAAATCGCCCGCATTTGAAAAAAGGACAAAAATGCCCTCGGTGTGAACGAGCCCGTAAAGTGTCATTTTACTCATAAAGATATTGGTAGAAGTTTAGTAAATTAAGGCCTCTTTCACAGTGTGACGTTAGTCGCACGTTAGAAAATGTTTCAACACAGACTAAAGCACAGCAATACTAAAGCTGGCCACTAACGGTCCAATTTCTAGCGAAAAATCGTTCGAGCGATCAGAAATTCTGATCGGACGAAAAATTGTTCACTACACCATCAACTAACCAATCATTGCTTCCTATCTATCACGACCACCAAGAAAATCCAAATTTTCGTTCGACGAAAATTCATTCGGGCGACATTTTTTTTCACTCGTTCATAATCGATTGTGTCCACCAATGGAGATTATTTACAACCAATCCGATCAGAATTTCTGATCGCTCGAACCATTTTTCGCTAGAAATTGGACCGTTAGTGGCCAGCTTAAGTCTGTGCGACATTCACAGTGCACACGTTGCGTGTGTGTGTAACGTGTAGCATTATTAGAAAGTGCTGCATGCTGTGCGTTATACACATTATTAGCTGCATTGGACTGTTGGACTGTTTGCACATGCTCAGTAATGACTTGGAAGCATACTTTTCATTGCCTGTACGCTCTATTGTATGCGACGATAACAGGGCATTAAGTTGCATTGCAACTTTTTGGGGGCGTTGTGTTGTAATTTGCGTTGCGACTTAAACGCAACGTCCTACTGTGAAAGAGGCCTCAAAGTGCAGTCATGTGTGCACACACATGCAGCATCAAATTTTTTTTTTTTTTTAATTGAATGAAGGCTGTCCTGAATTTATCAAACGAGATTCACAATCGCTTCAGAAAAATAAACCATTGAATGCTAAGTAATGCCATGCTGACATTTACCATCTGATGTAAAATCTGTTTCAATTAGCTTCAAAATAAACAGAAATTATCCCTCATGAACTTTTCAGCTCCAAAATGATATAATCGGTGTTTTTTCAGCCAGATAGAAGTGTTTTGCCTTTATTTTCCAAGACAGCTGGTTGAATTTAACCAGTTGTTCCACTGGCTCATTTGCATAGATGAGAGCAATTTTTTTTTTTTACTACTTGCGATGCAGGAAAATGCAGGGACTTAAGATAATTTCTTAGTAGGACTTTTAGGCCTCGTTCACACGTACGTTTTTGTGCGCTTTTCTGAGCGCATTGCACTGTACGTTCTGCAAGGTACTTCCCCATGTAATTTATATGCCTGGGTCACATGTATGTGCTGCGTTGAGTTACAAAAACGTAGTGTTGCATGCATTTCTGTGCGTTGAGCTGTAAAGTGCAGATCAATGCAAATGAATGGATGCATATTTTTAGGGCATAGAACCGCACAGAAATGCATGTGTTTTTTTACCCCTAAATGAAAAAAAAACAAAACACCATTTTCATTTGAAAACAAATCTTTGACAACTGCTGCAGTAAGCAAAACATGCTTAAAAAAAAGTGCACCTCAACGCACTAAAACGCGCACCAACAATGCTTTTTTTAATCATACGCTTTCACACTTTTCTGAACGCACCCAATGTGAATGAGGCCTTACTATATTTACCTATTTTTTTATCCTATCATGTCACATGTTCATTTAGGTGCACTTTTCTCACAATGTACCGGGTTCGGTGAGTAGGGCAACAAAGCCCCCGGCTTACACTAACCACTCTGCCTATGCAGTGTTCACCCCAGAAGTTTTTTCCAGTCGAGTGGCATGAAAAAGTAGATTGGTGGGGTGAGATGAGAGAATGCACGGCCGGTGCTTGTCTGCACAACTCTGCTTACAGCAGAGGAGGAGGTGAGCTGATAACAGCCGGGTGCTCACCAAAACTAGCCGGGTGGAGCACACAGCTAAAATAGCCTGGGGAAAACACTGCTGTGTCCAAGAGATCCAATCGTTGCTGTACACATATTAGATTCTTGACAGAGATTGTCCCAACTGGCCACCTTTGCCGAGAACCATCTGGCAAGTATACATGTGTTCGATCTGATGGTCGATGTATAGTCAGATCCACTATTAGATAGATTCAATTCTGATTGAATCTGATCAGAGGGGGATCTACTGCCTACCATGCACTGCACAGTGATTTCCAATAAATTTTAGCATGACATCTATTGTGTGAGCCCGTGCTGGGTGTTAAATGCTCACCTATCTGCTGGTGTGACTCATGATTTGCTCCTGTGTTCACGTCACTGCAAGCGCCTTTACCCCATGGCTCAGCCGTGTCACGTGGTAAAAGTGCTTGCAGTGACGCCATACACTGGAGGAGGCCAGGAGTCACACCGGCAGATAGGTGAGCCTTAACACTGCATTGGGGGGGGGGGGGGGCAGGGTCACCATAGGGAGGTCCATTGGTCAGCACAATATGGAATGCGGTTACCACTGCTCACCTGATCGAGCCCTTGTGACCGGGATTTTTCCGCCATTCCTGATTGACACAATTGACCGAGAGATTGACAACTGGCCATGTTGCGGGCGTGTATGTTATGGCGCCACCGGTGAGCTGGGTTAAGGGTGAGTCGAATGATGGCTCACCCTGCTGCCACTGAAATTCCCCTCTATTCCCCCTTAAACTCGGAGGGAGATCGAATGATGGCTGAATTATATTTCTCCTCCAACTCGGAAAGAGGTGTAATACGGAGTTTAGCAATCACAGGATCCCCAAATTTCTCTTGCGCAAGGCATGCATAGCAGTAGTGCTTTGATGGCGCTCAGCTTCATCGCTGAGCGTTGAAATAACCATCTTCGATGTTGCGGCACCAGTTATCTTCTGCTTCAGTAAAACTATCGAATCAGAAAGTTGATCTAGGCATATGTATGGGCACACAAAGAGTCTGTGTTGGACAGATACAAAGTAAACAAGATGAAGCTGTAAATCCTAATTAGGTAATCTCTTCTATATAGAACATTTATTGATGTTAACCTTGGCTTATGTGTATTCAGCTTTTTGTCTTACAATACATTTTCTGAGGACCGAGTTGTGCTTTTAGCTGCAACCTTGCTTGTGAGCAGCTGCCATTGATGGGTAGACTTTCGGGGGGAGGGGTCACATGCTTGTCCTGATGATGCAGCAGAAGAGTGAATAAATGAAGGCAGCAGGACGTCTCAACTCAAAACAAGTGTCATTGACTTGTACATGGCATACAGAAGCTGGAATGTCTGCATCATCCTGTAGAAAAGAATAATGTGCAAGTTTACGGGAAAAGTTATGCTAAATCTGTGAAAGCATACCTTACATATTGCCTCTACTCAACCGCCTTTACAATCACTCCAATTCATGTTACTACAGTTCAAGCAGGTTTGTTTATACAGAGCTATGAAAGGAGCACAGTGGCCTGTTTGTATTTCATGAAAGTAACACTAGGTGGCGACCTCTTATCAAAACAATTTAATTCCTAGTTATGTATGTTTATGTAGATGCTGTGGCAGCTCTGCATTTCAGAAGCTGCTTTACACACTAAAATTGATTGATGTATTTAGAACTTAAATATGCTAAGTTGATGCTAAATTGGTGCAGCTTGATAATACAGTCATAATCCATTAGAAATGTTATTTCATAAAGGGAAGATCCGAGGGAAAAAGGAAAAACAAGTTCTACTTACCCAGGGCTTCCTCCAGCCCCTGGCAGCCGATATGTCCCTTGCCGCAGTTCCGGGGTCCCTTCCGTTGCAGATGCCGACTTCATCAGGCGGGCATCTTCTGCACCTGCGTGTTACCGCGCTCATGTGGACTGGAGTGTTCTGCGCAGGCCCAGAAGATGCACCGGAGCTGCGGCAAGGAACATATTAGCTGCCAGGGGCTGGAGGAAGCCCTGGGTAAGTAGAACTTGTTATTTTTCTTCCCTCGATTCGTCTTTATTCCGTTCAAGGCAGTCACTTGTGGACATTGTAATTGCTATATGGGCCCGAAGAATTTTTATTCTTAAAGTGGACCCAATTTAAAAATACAAGATTTCAGAAATAAAATCTATTTTCTAACTTATAATAATAAATAGCAGCCTTTTTTCAGCTGCATGATGACAAATATAGAATATTTTACATTTATTGGAGGAACCCCTCCCTTCCTTTCATATTGCCGGGACAGAATCCGGCAGACTGGTGGAGTAGGTGGTGTCCGGCAATGGAGGAATTGCTAATGGCTGCCACCTGTATAACCCTAATAATGAAAAGAGAAGGGTAAAAAGCATGCAGTGAAATGCTCATAGGCTTGAAGGAGTGTTTATTTATCTTTGTATGTGTCAGAGTGGTGCAACTAAATATTTAGAATTAAAAAAATGTTTGGTTTGGGATCGCTTTAAGTTCTTGAATAATAGGAGTGCACTCCAATCGGAACTTATGATGCTCTATTAGCTTCCACATGTTTTTAGCTACAAGGGGAGTATTTTAATACATTATTGTCTGTAATTTACATATTGATCATTGATTAAAGGTTTTGCAATTGTATTACCTCTGTGCTCCCTATGTACTTTAATTTGTACCTGAAATTTTAATAGGTGAGACGAGGGAAAATTTTAAAAGGTTGATATCACGTAGCTTGTTTTTTGTTCTAATGAAGGTGATGGGCCTGTATAAATGAATAATATTAATAAAGCGGAATATAACCCTGCATTTCAACTTTGCTCTAAAACATTATTTACAGTATATTATATGCAACCAGCATTTTTTTTTTAGTAGACCAGCATTGGAAGGGTTACACAGAGTTTTAAAGTTCCATGGAGAGATATGCAGAAGTTCAGATAGATACATTCTATTTAGTTAAATGTATCTATTGATAAATGTTACACACTCTTTGGCTGTCCTCCAGCTCCTTCTCAGTCAGAGAGATGAGTCACATTCAACACTTAGATACATTTATGTAAACAAAATGTATCTATGTAAGCTTCCGATGCGTCTGCAGAAATCTCCAGGAACTTTAAAGCTCTGTGTAACCCTTCCAATGCTGGTCTAGTAAAAAAAAAAAATGCTGGTTGCCTATAATATACTGTAAATAATGTTTTAGAGCAAAGTTGAAATGCAGGGTTATATTCCGCTTTAAGGTCCCATAATGTTTCTGTGGAGATGGAATGATTCAGCTGCTTTGATATGTAATGTTATTCTTCCAATGGCGTGTTTGCTGTCAGCAGCACCCAGATCATATTGCCTGTATTGCGTTATCATTGCCTGTTGAGAAACGCGCACCTGCTGACAAGATCACTGAACAGTTCCTGCTGTTGTTCGGTCGCACTGTTCTGTGCTGTCGCAGGCTGGGCGGCGATCTGCATCATCCACATGCATGTTGGGGCTTAGCCTGCACTTCAAGCATCTCTTTCATCTGTGTCCACGTTCTGGAGAGAGTGGAATTTCCAGTGATATTATGTAACAGCGACGTTTCGTAATTCCACAGTAAGAACATTGCCACACGCTTGCCATAAGACGAGACACATCTGATGCTGATTGGGGACTATGAACAGAGATCACTCTGTCTTTTAAAATGTGTTCTGTGCTCGATCACGGAATACCATTATTCAAAGTTGTGAAATCAGAAGCACACAGCATCCCTGCTAACGGGCTATGCAATGTGTGGAACTGATGTCTCCCCTAAAAAGTGAAAGGTGAGGTCCCCTTTAAAGGATAACTGAAGCGAGAGGGATATGGAGGCTGCCATATGTAATTCCTTTTAAACAATGCAGATTTCCTGGCTCTTCTGCTGGTCCTCTGCCTCTAATACTTTTAGCCATAGACCCTGAACAAGCATGCAGCAGATCAGGTGTTTCTGACATTACTGTTATATCTAACACGATTAACTGCATGCTTGTTTCATGTGTTATTCAGACACTACTGCAGCCAACTACTGCAGGGCTGCCAGGCAACTGGTATTGTTTAAAGGATACCCGAAGTGACATGTGACATGATGAGATAGACGTGTATGTACAGTGCCTAGCACACAAATAACTATGCTGTGTTCCTTTGTTTCTTTCTCTGCCTGAAAGAGTTAAATATCAGGTATGTAAGTGGCTGACTCAGTCCTGACTCAGACAGGAAGTGACTACAGTGTGACCCTCACTGACAAGAAATTCCAACTATAAAAAACACTTTCCTAGCAGAAAATGGCTTCTGAGAGCAAGGAAGAGATAAAAAGGGGAATTTCTTATCAGTGAGGGTCACACTGTAGTCACTTCCTGTCTTCAGCGCACGTTAGAGCAGCCTGTAACGCAGCCCAACTCACAGTAATGAAAAATCAATAGGCTGTTCACAGAGCCCACGTTGCATTACAGTGTAACGCTGCACGTTCAATGAAAGTTCAGCATGCTGTGCGTTATATGCGGCTTTAGCCGTGTTAGACTGTTTGCACATGCTCAGTGATGTGTATTGTGAGTAGCCACATGGCTAATTAATAATCACTGCACTATGCGGACGTCACTGGCGGGACCACGTGATGCAGAGTGTTCCGATCACGTGGTCTCCAGTCTTTTGCCGCATGTGCCATTTTTGTCCTATAGTTTGCGTCAAAAAGTATGCATCACGAACGCATTAAGAGACGCATAACGCGGCTCTATATAACGTCCATCTTCAAAGCTCACATGCGGTGCGTTAGGTGCATGTTATGCGACCTTAACGTCGCATCTAATGCAACGTCTTAGTGGGAAAGAGCCCTTAAAGCAGTTTTAAACTCTGACAAAATATTCAATGAAAATGTGTTTTCCTACTTTTTATAACCCATACAGTTATCATATTTGCTTTTGTGCACAAGTATTATTATTCATTTAGAAATTATAAGTTCCCAAAGTTCAAGTTCAGTTTATTTACTTTGAAAGCTGCTGGTGCATTTTATTCATAACTGTTGTATTTTTATTTTAAACACAGCCAGTAATGATTTCTGAGCAGTGTTTCAGTTCAGGACTCATTAGCACAAGTTTCTGCACAGTCAGAGAATGTTTACTTAAGGCCCCGTTCACACTTGCGTTTTGCCATGCAAACGGACCGGATCCTGATCGGATCAGGACCTGATCCGGATCGGAACCGTACGGTTCCGTTCCGGATCCGGTCCGTTTGCATCAGGCATGCATCAGGCTGCCATCTGGATCCGTGGGCAAAAAATAGCGAAATTTTAATTAAAAAAATGTTGGGGTCAGCAGAAGGTGCACCTGTAGAATCAGGTTCCTCCGCTGTAGGCCTCACCTCCACCTCCGACATTTTGCCAAACAGCTCCAGCACGTCTGTCACTAATGCTCCACTCCAGACATGCTTGGCCCATGTGTCCCCATCCGAAATGGCCGCTTGGATACGCATAGGAAGTGGGGTAGAACGTCAGGTGTTTGTAGGCAGTGTGTTCTGTGCCTTCCATTTCCCATTGGTTTCTGTGTTCCGGATGGTGCTGTCAGGCTCAGGTCCGGCTCCGGTCCGGGTGCGTGGGCCGGAGATCCGGACCCAAAAAATAGCGCATGTTGGAAAAGTGTCCGGAGTCCGGATCCGGTCCGGCTCCGTACTGTACGGAACGGACACGTGTGAACGTCCGCATAGCCTTTGCATTGCTATGCGGAACGTACGTTCCGTTTGTACAGTATACGGTCCGGATCCGATCAGGCGAATCCGGACAGGGAACGCTAATGTGAACCGGGCCTTATTGTATCAAGTGAAGAATGTAAACACAAGATAAGGTTAACACTGCCCCTGCAGGAGAAAAGGTCAGTCCTGTGATTTAACCCTTTGAATGTTGTTTTACGTAAAAAAAAAATTGTGTTAGTATATTATATGCTGTAAATGATCTTTTAGAGCAAAGAAGAAATGCTGGGTTTCATTCCACTTTAAGCGGCTGTGCAGCCAGTGTCAGTCGGGTGCAACTTAGCAAGATGTGCTGCCATTTCTTTTCTACTCTGTACAAAAATATTATGTAACAGCGACGTATCGTAATTCCACAGTAAGAACATCGCTACACGTTTGCCATAAGACGAGACACATCTGATACTGATTGGGGACTATAACAAGAGCTTGGTTCTGTGCTTAATCACGGAATGCCATTATTCAAAGTTGTGAAATCAGAAGAGATGATGTGACGGCCCGCTGTGTTATTCCCCCTCCGCTGTAACAATGCAGAGGTTGAAAAAAGTGTCTCCAGGGAACATGTAAAATCAATTAGGGAATTGATGATGTTATTCAAGATACGCTGAAACTATGCCAAGGTCAAAAAGTCCCCGCAAAGTAGATCTTAAAGAACAAGCGACGCCCATGCTAACCTTGAAATAAACACATATTTAGTAGATAAATACTACTTCTACTTACATAACAGATGTATTGTGCTATCCATGTAATGATTCCTGTTAATTTTATAATGGAAAAGCAGAAAATCCTATTGTAGGCAGTGGCCATTTTGCCAAGCTAATGCTGACATCATATCCTCCCTGACTCTTGTTTCCCCCCTCCCTTCTCTTGCTCATTGTGTATTCATTAGCTGCCCTTCTCCCAGTCTTCAGGCACTCCCACTGAGGTTTATACTAGCAACTGCACTGTCTTTTTTTTTTTTTTTTTTTCTACTCCAATCGCTGAGTCGCCTCAGCCTTGCTTGTAAACACAAGTGAGCAGAGGTGTTTCAGATAAGAAGCTAGGCAGGGAAATAAATGGAAAGCCCCATCTACACGATATGTTTCTTTCTGCGATTAGATTACGATTCTATTTACGATCCGTTTAAATCCGACATGTCCGATTGGGATTTGATTCAATTTGCCATTGTTTTGCAATGGCAAATCAAATCGAATCCCGAACGGACATGTCGGATTTAATCGGATCGTAAATAGAATCGAAATCAAATCGCACAAAGAAACGTATCGTGTAGATTGGGCTGAAGAGGAGGAATATATTATAGATAAAAATAACTCCCACCATTCAACTGTTTGGCACTGACCACTAAAGGGCCAGTGCGCCTTTAGTATGTGATGACTCCAAATCATAACAGCAGAAAAACTGCAAACGCACCTTGAACCCAAACAGAAGCTCTGCATATACACCAAAAGCAAGGCTGCTAAGTGGGAGCAGCTGACTAAAAATGAATTAAATTAGTACATAGCAAAGAAATGAACAGCGCTACTTAAAAACAGATAAGTGCCTATCTGCAAGAGAGTGCAAGCCCCACTTGTAAAATAAAATACTAACCTATGCATATGCATAGCCTGGGTGCGCTACCAAATAAAATTGAAAATTGCGCAAAAGGTGGATCAGCGCATCACCAGGCGGCCTGGTGATGCGCTGCTGATCCACCTTTTGCGCAATTTTCAATTTTATTTGGTAGCGCACCCAGGCTATGCATATGCATAGGTTAGGATTTAGTTAGTGTTAGGTCCCCTCCCATAGGGGAATGACTTCTCCGCAGTGGGAGGGACGAGTACTTAACAAGTTGCATGCAAGCTGTTACAGAAAACCAACATCCTCCAGTGGTAGACGGGTTATGTGTATGCTAGGCGTGTATTTTATCCCTCAAGTGGGGCTTGCACTCTCTTGCAGGTAGGCACTTATCTGTTTTCAAGTCGCACTGTTCATTTCTTTGCTATGTATTTTAAAAAAAACCTGCGTCGCTACAGACTAACATGACTTCTAGGCCAATGCAGGTTGCCGCGGGTCCCGCATGGTAACATAGTTCTGCGCTAGCATTAAATTGGGCACTTCCGGCGCAGTGTACCTCAACGTTGGAAGTATGAACCCCCCCAATAGGGTTTCATTAGGCTGCGGTAGCAGTGCCGCAATTTGCCGCCCCACACCAGTGGGAAAGGGCCCTTAAACTGACACAATTCTCATTGACGTACCCTGTGTGATTATAGAGCGTGTATGAAAGTTTGTAGCAAAGTATCCTTCAAAGTAAACCTAAAGCCTTAAAAAAAATTTAAAATAAAATAAAGAATACTTGCTACTGTAGAGGGAAATCCTCTGCCGGCCGGAACCCTCTTCCTGTGCACAGCCAGGCTCCCCTCCATATACGAGCATGGCCACACTACGAAGTCGCTGGTAGGGTTTGCCCCTGCACAGAAGTACAAAGCTGCTCGTGCACGTAGAAAGTTGTGCACAATCGGCTCCGTGCTACTGCGGAGGTGCGGTCTGCGCAGTGCAGCCACGCTCCTATATGTAGTACGGCTGCGAGCGCAAAATTCATCATTAATGTTGCATATTTTGGGAAGGTCGCAGAAGAGGAATGGATGGGTGTAGAGCCTCTGGACTATCCACTCTACTGAGGTAAGTATCTATCTTTTGTTTGGTCTGGCTTCAGGTAAATTTTCTTTCCCCCATATTGTTCCTGTTGAAGTGAAATTGTAGTAACACTTGCAGTTTAGTTGTGATTTTTATATTCGAGTTCAGGAATGTTTTATAGGCTGCTGGGAAGCAAAACAAATGTTATCATTGTTGGATCAATGATTAAACCATTGAGCCAAATGACGTCTTTCACACATTCCTAATTCCTTTCCTTTGATAAAACAAACTTAGTTTTACGAGTAGTAAATTATATAAAAAATAAAATCATTAAGAGCTGAATTTTCATTTCAATTAATTTCTTTTTATATTTTTGTGTAACCAACAAGGTACATGTTGAGAATTTTAAATTCCTGATGGTACGCAGGCTTACCTAAACCTACCGTCTATTATAGACTGTAGCAGGATGCCTCTAAATCAATTATTGTAAAGTGGCCAGGTTGAAATACGTTAGGCTTAATATTGGGCACTATGGGTCAGCAGAAGGCCATAATATAATCAGGAATAGTAGTACTGTTCTTCTGATCAGCAATAAGACAATACAGGAATACATGCAAACCAGGTGACGCAACACAATACGAGTACAAGGTAATGCTTAGTCAGAGGAGGTAGGGAGTTCCATAGTGTTGGAGCAGCTCTTGAGAAGTCCTGGAGTCGAGCATATGGGACTGGGTGATGCGGGAGGCGATCAGGCGAAATTCATTGGAGGTGCAAAGCGAATGTCTAGATGTGTACCTCTGAGTAAGAACGGAAATGTAGGTTGGGCAGGTTTTATGGACAAATTTGTAGGCGTGCCACAGCATCTTGAATCTGATTCTGGACTTGATAGGAAGCCAGTGGAGGGATTCACAGAGGGCAGCCGCTGTGGTGGAGCGATGGGAGGAGTGGATAATTCTGGCTACCGCATTCATGACTGCAGCGGGCAATTCGGGTCATAGGGAGACCAGACAGAAGGTGATTGCAGTAGTCAAGGCCGGGAATTATGAGGGCATGATGAGGAGTTTGGTGGTGACAGAGGTCAGGAAAGGGCGGACCTTGCAGATGTTAATCAATATGGCAGCCTCCATATGTCTCACTTCAGGTTCCCTTTAAATTGACTTTCATGTAATGTTTTTATGCCTCCAAGAATGAGGGCCAGTGCACACCAAAAAGCTCTAGCGTAATCGCAAATGCTTAGCACTTAGCGCTTTTTGAAGTGATTTTCCTAGGCGATTCTAGGCATATGCTTAGTGATTTTTGGAGCGTTTTGGTGTAGTGTTTGTTTTTTTTTTGTTGTTGTTGATTCTGTAACAAAACGCTTGGAAAATTACTCTGAACTAGTTTTTTTAGAGCGATTTTCCACTTTCCTATACTTAAAGAGAAACTCCAGTGGAAATAATGCAATAAAAGAAAGTGCTTTATTTTTTCAATAATTATGTATAAATGATTTAGTCAGTTTTTGCCCACTGTAAAAGCTTTCCTCTCCCTGATTTACATTCTGACATTTATCACATGGTGACATTTTTACTGCTGGCAGGTGATGTCACTGCTTGCTTTTTTTTTTTGGCATTTGGAAACTGCTGTAAACAGCTATTTCCCACAATGCAAGAAGGTTCACAGACAGGAGACTGCCAGGACCATGATCCTCACAGTTTCCTGTGGGAGGGGTTTTACCACAATATCAGTCATACAGAGCCCCCTGATGATCCGTTTGTGAAAAGCAATACATTTATCATATAAAAGGGGGTATCAGCTACTGAAGTTCAATTCTTGGTCACGGTTTCTCTTTAGCACTGAGACTAAATCGCCTCAGAAATCAACAAAAATGCTTCAGGACTTGCATTTGGGAGAAAAGCTAATCGTTGTGGAAAAAAGCTCATCGTTCTGGTGTGCTCCATCCCATTCAAACACATTAGCGTGTGCACCAGCCCTGACTTGTAGCTTCTCCCACAGAGTCCAGCCATTCTGTTACTTTTAAACATAGCATAACTGTTCTTGCATCTTCTGACTTTTCAGAGTTGTACAGCGAGCGAAAACTTTTTAGGCCGGTTTTTACACCTGGCCTGTGCGTTTGCAGTGCAATGCTACGCCCCGCAGCATCTAAGTGCACAAAATGTCAATCATATGACCCTGCAGCAGAGTGCAGCAACAGGGTCATATGCATAACACCCCCACTTCCCACAACCCCTCGCCCAGAGATTTTCTCCCTACTGGACAGGAAGTACGCCACTTGGATTCTGGGGCTTCTTCCGGTGCAACGCGGCAATTGGGCTAGGCCAATGCATTGCCAATGCGGTACCCTGCGGTAAAACAGGGTAACGCAGCGCAGCTTTCCAAGACAAGTGTAAAAGGGGCCTAAAGGAAAAAAAATTGTTGTTAAAAGACATCCGATAGTGAAAATAAACTGATGTGAAAAAGATACAATTGTATCTCAATCACACCTTCATTGAAATATGCCAGAGCTTAAATCTATGAATTATTGACCTTGTTATCTCTTTTCTGCTCTCAGAAGCCATTTGCTAACAGGAAAGTGTTTTATGGCTGTAATTCCTTATCAGTGAGGGTTATGCAATAGTCTGACCCAGTCCGACCCAGACAGAAACTGTCACTTGCATACCTGATGTTTAGTTCTTTCAGGCAGAGAAAGAAAAAAAGGAACACAGCATAATTATTTGCTAGGCACTGTACATACACTTCTATCTCATCATGTCACAACATGTCACCTCGGTTGTCCTTTAAAATGAAAACAATTCTATTCCTATTTGGTTATCCAATCCACTGATGCCTCATGCAGTCGGGCCATGATTGTTATGTAATGGGACTGCTGTATGGCTGTGGCTTCCTTTGCGCACCTAGCGGAGAATGTAATTAGTAGCTAACTTTCGTCTTACGTTTAGCGGTCCTTCCGTGGAAAACCGCAGCCAGTAAAAGTTCACAACATGTAGACAGAGTTGAAACCACTCTGTCTGGTAACCCAGAACACATCTGCTTTTACCCCATCTGTGACCAGCAGAGGATTTTTATTAAATACCTGCAGATAGAGCGAGAAACGGAAGCAAATGAGGAAACGCTCCACCGCGTTTAATCCTACGCTCCCGCCACTCGTTCCTTCCTAAAGCAAATGACGCAATGTAATCCGGTATCCAGAAGCCGCGGCGCTCTGTAACATGCAGTGTAACAAGGACACCTGGTTTTCCTGCCCCGTCAGATGGACAAAGCAGACGGCTCGTGATTGCGTTACTTTATCCTCTGTGTTTGGAAATGCCATTTTCCTGCTTTATGGTAACTGCAGTGGGGACATTTATCCCCTGTTTTCCCTCATGGAGGGTATTGTTTCAGATTTATATTAAAAGCAAATCTATCTTACTTGCCTGAAAAGCAATAGCTAGGAAGCTTTGCATCTGATACTCAAAAACAAATAAAGGTGAAACTCGAAAAATTCAAATATCTTGCATAAGTCCCATTCAACTTAAAGTGGACCTGAACTCTTGCACAGGGCAGACGGAAAACAGAGAGAAATGCTCCCTGGATGTATTTTGGGAGTTTAGCCTGTCTGATTTCCCCTCATCTGTGACTAAGCACAAGTTATAGTTTGATTCCTCTGCTGTGTCAGCTGACTGCCACGGCAGAGAGATAATTGGTAAACACAGGATGTTAACAATATGTTTGCTTCCATGAAAGCAGGAAGTAGACACACTGCAGATTTATTGTAAGATTTGTACCTGTAACAAAGTAATTTTTTTTAAATGTTATTATGCTGTTGCTTGGAGCAGAGAGGAAGTTCTGAGTTCAGGTGCGCATCTAATTGTGATGCTCCGTTTATTAAAAAAAAGTTTAAAAAAATTATTAAATATAAAACCAGTTGGTGCTTGACAGCGGATTGGGAGAAACCGATGTCATTTCCCGTCAAAAAATTACTAGCTAGTTGAATAAAAGTAACTTTAAGACAACATTTGCAAGGGGTATGAATAATTATGGGCAGCACTGTAAATACTACATAATAATAATAGATTACTGGTTCAATCAAAGTGATCTAATTTCCTGGAAAAATTAATATGCGTGTTGGGAGCCATACACCAGCCCCATTTAGCCACAATCTGTGAGGACAGCATGGTGGGTTAGTGCATCGTACTCTCACCCTGCACAAGATTGAACATCACCACCAATGTCATTATCGACATAGATTCTGTGTTCTCATGTTTGCGCGGGATTCGTGTGGGTGCAGTTTTATTTTCCCACAATGCTTGTGCTGAAGGGAAGAAACTTCAGATGTCCAAGAATCTCACATCTGGATGCTGACTTTGGATCTATCCTGTGGACACAGGTCATTAAAGTACTTGCGGAGGTCCTACAGAATATACATAGCTGAAGAGTTGTAAGACATGTGTTCGTTTTTTTCCTTCTACCCTATATTGTTTTGTTTTTAGCTTAATTATTTTTGAGGTGTCCATATTCAAGAAGTTACTAAACATTATAGACATAGTGGGCATTACTCACTTGCTGAGACTAATGTATAATGTTATACTGTCCTGTCATACAGTAGTAAGAACAACTGCCTGACTGTATAGCGATTTGCCATGAGGAATTGTGAATCAACCAGCAAGCCTGATGTGGTCCCTTTGTGTGCCTGGCCCCCTCTCTCATTCTGTCCACTCCGAGCCCCTCTTTGTGTGCAGTTCTGTACGACTGTGTTAAACAGCTGCCACCTTAGAAGCGTGCTGGGCCAGTGCGGTTACTAATGTTTCCAAACCGCCCTTGTCAAGGACACTCTAGTCCACAACTGTTGTGCACAGCCCTTCAGGTGCACAATTTATGTGGTGAGTCAGGTGTCTGCGCCATGCTGCCACAGGAGACAGACAACAGCAGCCAGCCATCTTAATCGGCCAAGTGGCTGGCTGCAGTTCTCAAGCTCTTTGTGTCCAATAGGAGAAAAGCTTTATACTAGTGTAACCATTGTATTTCGTTTCAGATCAGTAGATTTTGTCTACCATATGATTATTAGTAGTGAACAGTGTGTATTAAAGAGAAACTGTAAGAGTAAGTTTCCTCCCAATCTGTAGCTGATAGCCCCTTTCCTTTTCACAGACAGATCATCAGAGGGGTCTGTATGGCTGATATCGTGGTGAGACTCCTCCCATAGAGTGATGTCAGCACCAAGGTTCTGACATCACATTGTGGGAGCCTTGTTGCATTGTGGGACATAACAGCTGTACAGCTGTTTCCAAATGCCAAAAAAGCAAGCAGCATCTCCCTCCACTGACATCACTTGCCAGCAGGAAAAATGTCACCATTATATAAATGTCAGAATGTAAATCAGAGAGAGGAAAGATTTTACAATGGGCAGACACTGACTAAATCATTTATAAATAATTATTGTGAAAATTAAGCACTTTTTTAATTACATTAATTCACTGGAGTTCCTCTTTAAGCTTTCCCTTCTACAGCGCACACGATCCCTGGCCAGTGCGCCTGTCCGTCCATCTGTCAGTACCATGTAAAGCCTGCAGACTGTAGCTCACTGCCACCTCAACCATTTACTGCATTACTTTACTCTCCACGCTTTTGTCTTCCAACTTTTTTGCTTTCATTCTTTGTTGGGAAGCATGAAATGCCAAGAAATAAAACTGAGCAGAGAAACTATTCCAGTGCTGTCTAAAAGCAATAAGGAGTGGGATTAATACCCAGTTATTTCACTTTGCGCGGAACCGATAGGAGATCAATCTGAGGCTGCCATCTGTGGTCCTGGCAGGCTCTGGTGATGTAATCCCAGGAACACAGTGCTGTCATCTTCATCCTGTACTTTTCCTAATAAGCTCCCCACTGCCAGACATTAATGAAATCCTATGTGGGCCACCAGCATGCTTTCAGAAATCCATCACAATGGAGTTCTTTGGAACTACATTACAAGTTTAACCACTTCTGATGAGTGTCTGTGCAACTATAGAGTTTGAAAAAAACCAGGCTAGCTGCATGCAGGCCAATGACAGGCGCTGAGAGCACTGGTGAGAGCAATGGCGGAACAGTTGATTCCAGCAACCAATCAGAATCTTTATTTCAATCAAAGCATTGATTCAGCCTCCCGTTATTTAAAATCCATTACATAGTACATTTCCATTGATTTGTTTGCACGTCTGTGCTTTTTCCAGGACATACGGTATATTGAGAGTACCTGGCTGGCTGTGTCCTGCAGCTCCTTCTTGGCATGAGTGTGGGAATTCCTTTTCCACCACAAAGAAAATCACTGGCACAGCCCAACTACTCCCACTGCTGAGAGATTTCTCATCATCAAAAGTACTAAACCGTAATATCAGACCATTTTAGATAAAAAGGGTTTGAGTATTTGTTAGTTTCGCAGCAGGCTGGAAAGTTATTGATAATCTGCAAAAACTCTCCTTTGAAAAAACTAAGGACAGGTTTTAGAATTTTTGCTGCCGCAGGCAAACTTGTGAGGATATCTATCGGGAGAGGAGGGGGGGATTGAGGACGCGCAAGGAGGGGGATCCAGGTGAGGAGGGGGGGGGGGGTCTTTTCCGCCACTGTGCTCTCTGCCCTTCCTTCTTGCTCTGCAATTTCCCCTCCTGCTCATGGCAGGAATGGTGGTGCTCTCTTCTGCGCAAGGCCTGGGGCAATCATGCCACCCTGACGCATGATGCTGCCTGAGGAAGTGGCGTCACTTGGCGTCATGGGTGGTCCGCCCCTGAGGATCCCTTACCCACTACAGAGTGATTACTAATAAGAGTACCCGCCCAGTGGAAGCTCCTCTCTTGTGCTCCGCCTGTCTTACCTTCTCCCCTTTCCATTGAGCAGAACATGCTACTTAACTATAGCAGAGTGTCTGTATAGCACTTGTTTCCAAACTGTTGCCCTTTCAACCACTGCACAGCTTAGGGCAACCATTTTTTTTGTGTGCACATACATTTAGCCTACCGCAAAGCCCATATACAAAAAAATGACATTGTAAACAAGCATAGGTAATCTACGGCCCGTGTGTGCTTTTACAAACGTATACTAAAGCTGCATACACAACTTGGATCTTGCATTGTTGCCTAAAACATTCATTACTGATAGTTTTGGGTGTCAGCTTAGGAATTATTGCTGTACAAATAATCGGGTTGCTGGCTGAGCAGTGTGTTCTGTTCTATAAAAAGCAGTGGGGATAGTGCCCTGCCACAGGAACAACAGTAGTGTTGGCCAATGTATTTCTGTCTTTACCAATCACCGAAGGGGAATCAGCTAACAAGTAACTTGTCTATATATCTTATCTAAAGTTTAGATAGTTTACACAGCAAATCTAGCTGCAAACAGCTTCAACAGTATATGATTATTTCTTCCTGTGATACAATGACAGCAACCATGTTGTTTGTAAACATTACAAACAGGCAAGCTTATCTGCATCTTCTGTGAAAAAAACCTAATCCCCTCTCCTCCTCCCCTCTGCCTCTGAAATCTCTGGCTAGTAACCCCCCCCCCCCTCCTCCTGCCCAGACTGAGCTGCCATGAGCCCTTGCTACTGCCAAGGCTCTCTAAAAAACTGTGGGCGAGGCTTGTTTAGTTTATAGGGAATTAGAGTGTTAAAACAAAAACAAAAAAGCATTTGGCTTGAGGAATGCCCTATAAACAATAGTAAAGGAACACAATTCTACAATGAGTAAAAGTACACCTCGGATCCACTTTAAATTGGTCTGAAAGTCAGCATTTCTACTTTGCTCTTAAAGGTTCCTCACAGCTTTATAAGCTACTATCCCCCCAAAAAATTTTTAAGCAGAACATCACTGAAATGGCTAAACAAAGCACTTTGTCCTGCCATTCAGCATCAAATCCGCATCCAAACTGGAGATAACAGTATCTTTGTTTACATTTCAATGTTGATACATGTGTGTTATAACAAGTAAAAAACACTTCTGAGAAGCTGTCTCTGCTTCAGGCACACACACAGTTCAGAACAACTCATTAAGAAGATTTTAATATATAATAAAAAGCATTTGGAATAAAATGCAATGGCAGCTTTCAAGGCAAGAAAAACTACACTTTAGAAACTTGTAATTTGTAGACAGACAATATTACTTGTGCACAAAAGCAAATATGATATCTGTATGAAGAATAAAAAGTAGAAAAACACATTTTTATTGAATGTTACCTCAGCGGACTCAAACTCTTGCACATCACACACATCACACAAAGTCTTTATTTCACATATAGTTGGTAAAGAAATTCATTTCTCTGTGTTTGTTTAGGCAGATCAACGTGTCTACAGTAATTAGTTTTTATGGGCAACTGTGATTAGACTGCAGGAGAACTCTGCTGTGGCTGCTCTCCATGTGGTTAACACTGAAGCTTAACCCTTTTAGAGTTTGCTGCAAAAGTGAAACCAAGTAAAACTTCAGATTTTTTTAGGATTTCTATAAATTGTAATTATTTTTTTTTCTATAAAGTTTATCCTGCTGTGGCTAATCTCTTAGAGCGGATAGGATGTTCTGAGTTTAGCTCCACTTTAAAGAACAAGCGACACCCATGCTAACCTAGAAATAAAAAAACACATATATAAGTAGATAAATACTACTTCTACTTGCATAACAGATGTATTGTGCTATCCACGTAATGATTCCTGTGAATTTTACAAAGGAAAAGCAGAAAATCCTATTGTAGGCAGTGGCCATCTTGCCAAGCTAATGCTGACATCATATCCTCCCTGACTCTGGTTTTCCCCCTCCCTTCTCTTGCTCATTGTGTATTCATTAGCTGCCCTCCTCCCAGAGTCTTTTTTTTTATTTACACATCCAATCACTGAGTCACCTCAGCCTTGCTTGTAAACACAATTGATCAGCTAGGCAGGGAAATAAATGGAAGAGGAGGAATATATTATAGATGAAAAGAACTCACAGCATTCAAAAGAACTCCCAGCATTCAACTGTTTGGCACTGTTTGGCACTAGGGCAAGTGCTCATAAAGTATGTGATAACTACAAACCATAACAGCAGAAACAGTTTTGAATGCAGTATTAGCATCTTTATCACTTAATACACTCAGACCAGTTGCTGTTGAAATTTGATTTTTATGGTGACGATACCGCTTTAACACCTGTCTAGTTTTAAAGTGGACCTGCACTCAGAACTTCCTCTCTGCTCTAAAAGATAAGCAGTATCATAATAGCCTTTAAAGAAAAACATTTGTTACAGCTGATACAACCCCTGCAGTAAATCTGCAGTGTGTCTACTTCCTGTTTTCATGGAAGGAGACATATTGTTAACATCCTGTGTTTAGGAATGAGCTGCTCTGCTGTGACAGAGGAGATTCCTGAGCTGACACCGCTGAGATATCAAATTACAGTGGTAATTAGTCACAGATGAGGGGGAATTAGACAGGCTAAACTCTCTAAATACATACAAGGTGAATTTCTCTGGGAGGGAACACACTTGTCTTTCAGTTTTGTGCGTGCGTTTTCTGCACACCAAGTGTGTCTCTATGCAGGAGAACACACACATTTTTTCACAGCAGCTGATGTAATTGATACAGAAAACTGAGAAAATGTGCAGAATCATGGTGCAGAATGTCAGTTTTTTTTCTGCGCACGAAAAACACTTTAAGTGTGAATTAGCCCGTTGATTAACATGAGTTCTCCGTTTTTCTGTGCAGAAAACGCACACGAAAACTGTCAAGTGTGTTCCCTGCCTCTATGTTTTTCTTCTGTCCTGTGAAAAAGTTCAGGTCCACTTTAAGTGGATCCACCCTAGTCTTGGCTGGGGATACATTTTGCTAGTTAGAGTAACAGCTTGAGCGGCGAGCTAACTGAAATGACAGAAGGTTGTCTTTAACATCCAGAATAACCTATATCTGGCATATAGTAGTTCAGGATGACATCATCGTCTGCCTGCATGGCAAGTCACACTTTATAATATGAGCAAATACCTCCCAGACTCAAGACATCAGCCCCTTACACCGAACTAATGGAGGTAGCCAAGTGCAAGGAAAAAAAGGCCTGGAAATGAAATAATGGCCCGTTTACTAGGTAAGGTGGTAATCTCCCATAGAAGGTAGAACCATAAAGCCTTGTAGCCTCAGATACTCTCTTGGAAATGATTGCTTTTGCAATATGGTGGCATGACCCAGAGAGCGCTCATATTCCCCATTACTCTAAAGCTTGATGGACATAGCACACATTCCTTCCGCCTGACCTCATCGCTAACACTTCAGCAGACGCTAATGATAGATGGGAGTTGCTGAGCTTCCCATGGTAGATCTCTACCCAGCGACTTCAGTCCTCCAGGGCGGTAGTCCCGCCATATCCAGAATCACATATTAAAATCATCTATAAACCAGGGTGGCTAACTTCAGCGTGGAAAAGTCTCCCTTCATTTTAACAAGAATTCTGCTTTATATTCATTCTCACTTCACTAAAATCCGGAATGGTGGAAGCGAGCGCCGCACGTGAATTTATTCATAGGCTGAATACACCGTAAAGACTCCGATATAGGATGATATATCCCAGTTACATTATGCAGGCCTGTGCTCAGTCAGTCCTCAGTCCTCTCTCAGTCCATCCTAAACACTGGCATGGATCTGGCCCTCCAGTCCTGGAGTTCGACACGTGATTTAGGGTAATTCTGAACCAGATTTGGGCTGAAGATACACTGTGAGCGCTTTCTTACAGCTTTTCTGACTGTCAGCGCTTTATGAGTTGTTGTTTTTTTTTTAAATGCTCCCATTGACTTTCATTAGCAACATGTTCACAACCTTCAGCCTTCCGTGTGAATGAAAAGAAACTGGAGAGGAGGCAACAAATAATATAAAAATAATAGAATAGCTTACCTCTAACAAGGACAAAGCCTGGGTGAGGTAATAAATATGTATTGCAATTCACATACTGATATTATGCATTTTGCATATCTCAGTCCGCTTCTTCAGATCAAAAACAACAGTGTCTTAGTGTACTATATGCAAGCAAGGCCCTCCTTGCTCATATATACGACTTCACTAAGATATGGTTGTAATTAATCTGAAGAAGCGGACTGATATTCACAAAACTCGTAATATCAGTGTCTGGTTTGCAATAAATTTTAATTACCTCACCCAGTCTTTGTCCTTGTCAGAGGTAAGCTATTCTATTATTTTTTTTTAATATTTATTCATTGCCACAAAATTACTTTTTGGAGCGTGACCCACACAACCCAGAGACCCAAGAACCTGAGTGAGGATGGCATTTCCTCACTTGCGATTACACTGTGGTAGTTGGTCTTGCAAACCTCGTTTCTGAGTAACATCCTTACCTTGCTTTAATGCAAACCATCACTTTCAGCATACTCCATAAGGTGCTCCCGGTGTGTCTGTTTTTTCCTAGTCTCCCTTCTGAAGGTTAACGGATCTCTTAGGAGTACTGAACAACGCTTTTGTGTCAAAGACGCCTAAAAGTTGTCTTTATGATTTTTTTTTTGTTATTTCATTGCTTAATGCATTATGATTTATTTTTCTTTCTCCCCTCCAGATTCATGAGAAGTTACATTACTACGAGAAGGAGAACCCACAGCCAGTCATACACAGCGCCACAGCTTTGGCAGAAGATGTGAGTATTTTTATTATTATTTATTGTATTTTTAAAGTGCGAGATCATGCACTGGAGTGAAGGTCTTATAGACCAAGTAATTCAAGTCCAAGTTAGTCTATGGGAAGGGTGCACGATGATATGGGGCCATGATCAAGTTGGATACACTTAGGGAGACCCTTCCAGAGTCTTGCAATCAGAAGGGATGGAGGATAGGGTGCTGCTGAATAAGTTCTCAGCAGAGCAAACTAGGGCATAGGTGTAGCAGGGGGCAAGCAATTTTGGAGGTGGATTTTGAGGCCTTGTTTGAAGATGTTGAACAAGGGGTGAACCAGATGAGTTTTAGAGCAGGTGCAGAGACGAGCATCAAAATTGATACGTGGGATGGAAGGTCTCACTTATCAAGAAAGGTTAGATAAACTGGGTTTATTTAGTCTGGAGAAAAGACGCCTTAGAGGAGATCTAATTAACATGTATAAATACATCAGAGGGCAATATAATAGCTTGGCGGATGAGCTTTTTGTCCCTAGGCCTTCTCAAAGGACTAGAGGACATGATCTGCGCATGGAGGAAAAACGTTTTAGCCATTTATTTAGGAAAGGGTTCTTTACAGTAAGAGTGATTAAGATGTGGAATGCATTGCCACAGGAAGTCGTTATGGCAAACTCTATACCTGCATTTAAAGGGGGCTTAGATGCTTTCCTTGCGTTGAAAGACATCCATGGCTACAATTACTAGGTAATGCCTAATGATGTTGATCCAGGGATATTATCTAATTGCCATCTGGAGTCCGGAAGGAATTTTTTTCCCTTTTGGGGCTAATTGGACCATGCCTTGTGGGGGGTTTTCGCCTTCCTCTGGATCAACAGGGATATGTGAGGGAGCAGGCTGGTGTTCTACTTTGTTCTCTGGTTGAACTCGATGGACGTATGTCTTTTTTCAACCCAAATAACTATGTAACTATGGGGGAAGTGAGTTCCAGAGTAGGGGCTGCTCTAGAAAAGTCCTGCAGTCGCGCTTGGGAGTGAGAAATGCGCTGGACAATCAAAGGAAGGTGATCAAAGGGGGCGTCAGTTATAAATATGTGGAGGAGATCAGAGATGTAGGTCGGACAGGCCCTAGGTACAGACTTGTAGGCCAGGTACAGAATCTTGAAACTGAACCTGCATCACTATATATGCTCATATGCTTATCCCCAACACAAATAGATGTAAGTTGTTCCCAGCACTAAAACTCTGTGCTGCTGAGAGTTCTGCACAACAAGCTGTCATCGCAGCCCGCTCGCTGACACGGCTCTAATTTGTGTCCGCCGCCGTGCAGCAGAAACATGGCACCTCTGGATGCCAGGACGTGGTAGCTGCGTTATTAAAATTACATGTTGCAGTCCCGCAGAGGGGGCCTGAGAACCGACCACTTGCCAGGGATTTGGAAAAAGTCACAGACAAGACGAGTTTTCTTAGAATAATAGACAAATGAGACGTCTGTTTTGCTGACAAGAGAAGAAAAATGGCAGTTAATACAACAGAAATGAGGAATATAAAATCCAGGCGGGGGCTGTCAGAGCCCGCTGCGGAGTGCTGGAGCAATGATTCATGTCAGACGGCTGTCCAAACTGCTGTCATAATCGAGAAGTAGCGTTCAATGATCACGTTGATTGAGTAGTCAATTTCCTGTGACTATAATTCTATTAGAAGAGGGAAAAAAGTGCACCTGTTATTCAATGCGGCTACTTTTTATTACACGTGAGAAAGCGAGTTTGTGTGTTGCTGGGTGCCAGCACTGCGACAGTGGAATGTATAATAGAGTCCGGGAATTAATTTATGTAGTGTTTACAGTGAGCACAGTGAAAAAGTCATTTTGACTCTACATACATCAAGTGTACAGACGTTTCCAAGATGATTTTCATGTGTGCTCCGCTACACTTATATACATATTTGTCAACTATAAAAAAGGTAATATACCTGCTATTTAACTGCTTCAGGACTGACTCAATTGAAATGTACGCCCTGTTTGGGACCTTTTATCCCTGCCAGGGCGTAGTTTTAAATATTTTGGGCCGTACACTTCCACCACTACCGCCGATTATGCCGCTTTCCAGGCCCTGCTGGCCACTCGCTCTGCTGTCACTATGACAACAGAGCTCTGTGAGCCAGTCGGGAGCCAATGCAATCCGCATAGTGAGGGCAGAGCAAGTGGGCCTCAGCGACGGGTGAGCGGCAAGAGTGACGGGTCTGCACGGTGCTGCATTTGTACCAGCAGTTTCTGGTCCTTAAGAGGCCAGAGACTGTACCGACATATTTGATATGTGGCCAGCTTTTTTAAACAAATGCAATAAGAGTGTCTAACAGACTGCAGGAATCACCCTTTCCTCCTCTGTTGTGTGGCAGCCCACTTTGTTAATCTACCTGTGTGGTAAGTGCTGGGTAGATATAGGGCCCATTCACACTTAAAAGTGCAAAACGGTAGCCCTTAGGGCTCATTAAGACTATACGTGCTGCCGTGCGCATTTTGGCAGTGCGCATAGTGTGCGACACGCAAGAACAGTAGAAGGGCATAGAAAGCCCTTCTACCGTTCTCATCATACGATTGCGCGCACAGCCATCTGCGCTAAATGATGTGAACGAGGCCCTAGCACGGTAAAATCACCGTACCCTCTCGCGATTCAGAGCGATCACGATCAGCGCTTTTATAAGCACTGTATTGCGATTGCTCCAGAATTGCGGCATAATGCTGCAGGGAACACGTTTAGCGATTGCCGCTGATCGCGAAACACCCGCGATCGGAGGCAATCGGGGCAGTGAGATCACTCCCATTGGTTAATATTGTGCTATAGGTTTAAAATGCGCTAGCGCTTCGGGGATTAGCGAACAGGCCCATAAAGAGGTGGCAGTAAAACCTCTTTCAGAAGGACTACTGAACTGTGTGCTTGTCAAGCAGTTCAGTCTCCCGCCTGACGCCCAACAGGGCAATATGGGTACTAGCAAGTCTGAATTATTTGCATCTCAATGACCACTGACGAGCAGTCAAAATTGTGCTTTATAATAGAGCTAAAGTCAGTAATGCAAATGTATTTCATTATGTCCCATTTTAAATCGTCCCTAAAGTGAAATTATGTGAAAACCAAGGAGTTATATAGTGCTAGCCCTGCTGAGAAATAGTCTGAAAGAGTACTAAGTGTGAGTTATTAATTGTATTAATATTGTGTATACGTGTATGTGTATGTATGTGCCTGTATGTGTAATTTTACTTATTGGCCACAAGATGGTGCTAGTGAACATTTTCCTGTTTAGGAAGTGTTCACTTTTTTTAATTTAAAATTTTACTGAACTGTGATGGCTTCCTGTTTTATGAATGGACGTGGCCGCTGATCGCGGTCACGTCCATTCATTCCAGTAATTGTGATTGGGTAGAGGGCCTCTCGATCCTCTTCCCCAATCACGGAACATGGAGACCCGACGGGTAATGGCGGCGGGAGCGGCGCCCACACGTGCAGAGCGGCGGCGGGAGCGAGCTTATTAAAATGTCCTGTTGCAGTTAACAGGCTCAAACAGGGTGTTTTAATAAGTCAGTTTGCCATTAACTGGTTAAAGAGAGCCCGAGGTGGGCTAAAGTAAAAAAAAAAAAAAAAGTAGGCTACCGGATAAGGTGGGGGGGGGGGGGGGGGGGCGGCTGAATGGATCAGGTAGCCGAAAATAAAGCTGCTTCTGCGGGCCGCACTGGCCCACTTTCATGACCTATAGAGCACGACACTGCAAGGAAAGACTTTGTGTGTCTTGCAGCGTGAATGGAAGGGGGAGTGGCAGGGGCCGTGGCCAGGGAGAGAGAGCTTCCCAATGGCAACTCTGGAAACCCTGCATTAACGCCCCTGGCGGGCGTTTTGAACTAGCAAGCCCTCTCCCTGTGTTTACCTCTGAGATGGCGACAAATATTGTCGCTAATTTCTGGGGGCTCTAGAGCATTGGGGGGGGGGGGGGAGAGCAGAGAGTGGTGGTGTGGGGGACACAGAAGCATGTCATGAGGCAGAGAACATGTCTCTGTGTCCCATCTGCCCACCTCGGGTTCTCTTTAAGTCATCTTAGTAGAAGTGGTGTAATACCTGTGTAACTAAATATGCCCCTTTTTGGAGCCTGTTAAAGAGGATCTGTAAGAAAAAAAAAAGATCCCCTGGGGTGTATCCCAATCAGATCTGTTTTACTGTGCAGGCAGCGCAGTAGAATGGATCCGACCGGGGTGGGCTATTTCTGCTTGAGTCCAAACGAAAGCCGCTACTGCGCCTGCACAAGGCTCACACAGGATTGCTGTGATCCTGGAGCCCAGCACCGCTGCTCTGTTACATGCTTGGCTCGGGATTTCTACTCGTTCTGTAGTGGCAAAACAAGTGATACCGATATACTGCTAAGGCAGTTGGGGAGGCGTTCTAATAGGTTCCTTGAGGAGCACGTTTTGTTCCATAGGATTCCTTCCACCGACAAACACTTTCTGCATTCTGTATAACTGACTGGTGATAATTGGATTCAAATGAGCAGTACGTGAGTGTGAACTGCAAAATTTCCCCTTCAAACCCAAATTATGTCACAGCTTCCATGAACATTTCTTTATTGTATAAAGCCATGTTGTTCTGTTAGCTAAGGTTTAGGCCTTAAAGTATAGATCTTAATGGAGTATGGGTGATTGTGGTTATGCCTCCTCCCCACATTCTCCGAGATCCCCGTGATGAACTGTGCGTCTTACAGAATGTAACTATATACTTACAGTACTTACAGTACACTGCCCCGAAGCAGATGAAGGCTATTACTATTAAGTCTGTAAGATAACGCCTTGTCTTTCACTCCTATCTATTGCACACGGCATCCAGATCCCTTTCATTTACATTACTTTGGTATCGCTTGACTGGATAAGGCTATACAGGGCTGACTATCATGGAAACCATTTGCAAACACCCCCCTCCCCTTCCCAGTTTCTTGGCAAGAGTTTGGCAGCGTTTAGCGAAAGCGATGATGGTCCAACAGCAGATTAAGAAACAAAACATTATGTACATTAGTGATCATAAAACATTGCAAAAACAACCCCCCCCCCCCCCCATCTCCCAGATGACGACTTTGCACATCTTCTGTTACATGTTCTTAAACCAACACTAAAAAGTGCTGAAGAGTGAGGATTCCGAGCACAAATTGGCCGGACCCGTAGCTCCTGGTCGCAGGCATGGAAATCGACGTTCCTATAGCTAAAGCCTAACCGCTGACATATTTTTGTTTTTATGGCCTGTATTAACCCCTCGTGTAACAGTTGGGGCAACACATCGTGCTTTCGAGCATCTGGTGGTCGGTTAGCTGGTGCTGAAAGGGTCCTTGTTGATTAGGACATTCTAAGAGAGAATGAAGTGAAATTTAATTCATCTGGCATGTAGCGCCATCCCCATTCCTATACAGGAGAACGGAGAAGCAAGACTTTGGATTTTGGAAACCCCAAATAATCCACAATCAAGTAAATTTATGGTTCTGTTCCACTTGCGGTTCCGCTTGTGGTTTTGTCTCAAGCCTTATGATGTTTTCCTTGCAGGAGGTTTTTCTTGTGCACATGTCGATCTGGGTTGTTTAAAGAAAAAAAAAAAAACTGAAAAAAACCTCAGTTTGAGAGGCAGACGGGATCCCAGTGACCCAACGGAAGTAGAGGAAATAGCCACTTTAGGGATTCAGCTTCCGCTGGATTATTATAGAATGTGTATCTATGTGTATCTACACTTTAAAGCCCAACTCTACTAACATTTTACTCGTCTATTATAGGCAGTGTGTGGCAACTCCTTGTTTAGCTGATGACAAATCATTTTTTTTTAAAGAACTTGGCCTTCAACTGCTACTTCCTGTAGGACAGGCTCCCACAGTTGTAGGAAGCAGTCCAATCAGAGAGTTTAGTCTGTTTCTCACCCTCTTGCAGTGCTGAGTAGCATGATTACGCTAAGCTGTGGAGGCGCAGTAGCTGTTGCTGTTTAAGGACACTTTAACTCAAAAGTGTCCAAACTAGTTGAACCAAGGGCCATATAACCATTCTTGAAATAGTTTGGGGGCCAGACTAGTAAAATAAACACAATGTTTGCCAAGTGCCGCTTGGTACATTATGCCTATTGTACAGGTAATCTCTAATTAACGAACTGGGAGCGCGCCAGCCGCTGCTGTAAGTGTGGAGCAGCAGGGGTTAGTGTATGGTAATTAGTGTAACAGGTGGGCCAGCAGGAGTTAGTGCAGGGTAGTTTGGGTAACTGTTGGGGCAGCACAGGAGTTAGTGCAGGGTAGATGGGGTAGCTAGTGGTGCAGCAGAGGTTATCATATGGTAGTTAGTGTAACTGGTGGGGTAGCAGGTTCTCTGAATTTTGTCCTTGATAAATCTTATGGTCCAAAAAATACGGTACTTTATTGTTGTGGAGCGCTTCAAAGTTGCCGCTGGTGAAGGCTTGGCAGGGCCAAATTTGGCCCGTGGGCCAGATTTTAGACACTGCTGCCTTAGCTGGAAGGGAGGGGGAGTGTAGTTACATTTTTGCCTCAGTAGTGGGAAGCCTCTGCATGGTCCAGAGGATTCTTGGATTCTGCTGGAACCCACCGATTCAGTATAAGGACACTCTATACCTGTTCGACTTAGTGCAAGACGAATAGGTTTCTTCCAGCTGTGGACTCTCATATCCCCACTGGGCACGATCGAGTAGAGTCACTTGTCCCTGTGTTATCCTCAGTGCATGTGTGCTTTGTTCTATTGGTGTATGTATGAGGCGTGTACCTCACTAGAGAACAAGAGAAGTGCAGGAGGAGAACAAAAGACTGAAGATTATATTACTTATATTTGTTTAATTTTCAACAAATTTGAATATAACCAGATAAGAATATAACCTGAGCCACTCAAGTAAAAATGGTTATTAGAATTTAGCATTTATATAGTTCCACCATCTTCTGTAGCGCTGTACAGAGTATAATGTCTTGTCACTTAACTGTTCCTGAGAGGGGCTCACAATACCATAGTCATATGTCTATGTATGTATTGTGTAGTGTATGTATCATAGTCTAGGGACAAATTAGGGGAAAGTCAATTAACTTATCTGTATTTTTTAAGGGTATGGGAGGAAACCAAAGTGCCTTAATGAAACCCATGCAGAGACAGGGAGAACATATAAACTCCTTGCAGATAGTGCTCTGACTGGGATTCGAACCAGAGACCCAGCGCTGCAAGGCGGGAGAGCTAACCACTACGCCACCGTGCTGACTTGATTATAAGCAAAGGACTTTTCCTTGTCCACTGTTGCTCCCATCAGCACCACTTCTAATCTTGTGTCCTCACTGGACCCCTTGCTAGTGTCTCTCCCTAACTCTTCCCCAGTCTTGTAGACCTCCCCCCGCCCCCTTCCAATGTTGTTTGGTTCGCAGTTCTGTGTAGAGTGTCAAAGTGCTCACTGCAGGAAACACATATATAGAGATTGATTCCTGATTTGCCTAAAAAATAGCAAGATCCAGCAACGGATATGTCAGTGCCTCAGAATCAGAATATTATGCTCGCTTCTGAAATCCTGGCATGGAGACCTTAGAATCTTTAGACATGTAAAAGGGCCCTTGCTGAAGGTTTTCAGGAATCCCAGCCAAGGATAGTTTAAAGGAATGATAACCATAGAGGTCAACTCAAAGCCAATGTGAGGCCATTTGCCTAATATGTCATGCAGTTGCTTGGTAAATGTAACCCAAAACATCTGTCATCATTTAGGGTGATAGAAGTCTATTAGTATACTGGTATACTGATGTGTGGCCCTTTATGACTTTTGAAATGGTTTGGGAGGTGTGTGTGTGTGTGTGGGGGGGGGGGGGGGGGTAGGTAATGTAGAAAATAAACCAAAAGTCCCACTTTAGTTTTCCATGGGAACTGCTAGAACTGCTTCAGTAGTGGTTGACCAAGAATAAACCAATTTAGCAGATTATTGAATGAGTGGACCTTGACGTTGAGTGACAGCTGTACACTCAGTGGATTGTCGACTAAAACAAGCCTACTTGTTTGAAAGAAAATCCAGCATTACTCTGGAGGACTTCTGTGTCCAGGAAGTCGGCCATCACAGCTTTAAGATGTAGTTTATAGTAGCTTGACACATCTATGTTAGCTGGCATGTATAAACTTTTCTGATTGACCTTGTTTTACACTAACGAGCAAATTACCATGTGTATAAACACAACATAAGGCCCATACAGTATTGCCTCTCGAAGGTTTGCTGTTTCCCTCCATCATTACTTAAATCCCGAACAGCACATCCTCTGTGGCTTATTGGAAGCCCTTCAGCTTTTACCACCTCGTTCAACAAGCAGCTTTCTCTATTGAAACAGACAGTGTCAAAGACAGATCCGCCACTTTTTTACAAGCAGGCCTTTGTCTGCACGCAGGGAGCCATCCCCCTAAGCGAAGTGTACGATTTTGCCCCCGTAGCAATAAATCAGAGTGCAATTTGACTACCATGCTGCCAGATCCGATTACTCAACTTAAAACTCCGCAGAAAAACTGGCTTCCATCAGGTCCGCTGAGGCCGCCTGCAGAGCGCGAGTGATTAATTGTCTGTTTTCGCTCACGCTGGCTTCTGTTTTAAGTACACTGGAAAGCAGCGCTCTCAGACAAGATAGATTCGGGGCTGTCAGTGGCTGCAATGGGTAGAGGATGCATTCAGCTGATGCTCACGCTGTCATTTCTGTCTCTTTCACAGCTGGCTGAGGAACTGCAGAGCAAACCGCTGAACAGCGAGATCAGAGAATTGCTGAAGCTTCTGTCAAAACCAAATCTCAAGGTGAGGACGTGTTACACCTGCGGGAGAGACACGGAGCTGCGCATTAAGCAGAAAACGGGGGATTATTTACTTGGAAAGTAGAACGACACTTTTCAAGGTGCCTTGTGTGCTGTTAGGGTTCCGTGCCAGAAAATATACGGCCTTCGGATTGTAAAAGTGAAATTGTAATGTTGTAACAGCTTGCCACGACTGCAAGACAAAGACGCTGTTTGTCGGTTTTTAGTCCATATGTGAGCGAGCCGTGATGGGTCACCCCAGGTGAAGATGTAGCCCCTGCTGGGATGGAGATAACCTCCATAGCTCCCATTACAGCTTCCATTACAGGTTGCCATGAAGCCACCCATTTATAAAGAAGTCCTGAACTGCTTACACATCTCCACTTTGTTTTTAAACTTAAAAAAAAAAAAAAAAAAAAAAAAAGACCACTCCAGCAAAAAAAGTAAGCATTCAAAGAGAAACTCTGACCAAGAATTGAACTTCATCCCAATCAGTTGCTGATGTCCCCTTGTACATGAGAATTCTATTCCTTTGCACAAACAGACCATCAGGGGGCTCTGTATGACTGATATTGGGGTGAAACCCCTCCCACAAGAAACTGAGGACCGTGGTACTCCTGGCAGTTTCCTGTCTGTGAACCTTGTTGCATTGTGGGAAATAGCTGTTTACAGCTGTTTCCAACTGCCAAAAAAGCATGCAGCAGCTACATCACCTGCCAACAGTAAAAATGTCATCATGTAATAAATGTCAGAATGTAAATTAGCGATTTAAAAGATTTTACAATGGGCAAACACTGACTAAATCATTTATACATAATTATTGTAAAACTGAAACACTTTTTTTTATTACATTATTTTCACTGTAGTTCCTCTTTAAGATCTGAAAGAACCAACAGATTTTGGATTATTTCACCTCCTTTAAAGGGTTTCCTTTGTTTTCAACAGCACTTCCTGAACGGCGGTTACTAAGTCTAACTGACAAAACAGCGTGTAAGTAAGTAGAGAGGCTGGCCGGCATCTTACTATTTTGGCAGTTAGATCTTAGCAACTGCCATTTAGGAAATGTTTTTGAAAACAAAAAAAAAAAACCTTAAAATCCCCATGAGGAGGTGGACTAGTCCAAAACCTGTTGGTGCTGTCATATTTTTACTGATTACTTTTTTTTTTCTTACTGGAGTGGTCCTTTAAACATCCGGTTGTCTTTTGAACATGGAAACCAGAAAAACAGCCCTGTAATCTGCAATACAGTACATCATGGATGATAATAGAACTCATTAAAGTATATCCACTAATATCTACCAGTACATACACTATATTGGGCTCTCGGTGTCTCCATCTTTGTGTTCACCTGTATTTGGTCCTCACAGGGTTTATATTGTGTGAACATCACAGTGAGACAGCACTAATCTTTCTTACGGTGTTTAGTTGACCGAAATGGACAATATCCGCCATTTTGGCCCATCAAACTGCTGTTTCTATTGGTACCTTATTTCTCTACTAGGAGATATCTGAGATGATTCAAAACGTCATGCTTACATCTGAGATAGGTGGCCTTTTCCAGGCATGCGCCATTGCATACCTTGACTGTATTGCTGTGGTTAATTCTACTATTTCGGTATAGCAGATTTTAAACTCTAGAGATTGAAAGTTATGTGTTATTACTGGGATTTAGATTTAAGGCATTTTGCCTTTTTTTCTGTTTTTTCAGTTACACAGTATTTTGCTTTTCATAAAATGCAGGATGATACCATCTCTATTCAGAAATACTAAAAGTGCAACAGTCCATGTAGTCTCTATCAATGGACAACATCCGGTCTGTGCTTTACATGTACAGATTTTTCTCCGACTGAATCAATCATTTTTAAATCTGTTGCACCCAACCTATTCAAGTGATTAACCTTCGATTTAATTCGTACAGTTAATTGATCAAAAGTGTGAATGGGCATGCTGTAAAAATAATGTTTGTGTTTGCCGGTTCTAGCTACAATGGTGCCCTGGGACAAAAGTAACTTGGAAGAGGGGGGCTGACGCCCCCCTTCCAACCCAATCACCCCAGGGCCCCTAAGCTGGCTGCCAAGCCCGATCCAATCCCTTCCCTTAGACACAGTATTATTAGGTGTCCATCATATGTCCCCTAAAAAGTATTTTGGTGTTTCCATTATTCACCTCTTCCTTTTCCTAGACACACAGCACCCCCGCCCTCATGGGTCACCATAGCTAGGGGGGAGGAGGGGCACCTTGGAGAAGCCCCTACAGGCATTGTGGCCCTGGGGCAGTTGCACCCTTTGCATCTATGGAAGCGCAGGCCCTGGGGAATTAATGGGTGCATAGCATTGCTCTACAATACATGGCTTACAGTTTTGTTAAAATCAGTCGAGATAAAGCATGCATTGTGCAGTAGGAGTCTCCCACTATCCAATCCTTTTTTGCTCCGAGAGGGATCGATTGGCTTGGCATATTAGACAGTGATTCAAACGTATATGCCCAGCCTTAGGCTGGTGATGCATGTAACCACCCTGGTAAAGTTCAGCACTCCCGATGACAACATTAAGATCACCTCCAGCGCAACATGAAGATTAACGTCAGGAAATTACAGCAGCTGAGCTGAAACATGTTTTGACAACTTTCGAAGGAATAATAAATGACGGCAGTTATGTGTTTGCCCGGATCTGTTCTTTAAAACAACATCCTAATGGACCACATAGAGATAGACTGGACATTTGATATGAAAGAACAGAACAAATTATCCTGTGGAAAAGGTAACCTATACCTTGCACTTCCTAATAGCCCGCGATGGGTGTTTGGGAGAATTGTGTACACCATTATTTATAGATGCGTAACCCAAGCTTGCATTTTATTAATCTCCTTGTCTATGTGAGGATGAAGCTTTTTCGCTAAATGACATTTTCTGGGCATTTAGACCTCTCGGTCGTGTAGCCGCGGCAGGGCAATCACTGCGTTTTCCCGCAAAATAATAAAAATTAAGCGTATTTTATAGCCGGTGTTCTTGTATACTATTAAAACGCCATTGAGAAAAAAATATCTGGTTACAAACAATTTATTGTGATTTTAATGGGGAGTAAGCAAAAGGCAGTAAACTGTTATGTATGGTAATGTATTTTACTGAGCTGAAGCAGGACTGGCCTGAAGCAGCCATGGTTATTTGCTGGAAGTGGCCAAGAAGTTTGGTTTAAAGTGGAACTAAACTCAGAACTTCCTCTCAGCTCGAATGCTGGCCATTAACCTTCTAGCAGCAATTGGCCACAAGTAGGAATTTTTCCTGCTGCTGGGAAAGTGTGCCTTCCCCAGCTTTGCATGTATGCAGAGAAGGAGGTAGAGAGATTTTGTACTTACTTGTCCGGACGGCTGGTTCTGCTTCTTCTTCCTACACTTTGGTGGTGATGTAACCCCCGACATATCATCTCAGTACCAATTACATGTGATCGTGATCCAGTAGACCGTGTCAGCATTACAGCGTCACCCGGTGGTGGAGTCTCTTCCATCATCCTTCTTCCACCATCTGGTGGTGCTGTAATGCTGACACGGTTTCCTGGATCCCAATCACGCTATATCATGTGATCAGAGCCCAGAAGACTTGTTGGAAGTTTAGAGCTGCGGGTGGAGGAAGAGTAGAAGCAGTCCGGAACAGGTAACTGTAACTGCTCCCTACCGCCCACTCGTTTGGCTGCACTAGGCAGCGTCAGGGATATCACACACTCGCCCATGTTACTCTGGCAACCACGTGGGTTGAGGATGGAAAGTGGAGCCAGCAGCAGCCACAGACAGGTAATGTATACCGCACTGGGCAAAGGGGGGGCACATTGGACATTAGGGGAGACAGCACCGGGGTTTCATCACATTCCTCACTCATCCCAATATCACTCCCAGTTACCAACGCATACCTGATCGACCACAATGGCCCAACATCTTGCAGAATGTCAGATCAACATGCTCAGCCCAAAATTGGTGGCATTGTCAATCGGACGTGTACTTGGCGGCACCAATTTTCATTTGATTCAATAATTTTTTAATCGGATGGCCGATCAGCCGCCAAGTCGATAAATGGATGGGCACCTTAAGAAATTGCTCATGTAGAATGTTCAGGTTTCAGCTACAATCCTGCTGTTAATCCTTCGGTGACACATTTTCTCGTTTACATAGAATAACATAGCTGAATACCATAATCCTACATTCAGCCTCTACCTGAGCGCCTCCGCCTCCTGCTGCTCAGCTGTCGGGATCAGTAAAACTGATTGAGCTGCGGCGGCCCTTACAAACCCCACCTGACTCCCCCGCTGCAGCGTAATGATCCTATCTACACCGTGTGCGTGAACAAGTCTGCACCATGCGAGCGTGAGTTATGGCTCTCCAGAACAAGACATGTGTGGTGAGGAATCACGGAGAGCACATTCCCCCCGCCTTCCCCTCCGCGTTGCCCAGATGCACACCGAGACGTCAAACAATAATCATAAAAAATCAAGATTTCTTGAATGGGATTGGAATGATCCATTAAACACATGTGGAGAGCACGGAAGACTCAGTGATTGGATTTGCAGATCAGGCAGCACTGCCAGAGGTCAGGTATAGATGAGGGGGGGATGCTGTATATTCCAGCCCAGTATCGGGGAAGAGGTCAGAGAGCGTGTCCTCCATTAGAAGAGAGTTGCAGGTTTTATATTCCTCCTGGAAGCCCCATCTAACACCAACAGCGCTGAGAAGTAACTAGTCTGCCTTCTGTTTCTTGCATGATTTACTCTCTCCTCTCTCTTTTGGATGATATTCGGAATAATCCATCCAGCCAGAGCATCAGACCATAAAATTGCACTATTTAAACGAGGAGGTCAGGGTTCAGCTGAATATGAGGTCTAGGAATATGCGCTAAACATAACTGAGAATATTACTGACTCTCTCCATGTAGGTGTCTGTGTTTTACCTGGACCGGAATGAAAGAAAACATAAAATCATTGGGTGAGCTGTTAATCCCGTGCAGGAAACATTGTAACTGTCTTCAAGTTACAAATTGTCTTCAACTTTTTAAATAACTTGTGGTCTTCTCCAACCAGCTGCATTGGGCTTTCAGAGTGGTTCTGTGCAGACCTGCGGCCTCTTGGCTGTCATTCTCCTCTCTGTAAGCTCCTTTCTTCACAAGTGTGAATTATTGAGACAATCTTTTCAGAGCACTTCTTTCCTGCAGGAGTTAGAGTGCGTGTACAGCTAAAGAGAGTAGCCAGGGCCTGATTTCTGGAAAGGCCACAAATGCCCTCTTGTGTGGCTGCAGCCTGAGGGGGCACCTGGACATGAAATAGGGGTTGAAAAGGCTGCAAATGGGGAACAACACATGAAAATGGAAGCTGATGTCCAAGAGAGAGCTGTACATGAAAGAGTGGGGCTGCAGTACAGGCATGATGAAACATGGAAAAGGGAGTGGCGCATTGAATGGAAGGGGCACTGCTGAGATTGTAAGGGGAGCTCCAAATTACTTGGCCTACGGGCGAGAAAAGTATAAATCCGGCCTTGACAGTAGTGCCCCACTTGGAGCATACTCAGTAAGTTACCCTAGTGGGATGTGTATTGCGTGTATCTAAACATACTCCAGTCAGATATCCAAAAAAGCTGGGAGGAAGTGGTGGAGGTAGCACTGCAGTGTGGTGAGGATGGAATATTAACACCGGGAACTTCTGCCTTATCTGGTGTCCTCTGTGGGCGAATCATGAGATGAGAACATTCATAACGACTAGCGGAATGACAGCCCAGCACCACCATAAATAGGCTTGCTCTTAATGCAAAGTCTTCACACTGTTGTTGAGCTAGTTTCTTAACGGGTTTTGCAGAGGAGGGTGTTCATTGGACAGTGGATGTTGCCTTGGAAGAAGCACGTAAAAGCAAGACGGCCATCAGGCTCTCCATTACCTGGCACCCACTGCTCCACTAACTTTGTGGAGCTTGTATTTCCCAACTCCTACCCTTTGAGCCACGTCAGACTATACGTTGCACTACAGAAGTTTAGAGAGGAACTTTAGCGAAAAGGGGGAAAAATAAATCAATACATTGCAAAGTGAGTAGTTAAACATGGAAGAGAGATCAAGAAATGATTGATATCGGCCATGTAATTTCGTCATATTGTTTGATCCACAATTAGCCTGCACGTCATCATCCTTACTACTGGCGGACATGAAAAAACCAGCACCAACTGCCTTTATCTATAACCACACCCCCTAACAATGTTAAAAGGTTGCTTTTTTTTTATAGATATATGTACGCACAGAAAGAGATACTGTTTTTTGGGGGGAGTTGGAAACAGCTGTTATTTCCCACAATGCAACAAGGCTCGCAGACGAGAAACTGTCAGGCCCTAGGTCCCAACTACAAATCAGTTAGACAGACAGTGGTAAGACAAGTCCTGGATTTGCTGGGTCTTGTAGTTCACCGCTGCAAGAAAACCACATGCAGTGTATGGCAGCTGTAAGTTTTCGTGAGCATTTTTATTCTCTGCCCATTCTTGTGTTGCACATTTCTAATGGTACTCAGTGTTAAAAAGCTGCCACTTTAATGATGTTTTTGAAAATACACTCTTTACTGGGCTGCAAAATTGATTGGTTGCTTGTGAATGTACAGTATTTTCGCACATCATTGCCGCCCCTTAGATTAATGTGAGCAGTGTAGTATTACAGCGCAACCTTAATACGCAGCAGGCAAATAATTCACATGTGCTTGTAATATGGACATTTCTATAACTTGGCGGCTTCCACATTATTTTTAAGCAGTGTTTTTTTGTTTGTTTTTTGTCGATTTTATGTTTTGGGGACAGTTCAAACAATAGCTGAACCTGGACTGCAGACATAAGTAGTAATTAAATTTTTACATGTGGATTCCGTCTGTATTACAAAAGGAACTATTTTGCCACCTTGATCCCTCCATTTTTCAGTGGGTTGCCAGCCTCTTTTTGCAAGCTTGTTAGGTGCTTTAAGACAAGTAATAATCAACCACTAATCAAACATTAGTGACCTGAGCACCATTTTTTTTTTACAACCCTCCTGATAATGGTTTGTGCCTTTCGGGAAGGTGTTTTCGAGGGGGGGGGGGGCATCATAACTACCATCCATGGACTACATCTCCCGGCATGCACGTCACGTGACACCACCAGGAGCTACAAAAGCCAGTCGATGCTGCCGGCTAACTGGAGAAGATGGCACATTTTGAACGGGCCAAGGGCCGGAGGAGTTGCACCCTGTAGGTAAGTAGTGATGCTCACCCAACCCCTGATGTTGTTGTTTATATAGGATAATCATTTTCTAAAACTCTAAATTTGTTATACTTCATTAATTACATCAAGCCTTTTCAACGTTCTCCATGTGACTTAAAGGGAACCAGAGATGAACGTTTCACGCAAAATAAACATATCAGTCGATAGCTTGTAAAGAATAAATGCTCTACCTGATAATTTCTCCGCTCTGGTGTGCCTTTTTTAGTGTTTTTTTATCCATTATTGCTCCAGGAAAAATCAAATATGGCCGCCGGCTCAAATCCCTTCTGCTTCGGGGTTATGAGTTGTTCTGCATGTGCTGTCTAGGCTATATGAGACTAGGCTGCTATCTAGGCTATATGAGAAAGGCTGCAGCCTTTCATCTGTGTGCTTTCATTTTGGTATGATGTGCAGCTGTAGGAAGTCTCACTCATAGGAATGAAACTGCAGTCATCATCATTTTCTATGCAGAGGGCACACAGAGCACACAGGGATCATATTGCAGCCACAGAGCTTCTCTCTCAGCAGGAGCAGCCCCTCCCATGTCATCACAGCTCTCAGTATGCAAAGCAGGAAATCTGAGCCAGGAGGTGGCAGGCTTGGGCTTGAAAAGACTCCACAGAAGAGTGACTCAGCTCTAATGATTCCAGGTCAAACCTAGACTGAGCCAGTTGGGGACTCTTATCACAGCTGATAATAGACTAATTAAGCAGATAAGAATGAAACTAAAAGCAGGGTAGGTGTTTACTGTCATGTTCCCACTGATAAATGTAATAAAATACATGAGGATGCTTTGTTTCTGGTTCTCTTTAAAGAGACTCTGTAACAAATTGTTTATCTTTATTTCTTCTATGCTATAAGTTCCTATGCCTTTTCTAATGTGGTCTGGCTTACTGCAGCTTTTCCTAATTGCACAGTAGCTGTGTTATCTCTGTTATATGATCTAATCTTCTCTCTACAGTCGGCACAGTCAGGCTGAGGCAGTCAGACTGGAATGTGCAGGGCTGCTTGTGATTAGCTAGAAGCTGTACACACCCCCTGCAGGCTCTGTGTGACTAACACACTCTGCTTAGCTGAGCCTATTAGAAGCTGGTTAGTTTGTTTGTAAACACTGCCTAAAACTGGCAATTACAAGCCAGGTTTGCAGCAGAGAATGGCAGAAACAGCACAGAGGGGACCAGGAGCACATAATGAATAGAATGGTATGCTTTTTATTGTAAGAATTTCAGAGTACAGATTCTCTTTAAAGCGGACCCAAACCAAACATTTTTTTAATTCAAAATATTTAGTTGCACCACTCTGACACATACAAAGATAAATAAACACTCCAAGCCTATGAGCATTTCAGTGCATGCTTTTCACCCTTCTCTTTTCATTACTAGTGTTATACAGGTGGCAGCAATTAGCTATTCCTCCTTTGCTGGACACCTCCTACTCCACCAGACTGCCGATTTCTGTCCCTACAATATGAAAGGAAGGGAGGGGTTCCTCCAATAAATGTAAAATATTTTATATTTGTCGTCATGCAGCTGAAAAAAGGCTGCTATTTATTATTACAATTTAGAAAATAGATTTCATTTCTGAAATCTTGTTAAGTCCACTTTAACCTTACAGTGTCACTCATCAAGATACCCCATGCACAGATGCACTGCGTTAGTATGTGTCAACCATGCTTCGGGAGACACAAGGGTTAGGGTATTGGGCAGTCATCCAAGAGAATTCACTTGGAATGATGTTAAGTATATTTGTTCAGTTGACAAGCTGGCCGCCCCATCGTATGACACCAGCAAGCCCTTTGCATAGTTACATGAGTGTGCTGAACTGTATAGTAGGTTTCACTAGGATCTGCATGCTAGGTTGAAGCACAGCTTCCCCTTCATGTCAGTGAAGCATTGACAGGGGGTAATTGAAGAGTAAATAGAGTAATTGGACAGTCCTTTGAAGGATTCTTTGCCTCTGTTTTCTCTTTCTGCCATCTCTCCTCTGTTTTCCTGCCTGCGCCGGGCGGCTGACCTGTCGTGCTTGTGGCTTGCTGTATTTCTCCCAAACAAAATAAATAATGGATTAGGAACTACTTAGCTCCTTCAGGCTGAGCCAATTATGTTGTCCTTCTGCTGTTTGGCTTTGGGACAAAATGGAAGTGATTGGCATTTCAAGCTGTAATCACAATTAAAGTTGTTGTTTTTTTATGAGACCGTTTTGCTGCCAACTTTCTGGAGAGAGAAGGGGTTTTTTTTTCATCAGTATCTTGGTTGGGTTCCTACATTACTGGAGAAGTGAGATGGTGTCATACAATCTCTATGGCCAATTTTGTCATTCATTAATTTTGGTTGTCTAATCTAGTCTTGGTGGTATTAATAAGCAAGGGATTAGCAAGCCAAATATTGTATCATCTAGTATGCTATTATGTGCTCTTATAACTTATAAAATGACTATGAACACGATATATATTATTGGGAGGGGGGGATTCTAATCCTGTGAACTTGTTCCTGGACGCTCCACGGCAATTGGTGTGAAGTCCTGGGGGCGGAGACTGCAGAGGATCGCGTGTGCCGATGCGCGCACATCCCCGCTTGAACTCTCCCAATGGCGATCACCACTAGGAGACTTTTCGCCGTCTTTTTATACTGTACAGCGCTGCGATCTATGGCAGCGCTGTACTGGGGACAGCCGTGTGACACAGATGTCCCCGTGGGAGGCACAGGAGCGATCGGCTGTCATAGGCTGATGCCTATGACAGCCGATCGATGTCATTGGCTGGCGGGGGAAAAAATAAATAGGAAAATGTATTTTAAAAAAAAAATATATAAAAAAAACAAAAACCTGCCGGCGGCATTCAGAGGCCACTAACAGAAAGCTCTGTTGGTGGGCAGAAAAAGGGGGGGGATCACTTGTGTGCTGAGTTGTATGACCCTGCAGCAAGCCCTTAAAGCTGCAGTGGCCTGAATTATCTCAACCATCGAAATCTATACTCATTCCAACCTCAACAACTAAAATAAATCATGATGACTGTCATCATCTATTTCGGGGCTGTGCAATTGGTGGCCCACGTGCCGCACTCGCTTGCCCAGACTAGTTTATGTGTGGCAGGCCCCTTCCTCTGGCAGGCCCACCCGGGGCTGGTTCAAGTAACAATTAGGCCCTTCGGCAAAATTAGCCTGGGGGCCCCCCAACAGACACCCCCCCCCCCCGACCAAAAAGCGCCATTAGAGGCCCTTTGTAGCAGCCAAATTTCCCTCCTGGGCCCCTGAGCTGGCTGCTGACCCTCCCCCAATCACCTCCCAACTTAACAGACTCTGCAGAGTCCCTGGGGACCAACAGTTAAGATGGTGGAGGGACACCTTGGGGGTCCCTACAGGCTCTGGGGCAATTGCCCATTTTTTCCTATGGTAGCTCCGGCCCCGGGCCCACCTTTTGTTTGCACTTGGCTCTGCCCCAAAAGCCAGGACATTGATGCTCTGCCCCCTCCGACCGATAAATATGGTGCTAGACACGCCCCCTGACCATAAGGTTGAACAGCATCACTACAAACTAACGTGTCCTATTAAAGTTCTAGTGATTTTGTTATGCAATGATCTAAGATGAAAACTACAGAGCATATCTCAAACCCATTATTGGGCCATATCCTATTAACGAGTTTTCTCCAAGGAGATAATTTTTCATCTTATCTAAAAAAAAATGTAAAAAATCATTTTTCAGTACTTAGCAATTGAAAAAAAAAAACTAAAAAGTACCGGTAGGTAAATGGGTAATATCAAACTCATTTTGAGTACTTTCTTGTTTGGTGTTAGCTCTTAAAGTATTTTATTGATAAGGTTTGAAAATATCTCATTGGAGAAGGATATGGACCATAGCGAGCAAACCACACAAGTGCACAAAATAAAATGTCTAATACACCCCCAAAAGCACAAAATGTTGCCATGTACTGATAAAAACCTTGCTTTGCCCCCAGATGTGTCATAAACATATACACAGTGCCAATATATTGTACATCCATAGGCTGTGTGTTAGAATGCGGAGTGAAGCCTCATACAGTACCATTCCAATTAACATTATATATCTTTGGCTTTTGAGAATTTTGTATTGCTAATTTGAAAACCTCTCAGCATCCCCGATTATGATCTCGATATATGTAAACCAGGTTTGCTGGATTAGTATTCCCTCCACTGGAGATACTTCAGTGACCAATGCCCCGTGCCTCTCGTAATAAAAAAAGCCTGTTTTCCTTTCGGTTAATCCTCCCTACAATGGAAAAAAAATCTCCTGCTCATCTTTTCTTCAAAATGAGTCACAACGTTTTTTTTTTTTTTCCTTCTCAGACGTTTTTGTAAATAGCTTTCATCTGGTCTCGCTTTATTACAGCGTTACTGTTTTGTCTATGCTTTACTTTCCTTAAGTCTTTTTTTTTCCCCTTTAAAAACTCAATTATATTCCTCTAGATTAACTATAAGAGTGTGTGGAAAACATATAGAACAACTGGGATTCTATTTAGAATTGCTTTATGAGAGCAGGACACACACTGCACTGGCAGATTCACTCTTGTTTTCTTTCCAGTTCAATTTTTAAGCTGAAAAACAGGCAGTGTGAAGACCTTTACTACTTATTTTGCTGATGTGTATTTATATGCTACAAAAAATGTCCTTGATTCTGTCTTTATATGGGTTCTGTGTTATTGTACAACTGTATGCATAGTGTAAGGGGGAGGGCCAAACTGTGCACCAGGGAGGCTCCAAGGCATTAAGTACCACTGTTAAGGCTCATTTTCACCGGCTACAGTGGTTTGGGTCACTTCAAGCTGCTTGGTTACTCTGTTGTACTGGTCCAAGCCCTATCCCATACAGCCATATCAATCCCTGCCATGTACTGATGAGGGCCAAAAGTCCGAAACGTGGGGTTGATGTGGCTGTGTATAATTTAAAGCTATAGGATTGCTATACACCAGCGGTTCTGGATGCTAGCTTTCAGGGGCGAAAAGAGATAATTTGCATATTCAATAGTGGTGCATTGTGGGTAACCACAAATGTTCACTTACAGCTGAATTATTGCAAGTTAAGAAGGCTAATCACACCAAGCATTGCTTTTTAGTAGGAGGGCTTTTCGGTCTCTTTTAGCCCCCTATACATTCCTAATGGTTTGGATCACCCTGAGCTGCTTGCTTACTCTGTTAACATGTTTAACAAATTCAATGACACAAAAGGGTGAGAGAGCCCTGCCCTTGCGAGGTTACAATCTCAAGGAATAGGGAAGAAACAAGAGGAGGGATAGTATAAAATAATCATACCTAGAGGTAGTGTGTTTTAGGATATCTAGTAGGAGTGAAACTTGAGCAGAGGTCAAAGAAGGAATGGCCTAAGGTAGAGTGTATGTTTTTTGTAAAAAGTGAGTTTCGAGAGAATGAAGATTGGAGAGTAAATTATGCAAGAATGTGTGTTCAGGTAGTCCACCACTTATAAAGGCCCGACTTATGAAAGACCTGCCGATACAAACATTATGGTTTCTGTGGCAACAAGTACATTTTTTCAAATTGAACCTTTTTTTTTTTTCTTTTTTTTTGAGAAAATTGATTTTAAAAAATTCAAACAAAAAATGGCTTTTAACTTTGTATAAGCAGGTACAGGGGACAGGGTTTGACACTGGAGGCACAGGGAGGGGGGGGGGGGGGCACTGAGGAGGTACAAGGGACAGAGATGGCACAGTGTTCTGGCTTAAGAATGGGTATCGGTTAAAGTGAACCTCCGTACTAAAAATCGACTCAGCAGCACTGAAAAGGCTTGGTGTTTCTTTAACAGTTTCACAGCATCAGAACTTTGTTTCTCTTATACAAGCCTCATTTTTAGCTGTACAGAAGAAAATTGCCCGGGCTTTTTTCCCCTGATGCTGTGCAAAGCAAGATGGGATTTCTGATGTTGTTGTTCTCGTTCTGCTGTTTTGGTGCAATTTTTTTTTTTTTTTACATTTTGAATTTGACATTTGAAGCCTAGCATGTGCTGCTGGGAGGGGTAATCAGGACACAGGACAGTTGGAACTGTGTCTCCTGCTCCTTGTCATCTCCTTTCAACCAAAAAGATGGCTGCCCCCATGACAAAGATGGCAGCCCCCATGAATCACAAACATTTGTCTGTTCTTTTAAAACAGGATGGGTAAGAGATTATATTACCTATCTATTCTAATTTAACATAACTAATGTAACTTGATGACAGTATGTTTGTTTAGGCTGAAGTTCCCCTTTAAGGATGAACCTACAGTCCCTATCTCGTTTGTTAACTATGGACCACCTGTATATTTAAAAAATAGAAATAGTATGTTATGTAATGTGAAAATTATATCTATGGAAAGGGATTGTTGGGTAGGATAATAATAAAATATAACTGTACTGTACTTGGTTTATTTTAATTAATAAACAGGAATCAGTAAGTGGTTGCAGAGGGAAAAAAGTGTATTAAATTACATTTTAGGTAACAATGGTGGTATTGAGTGGTAAATGTAATGCTAACCAGAGAATGATGATGGCATGAGATACTGATAGATGTACAGAGATGTTAAATATGAAAAATCCATGTTTAAAAATGGTATTCAATGTTGTTCAATACAATAAACGTTTTTGCCATATGGCACAGACTAACCAGCAAGCTCATGGTGACCCAGAACTCATTGGGGTGTGTAAGGGACTACAATGGTCCTAAAAGCCCCCTTACTAAGATGTGCCATATACAATCTTTTTTTATGAAATTGTGGCAGTCTCAAACACACGTGTGTTTTACCGTGAACAACGTTCTGGGGACTTTCAATTACCGGTAACCAAAAAAATGGATCAGTTTTGTCGTATAAACCAGGCTATTGCTTTACAGCTTTGTACAGACAGGATAGATGTTTTGAAAAATTATCCATTGCAGTTGTGACATTATGTGAGGTTACTGGCTGGAGGTGTTTTTAATCCACTGTAATGGAGTTCTTTGTTGTTTTGTAGGCCTTACTGTCAGTGCATGATACCGTGGCTCAGAAAAGCTATGATCCTGTCCTGCCTCCCATGCCAGATGACATCGATGATGATGAAGACTCTGTGAAAATTATCAGACTTGTGAAAAACCGAGAACCACTGGTGAGAGCTGCCTCAACTTCTGTCATTATTCCAGAGCTCAAATATCAACCTGTTGCTTTCGTGGTTGTCAAAGAACAGGAAGTGAAGGAATTTCTCTAGAGACCTGGGCCCACATGCAATTCACTTTTTCTCCTTTGCTTTCTCCTAAGTGATATTTTCACAACTTGTCATCTAATGCATTTTAATCCACCAGCGAGCAAAAAATACTCAAAATAATTTTGATAGAACTTTTTCGACAACTTTTAGGTACTTTTTTCATTTGCGAAATGCTTAAAAGTTATTTTAAAGAGAATATGAAAATTATCTCCTGGGAGATAACTCAGGAGAAAAAAATAATTGCATAAGGGGCCATAGATCACAATGTATAGATAAGTCTAAACCTCAGGCTTTTATAATGGTCTGTAACCCTGTGGGAGGCGATTTCTCTCAATTTCGGTGACGTTCATATTTGACAGATCAGACAGGAAATGAAAGAAAATCGTCCTAATTTGGGACACAATTAGCAGTAGTTCACTGATAGGGATTCTAATTATTTCCCACTCTGAGTCTGGGTTCATGCTATGCTGGGCAGATGCTGTATCCATATTGACAGACAGTGGACCAATTGCAGGTTCCGCTGCCATGCGATCTGAGGCTCAAGAAAACGCTTGCACTGGAATTTTTCTACAGTGTACCACAACAGACAACATCCCAAAGAACATATGAAAGGGGAAAATCATAGGCACTTTTTGCATATCCATTTCCATCCATTGTCTGCTGCAGTAAATTGCAGGGCAGTGTACAGACGACAGTGTAAAGTGAGACTGACCAAAACATTGGGGGAGTTTTTACACCTCAATAAACATACTGAAGTTTTTATAGTTTGAAAAAATGAAAAGTCAACTTCCTGCCACTTGCCAGTCCGGTCCAAATGTCTAAAAAAAAACAGTTTTACAGTGAAAAAAACTATACACTCAGTGCTATTGTTTGACTTACCTTAAAGAGAACCTAGGGAATGTGAAGCCCTGCTAATCTATTTGGCTGCAGTAGTGTCTGATCACACCAAAAACAAGCATGGAGCTAATTTTGTCAGATTTTTGTCAGAAACACCAGATCTCCATGCTTGTTTAGGGTCTTTAGCTAAAGTTATTAAAGAGAAACCGTGACCAAGAATTGAACTTCATCCCAATCAGTAGCTGATACCCACTTTTACATGAGAAATCTATTCCTTTTCACAAACGGATCATCAGGGAGGCGCTGTATGGCCGATATTGGGGTGAAACCCCTCCCACAGTGTGATGTCAGAACCATGGTCCTGACAGTTTCCTGTCTCTGAACCTCATTGCAGTGTGGGAAATAAGTGTTGTTTACAGCTGGGTCCAACTGCCAAAAAAAGCAAGCAGCATCTCCTTCCACTGACATCACCTGTCAGTAGTAAACATGTCACCATGTGATAAATCTCAGAATGTAAATCAGGGAGAGAAAAGATTTTACAATGGGCAAACACTGACTTAATCATTTATACATAATTATTGTAAAAATGAAGCACTTTTTTATTACATTATTTTCACTGGAGTTTCTCTTTAAGGCTTGTACACACACTTGACTAAAGTCAATTGGCCAACTGTCCCTAGAGAGGTGCTAACTATTATAGTGACAGCTGGCCAGATAAACTGAATGCTCACCTTGCAACAAAGGAAGATGGATCACAGCGACATCCCACGCTGAGTGCTCCCCGATCCATCTTTCTGCCGGCAGGTATGCACGACTGCACACAATGACCGCAAACGAGACTTCAAGCCATCACAGCACTTTACGTGGGAGTTGTTGATGATCTTAAAGTGGTCTAACACCCAGCATTTCAACTTTGCTTTAAAAGATTGCTTACAGCTTATAAACTATTATGCCAGATTTTTTTTTTAGCAGAAATTCACTGAATGGATTAAACATGACATTTTAGTGCTGCATTTAGCTAGAAATTCTCCTCTGTGCTTGCTTGTTTAGTTACAAATGTATCTATCTACAATGTAACAAACAAACACTGTTCTGAGAGAACAAAGAGGGCTTCCCCGGCAGGCTTTTCAAAGATCTATTTGTATTCCAAAAAAAGATACATTTGTAACTAAAAGATAAGAACGGATGCGGATTCCTAGTTGAATCCAACACTAAAATGTCATGTTTAACCCATTCAGTGAATTTCTGCTTAAAAAAAAATCTGGCATAATAGTTTGTAAGCTGTAAGCAATCTTTTAAAGCAAAGTTGTAATGCTGGGTGTTAAACTGCTTTAAAGAGTTGATCCGCCATGACGGTCGTTGTCACAGCACGATTCTCAATGAAGTCCGCGTGATCGCCTGTACCCATGGTGTGAGATTGCGGAACCGACTGCTCATCTCTCAAAAAAATTGCCGGATGTCAGGGAAGTCGTTGGAAGAATCGTGAGGTGGATACAGGCCTTTAAAGTGGCTTGACGAGGAAGGAAGGAGCGGGCGCAATTTATAACTCTGGCGATAAATAGTTGGACACAGGTTCACTTTAAAGCAGTAGGATCAGCCATAATATGCCAGGGAAAAAAAAACACATATATAAGTAGATAAATACTTGATCTACTTACATAACACATGTATTATACTGTCCACATTTTGATTTCAGTAAATGTTATATAGTAAATGAAGAGAATTCTGTTCCTGGTGGGGGCCATGTCTTTTGCCCACAGTTAAGGCTAACTCGTGATGTCATTTCTGCCCTTTACTTTTTTTCTTGTCTCCTCCAATCGCTGAGTCACCTCAGCCTTGCTTGTAAACACAAGTGAGTAGGGGATTAGGTTTCAGATAAGCAGCTGGCAGGGAAATAAAGGAAAGAGGAGGAATACATTATAGCTAAAAAGAACCCCCAGCATGCAATTCTTTGGCACCGACTACTAAAGGGCCAGTGCTCCTTAAGTATGTGATAACTCCAAATCATAACAGCAGAAAAAGTTTTGAATGCAGGATTTGCATCTTTATCACTTAATACACTCAGACCAGTTGCTGTTGAAATTTGATTTTTATGGTGACTATACCGCTTTAAGACATGTTCCCGCTACCCACACCCAGTCTCCTCTCGCATCCATTGGTCCACTCTGCAAGCCCAGTGTAAGTGTCTGTTTCCATTGTGATGTCTCCACCTGCATTCTGTCTCACAGCACAAACACACAAGGAACATAGATTTATTGTCATACTGTAATTCACTTGCATTATTTAGTCAGCGGAGTCGTAAAAGGAAGTGTCCGCGTCCTGTTTGTAACCTATTCAGCTACATGATTGATAACAGTAATTCTAAGAGACTGGAAGATGCCTGCTGAGTGGAGTAGGTGTATTGTGCTGCAATATCCAGGACCAAAGCTGGCTCAGGCCTGGATCATCATCAGCAGAAAGCTGATAGCAGCACTGGGATATCTGGAAAATGTGAAGAGCAAGAATCAAGCGTATGATATTCCCTGTGTAAACACATTTCCGCAGTCCCCAGCTCAGACGCTCAGTGTGTTACCAGCGCTGTCATCCGCTCAGGAGGATGTTAAGGAATAACTCCAGTTATGTTTTAAGGCAGCACATTGCATTACAAGGAAGCTACTGTGCATTGAAGTACTTTGAATTGAAAACTTTTGAAGAAATCTTAGTGGGTTTCCACTGCTTAAATTGGGTGTACTGTTGTAAAGACATACATTCATTACTGTTATGTATCACTAACACTTTCCACAGTGTCTTAGGGCCGGTTCACATGGTATCGGTGGCTTGTTTTTACTGATGTCAAACGTTTTTTTGGTTCCCGAGACATCACTTCTCACTTCCCATTAGTTTGTTGCCACAACGCGCTTTAAGGCCCCGGGGGCATGCAGCGCCTCAAAAAACTCCCATCAGCCCCGGCGCTTGCGCAATCATTGCTAAACTAATTGAGATGAATGCTCCCATGCAGGACGCAGTGGATCCCGGCAGCAAATGATGTGCACGGACGCCGGCAGACATCCGATTGAACCGGCCCTTTTGATTGGTTCCTGCATAAATCTGTACATTTCCAGTTCTGGCAGTTTTGCATTAATTTACAGTTTTTACCTGACAGGATTGGAACTGTACACCTTTTATGTGTGAACACAGCTATAGAGAACTGATACAAAGCTGACTGTTCTTGACTGAAAATGTATACCTTTTATGTGTGAGCCAAGCCATAGAAAATTCATACAAACAACTGATGTAAAACTGACAGAACTGGACTGGAAATTTACAGATTTATGTGTGAACCAAGCAACAGAAAGAGGCATTTGGCTTGCATACTGACCCTGTTGCTACTACTACGTTTTTTGCCTGATGAAGCAGGTTTACATCTGCGAAATGCGTTGCAAATTTGGAGTGTTATGACAAATTGTTGTTTGTTTAAAATCAACACATTTTTGGTGTCTGCTTGGAGGAGGTAAGCCCACCTTTACCTCCTTTTTTTAAACTTTTTTTAATCGCTATCATACTACTACATAGTATATCATACTACGCTATACTATATAGCGACTTCTTCACCTGAGTGGGGTCAGGTCTAATCACCCCAACTGCCATTACAGTGGTTTCCTTTGTGGTAACCCTTGTTTGTTAGTATAACTTTCTATTGATTACTCCTTATCTCTGTGTGCTCATTTTTCATACAAAACTGATGCCAGCTGTCATAAACTGACAGGACACCTTTTATGTGTGAACCAGTCCTTACAGAGTATATAGTCCTGTCACTAACTGACCCTCAAAGGCTTTCATAAAGTAATCCCTACCATACTCTCCGGCCTGGAACCCACTACAAAACGCTATCGCTAATCTGCAGTTTGTAAGCGATTTCATGAGCGTTTTAGGGAGCGATTTTTCACAGTGTAAACAAATTGCCAGCGGTTGTGTAGCGATTAGTGTTTTAAAGTCTGATTGGTCCTTTTATTTATTTGTAATTTTGTTACAGTGTACATCAACTTTAAAATGCTAGCAAAATCGCTCCATGCAAGTTTTGATGAGCGATTACGCCAGTGATTATATACTTTACATTGAAGCGCAAACTCTAACAAAATGCTGCATGTCCTGCGCTTGCGATTTTTGGAATCGCAAACACTCCAGTGGAAGTTGGCACATCTGTTAACATTAGCTGAGCGTTTTTGGAAATCGCTAGCGTTTTCAAGAGCTCCTTTAATGCTCTGAAAAGCGCTCTTGTGGGTTCCAGGCCTAAGGCCAGTTTTGTGAGCAAACTGATCAGTATTTTTCTGAGATGTGGAAGTAAACCAGAGTGCCCAGAGGAAACCCACTCAGAACAGGAAGAACATAAAAATGCCATGCAGATACCGGTAGTTTCCTGGTTGAGACTCAAAACTATGACTCAAACGCTCCAAGGCAAGAGTTCCATCAACTACACCACAATCCCACCCATATACATTCCTATATTGGCACTGATGATGAAAAATAACCTAAAACCTGTCTTTGAAAGTTGGAGTAAGTGGATTTGGATGTCCAGCCCTGTACAGTTTTCAGGGTAGAAATCAGATCATGCTGGGAAATGTAATTGGTTTCATCTGACCCTGCATTAAAGTGTAACTGTTGGGCATAAAATCACAAATCAATTCTTTATTTTTATCTGGTAAACAATTAATAAGGATGCTAATCAGGCAATCCAAAAGTTAAAATCACTATTACTTTTCTTGTTGATAAATGATCCTTCCCCTGTTTACCTGACTCTTATTTGGTACACGCAAAGGAAGTTGCAGGGCATGCTGGGTTGTCTTTTTTTGCTTCTTTACTTTGCTCTCAGATTTAACTAATGCAGCCTTATTGGCTGACGCCTATTTCCCCCGTCTTCCCCTCCCACACCTCTGTTCCTCTCTGATTGGCCAATATTTCTCATGCTGAGACAATGCACTTTCTGTTGCAGAGCTGGATGGGAGTGCCTGAAGACTGGTAGGAGGGCGGGCAGTGCATACACAATCAGGCAGAGGAGAGTAAGGGAGGAAATGACAACAGGATTGGCTTTAAAGAGACACTGAAGCGAGAAAAAATTATAATATTATGATTTGTATGTGTAGTACAGCTAAGAAATAAAACATTAAGATCAGATACATCAGTCTAATTGTTTCCAGTACAGGAAGAGTTAAGAACCTCCAGTTGTTATCTCTATGCAAACAAGCCAGTCTTGGAGAGGGCTGTTATTTGACTTTTATTATCTCAACTGTAAGTGAACTGTTTACTTTTTCTCTGCTAGAGGAGAGGTCATTACTTCACAGACTGCTCTGAAAGACTCATTTTGAATGCTGAGTGTTGTGTAATCTGCACATATTATAGAATGATGCAATGTTAGAAAAAACACTATATACCTGAAAATTAAAAGTATGAGAATATTTTCTTTGCTGCTAATCTTCTAGTAATTATTCATAGTACACAACCAATTCACTATATCATATTTTTTTTTTCGCTTCAGTGTCTCTTTAAGATAGGCAGAGTTAAAATGGAGAATCCTAAGAAGGATTTTCTCTTATTTTACTATGGACAAATCACTAAAATCAAAACGTGGACAGTGCAATGCATATGTTATGTAAATAGTGCATGTATTTATCTACTTTTATATATACATATATGTGTGTGTGGGGTGGGTCTGAGATAGTATTGCTGATAGCTCCTCTTTAAGGCCTCTTTTAGACGCATGGCTGAACTGTGCTCTTTTTGAGCAGTTTAGTGTTCCGTCTGACAATAACATTCAGGGGCAATTTAAATGCAGCTGCATAGCAGTGGTTGCAACACCACCTGTATCAATGACTTTACCCTTGGTGGCATTACCGGGCAGCAGACAATCACGCCATATCACGCCTGAGCATCGCTGCGCTTAAATGTGACTCCATGGTGGCCTTGCCAGTACCAAACTCTAAAAAACGCCTGGCTGGTGCAGGAGATCAGATGACAGGCAATGAATTACAAAGGCAAACTTATCCATTGGAAGCTAAATCAGGCAAAAAGCTTGAGTGTTAACCCTTTCAGTACCTTGAAACATATTCACATAGTTTTAGCAGTTCATTTTACATTGTGTTTAATGTTTTTAGACCATAGATCAAATTTGAGTACCACTTTAAAAGGATGAGTACAGATCTGGGTTTTCAGAGCACCCCATTACATCGCTACTTAGATGATAACAACCATTTCAGACAATAAGACAACTGACGCAAATATTTCAAAGCCCATAGCAATTAAATTAGTGCCAGTGGTTTGCAGGTGTTTAAATGAAACTATACTGTCAGATTGGGTCACACCTCTTTAGCACCTTCCTGAATTCAGAAAAATAACATACCTGGCCAGTCCAGATAAAAAGAGCTATTTCACACAACTAATGGCAATTGGGGTGATTTTAATTATTTCTCTGTCTGTAGTAAAAATATTAGGATTTGAAGCCAGTGGTTGGCAGGTGCAAGCTGTTAAAACAGTACAACCCCCCCCCCCCCCCCCCCCCCCCCTCCCAAACAATAGACTCTAATGAATGAGACGCACATCTCTGGCCTTAGCATTAACCATTTACTAATCTCCCAGGAGCAGTTTTGTTTTTTGTTGGGGGGGGGGGGGGGGGCAGAGAGCTCTGCATTAACCCTTTAGTAATCTCCCAAGTGTGTGTGTGTTTTCTGCATTCGCAAGCCCTTTAATTGCTGTTTTCTGCTTTATAGGCCAGCAAATATCCTGGAAATGTTATCCGGGTTGTGTAGCGTATTTGTTCTGGTGAGGAGGAAGTGAGAAGTGATGTCTGTGAAGTCACTTTTGGAGCAGCGGTGCGCTGTACTCCGAGGGGGAGAATGCTCGGCCTCTGTGACTCACACAGTGAGAGCTTGTCTCCAGATAGACATCTCTGGCGTCGGACAGCGAGAATCCAGCCCTGCTGTTTACTGAGGGGTTTTATTTTCTCAGCTCCGGGGTGTAGTTAAATGTTGTCTGTGCGGAATCCATGCAAAGAGAAGGTTTTGTGCGCCGGGCTATGAGCTGATGTGTAAAACCGGCACAGGCGCGCTCTGATAATTCATCACTGTAATTGGTGTTCTTCTCCAGAGGAAGCCAAACATGGAAAACATAAGGCATGTTTTTTGGAGAAAACAACGTTGGTCTTTTCATTTTGAATTTGTGTTATGGCTTATTCAGGCTTCCTTATGCTACTGGCTGTGGCGAGTGGTAACATTTAACCTCTTGAGGGCCAGAGTTTTATACCCCCCTAGTGACCAGGTCCTTTTTGTTTACAATTTAGCACTGCGCAGCTTTATTGCTCAGTCATACAACTTGAATTTTCCTCCTTTTCTTCTGAATAGGGCTTACTTTTGGCGAAGTTCGATTGCTGCTGCAATTTTTTTTTTTTAATTAATGAGAAAAGACCTGATTTTATTTTTTTCAAAAGCACTATTTCTTGCATTCTCCCCTTCCTCCCTCCTTAAATTGGCCCTAGACTGCGATCCGTACACTACACTACAGTCTCATAGGCATCAGCCTATGAGAGGGATTAGATTGTGAGCCAATCAGAGGGACAGTTAAGTGATAGGGCTGTCCCTGTACAGTGCTGCGCTAGATCGCAGTGCTGTACAAATGTTTATTTTCCTTTTTGTTTATATTGCAGCCTGTCAGCTCTGATTGCGGCTGGCAGGCTGATGACTGATCCCCGCTTATCATAGCTGCAGGGAAAGGGTGCGCAAGCGATCCCTGCTAACCCCGCCTTTAGGACTTTGACGTTATTCGGCGTTAGGCAGTCCTGGAGGCGCCATTTTCCCATCTGCATGAGGCGGTCGGGAGGTGGTTAAAGGAAATTCCCCTTTTCGCCATAAAATTTCAGTATATGTTGACCTGTACAGCACCCGTTTTTATACAATTTCAATGTTAATAAAAAATATCTTACCATTTCAACCAACAGGCGAGCTTCAGCTTGGGATCATGTTAAAGAGCCTGTACAGTGAAATATAAACTCTTTACCATTCTTCTGTATGACTGTCCACGTCCGTTTCTCCAATGCAATCCCCTAGCCCTGTGTGCACCAACTTCTGGCGCATTGCCCCGCCTCCTTATAGACGAGTGCCATGGCAATTCCATTATATGATATTGAGTGCCACAGAGGCACCACAGCATGTCTCTGGAAGGGGGTGAGGCTACATGCTTGAAGTTGGCACACACTGGGTTTAGGGACTGCATTACAAAAAATAGACCCGGCAAGTCATTGTAACTTTATCTGAAAAGCTTATATTACACTGTATAGCCTTTTTAATCCATTTAGGACTGGCAGGCTCTGGCCCCTTAAAGAGACACTGAAGCGAGACTAAATCTCGCTTCAGCCCTCATATATAGCAGGGGCACGTGTGCCCCTGCTAAAACGCTGCTATCCCGCGGCTAAACGGGGGTCCCTTTACCCCCAACCCACCCCCCGCAAAAGTTGGTCGCAAAGTTGGTCGTGGACTTTGCTTCCTGGAGGCAAGGGCTAACGGCCGCAGCCCTGCCTCCAGTCGCGTCTATCAGACGCGCATCGCCGCCTCTCCCCCGCCCCTCTCAGTGAAGGAAGACTGAGAGGGGCGGGGGAGAGGCGGAGATACGCGCTGACAGACGCGCGTGGGGCAGGTCTGCGGCGGTTAGCCCTGCCCCAATGCGGAAGCGCTCCCCCGCATTACGAAGGGGATTTGGGGGGACAGGGACCCCCGTTAAGCCGCGGGATAGCGGCGTTTTAGCAGGGGCACACGTGCCCTTGCTATATATGAGGTCTGAAGCGAGATCTATTCTCGCTTCAGACTCTCTTTAAAGAGAATCTGTACTCTAAAATTCTTACAATAAAAAGCATACCATTCTCTTCATTATGTTCTCCTGGGCCCCGCTGTGCTCTTTCTGCCACTCCCTGGCTTGTAATTAACAGTTTTAGGCATTGTTTACAAAAAGCTTACTGTGTGACTCATGCAGAGCTTGGAGAGGGTGTGTATAGCTTCTGCCAATGACAAGCAGTGCTGCACATTCCACACATTCCAGCCTCAGCCCGACAGAGCCGACTGAGGAAAGAAGATAAGATTTATTGCAGAGACAGTGCAACTAGGAAAGGCTGCAGTAAGACAGAGCACATTAGAACAGGCATAGGAACTTATAGGATAGAAGAAATGAGGCTCAAAATTTTGTTACAAAGTCTCTTTAAAGACCTTACATTTACTCACATAATAATGTGATTATGTGATAGTAGGTGCTCCGCAGGCAGGCTGTCTCAAGCCCCATCCTAACACCTCTTTCCGGCGTTACCCAGGTGGTGAGAGCACTTGGGGCACTGCTTGTGCCATCCAAGCCCACCACACAGACAATGGAGGTGTAGTTGCGGTTAGGTGAGTGCTTGGGGCACTGCCCCTTCCTTTAGTTAGGGCACTGCCCCTTCCTTTAGTTAGGGCACCTTCCATGATATTTTGTAATGCATGTAAATTGTCTTTCCTTTAACAGATACAACACCATGGCAGTGGGTGTGACTCCATCCACACAACAAATGTTATTGGAGATGATTTAGTGTCATTGTGCACCAGCTTACAGAAATCAATCTAAAGTGTAATACCGGAACATGCATCCTTCATAAAGTGTCCTTTTGTTTTGCACATCACTTTGTTGTCTATTTCAGGGAGCTACAATAAAGAAGGACGAGAAAACGGGGGCCATAGTTGTGGCACGGATAATGCGGGGCGGAGCTGCGGACCGAAGCGGTGAGATTTGTTGCCAATGGAGACCTGCAAAAAATGTAAACAGTAAATCGGGCCTTTTCACCTGATCTGTCTTTGTTCCTCCATTAGGTCTCATCCATGTGGGTGATGAGCTGAGGGAGGTAAATGGAATAAGCGTGGAAGATAAAAAGCCAGAAGAAATCATTCATATTTTGGTAAGTATTGTATATCCCAGAGAATGGCTGGAATTACTTACCTGGGGCATCTTCCAGCCCCCTGTATTCTGTCAGGTCTCTCTGTGTTGTTCTGGTCCCCACGGCTGTGTTGCTGCCCTCATGAAAGATCAGCGTTATGGCTCATACACACGGGGTACGGCTGTCGCCGTGGCACGCGCGTGTTGCAGCGACAGGTCGCCCGTGTGTATGACGAGCGCGACCCGAACCGTCGCTACTCAGAGCTGGCGCCGGGCAATTGACTTGGTCGTGCACGTGTCCCGTATGCGCCAGCGACTAGCCACTTTTGTCCCCCATGTGTATGTAGCCTTACTGCACTCAGCAGTCTCACCAAGAGCATTCTGTGCATGAGCAGTTCTCACAAGAGTTGTATTGCGCATGCCCACAACGCTCATCTCTTTTTCAATAATGCACATTGCTTGGCTGTCCTGCTGATCCTCTGCCTCTAACACATTAAGCCATAGCCCCTGAACAAGCATGCAGATCAGGTGTCTATGGACAAAGCTGACAAGATTAGCTTCATGCTTGTTTATGGTGTGATTCATACACTACTGCAGCCAAAGAGATCAGCTTAGCTGCCAGGCAACTGGTATTGTTTTAAAAGGAAATAAATATGGCAGCTTCCATAGGTCTCACACCGCAGGTTCCTTTAAATAAAAGGAGGTGCATGCAATATCATGGTAGGCATGCCGCATTCCAATTTTTTTAACCCAGTTCCTGGCATTAAAATCAAAGTAATCGTATCTTTAAAGCAGACCTGAACTCAAAACTTCTTCTCTGCTCTAAAAGATACGCAGCAGCATAATAACCTTTAAAGAATAAAACATTTCTTTGTTACAGCTGATACAAATCTTGCAATACATGTGCAGTGTGTTTACTTTATGCTTTCATGGAAGCAGACATTGGGTTAACATCCTGTGTTTACCATTTAGCTGCTCTGCCGAGACAGCCAGCTGACACAGCTGAGAGATCAAATTACAGTTGTCATTAGACAGGCTAAGCTCTCTAAATACATACAGGATTCAATGTTCTATGTTCTCCTTCTATCCTGTGCAAGAGTTCAGGTCCACTTTTTTTTTTTTCAAATAAGTTTTATTGATTTTTACATAATAGGTCCACTTTAAAATAAAAAGAACTCAAGGTTCTCAGTTTTAATATTTGCTTTGTGGTGTTTGGACTATGTTCAGTTGAATATAGAGTATAAATAATTTGTATATCGTCACAATCTGTTATTTTTTTTTTTTACAGAACATCACAACTTTATCAATAGCAAAGTTGTATGCGATACTTTTTTCTATGTATAGAATACTGCTTTACATCCTACATAATACTTTTCATAAGAAAATACGTTTTCTAACTTACTGCTTTGATTTTTGCATATTCCAGGCACAGTCCCAAGGTGCAATTACGTTTAAAATCATCCCTACTATCAAGGAAGAATTGACAAATAATGATGGAAAGGTAATCTATCTTGTAAAAGGGATATGTTTTTAATCTAACTTATAAAAGGGATATTTTTTTTTTTATCCTTTCCAAACCACGAGCAGGAAGTAATTTTCCAGAGAATTGCCTCTAATCTGTGCCTATTATATAACTCGAGAGCAGGATTGTCCACCTAGTAATGCTTACTGTGAAAAAAATGATGTTTCTAACATACATCTATATTAAGATGGCTGCACCTGCAGCAGCAAAAACAGTAAATGCTGAAGAAGGGGGAGGAGGAGCAGATTCCCAGCGACGGGAAAATTCACCATCTTCATCAGATCATGAGAATTCACACTGAGATTCTGACCCTTCAATACGCGGATATGTAGAGGCACTGGTATCATTTGGTGCAAAAATTTAGCACAGGGCCATGTAAGGTCTAGGATGGACTGAGAAATGTGTTGTACTTGATGAACCACGCCTGAAGTAATTCCTGACCCTCACTGATAAGAAATTCCAACTATAAAACACTTTCCTAGCAGAAAATGGCTTCTGAGAGCAAGAAATAGATAAAAAAGGGGAAATTCTTATCAGTGAGGATCACACTGTAGTCACTTCCAGTCAGCCACTTACATACCTGATATTTAACTTTTTCAGGCAGAGAATGAAAAAAAGGAACACTGCATAGTTATTTGTGTGCTAGGCACTGTACATACACGTCTATCTCATCATGTCACATGTCAGTTCGGGTTTCTTTTAACACTGAGCTAGGTTGAAAAAGAAAAGAAAAGTGCAGAAGTGATGTCCCTTTTGACATCACAGAGATACCGTAAAGATGGAAACCAGCAGAAATTATTTTTCTTTTCATCACACATTTTTTTCTTAAATCTGACTGTACAAAAAAAAAAAAGTACATTTTTTTATTGGATATTTGTTTTATTTTTATTAATATGGAGTTTCATCCCACTTTAAAGGGAACCTGAGGTGAGAGGGATATGGAGGCTGCCATACTTATTTTCTTCTAAACAATACCAGTTGCCTGGCAGTCCCTCCTTATCCTGTGTCTCTTATAGTTTTAGCCATAGACCCTGAACAAGCATGCAGAAGATCAGGTAGTCTGACTCTGGTTTTGCTCTATTAGCTGTATGCTTGCTCCAGGGTGTAAACTCGCACTACTTATGCCAGAAGATCAACAGGGCTGCCAGGCAACTGGCATTGTTTACCAGGAAATAAACATGGCAGCCTCCATATCCTTCTCACCTCGGGTTCCCTTTAAGTAGACGATGTGATGCAGGTCATTGGAATAGGAAATGCACGTTGTGTGTCTCACATATTGCAGGCGGTAGTCGCAGCCATATTTATCATGACTCCTTCAGCCACCCTCTACACACCACTGCTTGCGTTTCCCTTTAATATGCTTATGTTGTTGGTGTAATATTCATTGGGATCAGGCATTTTGTATTGATGTTATGAATACTATGCGCAGTTATCATCTCTTGCAGATGTTTGTTAAGGCTCTGTTTGACTACTGTCCTAATGAGGATAAAGCGATTCCTTGTAAAGAAGCCGGGCTTGCGTTCAGAAAGGGAGATGTACTTCAGATCATGAGCCAGGATGATGCAACTTGGTGGCAGGCCAAACATGAAGGGGATGCCAATCCCAGAGCTGGACTGATCCCTTCCAAACAATTCCAGGAGAGGTTAGCTCCGCGATGCCTTTCTCTGTTCCTCCATCTTTCCCCATCTCTCTCTAGTCTCACCTTTCTTTTTTTTTGCTTTCGCTAATGCTTTCTCTATTCTTCTATTCTCTTCTTCCTCTTCCTTCCCCCCCCCCCCCCCCCCCCCCCCCCCCGTTTTCCTCTATTTTGCCATTCTTTCTCATCACTTTTCTATTTTCCCACTTCTTTTTTCCCCTTTGTTTCTTTCTCTATCCCTTTCTCTTCCTTCCTCCCTTTGCTTTTCTTTTTCCTTTTGCAGTTTCTTTTCCCTTCTCTTTCCCTGTTTTCTCCCGATCCCACTCTTTTTTTTTTTTTTTTCTCCCCGTTTGTCTCTCACCCTTTTTCTTTCTTTCCTTCATTCTTACGTGTAATAAAATAAGCAGCTGTAAATATAGTCATGTTGTAGATAGTTTACCAATCCCTCTACGTAAATATCAAAGGGTCGCAAACAGCCAAAAATGAACTTAAAAGCCCCTTTCCCAAATATTTCTGCCTTCCTCGCCTGTCTGGCCAAAAAAAGACTAATGACGGTAAAGGATCGCATTTGTTCTGATCCAGATTGGAACAAGACCATATGGAAAAACAGCACATCAGTATCACAGGCCCATTGATGCACTCTACAGGGATAAGTACTGTAACATTTTGTTGGACCAGTCTCAAAAAACAGAAACTGACGGTAACAAAATATAAAAAACAAAACGCTACGCTGCTGGTTTTATTTCTTATCACAGCCCGGATAGATTATCCAGCGCTTTTAGTTTTTTTGATTTTTCTTCCAAGAGATTTTACAAAATAAAAATAAAGAAATAACAGAGGTCTTTTGTCAGATGTGTTTCATAAAAATCCCTAATCCAGTAATGGAGATGTTGAGTTTCATTGTTTTTGATGTACTCTCTCTTTCGACTGCAGGAGATTTGCACTAAGGAAGCCAGTCGTCTTGACGCAACCACAGAAAACCTCCAACAGAAAATCATGTAAGTTTATTCAGAAGGCAAACAGGATATCGCACAAGTTTTATACCGCTTTCAAATTCCCTGTGGTGGGTTTTTTTCGATTTTATTTTTTTTTATTTGGTCATGTTGTTTATGACAGAGGAATTTCACTTACTGTAGGAGTGATTTCCAGACAGCAAGGAAATATGTTGTGTTTTATAGTTTCATGTTAATGTCATTTTTCGGGGTTATGATTTTTTAAAAGCATTTTTATGCATAGATACATTTGTGTCTCAGCAGGTCTGCAAAATATGTCATGACTTCTTCAAAACTAACATGAACACATTGTTAACTGGCTTGTGTAGGAAAGTCAGACGGCTAAGCACAGAGGAAAGTAACTCATAGAAATTACATCACCCATCTTTTCTCTCTGGTCTGGTTGTAGTAGCTCCGCTTTAAGGGGAACTTAAATCAGAACTGAAGTCTCCCTAAAACAGAGTTTCACTTACCTGGGGCTTCTGCCAGCCCTCTGCAGCCCACCTGTGCCCACGCCATTTCAAAATGATCCTCTGTTCCCCCACCGCAGCTCATTTTTACTTCATGCAGTAGGTGTCCACTCATCCTCATTCATGCTTCCTTTGCCGGGAGCATACTGCACAAAGATGCCCCTGGTTACGGAAACGCTTATGAGGATACGCGGGGCCAGGGCGCAATGGCCGGGAACTTAGAAGTCGGCTTCTACCGCATGAAGAGAAGTGAGCCACGGCGGTAGAACGGAGGATTGTTTTGAAACGGCGTGGGCACAAACTGGCTGCAGGGGGCTGGCAGATACTTCAGTTCCGCTTTAAGCCATCTTGAATAAAAAAAAGTTTCACTTACCTGGGGCTTCTACCGGCCCCCTGCAGCCATTGTGTGCCTGCGCCGGTCCTCTACGATCCTCCGTTCTCCCACTGCAGCTTAGTTTCATTTTCACAAACTCTGAATCGGCGGGCCACTGCGCCTGCGTTGCCCTGGGAACATGTATTCTTGCTCACATTGCTGTCCGGCGCTGGACGTTATTGTGGACGGCAACGTGAGCAAGGATATGTGTTGCCAGGGCTTCGCAGTGACGGGGGACATCAGAGTGGCGAGGGAAGCCTAAATAGGATCCTGAGGCTTCCCTCTCTTCAGGTAAGTATCTTATTTAGATCCCTAGCTCTGGCTTGGGGTCACTTTAACTTCAACGTAAAATTGTTACTGCAGCAGCAGTGCTTGTCAAGCAGTGTTTATCTCTTGGTGGAGGGAGGAGGTGGGTGGAGTCAGGTGTTCTGTGCTTACAGGAAGAGACTGGCTGCTGTTCCCCAACAAGAGTGCAGGTCGTGCTCCTATGTAAAAGAAGCTTAAATGACGGTTTTATTCAGTTAGCAATCACTTTAGTTGGGTTCAGTTTACCCCCTTAGCCCAATTAAATATGATAAAATGACAAAAAATGTAAGCTGTTAAAATCTGATAGAACTGACAGGTTTTGGACTAGTCCATCTCCTCATAGGGGATTCTTATGGTTTTCATTGTTTTCAAAAGCATTTCCTGAAAGAAATAACAAACGAACAAAATAGTAAGATGCCAGCCACCCTACTCACTTGCACAATATTTTGTCACTATTTTGACTTAGCAACTGCTGTTCAGGGAATGGTTTTGAAAATAAAAAAAAACTGATAATCCCTCATGAAGAGATGGACTAGTGGAAAACCTGTTGGTTCTGTCAGATTTTATTTGCTAACTTTTTTCGCTGGAGTGGTCCTTTAAGGATCAGTCAGACTTCCACCCCCACTATTGTTTTATCACTTGAGGTAATATAATGCTACGCGACTATCAATGTCCCATTTGTGCAACAGAAATTTACCACCATTCCTGATCACCCTTGTGACCTTTAACTTGTCCAGAACCTTGTTGGGGATCAGTAAATCACAGACATCCTCAACAAGAGAGAGTGAATGTGCTGGATAGTATATTAGATCCTGTCTGTGCCATCAAGAGGATGGTAGATCAGAGCGGTTTATGACAATTGAGGGAGGTGACAGAAGAAAACCTGCTGCAGAGACTGAACATCTGGAACCCTGCAGGAGAGGTAAGTATCACTCTAGTGCCTTGTCTCAAAGGTAGTCTGCCTGAGACACTCAGCAGTGTGACTGTATTTATAAAGTTTTCCCTCATTGATTTGACAGTAAGCAGCGTGATTCCTTTTGCTAAAGTTGAGTCTTTGTAGTGAGAGCACTTTGTTCTGTAAGTGGCGTTTCTGTACTTCCGAGTTCCACAAGGTTTGTGTTTTTACAAACGGTGAATGAACACCATGGTGCTGCATTACAAGACATTCGAGGTCTAATAAGGATAAAATAGGACTGATTTCATACATTTTATCTGGACAGCTGTTTTTGCTTTAAAGGAAGCTTATGTAAACCGATCTAAGTAACCACCCACTTAGGTTTCTTGTTTGCATCGCTAAACCGGCAGTGTTCTTCAAAACTGCTATGGCAATCTTCTTAATCTAAAATCATTGTGCCTATTTTAATTAGTGGTGGCAGTTAGTTTGAAGCCTGCTTTAATGGCCTTTTGGAGATACGCTCAGAATTCCATTTCCACGGAGAGAAATTGGATTAAGGTGATTGCACTACCACACAACGCAGTCATGCACCAGGAGCTATGACCACTAGTGACTCATCAAGGAGCTGGCGCAAATCCCTTCCGCACTGCAAGCGCCTTCATCTGCAGACAAATTAAGGCTCTTATGAGAAACATATCTTGTTTGTTCATCCTTCCATACAACCACATCTTAAATTACTGGACATGGTAAAAAGATACAGCCCGAGCTGCAGCTTAGGGAGGTTTTCACCAATTTATGTATCCTCCAGGAACACTTGCCGCATAAATGTTTTTGCTTATAACCCGGCTCGTGCTTACGTTAGCAGTAGTGTTTTTCTCTCAGTTTGGAGATACTGTTGGCAGAGATTCAGTCATGTAGTTAAGTGTGAGGAGAACAAAATGGAGGTAACACACCTAATGTCTGTTCGGTGTAGTGAGTAACCCAGCAGAGGTAGCCATGTTACAAAACAACAATTTGGTTGAGAAGCTGCTAAAATTGCTTTTTAAGTGTTGTAAAATATACCATATACCATATATACTATATATCACATACCATATATACTGGAGTATAAGTCTAGAAATGTAGGTCTGACTCTGACTAAATAAAAGTATAGGGTCGACTTATACACGAGTCACAGGCAACACTGAGCACACTGAGTAATGTGTGTACTATTAGTGACATTCCCATTTGCAGCAATTTACCCAGTGGTAACTGACACATTCTTTATAATGGAAATACCAAGAAAGCACAGGTCTGAAAGTCCTCGCTGCAACAATTTAACAAGGAAGGGGTGAGGGGAAAATACTGGGCTGCAGGAAGGGGAGTGAATAATTTCTGCACTTGGCGGCCTGGAGGAATTATTGGTTGCGCTTAAGGGACAGGAGGGGTTAATGGCTGCACTACTGTATGCAGTGCAGCTGTTAATTCTTCCTGGGCCCCAAGTGAAGCCATTAACTTTGCTGGGTAGACTTATACTTGAGTCAATAAAAAATTCCAGCTTGAGAGGGTCAAATATTGGAGTCTACTTATACATGAGGTCGAAATTGTATTCAGTATATACAGTAATTATATTTTAAGTTAAAATGGGCAGGGAAAAAATGCCCTGTAAAGAACGGGATTTAGCATGTCAATATTGAAGTGGTTAAAGCTGAAACCCCTAGAAACACCCTTATAACATGCATTAAAAAAATCAAGGGTAGGTCACTGTCACCAAAGTGGCAGTGCCTTCTGGGAATGTAAGAGGTACTTATTGCTCTCCCCTCCAGAAAAAAAATCATGAGCTGTGGTGATGAGGGTCATGGGAAGTAGCACAACCAACCTTCTTCTCATGTTTCTTCAGGAGCATGTTTGTGAAGGTGTGTGTTTGGGGTGTGGGGGTAGGTGGTAGGGAACCGTGAGCAGGTTCAGAGAGATTCCTAGCTGACGTGCAGTATAGCTTAGCAGCAGCGGTAGGATTCCTGCTCCCCATTAGGGGAGTGCAGCAAACTTTTCTGTGCAAAGGGTCACTTGCAAACTATTGTATTCTTTGATTTTGTTTTTTATGACTTATTTTTCTTTTTCTGCTTTATTTGTATTTATTTATTTATTTGGAGGGGGGTATGTTCCCTTCCTGTCACAGTTACAAGTGTCAGTGCATTAATAGATTGCAAGGCATTACAGACCTTGACAAGTTTTTATGCCCATTTGTGGCACAGCCAGTGAAATGTCATCACATCCTGTCCCGCTTCCTAAACATGTTCTATAACTAGCAATGGAATCCCAAGACTTGCTAAAAGCTTATTTCTGATTGGTTCCTGTTAATGGCATACCATTTCTCTTTTAGTCTGTTGTAGACCTGTATGTATGCTGTGACCTTGCATTCACTCATGTCTGTACTCCTCTTCTGTTCTAGGTCAGGCATGGGCAAACTTGGCCCTCCAGCTGTTACGGAACTACAAGTCCCACAATGCATTGCAGGAGTCTGACAGCCACAGTCATGACTCATAAAGGCAAATGCATTGTGGGACTTGTAGTTCCGTAACAGCTGGAGGGCCGAGTTTGCCCATGCCTGTTCTAGGTACTGTACACCCCCAGGCAGAGAGTTTATTACTTAATTTTGTGTCTCTCTTGCACCTCACCTCCTAGGCAGAGAATTTATTATTGCTACGAAGACTTTTCTGTATCTCTAGCGTATTATGTTATGCTGTACAAGGAAACCGTACGTAATACAAACAGCTTGTACAATTAACAAGCTGACACATTGCATTCCAGCAGTTCTGGAGGTGTGTTTAGCTATCAGGGACAACACAGGGATGATTTGATGCGTTGTGGGAGACCTGAATAATCACAAATACTTTCTGTTTTAAACTTCCTTTTTTGCATAGCATTTTAGTAAGATGGCTTTTTGGTCCTTTGTAGCTCCTTACACACTCCTAGGAGTTCTGGTTCTCCATGAGCTTGCTGGTTAATCTGTAACTCTGGGTGTTTCAAGTCCTACCCCATAGAGCCACATTAATCCATGCCGTGCACTGATGAGGATCAGTCACTCCGAAACAGTCTGTATGTGTGTTGGATTATTGTGGCTCTTTACAGTTAACAAGCTGACGCATCATTGCATTTCAGCAGTTCTGGAGGTGTGTTTAGCTTATGGGAAAAACAGGATGATTTGCATATTCAGTAGTGGTGCATTGTGGGAGATACTGTATCATATACGCTCTCTAGCCTGAATAATCACAAATACTTTCTGTTTTAATCTGAGACAGGTACATAGTGGTCTGTGCATCGCTTTCTGTTGGTCCTGCGAGGCAGGGAGGGTGGAGGTTGTTCTTAGCTTTCTGCTGAAAAGATCCTCTGAGGTGAAGAGAAAGGCTCTGCTTGGTTTTCTACTGAAAAGATCCTCTGCGGCAGGGTGAGAGGGGGCTGTGCTGCTGAAAGGATCATCTGAGACAGGGTGAGAGGGGGCTGTGCTTAGTTTTCTGCTAAAAAGATCCTCTGAGGCAGGGTGAGAGGGGGTTGTGCTTAGTTTTCTGCTGAAAAGATCCTCTGAGGCAGGATTAGAGGGGGCTGTGCTTAGTCTTCTGCTGAAAAGATCCTCTGAGGCAGGGTGAGAGGGGGCTGTGCTTGGCTTTCTGCTGAAAGGATCCTATGAGGCAGGGTGAGAGGGGACTGTGCTTGGCTTTCTGCTGAAAGGATCCTATGAGGCAGGGTGAGAGGGGACTGTGCTTGGCTTTCTGCTGAAAAGATCCTCTATCTGTGGCATTTGGGGAACGTTGTATGTCTTAACTAGTCTCAACGTTTCTAATGCCATAGACACTCCTGTGATGTGGAGTTTGCAATTGCTGGTCCTAGTTCTACAGATGCACCAAAACAGCTCCAATAAAGGCCTTCATGGTTTGGATTTAGATTTGGTTCCTGGAGCCAGAGCAAACCAGGTTTTTAAAGAAGCAGTATGACTTGACACTACATACATTTCGCTGACAAAAGTATTAACAGTATTGAGCTGAGGTCTGGAGCCTGGAGACCTTCTGTGGTCCTCACTGAAGCTCTAGGTTTTTAAGCTATAAAGCAATATAGAGACTGGAACTCAAATGGACCTTCTCCAGAGGTCTACCAATCCTAGTTGTAGAGTCCCTCCTTGTAAAACAGTTTTTATACTATGTTTATTTATTGTAACATTTATATTATAGCAAGGGACATGGGAGCGCCTGTATTGTAGTTGTAGAGATGCTCTGGATTTAACATTGCCTACCTAATGTTTAGAATCTTGTTTAACAATGTTGCAAAGTGTTCTTGCCATTGGAGCCTGATCAGTAAATGCTTCAACAGCACCTGAGTAAATCAATTGTTTAAAGGAGTACTGTAGGGGGGTAGTGGGAAAAAGAGTTGAACTTACCTGGGGCTTCCAATAGTTCAACGCAGACGTCCTGTGCCTGCGAAGCCACTCACAGGTGCTCCGGTCACCGCCTCTGGTTCACTTCTGGAATTTCCGACTTTAAAGTCGGAAACCACTGCGCCTGTGCAGCCATGTCCTTGCTCCCGCTGAAGTCACCAGGAGTTGTACTGCACAGGCACAGACCGTACTGGGCCTGCGCAATACACTCCTGGTGACATCAACAGGAGCGAGGATGCGGTGGCGCAGTGGATTTCCGACTTTAAAGTTGGAAATTCTGGAAGTGAACAGGAGGTGGGGACTAGAACATCAGCGAGTGGAGCAATTTTACTTTAAAGAAATGTGCACAAAATGCACATTGCTTCTAAAATCACTAAGTACTCAGCGATTGTGTTTTGTAGTGTAAACTTAAACCCAGACCCGGTCTGCTCATTTCCAAGTGAGGCGGCTTCCTCAGGCAGCAGAAGTCTGGGGGCAGCACCAAGCAGAAACAGGAAGTGAAGAGAGTGCCTGACCAACCTATACTGGGGGCAACTGTACCTGGCTAACCTATACTGGGGGCATCTGTACCTGGCTAACCTATACTGGGGGCAACTGTACCTGGCTAACCTATACTGGGGGCAACTGTACCTAGCTACCAATACTTGGGGTACCTATACCTGGCTACATACCTATATTGAGGGTGTTTTTTGTGAGGCTCACTGCAGTTATAATGTGCGGTGCACATTTTTGGCAGCTCTGCGATCATTCAAATGTGATCATTCTGATTAATTCTGTGTTACAAGTCAGCTCAGTGTTCATATTCGTTTTGTGACTGGTATGTATGTAGTATATAATTCCTTGTCACTTTTATTATCTTTGTACAAACTCTTAAAATTTACTCACTGACTAGTGGATATTTTTTTTAAAAAGAGAACCCGAGGGTGTGTGTGCGTGGGGGGGGGGGGGGGGGGGGGTTCCTGCATCCAGCATTGTTTGGTAGCTCCTCTACGCACAGCTCCTATAATCCATTGCTTTCAATTCATGACCTTTGGGGTCACGATGCTGGAGAAGCAGTGTCTGTGCTCTTTCTGATTGAATTGGAGGGGGTGGGGGAAAGGCAGGGAGCAAGCAGCGGAGAGCCAGTTAGAAGGCTCTGATGGGCAGGGAAGGGGCAATTCTAGGAGTTCCTATCCTGCATAGGGACCCCCCTTCCCCGTTAGTTTGTTGACACACTGCATGTTGACAAATTCCGGGGGGGGGGGGGGGGGGCAATATAGGCGGGGCACAGGGGGCAGCCGAATCAGGTACACTTTAAGCACTCTCAGGATTTGTAGTCACAACCTAAAGTTTGTCTGTATAAACAGTCACAGTTGTATGAGCAGCCTCAATGCTTGATACCCAAGTGAGAGGAGTCCGGCAGCCATTCTGCACCATACACAGAGTATTGTTTTCCTTGGTATTGTGTAAAACTTGAGTAATAGTGTGTGGAGCCAGTGCTGCTAAGAACAGTAGAGTCATGAAAGAATAATGGAAGATGGGTAATAAAATATATATACCATAAATGCACAGAAAGAAGGCAGTCAAATGGAAACTTGGTATTATACCCTTCCCAGCATGGATTTCCATTGTTAACGTCTTTCTCATAGGTACTTTCTTCCTGTTATTTTTCCTGCATGGGAGTGGCTATCTTGCTGGTGATGCCAGCTCTATGCACACAACAGGGAGAATTCACCGTATTTTAGCGTTTTGTGTGTCACCGCAGTCTGTCATCTGAAATAATGAATTTGTTGCAAAAAATTGAGTTCTTCCACTTGTTTGTACGACTAAGCACGTCCTGAACAGTTTTAGTGTAAACAGAATAGTGGATATAATTCTGAATTTGGCTACACCATACTGCACAGGACTTGAACAAATGTAAGTCTGAACTTCTGTGTAGTTAGTCTGCTAGATTTTTTTTTATCCTAGGTATACAATCAGATGTACAGAAATTTGGTATAAATACATTAAGTTGCTTTTCTTACCTTCTATTCACACGCATTTACATTCAGTGCATTTAAAAATGATGTCTTTTTCTTTTTGGCTGTGCTAAGATGAGGAAACTGTTGAGTATGGTAGGTGGATAGTTTCTGTTACAAATCTAACATTTTCTTTTCTCCACTTTTATCCTCAGCCCATTTAATCATTTCCTTTTCCTTTTTGCCCCCGTTTTTTTTTTTGCTTCTCAGAGGAAATTGAAGGTACATGTACAAAAGTTTATTTGCTTTGCCAGATCACTTTATTCAGGCAACATGTGTTCAGACTCTGATGTAACCGAGACCAGAGACTGCAATAGATCTAGACTTGCCATCTTTCTTTTACGAGGGCAGTCAGTGCTGTCCTTATTTTGTCCTTTCATTTTGGTATATGTAGTGGTGCGTGTCCATGAAGTCTTAATTTTCATTTACCTTTTTTTTCAGGTGTTTTTATTGTTTTCTATTGTGTGTTCTGTTTTTGTGCTGAATGTAGTACTTGTTAAAGTGGAACATTAATCTGCACTCACTGGGGTTTTCATTTGTGGGTTGAACCAATGCAGTATTGTCATAGGGGCCAGTGGCACATAAGTCAGGCACCTACCAATTAACATTGTGAAATAGATCAGTTCCAAATCCCTGTAGGGATTGCAAATTAAAGAGTTAATCCAGTCTGCTAGAAACTCTCCCTTATCCAGCCTGACCCCACCTTAACTAAGTCTACTTTAAGCCTTAAAGGAAAACGACATTTGTGTTTTCCCTAAGAAAAATAAAAACTACTGTGCATACAGCTAGGCTCTGTATATTGCTAGGTTTAATGAACAGCATTTTCTTTGTCTTCTGCTATGTGCAGCCTATTGCTCCTGTAGCAAGGCTGCACTCCTGATGACACTGATCACCGCTTTGGTGGGAGATAGGTTTAGTGTGCTTTAAATTATTCAAAGCCTTTTGGGAGCTATTATGGCTGAGGTGAGCCTTGGCGAAAGACCATAGGGAACAGTTCTCCAATTGCAGCAATGTCTATTTGAAGCTCAATGGAGCAACAGACACTGGCAGTAGATGCAGCTGGCGGTATGGCCCCACACCACTGGTACTACTGAACCGTGCTTGCTGAGGCATACATCCATTCAATAGTGAAAAAGCAGCACTGGATCAGACAATACAGTACACTTATTGGGGTTCTGTGGGTACAGACAACGTGGTATGCAGTGGGGGTAGAGAGAGCCTGACAGCTGTTTTGCGCAGATACGCTTCTTCAGAGGCTAATACATAAGAAGAGTATCTGTGCAAAACAGCTGTCAGGCTCTCTCCAACCCCACTGCATACCACGTTGTCTGTACCCACAGAACCCCAATAAAGGTACTGTATTGTCTGATCCAGTGCTGCTTTTTCTACTTTTTTACTATTGAATGTCTACTTGAAGTATTCTAATTGGACAAATATTGTGGTTGTATTATTGCTACAACCTGTTGGAAACCTAGCAGTTCGAGAGCGCGCTGTCCACCCAATCATGTTAGCGGAGTTTCCCTATGGATTTTCTTGCTGGCGCGCCTCAACCAAACCAGTTCCCACTTTTGCACCAATAATCTATGTAAAGACAGTGAGAAGAATTGATGCTGCCTCCAATTCCCATAGATCCCTTCTGGTTACTACTAATACTCTACTACTGGGAGTACTATACTCTACTATATGGGAGTTTGTCAGTATTGGCTGAGCAACTGGACAACCAACTTTGGTGTAAAGTTAGGGTTGCAACACTGATTCCCAATGGTTGATGTCTTTTTGTAGTTGTGGTGGCCATCGGGTGGTAATAGAAGTAACAGAATTACAGTAACACACTCCTGTTAGCATCCTAACACAGGAAATTGCAGTCATATTTTTTTTAGACACTTTTGGAGGAAAATACAAGGGATGGCAAGCAATAAATATATGTATGTGTAAAATAATTGCTTTTGTTTCGCCTAGAGTTCCACTTTTAAAAAAAAATTGCTATTTTTACAAAGTAAACTAGTAAATTTACTGTTGCCAAAATTCCCATCTTCGCATGTCTTCCTTGTCATTGTCCGACTGGCTGCTCATAACCTTTCTGCTCCTCCCTTGTCAGTCTAAAGCCCTGATAGGCTGTCGGGCAATATGAAGGTGTGGTTTCAGCTGACACAGCAACCCTCAAGGCAACGAGTTGTCCCAGCAGTGTTTATAGCTTTAGACCTGAGTTCAACGATAAAGCCACTTTGTTGTTCAGCCAAATAACATAGTAGTACTGTTTGATCTAGAAATAAACCACACCATCAGGAGAAACTAGCACAAACAGGCAGAGAGCAGACAAATGTAATGTACACTGACCCCTGGTGGGAAGTAAAACCAATAATAGGTAGGTGCTAACCACTCATCCACTGTGTTCATTTTAAATGTGAACCAAGCATCATTTTTAGCACCCAAGGCATCTCAATAGCACATTCAAAATGTATACTAACAAACAATGTGGCACATTATTAAAAAAAACCTTCAATTTTTTTTACCCTTTTTTTTTTACATTTACAAGTTTAGCAGAGGCCTTTTCTTACCTTACTTACGATGCCTGCCCGAGCACCGAAATTTCAGGAAGATGAGAACTGATGTAATTATTTTATTGCACACATAAGCAGAGAGCAAACAAAAGTTTTCATCAGCAGATCGTTTACTATGCTTCAAAGAGTTTAGAGAAGCCACATCTGCTATCTATACATATGCTATCTATACAGGGACTTTTGTTATCATTGGACCGTTGTTCTCTTATGTTTCTGAATATTGGTTTTGCCCACAACATGAATTTCTCCATTGCTTGCAAAACATTGTGTCCACTTTAATGTAAAAACCTTAGCAAAGGGTGCTTTAGTCTTTCCCATCTTCAGCAACAAACAAGCAAATCTATCTTATTGGAACCATAATTCGTACGCAGTATACAAACACTGCATTCATTTTCTCTAAAAACATCAAAGACTTTATCCGAGGATTTTCCTCTTTGACTTATAAAGTCCTGCAGAAAGCGAGTTAAAGCGTAATAAAGGAAATCATTTGGAGCCATATTTTGAGACTTTTCAGCTTGTTTGTCAGGAGACATAAAGACTAAAGCACTTTCCAGCTTCTTTCTACACTTGTCTGTTCTGTTTCAGCTTCCAGTTGAGTTGCAGAGTTTGAGTTACAGCGGAGCAGCAGGCATTACACATGCTGCATACTATACAGTCCTCTCTTCTGCAAGAAGAACTTTTCATGTTATGAATGTAACCGTGCTGCCCCACATCCGCAGCTCTAAGCTCCACCCCCATAGCAAGCCCCTCCCTGGTTTACATGTACACTGGATTTGCTCCAGTGAGGGCCATAGGCTCCTACAACACTCTCTATAGCAAAAAGTGAAGGATTGACATACGGTACGTTGTATAGCCACTATGTATTTGCAGGTCTTAATAATCGGCAGCCAAAATGTACCCAACAGGCAGAGTAGTGACAGCATTAAAAAATAATGATAATACTAATGGCGGCTCATCCATTTCCATCCTGACAGGTGTACTGTAAAGGGAAATTTTGTATTTTTGTTTTTTCTTGTTTTAGTTTGCTATTAAATATATTTTTTTATAAAGTTGCAAAGTAAGGGTTAAGTTTAAAAAATAAAAAAAATTTACCAGGAAAACATTACTACCAAAAATAAAAATGTCATTTTTAAAAAGTAATGCATAAAGTTTTTGTTTGTTTTTTTCGAATTCAAGAAACCATAAACATGACAAATAAAAACATTTATTTAGAGCACCAACTTCTGGTTATTATTATATTATTATAATTGTATTATAGTAATTATAGTAACAATATATTACTATAATTTAAAGGGAACCTGTAGTGAGAGGAATATGGAAAATGACCTATATATTTATTTTTAAGCCATACCAGATGCCTGGCTGTCCTGATAATCCTCTGCTTCTGATACTTGTAGCCATAGACCCTAAACAAGCATGCAGATCCGATGTTTCTCACAAAAAAATCTGACAATATTAGCTGCATGCTTCTTTCAGGTGTGTGATTCAGACACTACTGTATCCAAAATGAGCTGCTGGATAGCCAGGCAACTATTTAAAAGGGAATAAGTATGCCTCCATATCCCTCTCATTTTAGGTGTTTTTTAACAGGGGCCTATTTATAAATGTGTGAACAAGGCAATTTGGGATTTTTTGTTTTGTTTACCTCTCGTGTAAAGATGCTAGGATAGGCAAGTTATCCTCACCGATCTTTTCTTTATACCTTATTTTTTATTGGCGTTCACCATTTCTCAGTTGCCCATTCTTTATCTGTAATATGGTGCATATTGCCATACTTTAAAAAAAATGAAATCATGTTTTTGCGGTGGAGAATAACAAATCTTTATCATCCTAAGCAGGAGAATTTTTTTTTTTTTTTTAACTTCTCTGCCTCTTGCAGATATTTATGCCTTTTAGCCACATTATTTCAAATCATTGGGCCTATTATTCACTTATTTTACAACTTTTTTTTTTTTATCTTCAAGATATTTTAGTGGAGACTCTTTTTTTTGCACTTTACGGTATATATGATACGTATTTTCTCCACTTTTGGCTGACTTCTCATGCAGAAAATCCCCAATTTAGCCTAAAGAACCCCCAACAAGATTTAAAAAAAAAGTAAAAAAAACACCTATCCTTGCACAGATCAAGTATTCTTGAAGAAGGGACCACATATCACAAATTAAATTGCAATATTTACAAAACCTTCTTGTTTGACTTACACATTTGTAAGTATAAAAGAGACCTTTTGTTGCTATGTAGTTATCATATTTGGGGGTTTCAGTTCTAATTTTAGAGATTTAGACCCTGATTTACCAACCTACGTTTAGATTTGCATGCGCAGGTAGGGCACGGTACATTTCCTGTTACTACCACCTACAGCGTAGGGTATGTTGTCTAATTGGCACCTCCCCTATTTACCTAAGTAACATGCGTAGTAACATGCGTTACCCTTGCAATGCTTGCGTTTTGGTAAAACTGCTCTCCCTAATAAGCAATGCGCGCAACACTGTTGGTGGTAGTAATAGTAACATTGCTCACAGCAATCTTACCACAGGTTAGTAAATCAGGATCTTATTTACTACAAAAGTAGCGCAGCCGTCTCCCCTACTGAGCATGTGAAGGTGTGGGAGAAAATTACAAAAAAATTTTTTTTGTAAAATGTCATGTTTGTAATTAGGCATTTTTCTAATTTTAGTTTGTGATCCTATCTAAACTAATTAAAGGACACCCGAGGGGAAAGAAACTAATGAAGTAAACAATTGTATCTCATCTTCCTTCTCCTAAAAATGACTTTTTAAGATATTCCACAGTTTTATTTTATGAGTAAATCTACGTTTTAAGTTTAACTGTTTTTTATTGTTTTTGCTCAATGACACATTCTTTGTAGTGTGCCAGAGCTAAAATGTATGAACTATTGACCCCTTTTATCTCTTTCCTGCTCTCAGAAACCATTTTCTACTAGGAAAGTGTTTATACATGGAATTTCTTGAATGAGGGTCACACTGTAGTCACTTCCTGTCTGAGTCGAGACTGAGTTTCTGTATAGGAGGATCAATGTTGATAAGGTGAAGCCACAAACCAGTAGTCTGATTCCAAAATTTTAGTTTCACACTTTATTATATTCAAAAAATCTTTTTTTCTTCAAAAACGTAAAAAAAGCTTTTTGTAAACAACAATAAAAATTCTTCATGGTACAGACATAAAAGATCAACATATTAAGCAGATCGTAGACACTGTGTGCTTTGTTTGATGAAACGATATGTTTGAGAAATATTAATTCAGGCAACAACACTAGTCCGTTTCGTGTTGTTAACCCTTCGTCAGGCCTTTACAAAGCATAAAGAATATCTTTACCAAAGAATATTCACAGTCTAGAAGACCATAAGTATGTATATTTTTGGGGAATCTGTTCCAACCAGACACAACCCGGCACCTGACTGATGGCTGGCATAGAGAAAGTCAGCTGCAAAGGCACACAGTGTCTACGATCTGTTTAATATGTTGATCCTCTATGTCTGTACCATGAAGAATTTTTTAGTTTGTTTTTTGTTTTACTTTTGTTTATTGAAAGCTTTTGAAACCTACAGAAATTGAGCTTTGAACAGTAGGAAAAAGTCAATTCAATAACGAACAGGATTAATCGCATATACTGTCTTGGGTTCAATAGCAAACAGTTTATGAGTAGTCAGTTGTTGGGAGACACGGAGTTCCATAGAGGTTAGGAGTCTAATGGCATAAGATTAAGATGTATAAATGCCTAACCAAAAAGTGGAACACATGGATATTCCTGTTTAATTTTTTAGGATAGCAAGTATAAAGTACTACAGATCAAATAAACATAATCTGGGTTAATAGGTGAAATGGTTCTGTTAACCTAAGAATTGATGGGCGTGAGGGAGAACTGAGGGGAATCACACTAAGGATCGATGGCTATTGAAGTGTAGTAAGTAAGGGGTAGGAGAAGAACACCAATTGCCTACAGGTGATAAAAAGATTAAGGTAAATGGAAGCAGGGGCTTAAGGGGTAAAAAAAATGGTGAAGTGGAAAGCCTAAAATGTAATGAACCAGTTTCGTCCGTACGATAAAGGGAGGTGGGTGTATCTGATGTAAGTACCATGAAGAATTTTTATTGTTGGTTACAAAAAGCTTTTTTACCTGTTTGAAGAAAAAAGATTTTTTGAATATAATAAAGTGTGAAACTAAAAAAATTGGAATCAGACTACTGGTTTGTGGCTTCACCTTATCAACATTGATCCTCCTATACAGAAACCTGGTATTATTCGGAGCATAGTGGTGTGCTCAAGTGTGGATCATTATATACATACATTTTTTTCCCCTTTCTTTGTTTGGGGCTCATTCCCAATAATATTGAAACACATGAGTCAGGACTGAGTCAACCACTTACATACCTGATATTTAATTTTTTCAGGCAGAGAAGGAAAAAAAGGAACACAGCATAGTTATTTGTGTGCTAGGCACTGTACATACCCATGTCTATCTCATCATGTCACATGTCACCTCGGGTATCCTTTAAGTAAAATAAGTATACAGGGTATTGAAATTTTCAAATTGCAATACCAGTTTATAAGCAGATGGGGGGATATGTCTAGGATACTGTATGAACAGATGGGGTCAGAAACTGTGGTGGCCTTTTTATACTAGATAGCTTCTTTACATGTAGCAAAAGAAAAGGAAAATAAACCATGTGCAGGCCTATTCTGTGTCCTGTTACATATAAATATTTATGGCTGCAGCACAACTAAATCTCTCAGCATGTTCTGCCAACCACTGTACCAAGACTGTTTACAGGACAGAATAATAGACAAAAAAAAGCACACTGTGCTTATACCGGCAACTGTCATACTGGCCACCCTAGCTTAACTTTTTTTTTTTTTTTTTAAGTTTTTTTCTAATAGAGCAATTTCTAAACATTTTTTACTGTAATCACTAGACCGGATTGTGCAGTTGTAGTGAGACTAAATATATTTTTCTTTTATCAGTTGGCAGTGGTATTTGGCACCTTATGCAGGTGTTAAAGGGGCACTACAGCGAAAAACTGTAAAATTTAAAATATGTGCAAACATATACAAATAAGAAGTACATTTTTTCCAGAGTAAAATGAGCCATAAATTACTTGTCTCCTATGTTGCTGTCACTTACAGTAGGTTGTAGAAATCTGACAGAAGTGACAGACTTTGGACTAGTCCATCTCTTTATAGGGGATTCTCAGGTATATAGTTATTTTCAAAAGCGCTTAGTGAATGGCAGTTGCTCTGTCCAACTGCCCAAAAAAATGTGTAGGGGGCAGGGAAGCTGGCCAGCATCATTGTTTAAATCCTTTTTAGGGACTATCTTTATAAAGAATAAAAGCTTTGCTGAGACTCTCCTCTGAGATGGACTAGTCCAAAACCTGTCGCTTCTGTCAGATTTCTACTACCTACTGACCTATCATTGCTATGCTGATGACACCCAGCTATATTTGTCATTCAAACCTGACGTCACAGACCCTACTCCACAAATACACGCATGCTTAGCTGAGCATCAGGAGTGGATGAATAATAATTGGCTAAAACTTAATGCTGACAAAACTGAGGTTCTTGTTATCGAGGGCCAGGGCTCAACAGCAAAGCAGCCCAAGTCTCAACCAACACCGCTAAGGATAGGGAGCTCAGACCTTAACAACTCAGACTGTGTGCGCAGCCTGGGAGTACTGATTGATGGGAAATTAAGCTTCAGGAATCAAATCTCAGCTGTTGTGAAACATTCCTTCTTTCACCTAAGGAATATTGCAAGGATTAAACACCTAATTCCTTCAGAGGATCTTCCAACCCTGGTCCATGCCTTCGTCACATCAAGGTTAGACTACTGCAACGTCCTCTACACAGGCCTGCATAAGAAAGACTTACGCCGCCTGCAATTAGTACAGAATGCCGCCGCAAGGCTGTTAACGAGCCAACCCCGCCATTGCCACATAACACCAACCCTGAGCTCACTCCACTGGCTACCAATAAAATGGAGCATTCTTTTTAAGATTGGCTTACTGACATTCAAATCCTTGCACAATCTGGGCCCTGGATACCTGAAGGACTTGTTGCAACTACATCACACCCCCCACAATCTTAGATCAAAAGGACGTAACACCTTGGTCACCCCCAGAGTCCACCTCAAAACCTTTGGAGACAGAGCCTTTTGTCATGCTGCCCCTACACTTTGGAACTCCCTGCCACACCCAATCAGGACAGCTCCATCCCTGGAAGCATTTAAGTCTAAACTGAAAACCTACCTCTTCAGTCTGGCATTCATGAACATCTGACTATCTCCTCTGTAACAAAACCCCGCCTGCAACCCTGTATTAATCTGAGACACAGCTATGCGCTTTGAGTCCTATGGGAGAAAAGCGCTTTACAAATGTTATTGTATTGTATTGTACTGTAAGTGATAGCATTTATGGCTCATTTTACTCTGGAAGAAACCTACTTCCTATTTGTATATGCACATATTTTAAATTTTACAATTTTTCGCTGTAGTGCCCCTTTAAAGAGAACCAGAGACGAAGCACCCTTGTGTATTTTACCATATATATCAGTAAGAACATTAGCGAAAACACTTACCATGCTCTTTGTTTCATCCTCACTGCTAAAAGTGTCTGGTATCAGCTGTGATAAGAATCCCGGACTGCGCATTCACTCTGGCTTTGCAGGGAATAATTATAGCTGAACTATTATAACAGAGCCACAAGAGGGCAGGCTTGGGCTTGAAAATACACCAGGGAAGACAGACTCAGCTATCATCTTTCCGTAGAAAAGGTAGACTGAGCTCAGTCGGGGATTATTATCAGAGGTGATAACAGTCAGATTAAACAGAGAACAATGAAACAAAGAGCAGATTAGGTGTTTACTGTCATGTTCCTACTGATTTATAAGGTAACATACAAGAGGGTGCTTCATCTCTGGTTCTCTTTAAGGTTGAAGTGTCCCCCTTTTTAAAAACAAAAAAACAGTGTTTATTAAATATGAACATATGGCATGACATACAATTGTTAACTCAGAGAATTAAGCATTCCAATCCATGCAAAAAGCCGCAATCACATTGTGAATTTGCATTATACAATCAAAATGAAAGGCTTCAAAGGCTCTGCGTAAATAGCAAAAGACATCATACAGTATATTAAAAAAAGCATATAATCGGGCACAACGTACAGTGCATGTTACGCACAATTTTATTTATTACACAATTAAGGATAAGTGCCCCACTTTTTAATATCAATATTTCCTAAAGAGAGGAAGATTCAAAACCTTGGTCAAGTTTTTATGGTTGTACAGTCCCCAGCAGGATGGTCACTCCACGCTTCCTGGCCCAGAAACCCAAGTCTGTCGCTGGGAAAGTTATTTTTGTCTGCAGTTCCCGGATTACTGATCAGCTGTAATATTTTGCAGCTCAGCCTAAAAAAGGACATACACAGTAGTAAAATCCTAGCACCGTTATATCCAAAGCAAAAAAAAACCAAAAACTTGTTGTATGAATCACACTTTAAAGCGCTATTTAAGGTTAAAAATGGCGAAGCCTTTAAGGACAGTCTCTGGCTGAATAAATGAGGATGGGGGGGGTTACGGGGTTAAATACCGTACATACCTGTCCTGTGCACAGGTGACACTTCGGCCCCCTCCCCAGCAGTGCGCTGGCCATGTTTCCGAAGACTGACAAAGCTCTTGGAAAATTTCTGCATGTGTGCCTGCCTCTAGCTCGGCAGCTACCAATCAGGCCGAGGCTGTTAAGATTGAGGGCGGGCCATGGCTACGTAGGTGGGCGTGACCAGAGCCTCTGTAGTGAATTTTTAAAAAAAATGGACGGAGTGGAGCAATACCCTTTCCTGGAGGGAAGGACGTCCGAACAGGTATTTAACCCCACAATGCCCTCCCCCCCCCCTTCATTCAGACACATAAAAAAGATAAATAACACAAATGTATACAGAGCATCACCTGCTGGTTTGGCTCGCAAGCTTTGCATGTACAGAATGGCTCTTTTTTTCTACAGTGTAGTGATTTACCCTAAAACATTTTAATTAGTATTTATAGTGCCATACATTTGCGAGGTAAAAATCGGCATACATCCCTTTACCGTGAACCTCTAAGTATAGAAATATGGGAACTAGCATTTTCAATTACTTATAATTCACTGAAAAGGAGATCTGATTGGTGAGCAGAAAAGTAGTGCTTGCAGCAAAGTTTTCTTGTTTGTATGTTTGTTTGTTTTTTCCCCTGTATGTGGGAATCGCACTTATGTGAGCCAGCACATTGATAAACGTGGGCTGTCGCCTCTGAATCGTTCCTGCATGCTGTCGGGCGTTTTGTCAATGTTTGTATAACTTGTTTAAAAATAAATATAAAATCAAAAATGTAAATGTAATGCTCCTGGGAAAATAGGAGGAGCTAAAGATACAAACATACGCCTAACTGTGTGAGCTTGTTTTCCGAGGTTTTACAGTACTGGTTTAAACATGCAAATAAATGTGGACCAATTTATAAAAATATCAATTTAATATCGAATAAATATTACAATATCAAAACAATATAATATTGCACTTTTGATATAAAACAAAACTCATAAGGTCATTCTTATAATAAGCAATGAGCTGGATAATAATTTCAGTAAAACATCAAAATGTTATTATACTTATTCACCAATACAAAAGGCTTAAACCAATTAGCAGTCAACTCAAATACAGTGCAGAGTTATGACTCATCAAATATGGCCGTCGGCCCTGTTACTCAATTTACCACAGGGTCTCTGGAGACAAAATGGATGAATTGAACGACAACAAAATGGCTGTTATCAAAATCAAAATGGCTGCTATCAAAAACAAAATGGTGGCTATCAAAAACAAAATGGTGGCTATCAAAACAAAATGGTGGCTATCAAAATCAAAATTGCGCAGTCCAAAATCAAAAATGCGCTATCCAAAATAAACTGGCTGATGTCAGCTATACCACTCAATATAACAAATTTAGGATGACTCAGTGGATCTGACGACTGGGCGTTGCCCCACAATCGCTATGCAATCAACTATAAATGACAGGAATTTTCCCTCTGTCTACACTTTAACCTCCGCTGGCCTGTGTTACTACACAGAGCAGGCGGGTAAAATACATATAATTTTGGAATAAAATATCTATTGAGTCGTCCTAAACTTGGTTAGGTGTGGCTTGCACATGCTGCGGCAAAGTATCAAAATATCTAGAGGAGGTAGCTTGAAAGGTCTAGCTTTTATCCAAAAAGAAAAATAAGTTATGGATTTCACAGTCAGCGATTCTTGAACGATTGATTGTGTCAATCTAAAGAAAAATATACCCACTGAATGGGTTTTATCAAATATGCGGAATGAGTAATTCCTGTGCACTGGAAGAACGCACTCCCTTTGGCTATAAATGACTATAAACTTAAGAAAGACAATGGTCAATAAATCAAACGTTCAGATATTTGTGCTGTGATAAGCCATATGCTTAAAAAGAAAAATCAGAACTGGTTTCAAATATAGTCACCAAGATGGCCTCTGGGCGTGTTCCTTTTAGGCGTGGTTGCGTTCAGATGGCATGAATCCTCTATGTCCTGGTCTGCCCAGATCTCTTGATGGTCTGATCCTCTCTCATTGAATGACCCCTCTCTTCTTATTCCCCTCACTACCTATGGTCCTGCCCAGGAGATTAAATCTTCTAGCCTATCACTGGGCAGTGGGAGTGACCAATGGGAGCTTTCTGTGACTAATCTTTAACCCAAGTGTAATACTGGCTTTCACCCTTTGTAGGTGCTGTTGGCTAACTAATCACAGACTTACTGGGATATTTGGCAAACTAAAAACAAAAATCATGTTTTATTATAACCCAACAGTGAATAAATCAATGTTATAAACATTTCATATCTTATGGATAGCTGATCTGGATGGGATCACTGGTTATTATTTATTATACAGTGACCTTTTCTACCATATTTAAGATAGATTGGATTTGATCCAAAAATCATAGTGACATATTGAAAACCACCATGGACCTCTCCTTTATAACATTGTTTTTGTTAGCATGGTTTTATATCTCTAACATTATTGTTTAATATACAACACTGGTAACCATATAACATTTCTATACCATTCTGGATATATTCATTCAGGGAATCTTTATATTAACACGTATACATTTTCAATACATTTTCATATTGTTACTGGTTTGCCCAGCTATAAGAAAAATAAAGGTATTTCCTAAGCCTTGTTTTATCCATTAACTAAGGAACCTGTGTTTCTCAGCTGACATTGTCTACCCTTCACAATGAGGACATCTGGATTTACTTGGATTAAGATGTAGACACTCAACACAAAGGGGTTTGAGCAATTGCACACAAAAACTGGTTCATTTATAAACAAAAGTTAGTGAAGGTTCGTCTGTTTTTCATTGTTACTTAACTTCTTGTTTGGCCATTGTTTGTCCTAGCAAGGTACAACCTGATATCATTATTCCTGCAAGTTGCATAGGATTACCTATTGCAAATATTACAGCAGCTGACTGCCTGTTATTCCCAACTAATCTTTCTAGAGGGACACATACTGTGCAATTCAGTATTACTTGGCAATATTATATCGCCATATGAAAATATGCTCTGCCTTTCTCAATGATCAATGTATATATTAACCTGCAATCACCATACATTAAAAAGTCTTTGTCTCCTGTACCTTAGGGGAAGGAAATTAATTAGGTTTTATTTGTATTTGATCATACATAGTTCAGTTTATCGGAAAAACGTTATTTCGCCATATGGAAATCTCGACAATGCGAGAAACCCACATATGATTCCCCCTAGTTTTATCACAGCCTGAGAATTTGATATAACTGCAGTGCTGACAACAAAGAGTTTATCTCTTAAGTAGAGAAAGGAGGTCTGTGCTCTCAGAGAGAAACTGTCACTACAGAGGGAAGGATTTTTTTTTATCATAAATGCATAATAACATTGAAATAGCACTAATATCAGGATTGCTACTTTTTATTATTTTTGAGAATATCAGTTGAAAGCGCAGAACATAACAACTGTAATCGATATTGAAACAACAAAAGAAATGAGCATTACAAAAGAACGTTACTGTTTTTGATTAAATTGCAAGTATTTCTCCGAGCTCCAGTTAGCTAGAGCTGCCATTCCACAATGCCAGTATCCCTCGTCATTTTGTTTGGATATATTGTGTTAATGAATGCTTACATGACATAATATTAAAGTCAGCCAATATTAGAACCATAAAACTGAACAAAGAAAAATAAACCCTCCAGTAGAATTTTCCAACAGGGAAAAGAGTGGTGAGGAAATTACAGGCGGCTTGAAAAACAAAAGTAACCTCAATTCACTTTAAGCTCTTAGGTCATGTTTATACTGAACAATTAAATAAATCACTTCCTCCCTACAAGACTGGCAACTGTGCACGGTCTTCAGTCCAGAGAGTTGTTTTTCTGTTTGTTCATTAGTGTAATGTGACCTCATATCTTCATGTTCCTGGGAGGATTAAATAGTGGAAATTATGAGTGTGAGTACCTGTTACCATACCAAGCAACAAGGATTCAAGTTATGGACTAGATTAGTATTTAGGAAGTTCTGAGTAGTGACAGTTCTAAGATTAGCAGTAGAGTTTGTACCATGTAGGCCAACAGTGAAAGCAAGAAGTTTTGAATCGGGATACCATTTATTGGCGAACGTAAGCATCAGGCCGGTTTCGCACTGCATATCGGCAGTGATTATCGCGCTAATATGCAGTAATCCCCGTCTGGCAGGAGGCTAAGCAGGAATTGACGCTCACTTCCTAAGGTCGAAGCAAAGACATGCGCAGAAGCGTATTGCTAAAATATGCTTAAGTGCGAAGCGTAAAACTTGCGGTGGTCATTTTTAAAAACATGCGTCGCCATAGACTTGCATCACTTCCGGTTCACCACACGGTAACATAGGTATGTGTTTGCGTTAGATAGGTTACTTCCAGCGCAGCGCACCGCATGCCATGTGAACTTCCCCATAGACTGTCATTGCCATAGCGATAGGCTGCAGAAAAATGCCGCACCGCCCCAGTATGAAAGGTCCCTCAAGCTGCATACTCACCTCGTGACCCTGGAAGATGGATCCCAGCGACATCCCACAACGACAAGCACTCCCCGATTCATCTTCCTGCCAACTAGTATGCGCGACGGGGATCTTAATGATCTGTTCCGCTTACACGGTCGTTATGGCTGAGCATCGCTAAACGACGTTTGTGTGATGACATGCCTGTACCCACGCTGCGAGATCACAGAAACGATCGCTCGAAGTATCACCGGTCGTAGGGAAAATTGCGTCGTGGGTAGGGGTCTTAAGAGAAAGAAAAAGAATATTAGCCAAAATTTACTCTTTTTCTTTTAAAGGCAACTAAGCACAGATATTTTTTTTTCCACATTGAACCTCCCTATAAGGGAGGTTTATAACACTGAGTGCCAGGGTAGGGGTGTTAGGAAGAGCACGATTGGTTACCTACGGGGGCTGCTCATGTAGCTCCCCTGTCCCTGTGATGGTGACCATTCCATTCTCAGCCATCCCCACTTCAAAGGACCCACATCTGAAGCTCGTTCCTGGCCACAATGCATGCTGGGAGCTGTATTCCGCAATGCATGCTGGGAGCTGTATACCGCAATGCATGCCAGGAGCTGTAGATGTGTGTGCATCTCCCGCTGGGATGTTATACATATTACAGCTCCCAGCATGCATTGCAGCCAGGAGCAAGCTTCAGATGCGGTGAGATGATGACTATCACAGGGACAGGGGACTACATGAGCAGCCCTGCATAGGCAACCAATCTTACTCCCCTAGTCCCCTTCCATGGCAATCAGTGTTACAAATTTCCGTTACGAGGAGGTTCAATGTCTTTTTTTTTTTCTTTGGACAGTTCCCTTTAAAGAGGCTATTCAGTCTGAAATGGCAATTTCATTTTCTGTAAGACGTCTGTAGGAGAAAAAACTTAAAGTTATGAAAGCTTGCAAGAAAACCATTTACATTTGGTCATTTAGGCCTCTTTCACAGTGCGACGTTAAAGTCGCACGTTAGAAAATGTTCCAACGCGGACTAACGCACAGCAATACAAAGTCTGTGCGACATTCACAGTGCGCACGTTGCGTTGTGTGTAACGTGTAGCAATATTTAGAAGACGCTGCATGCTGTGCGTTTAGCAATACATTTGCTGCGTTGTGTATTGCACATGCTCAGTAATGTTTTTGTTGTTTTTAAATGTAATGCATGCGCCGTTTTCGTTCCATCAGTATGCAACGAAAACGGCACACCAAGAGACACATAACGTAGTACAAAATAACGTCCAATTTTATAACCTACATGCGCTGCGTTAGGGGCACTTTACCGTCGCATTAAACGCACCGTCCCACTGTGAAAGAGTCCTAAAGGCTTAACCCAAATCCGTGTTTGATGGGTTCATCATCAGATCTGCTCTATAACCGACTCCAGATCATACCATTTCAGCCTAATTAGAGGACTATGCCTATGGCATTGTCAGCCCATACCCAACTTATTACTACTTCTCCAGTGACATAAATGGGGTTGCCTGACTGCCCCAAGCTTACGTGTTTGTTGAGTACTCTGTAGACATTTTTTTTTTCCCCTGAGCGAGGTCAAATCATGCTTATCATGTATCCACCCACTTTCTTTAATTGTGAGTACCTTCTTATTGATTGGTGCTCATAGGGATTGTATCATTTGCCAAAGCATAAAGTTCAATAACGCTATTTACCTGTAGAGACACTGCATGTCATATCTGACATTGCTTTTATCCGATCTCAGTAAAACAAGACTACTTTTACATGAGTAGGGCTCAAGCAGAGGTCAGCATTTTACATCAATTGTAGTTTTGGTTTTTATTTTTATGTTAATATTTTATTTAATAAAATTTTATTTTTCATTTCTATTTTTTCACAAGAAAATTCAGGATGTAGCCATATTTCTAATCACAGAGGCCAGCTCTGCTTCTGAGTTTAGGAGCATTAAAGTAAAGGAACAGTCCACTTTATTTACTTTGGGGACATTTCTTTGTGTGTAATCTGATCTCAGAATAGTGGGCAGGTGGCAAATATTTAGGAGAATGTATTTAGCACTGTGGGCAAATGGTAAGTTTTAAATTAAAAAAAAATATTTTTTTCATATTTATTTTAACATATAATTAACCCTTTAGCAGCCATTTTATTTAGAGAATTGCAAGTGCTCCAGTCCAATTTATTTCAACATATTTTTTTATTTCTTACTTGTGACATTTCCCTACTTCTAATTAGTAGTGCTGTAATGTGTATTTATGGCCACTTGTCACTAGGAGGCAGTGTGAGACAATAACAGAGGACTTCTGCTTTCAGTTTCTATATTTTCTGCTAGTAGACAGAGATGAAAGCATTCTAAGAATTTACTGCACAACGAGTTCTGCTGACTGAGGTCAAAAGCAGTGCAATTCTCAAACAAGATAACTCTATTGAAGCTGCTAATAGGATAAAAGGTGAAATAAGTAGTATGAACATGAAAAAATATAATAGTTACATATAATAAAAAAACAAACAAACAAACACAGAACATTTATATGGCGCTTTTCTCCTGGCGGACTCAAAGCGCCAGAGCAGCAGCCACTAGGATGCGCGCTATAGGCAGTAGCAGTGTTAGGGAGACTTGCCCAAGGTCTCCTACTGAATAGGTGCTAACTTACTGAACAGCCAGAGCCAAGATTCGAACCCTGGTCTCCTGTGTCAGAGGCAGAGCCCTTAACCAGTGCAGTTTCCAGCCACTGCAGGAAGGACAACAAATAGTCCCTTTAAAATGCGAGGTGTTTTTTATTTTTGCAAGTCAATGAGCGTCAGTGAGAGAGTATTACACTGATGGCAAACAGAAAAAAGAGATTTCTCATGTGAGTGTATTTTTTTTTTCTTCCCCTTTTTTCTGCTTTCTTTTAGTGTGTGTATGTTGTGCTTTTGTCCTTCAGAATGTCATTTTGTTATGTAAGTTTTCTTTTTTGCTCTTGGGCTGGCCATCTAACTGTTCTGCTTTATTTCTTGGCTTTTGGTCTGTGCGCTTTTATTCCTCATCCAGAAGATGCAGAATGTGCCGCTCATTACTCTGGGACCTATCTAGGTGAGCAAATGGACGCAGCAGATTTTCTTACTTATCATCATTTAAATCCTCTCTTGGTCTTTGTCTTTTTGTTCTCTTTCTTTTTTCCCCCTCCCTCTTCATTTTGCCAATACTTTAGGAGCAGACGGGAGAGAGAAAGGTAGGCCCGGTGGTTTTGTGGCGTGCTGTCATGTCTTGTGTGTGTTAGGATCATCTCATTTCACGCCAGTCACATGTCTGGTTATTGTCTTGGCATTGGAACTGTCGGAATGTTTATGAATAGTACAGTAACTGGAACAGTACTCCTCTATCTCTTGCAGGACATTTGCAATGTTATAAGAGTCAGTCCAACCAAAAAAAACCATTTCCGTTTTATGGATGTCTAATGAAGTAAACAGTAGTTTGACCTCTACATTTCCCAAATCTGTGCACCTGCTGCAGCCATCATGAAGGGCCCTTTCACACTGAAAATCATGATCAGCAGCGCAAACCAGCTGCCAGTTTTGATGTTCAACATTTAAACAGGAACTTTAGCGAAAACATATAGTTTGATCCACAATCAGCCTGAATGTAATCATCTCTACTGCTGGCAGACATGAAAAAGAATAGACAGCACCAACTGCCATTACCTCTAACCACACCTCCTAACAATGTGACAGGCTAAAAGGTTGTTGTTTTTATAGCTATGCACAAAGAGAGATACTGGTTGCTTGGCAGTTGGAAACGGCTGTTATTTCCCACAATGCAACAAGGCTCACAGACACATCACACTGTGGGAGAGGTTTCACTTCAATATCAGCCATAGAGACGATCTATTCGAGAAAAGATAAAGCTTTCTCGTGGAAAAAAGGGTATTAGCTACTGATTGGAGTGAAGTTCAATCCTTGGTTAAGCTATGTTCACATTATAAATAGCAAACGCTGAGCACTTTTGTGTGCGGTTTTTTTCAAGTACCTCCCGGCGTTTTCTGAGCGTTGGGTGATTTTGTGTAATCGTTTTCTAAGCGCTTTTGATGAGTCCCAGTCACAGTCCCTTTTTAAACAAGCTGGTGTTTATCGGCAATATTCTGAAGCTATTCTAAAACCTAATACACACCACAATCGCACAGAAGATGCAGCATGCAGTGCTTTTGCCACTGGGCAAAACATAAATTGTACTGGTGGAAAAGAGACACCACAATTACCTTGTTAAGTGTGGTGCTCTTGTGATCAGCAAATCACAAGAATTCAAAAACACAATTGCAAACATTGAAAAATGCAATGAGAGGAATGCAGACATCTGGGGAAATCAAGCCACTATGCAATATTGCCACAGGGACTAACAAAAAATCTCTTTTTTTTTTTCTTTGCTATGTTCTAATGCATTTATAGCTAGAGTTTCAGTCTAGCCAATCAGCAGGTAGTATGTTTGATGCCATTTAGGGCTGATTAACCAGAACTACTGAGCAATGAGAAGTCAGTATTTTAATGTTGCATGCCTGATATATAGACACCAGGGATGCAAAGTAGAGACTTCCAGATCGAAAAGCACCCGCAGAGGGGGAAGGGGCGTGCTTTCTGAAGCACATTACCTCCATACTTAGACGGCAAGATTTATGATCCCAAAATCTTCAAAACTGGTGTCAAGTTGAATCCATTTATTTTCATGCTGGGCCTACAAGATGGAGCAGAAATTCTTGCATTCAGTCAATGTTTATAGAGGGCATCTTTGAAAAGCGACTTCTATCTCATGTGTTTAGGTGCACCTGGCAAACCTGACCACCAGTAAATGGCACTACTGTTTTGGATGGACTGACCTTTTGAAATAGATGAGCAATCTGAGTCAGAACTTTCAGATCCTCAGGTGCCCACATTTGCATTAAATTGTATTTGTTTTTCCAGCACACTGACACTTGGGTATGATGGAGCAAGACAGACACTTCTGATATCATTTCAAACTCTTTAGTGAAAAAAATATTGTACAATTAGCTTTGAAGGTTTAGCCAAAGCAACATTGACCACTCATGCTTGTAGGCTTAGTAAAAATAACATAGGTTTGGTTATAGTGTTGAGCGGAACATTTGCTCTGATCTGGGACTCCAGGCAGATCTGGACCATTTGGTCATCTGCCAGGTAAACCGACAGCACATTCTGGTAAGGGCAGGAAATCTCATAGATTGACATGTAACCAGAGGATACTCCAGAATAAACACGATAACCTTCAATAACTAGAATCCCTAAGGCTTGGTTCCCACTTGTTCCAGATCACATTTGGCCAGCGGTAGCGGACTGCTCCAATGGCCTGCTGTGGTCCAGTTGAAGGATGGGGCAGATGCTTTACTGCCATAGGCTTTATGGGTATTGCATCTGCTCTTTCAGGATTGTCGTGGACTGCATAGAAGTGTGGGCCGCTTACCGCAGCTGATCCGATGGATCCATTGCAGACCAACAAGTGCAAACAGCTCCTATATATAAAATAGGAGTTGTTCACTGTCAGTTTTGTGAAAAATGGACACAAAAAGTCCGTTCCCAGCAGTGGGAACACAGCCTAAATCAGGGAACATGTTTGAAGGAGGCAGGTTGACTGAACTGGATCCAATGAAAAATCTAGTTATTATTATTATTATGTCAGTATATTTTGTTAATGGCAGTTGATGTTTTAGTAACTTCCAGCTGAATATATTGCAGTAACCAGTATATTTAAAAAGATCTGGCACCTCACGTTGTAGAGTTTTTCGTACTGGCGTCACTGAATGCTTATTTGGGTGTTTCAATGATTATTTTAATGTCTAAGCTTGAATCAACTCCTACATGAACTCATTTCGGGCTCTCAATCCTCTGAACTTTATTTCCACTTGTTTAACAAGTAGTTGGTATGTTAGATGTGACTTTATCCAGTGATACTTCACCTTTGTGTGAACTGGGTCTCTCTGAGTCAGTCGCTAGTTGCCAGAGAGTAGTTTATAGTGTGTGCTGCTCCTCCTCGAAGGTTCCTCGCTGCACTGCCAAACTATTTCACTTTATTTCCAGCACAAGATGCTCGCTAGATCAGAGAGGGATATCAGTGCCAGATTCTGTGCAACACCTACATGAACTGATTTTGTTGTTCTTTCATTATAGGCATTGTTTTATGCATTCTCTTTTATTGCTCTAATGTTACCGAGAGCATGATCAAGAACCTTTACTAGTGTCCCACTACTACAGACTTTGCAGCTTGCTTTTTAGTACAATCTATTGCTGATACTGCCCAATTAGATTTACAGCATAACGTTTTTGGAAATTGTATCAAAAAGATGACACCTGACTGTAAGAGAAAAAAAGATTGAAAGGGCTACAGCCACTTTCCTGACATACATCAAAGTAGACCTTAATAGACTCTTAGGACACACAAAGTCACAAAGGAGGCAATTGCTAAGAGCAAAGCAGCTCAATCTTCCCATAGAAACAATAAAGTCCATAGAGCAGCCAAGCAAAATAGTAGGTCAGCTTTGGGAAATATTGGTATCTCACCAGCTCCTCAAGAAATGCTGTCTCTGGATGTGTATGGCTGGCCAACCGTTCATCTCGGTTCCAACCGCCGCTTGTACATAACTGCTCGGTGCGGGACACTCACTCCTCATTCCTTCGGCAATCAGACTAGCGGAGACATCCCAGGGATTTGCATGTATGGAGACAAGGCATTCGCTCCAGCTGAGCTCTGGCCACCTTCACCAAGCGTTTCACATCCCACAGGACCTTAGATTCGAATAAACAACAGTGCCTAGAGTTTATTCAGTATGGTGCAAAAACATGCAGTAAGTGGCAGTTCTGTGGACAGAAATATCTTGTTGATTAGAGAGGTCAGAGGAGAATGGCCAAACCAGTTTCAACTGACAGGTATGGTAACTCAGATGACCACTCTTTATAACTGGCAGGAACAGAAAAACACCTCAGAATTGTGGCTGGTCCGTCTATTTCAACATTTTTAGACTGTACTGTTGTCCAGTGAAATGTCTGGGAAAACTTAATTTTTGGTAGGACACACGAGGACTAGAGGGCCACTGGGTTGAGTTCAAGTCATAGAACATGATGTTGTCAAATAATGTGACCAATAAATACTCCTTTAACTTCTAGCTTCCTTAGGGGGAGTTTAATTCATTTTGCTTGTTTTGTTAGCACAAAGTTCTGATATTGTTACTTTAAAATTGTCCTTTTAACCCACACAAACCTACAGAAGCATGTTCATCATGTTCCCTTTGCTCTCTGTGGTATCCCTCCTGCATTTCATACTGTGAGGCGACTTTCACTGACCTAAATTGAATATGACAAGAATACAGTAGCTGCTGTTGACATTAGTTTTACTCCATTAATGAGCCAGTGGCCTGGTAGAAGCAAAGTATAGAAGTTAAGAATTTTACAACTGTTTGGCTACATGCTTGTTTCAGTTCAGCGACTCACTAACAAGTAAAAGGTATCCTTTCTGCCTTTGTCCTCATAGGTTTATGTTAATGGGGTTGTGACTAAAATAAGTGCTAGTAGAAAATAAAGACCGAATAGGAACTTTGATAGAACCATGGCTCCTCCACACCCAGGAACCTTCAAAACGTTTTCAAACTTGGCAAACCATGGACTTCATCTGTGGTAAACGTCCAATTCAGAACTTATTGTTGTGTAATTGTTCCTAATATGTACCCATACAGAAAATGAATACATTCTTTGCTCTTGACTAAGATCCTCGGTCAAGCACACAGTAGAGTTCAAATGGGGCTGTGGTCTATAGTAAGTCTATTTACAGGTCATAGAGCTTGGCTTAGACCCGAACCCATAAATAACCAGTATTATTTTCAAACACAAACATTTAGGCTGGTGACTGATGGTAGTAGTATTCAGAGACCCAAATTCAGTACTCTGTTGATAAGGGTATTAAAGTAGGCCAGAAGTTTCCTCATCTTCGCTGTAAGTGTAAAACTGGCCATACACTGGTCGATGTGGCCAACAGATAGATCACTCTCAGATCATCTATCTGAATCCCTCCACACAATGTGCACAGATTTAGCTTTCAGTGTGAAATCCACTGATAATCTATGGCTGCTGCCTGCCGGGTATCCCCATTTTGTTCTTCAAACCCTGTCCGCTGGTGCTTCCTACCATGTCTTCTCCTTGTCTCTTCACTCCTGGGAGCTATGTATTACATGACTAAACACTAGAGGCCAAACACTGGGGGCACCGTGATACATACCTTACGTGGCCACTAGAGGCCTACAGTATTTGTCATGCGACACAGTGCTCACGGGAGTGAAAAGACAGGAAGAAGCTCTGGGGGTGAAGAGAAGACACAGGAGGAAGTGCTAGTGGACAGGTGAATGTAAGCTCCACTTCTGCATCGCTCATTGGGAAATTGAACGCCACTAGTGGCACGCTCCTGACCTGCTGCCGCTGCTCAATCTTTCATTTGGCGCAATCAATTTTCACTGAAAATTGACCTATTGGGTATCTGTACACTGCCAGCCAGTTCCTCCCATCTATGGGGCTGCATGCTTTTTCCGGCTGTATGACTAGGGCAAGATGTACATCTAAGAAGCCTATAGGCTCATAGATAATGCATCTCTTAGCACACTTGCACCTCTAGGCTTAATTTAAAGTTTATCAGAGCTGAAATAATAGCAAGAATCAAAACTTACCTGGGGCTTCCTCCCGTGCATGTGCAGAAGGCACCGACTGACATGTCTGAACCTGTTACTGGGGCTGATCACAGCTGAGCGGTAGACCGCGGGAGGACAGCGAGGGACTTAGACATGCTTATGGGGTTGGAGGAAGCCCCGGGTTAGTATCGTTTCTTGCTATTATTTCAGCTCTGGTTTACTATAAGTGTGCCTAGTGCTGAAGCCCAGGCCTGTGTGTGACTCAAATTTCTAAAGCCAAAAGATCACGATGGCAGCCAGGTAACTTTCATTAAATAAAGGTGTCTGCCTCTATGTGTTGCTCAGAGTTTTGCCTTTCTTTAAGCCTGTTATTAAAAAATGATCTGTAAGCTGATAAAAGGACATTTGTGCAAGAACATGCTCTCATTAGCCAGGTCGTTAGTATAACCTCCCAACAAGAGGCTTTTGTTAACACAGGGCACCCGCGGATGAAACTCATCTGTTTACTGTTCTCTGAGATGTTTTCTTATTCGCTGAAGGCTCATCCAGAAATGTTATTAACACAGCTGAAATCTGCACACTAGGAATTTCTCCAGCAACAAGGGAAGTTTCTGCACTGTGTTTGTGTAGACTAATTTAGGTAAGGAGACATGCAGCTTGGATGTTTGTCTCCCGCTGGGTGGTGGGTAGCGTACACATGAAATGACTGTGACAGGTTAAGCCAATGACTTGTCTTGACTGCATTTACAATGCCTGTAATTTTTTTGTGGATTTGGTTTGTATAATGCAGGGCTGTGGAGTCGGGACAAAAATACTCCGACTCCTCAGTTTATGAAACCACGACTCCGACTCCGGGTACCCAAAATGGCTCTGACTCCTCGACTCCGGCTCCTTAGCCTAATACTTAACAGGGCTGTGGATTTTGTACAAAAATCATCCGACTCCTCAGTTTATTAAATCAACGACTCCGACTCCGGGTGCCCAAAATTGCTCCGACTCCTCGACTCTGACTCCACAGCCCTGGTATAATGTACAATGGCGGCCATCTGCTTATCGTAACAAAGGTCTCTCTCTCTCTCTCTCTCTCTCTCTCCAAGCGCTGCTCTCCATACACTCTGATACACGCTGCTTCACGCTGCTTCCTGTTTAGCCGGAAGCAGCGTGTGTGTGTGTATCAGCATCTATGGAGAGATGAGACTGGCGGCGAGAGAGCAGCGCTTGGAGCCAGCGAGGTGAGTAGTTATGCACAGCGCTTCCCTGCTGCATTACTCAGCAGTCCGAGGGGAGATCGCATTGAGAGCGGCCCGGGGAGAGGGAGGGCTGCCCTTCCCGCGGCTGCGGCTCCCCCCTCCATCATGGGGGGCAGCTACCTATCTAACCTATCCTGGGGGGCACCTACCTATCTAACCTATACTGGGGGGCACCTACCTAACCTATACTGGGGCAGCTACCTATCTAACCTATTCTGGGGGGCACCTACCTATCTAACCTATACTGGGGGGCACCTACCTATCTAACCTATACTGGGGGGCACCTACCTAACCTATACTGGGGCAGCTACCTATCTAACCTATCCTGGGGGGCACCTACCTATCTAAACTATACTGGGGGGCACCTACCTATCTAACCTATACTGGGGGGCAGCTACCTATCTAACCTATAGTGGGAGCATTAACTTATCCAACCTGTATTGGGGGCACCTACCTACCTAGCTAGCTAGCCTATACAGGTAACAACTATACTGGCTACCTATATTGGAGGCACCTACCTAACTAACCTATACTGGGCATCTACCTATCTAACCTATGCTGGGGGCAACTATTCTGGCTACCTATATTAGAGGCACCCACCTAGCTAACCTGTACTGGGGGCACCTACTACCTAATTTATACCGGGGACGCCTGCCTATCTAACCTATACTGGGGGCAACTATACTGGCTACCTATACTGGAGGCACCTACCTGGCTAACCTATACCGGAGGCAACTATACTGGCTCACCTATGCCTGGCTACCTATACTGGGGGGACCTATAGCTGGCTACCTATACTGGGGTACCTATTCTGGGGGAATCTATACTGAGTGCAACTAGACCTGGCTAACCTATACTGCGGGCACCCATACCTTGCTGCGGGGGGGGGGGGGGGGGGGGCGAAATTTTTACACCCCCGCCCTGGGTGCATTTTAGCCTAGAAACTGCACTGCTTGTACGGTGTTAATCAATGTATGTGATTATCCAGAGGCTTCCCCCTCCGCCTCACCAGTGCTGGGACCCATGAAGTTTGCTAACTGAGCTTCGCCGTACTGCGCAAGCATAGATGGCTTGGCTTTTTCTGCTGAGCCCAAGCTGCGGGACTTTACTACTATGCAGGCGCAACCCGTCTTGCATAGTGCAGCTGCGCTCCTTTGCATACAGTAGCTGAGCCGCAACTCTGAGGGTCCTAGTGCTGGATTGATGGTCGGGTGGAGTATGTGAGGATCTAGAGCAGCGCTGGGCAAACTACGCCTCACGGGCCGTATCCGGCCCACGGCCACTGTTACTCTGACCCACCGAGGGGTGGCTGGAACCCTCTCCTTCACCCCTTCCTCCCTGCAGAGTCACAAGTGGGCGGTAACGGGGGAACTTTTAACTGACCCTGTTACCGCCCGCTCGGGACTCTGCATGGAGGAAGGGGGGAAGGAGAGAGGAGGGGTACTATTTCAGGAATGCGGTCCGCAGAATGCAACCTTTGCCCAGCCCTGAACTAGAGGCTTCCCTCTACTAAGATGAGCATCTCATTTTTTCCTGTCTGGACCTGGTTTGTTTTTGATAGATCTAGTACATCTGTTGTCATTTTTTTATCCATTATTGCATGCCTTTTTTTGTCAATTCAAGTTTCATAACAGGTAGCTAGTGATGAGCGAGCACAGTTTTACAAGAAGTTAACTAACTATAACAAGTAGCTTGTCTATATATGTTATCTAAAGCTTAGATCGTTTACACAGCAAATCTAGCTGAAAACCGCTTTAATAGAATATGATTGTTTTCCTGTGATATAATGACAGCAGCCATGTTGTTTGTAAACATTACACAGAGGCAAGCTTATCTGCATCTTGAGCAAAAAAACCTAATCCCCCTCCTCCTCCCTCCCTCCCCTCTTCCTCTGAAACCTCTGGATAGTAATACCTCCCCCTCCTCCTGCCCAGACCTAGCTCCCATGAGCCCTTGCTACTGTCTTATAGTGCCTTGGCTCTCTGAAAACCTGTGGGTGTGGCTTGTTTAGTTTATAGGGAATTAGAGTATTACAACAAAAACTAAAAAGTATTTGGCTTGATGAATACCCTATAAACAATAGCAAAGGAACGCAATTATGCAATGAGTAAAAGTTAATCTCGGATCCACTTTAAACTGTACCCACACGTGTGCTAGGAAAGGGTCGCGGCAAAGAGGCTTTATCTCAATACCTTGTGCCACCATGTTCCATCCTGTCGACACTTCCTCCTTCACTGCTGGAATTTCCGCTGGGAAGGAGGAAATGTCGGGAAGGTGCAGTGACAAGAGGTGGTGATACATGTAACTTACCCCTCTCTGCATTTTACTGTTACTAGCGCAGGAGGAGCAGCAGCTGTTAACCCATTAGTGGTATGTGTGTTACCATGGTACCCCGCCCATTACCATAGAAATGAGCGTGTTAACCTGGTATTGTGTATGCTGCTAATGGATTAATAGCCAGTGCTCCCCCTGCACTAGTGATAGGTAAATTGCCTTGCGCTCCTTGCTAACAGCAACTTCACCTTAAAGCGCAGTAGTGGCAGAAGGGTATCCGGCTCATTGTCACTAGGTCTTGGGTGACATTGTATGAAGTGAGAATGTCTGCAGCCAGTGACTTCCAAGCATCACTGAGGTAAACTGGATGTAAAGCTTGCTGGTTTTGATCTATTCTTGGCTGCAGCTTGATTGTTTTCCACGTCTGTAAGGTGTTTCCCGTTTTTAGACAGCTATAAGTTATTGCTGTGTTTGGGCCCTCTGACAGGGTCCTCTGCATGCATTACTTCATCTTTTCGGCATTCGTCTCTGTTTTGTACTAAAACTGGAATTATCTGTTTTGTTTGTGTTGCATGTGAGTATGACTTCTCTGTGTTCCTGTCCAAGCCGTTTAGGGTTTCCCATAGTTTTCATCTTTTTTTATTTTTTTATTTCTCCAAATGTAAATAATTTCCTCTTGTTCCTTCTGCAAGATGCCACCAAACCTCACAGATGTGGATATTTCCTGCCCGCTTTGCCCGCTCCAGGCCATTACAGTTCATTTACTGCTCTAAGAAAGTGCTTCTGAGCAGCCCAGTTTAACTTCTTTGCCTTTTTTAGTGAGGATTCAAATTGATAACACAGTGACTAGATTACAGAAAGAATTCTTATTATACTGGGTTGATTTGGGAGCTTGGCTCAGTCCTGGAAGGAATAAGATACTGTCAATTCCAAAGAGGCATTGGGAGGGGTCAAGTAAGGATAGGTTAGTACAAGGAGGTCAGTCTATAGTCAGTATAGATGATAACATTTATTTAAATTAATACTGTAGCGTTCTTCATGATTTCACTTACTCTTTAAAACACTAGCTCAGGCTGATTTTTTTTTTTTTTAACAAATCAATTTATTGATTTTAAGCATGAACATTGACAGAAAAGACATTACAGTCATGGACCCAAACACAGGGTCAGCAAGCTGGCATATCAATTAACATTGAAAATTAAATACATCCTAATGTGTCAGGTGCAGCAATGTAACATTGATTCAATGTAGAGTCAAGACAATGAGAGATAAGTTCCATGTAGATCTGAGATACAGTAGTTGACTTGATATCAAAATATGTAGCTAGATTAAGAGTCCAACAACAACAAATAACATTTGTAAAGCACTTTTCTCCCGTAGGACTCAAAGCACATAAGCATGGCTCAGACCAATAACTGGTTGATTGATACAATGAGGTACAGAGGAAGAACTCTATAAGTCCAGAAATGCCAGGCTAAACAGTTGGCTTTTCAGTCTTGATTGAATAACTCCAGGGATGGGGGTGTCTTTACTGGGTGTGGTAGGGAGTTCCAAAGGGTAAGGGCAGCATGACAGAAAGCTCTAGCTCCAAAGGTTTTGAGGTGCACTCTGAGAGTGACCAAGTTTATGGAACCTGCTAATCTTGAGGTTGTGATGGGTGTGGTGCAGCTTCAGCAAGTCCTTCATGTATCCAGGGTCCAAGGGGATTTGAATGTCAGAGCCTAATCTTGAAGAGTAGTCTCCATTTTACTGGTAGCCAGTGCAGTGAGGGAAGGATCGGTGTAATGTGACAGTGGCGAGGCTGGTTTGCTAGTAATCTGGCAGCAGCATTTTGCACTAATTGCAGGCGGTACAGGCCCTTTTTTTGGAAGGCCTGCCTAGAGGGCATTGCATTAGTCCTGCCGTGATGTGATGAAGGCATGAACTAAGGTTGGAAGATCCTCTGGGGGAATCGGATGTTTAATTTTTGAAATGTTCTTTAGTTGGAAGTAGGAAGATTTGACTACTGACGAAATTTGGTTTCTGAAGCTCAATTCCCCATCTTTTAGCACACGGTTGGAGCTGTTTATGTCTGAATTCCCAATCCTGATTGGTGTTGATTTAGGATAGATAAAACAAAGGACACCGAGAGCCCAATATAGTGTAGTATGTATTGAAAAATGTGGAGTAATTAAATTGTGAGAAAAAGATACTCACAAACCAGGGTTACCTTCCAGGCAACCACAGTATATGCAGGTGAGAGGAGATTAGACCTGTCCTCACTCAGGATTAAGAAGTTGCTCTTTGTAGAAAAGGGGTAGGTCACCCCTCCACCAAGGGTGGACAGAATACGATTGCTAGAGGAACAGAGGCACCAGCAGGGTAAAATAATCTAAAAACTCTAAAATTGCTTTGGGAGGCAGTGGTGGACTTACCTCCAAGAAGCAGACACAATAGCTGTCATTTCGAATAGTTATATACATCTATTGTATACTCCCCAAATAGATGCTACACGTTGCACCTATTTGGGGAGTATACAATAAATGTATTTAACTATTCAAATTGACAGCTATTGTATCTGCTTCTTGGAGGTAAGTCCACCACTGTCTCCCAAGCAATTTCTAGAGTTTTTAGATGATTTTATCCTGCTGGCGCCTCTGTTCCTCTAGCAATCTTGATTTAGGATAGAGCTGTTTTTATGCCAAGTGCTGGCTTTGGACAGCAAGGACCTCAGTTTTGTCAGCATTCAGTTTCAACCAGTTGTTATTCATCCACGCCTGTAGCTCAGCTAAGCAAGAATTTATTTTTATAATAATGATCTCAACCACTGGAGGACTGAGCCATTGATGCCACAGTACTCCTGCAGTCTGTTGACCAAGATTTCATGGTCGACTGTATCAAAAGCCGCTGAGAGATCCAACAGGATTAGGATGGAGCATTCCACTCTGTCCCTTGCCATGAGCAGATAGTTGCAGACTTGGATGAGGGCTGTTTCACTGCCGTCGTGTTTCTAAAAGCCAGACTGTCCAAGACTGTATAGAAAAGTAGGAGAATAAGAAAAGGGGGGGGGGGGCTGAAGAAGAAGAGAGAAGGAGGTTGATAAGGAAAAAGAGAGGAGAAGAAAAAATGGCTCTTGGGTGCCACCCCCCAGGGGACCCCCCCCCCCCCCCCGTATATATATACACACACACACACACACACACACACACACACACACACACAGCAACAAGGGGTATTTGACAGGATTAGGTCAGTATGTTGGGCATTAGACTAGTTTACAGTTAGTCCGGATTAAAGCCTGTTGCACTGTTTTTGTACCAGAGGGCCTAGATCTTGTCAAATCTCTGACAGTTTTTATTTTTGTATGCCATTCAATATAGTGGGGGGGCTCTATTAACTGTGCATTTCCAATAGTTAATAGATGGCAAGGTATCTTCTTTCCATACTCTTAAAATGTCTTTACGTGCATAATAACATAAAATTTGTGTAAGATTTTGTTTGTGTTTACCATGCGGTATGTTATCCAGTAGGCCTAACATCGCCACCCTTGTGGAGCATATAAGTTGTGAGTCTAGTATATAATTTATGATCATCAGGCTGATCTGTTTAGTGCATACAGAGTAGAACATATTGTGATTTTTTTTCAATACTGCATCAAATATGAACATTGTGGTAACTTTGGGTTAAGAAGTTGCTCTATGTAGTAGAAAAAGGGGGTATCTCCACTCCACCCAAGAAGGACAGAGTACAGTGAAACAATGGTTAATGGCACCAAAAAGTATAAAATAGACCAGTTTAACCACATAAGGACCACAGGCTTTACCCAAACCCCCCCCCCCCCCACCCCCCCCCCCCCCCCCCCCCAGTGACCAGGCTATTTTTCACAAATTAGGCCACTGCAGCTTTAAGGACTTGCTGCAGGGTCGTACAACACACACGTGATCTCCCGCCACCCCTGTTTCTGCCCACCAATGGAGCTATCTGTTGGTGGGGTCTGATCCCTGCCTGAGTGTTTATTTATTTTTTTAATGTAATATATTTATCTTTATTTTTTAAATAAAAGGCATTTCTTTTTCTTCTGTAGCAAGCCCGCCCTCCCTCCCAGCCCAGCCGATCACCCCTGAGCCTGCCAAGGGACAACCGTGTCAAACGGCAGGCTCCACAGTACAGCGCGGCCTTAGATCGCAGCGCTGTACAGAGTAAATAGGCTGTGTCTAACAGTCTCCTAGCGGCAATCGGCGTTAGTCCGTCCTGGGGCTGCCACCGATTCCATGCCAATTGGACTGGTGCGGTCGTTAAAAAGTTAAATAAAACCAGTTTAAAATCCAAAAAAAAGAAAGGGTGGACTTTCAGTCAGCGATGACATGGCACCTGTGTTGTCAAGCCGCAGCCAAAATCTTACAACTAGGCCATGTTCAGCTGTAGGGATTTAGATGCATGCCATGGAAAGCTGCAGCATGCCATCCAGAACCGCAGCAGCATGTGATTTGGTTGGCATGCAGGGAAAAACTACGTATTCTACGTAGTTAGTATTTTTGCAAGTACACATAATTACATTGCTGGGAGGTAAGTCCACCTTTGCCTCTCTTTTTAGGCTCTTTTACACTACATGCGATTTTGATTTTGATGTGATTTTACATGCAATTCCAATGATGCGATTGCATGCGATTAAAAAACAAGTCCTGCATTATGTTTTTTTTTTCTACGGTTTTCTTCTTGTCTTGCTAGCATCCAGTAAAAAATGGAAATGCAAATCGGAAATTGGAATTGCAATTTGTAGTGTAAAAGAAGCTTAAAGAGAGCCCGAGGTGGGCTCAAATTAAAAAAAAAAGTAGGCTACCTGATCCGGGGGGCTGAGCGGATCAGGTAGCAGCAAAAACCGCCACTCCTGTGGGCCGCACTGGCCCACTTTCACTTTCGTGACCTATAGGTTGCAATGCTGGAATGAGAGATTGATTCTCTCTTCCAGCGTGCAGGGAGGCGGGGGAACGGCAGGGGGCGTGGCCAGGGGGAGAGAGCTGCCCTATGGCACCTCTGGAAATCCTGTAGGAAGGCCCGATGGGCGTTGTGAACAGGGAATCCCTCTTTCTGTGTTTACCTCCGAGATGACGACAAATCATTTTGCCAATATCGGGGGGCAGAGAGCGGCGGTGTGGGGGACACAGAGGCAGGGGCGTAGCAATAGGCCCTGCAGCACCTGCGCCCGTGGGGGGGCCCGGCCCCCCCCCCCTGGGGCCCGCTCGTGGCCGGTTTTTGGGTGCTGGAGGGGTGGCAGCATGAGGGGAAAGCCTTGCCCACAGTCGGCGGGAAGAGGGGAAGTTCCCCCCTCTCACTCACCTCGGGGCTCTCCCCTCTGCGCTCCCCTCCAGCTAGTTAGTGTGTGGGCAAAGGCCAGTGGGCAGCGAGCGGCGGGCAGATACACACCTTCTTCCGTGCGTTCCATCGGAGACTTCTCGCTCTAGCGGCTGACGTCACTTCCGCTTCCGGAAGTGACGTCAGCCGCTAGAGCGAGAAGGCGGCGATGGAACGCAAGGAAGAAGGTATGTATCTGCCCGCTGCCCACTGGCCTTTGCCCACACACTAACTAGCTGGAGGGGAGCGCAGAGGGGAGAGCCCCGAGGTGAGTGAGAGGGGGGAACTTCCCCTCTTCCCGCCGACTGTGGGCAAGGCTTTCCCCTCATGCTGCCACCCCTCCAGCACCCAAAAACCGGCCACGAGCGGGCCCCAGGGGGGGAGGGGGCCCGCTCTGAAAATCTGCAGGGGGGCCCGGTGGGGCCTAGTTACGCCCCTGCACAGAGGCATGATATGAGGCAGAGAACATGCCTCTGTGTCCCATCTGCCCACCTTGGGTTCTCTTTAGGCTTCTTTTACACTGCAGATCGCAAATCCGATTTCAGATTTGCAATTTTTACTGGATGCCAGCAACACAAGAGAAAAAAAACACAGCATGCAGGACTTTTTGTAAATCGAATCAAAAATCAAAATCGCATGTAAAATTGAATAAAAATTGGAATTGCATGTAGTGTAAAAGAGCACTACAGGACTTTAATTGCATCAAAAATCGGAATTGCATGTAAAATCACATCAATCACTGTAAAAGATACCTTAAAGTGGACCCAAATTAAAAATACAAGATTTCTGAGATAAAATCTATTTTCTAAATTATAATAATAAATAGCAGCCTTTTTTCAGCTGCCTGATGACAATTATAAAATGTTTTACATTTATTGGAGAAACCCCTCCCTTCCTTTCAAATTGCCGGGACAGAATCCGTCAAACTGGTGGAGTAGATGGTGTCTGGCAATGGAGGAATTGCTAATGGCTGCCACCTGTATAACCCTAGCTATGGAAAGAGAAGGGTGAATAGCATGCACTGAAATGCTCATAGGTTTGAAGGAGTGTTTATTTATCTTTGTATGTGTCAGAGTGGTGCAACTAAATATTTTGAATTAAAAAAATGTTTGGTTTGGGTCCGCTTTAAACTGGTTCTTTAAGGGCTCTTTTCCACTATGAAATGCGATCGCGATTCTGATCGCAATCGCGTTTTAATTTCCACCATGCGATTGACCTACCATACTCATTATAGTACAGCTCAATCGCATACAAAACGCGGCAGGACGACGATTGTGCTTTGACCAAAATCGCATCGCAATCGGATCGCACAAATGGAAATTGCTGCTGCAGTTTCCATTCGTTTAATGTACCTTGCGATTTGCGATCAGAATCAAATCGCAGGCTAGTGGAAAAAGGCCCTTACACTGCAAATCCTATTTCCGATTTTCACTGGATGCTTGCAACACATATGGAAAAACGCAGCATGCGTTACTTTTTTTCAATCACATCAAAATTGGAATTGCATGTTGTGTAAAAGCCCTTATACATGTTGGCGCGCTGTTTAGCCATTGTTTCATCGAAGAGAATCTGTACTGTCCGATTTGTACTATAAAAAAAAACCCATCGAGTCGCTGTGATCTCCTGGATCCTTCTTTGCTGTTTCCACCGCGATCCTGGCTTTAGTCGCCAGTTTTAGGCAGTGTTTACAAACAAAAAACATGGCCGCTAACCGGGAAGTGATGTTTGTGTATACACACACACACTATGCATTATATATATATATATATATATATATATATATATATATATATATATATATATATATATATAAAAGTAATCATGTTACAGTATACTACAAGTTTTTATAACATAGTGAATTATCTGCACTTCAGTCTGGGATTCTCACAGTTTCTCAGCATGTGAAAGGTAGCTCCCTCCCCCCTCAGCCTCACAAACTGCATCAGGCTAGAAACCCACTAGGAGAGCTTTTCTGATCGCTTTGTGATTTGAAAAGCTCTAGCTAATGTAATGCTATGGGTGTGATCCCACTTGAGTGATGTGATTTTATAAAAATCCCCCGTAGCATTGCATTACCAAGAGCTTTTTCAAATCACTCACGCTTACAAAGCACTCCCAGTGGGTTTCTGGCCTCACAGACAAGCTGAAACTGAGAGCAGAGACGCCGTCTGTGAGGAGTAAACAAAGCACACAGAGCCTGCAGGGGTCGTGCATAACTTGTATACATTACAACAGAGCCAGCCCATTCCTCCCTGGGTTGACAAAGCTTGACAAAGAAAAGATGATTAGATATATTACAGAGACAGGGCAACTAGAAAAGGCTGCAGTAATCCAGACCACATGAGAACATGTATAGGAACTTATAGGAAAGAAGAAATAAGGCTGAAATGTTGTTACAGAGTCTCTTTAAAACAAAATGTATTTTTGCATGAATATTTACCTGCTGATCTTGCAGCAGTGAGCGTTGTTTTGCACTCTATATCTGTTCTCTAGATTCTAGAACATAACCGGCTACGCATAAAGTGTTGTTTTCCAAATAGATCCCAGGTCTCCAGTTGCCTGTTTATACAGCAGTAGCCCTGGATTTCCTTGCACATGATGTCCTCAGTCTGTTGTTTTACACAGCATGTTGTCCTATACCCCATACATTTGTAGAAACATTCACAGGGATGGATGAAGGAGAAGACTTGTTCTGAAGGCATAGCTGCAATTGGTCAGGGCTACTCCCCCCTCAGCAGCACTTGAACTCCTATCCCTAAGTGCTCAGTAATCGGCTCGCATGGCTGCTGTCTGCAAAGGAAGCACTATGTCAGCTCTATAAACGAGGGATTATGTTTGCACATATTTTGTCAGCAAGGCGAAGTGCTTCTGGAAGGATGTCAGAAAAAGTGAGATAAGATCTGTTCTTGTAAATTCAGCCAATTCACAGAATTGCCATACATGCCCCTTCTCAGTCTGCTTGAAATAAAAACCCTGCTCATTTGTATTCATTAAGAAGCAGGGAAAGCGATAGGGCTCTAACGCTATCACTCTTCTGCTGCATGGAAATATTTAGTCTACACTTTATGCTGTAGGAAGCAATGAAATTCAGCACCACCTGCAGGCTGAGTGGTGGTCTTGCACTTGTTTAGTTTTTCAAGGTAGGCAGCAGTTCATCCACAGGTCGTATACTGTTAAAGCGGACCTGAACTCAGAACTTCCTCTCTGCTCTAAAGATAAGCAACAGCATAATAAGCATTAAATAAAAAAAGTTATTTGTTACAGCTGATACAAATACTGCAATCAATTTGCATTGTGTCTACTTCCTGCTTTCATGGAAGCAGCGATATTGTTAGCATCATGTATTTACAAATTAGCTGCTCTGCTGTGACAGAGGAGATTGCCTGAGCTGACACAGCTGAGGGATCTAATTAGGCTTGTGATAAGTCACAGATGGGGGAATTAGGCTAAAATCTCTAAATACATACCGAGTGCATTTCTCTGTGTTTTCCTTCAGTTATGTGCAAGAGTTCAACCGATGCGATAAACAATTGTATCTATAGACCTACTGCTAAATAGGACTTTTCACAGTCTTGTTTCATATTAAAAGGGTTAAAAATCTAATGTTAAAGAAGTAGAGGAGGTAGCACACCATCCAAAGTGTTGATAGTATTATGTGCCAAGTTATCCGGTCACCAGACGGATACACATGTTCCAATAGAACAGGGGTCTCATTTGCCATTTGCGGCCCTCGGTACAATATTTTGTGGCCTGCGTCGGCAAAAGCAAAGAGACACGGAAGCGACACGGAAGAGCCCCCAAATCCCCCGGGCAAACATCCACGACTGCACTGAGGGGCAGAGCTTCCAGCTGTAGCTCTGCCCCTCCTGACGTCAATCACCGCACGGATCTCCGCCTCTCCCCTCTATTCTCTGTGAAGGAAGAGTGAGAGGGGCGGGCAGAGGCGGCGAACCGCAGCGATTGACATCAGGAGGGGCAGAGCTGAAGCTGAAAGCTCTGCCCCTTCCAGGAAATGCTGGCGGATTACCCCCTCCCCCCCCCCCCCCCGGGCGATTTGGGGGCTCTGCAGGCCTCGTTTTGCGGAGGGGACACGGCGGATTACTTGTAATGGGAGCACTGAAGCGAACTATATGGTAGGACGCTTAATGTTCAGAAGAAATAATTAAGACTGTTAATAATGACATTTGAGGACTTTTTTTGTGAAATCCCTTATGTGGCCCAGCCTCATCTTGACTTTGCCTCCTGCGGCCCCCAGGTAAATTGAGTTTGAGACCCCTGCAATAGAAGAAGCCGGCACCATCCCATTGTATTATGCTCTTTTATTGATTTATATAAAAAAGTTTGCTTTCTTAAAACAGAAAGAATTTGCGATAATTCAGGTTTGAGTGAGATTGATTCATATAAACAGACTGTCACGGTAAAACGACGTTTCGGAGCATACCGACAGTCACCAGCTTGAAAAAGGAGCGGTATGCTCCGAAACGTCGTTTCACTGTTATAGTCTGCTTATATGAAACAATAAAAGAGCATAATACAATTGGATGGTGCCGGCTTCTATTGAAAATCTAATGTTAAAGAAATACTAAAGCAAATCTGAAAAAAAGGTTAGAGACTCTCCTATGGAGAGAGAGAGAGAGAAGGCTCTGTATCCCATAGAGTCTTCCTGGTCCTGTCTCTGTGCCCGCGGTCCACCACTATCCATGCGTGAAAGTGGTGGAAACTGGTAGAATATGCCTTTGTGAGTCCCCGTGAAGGCTTCAGAAGTAATTGTATTCTCAAGTACTTCCAGAGATGAGCAGGTGCATAGTACATGGCTACCTCATGCGTATTACTGATGTGCATGTCTTTGGAAGAACTGGGCAATGTGAGTGCTTCTGAAGCCTTCCAAGGACTTTCACGAGAGGGCATGGAGAGAGGACCGGGGATGCTTTATGTAATCTGGAGCCTTCATTCTCCATAGGTGACTATCTAACTTTTTTTTTTTTAAGGTTCGCTTTAGACTTGCAGATTAGATGTTTCTGACAAAAATCTGACAAGATTAGTTACATGCTTGTTTTTGCTGTGTGATTCAGACACTACTGACCAGCAAGGCAATGGGTATTGTTTAAAAGATAATCAATAAGTCAGCTTCCATATGCCTTTCACCTCGGGTTCTTTTTAAAGAGACTCTGTAACACAATTTTTATCCTTATTTCTTCTATCCTATAAGTTCCTATACCTGTTCTAATGTGCTCTGTCTAACTGCAGCCTTTTCTAGTTGCACAGTAGATGTATTATCTCTGTTATATGATCTAATCTTCTCTCCTCTGTCGGCTCTGTCGGGCTGAGGCAGTCAGGCTGGAATGTTCTTTGTTGCTTGTGATTGGATAGAAGCTATCAGGGCAGGGACAAGGTCCTCCAGCACCCAAGGCTGAGACACCAAAGTGCGCCCATCCATCCCTCCCACCCCAGCCGTCCCACACTGATTGCTATTAGAGTAAGAGGGCAACAGGGCCCACAACCTCCCCAACACCTTAATATCTAGTTATCTGGCTTGCAGTCACTGCTATGTATCTCCTTTTCTTATTTCTTTCTGCTTCATACACAATTAGGAATGACAGCTGAATGAATTGTGCGCCCCCTCCTACACTGCGCCCTGAGGCTGGAGCCTCTCCAGCCTATGCCTCGGCCCGCCCCTGGAAGCTATACACACCCTCTTCAGGCCCCCTGCACACTCTGTATGACACACACACTAAGCTACTCTCAGCTTATCACTTGCTAAGTCTTTTGTTTGTAAACACTGCCTAAAACTGGCCAGGATTGCAGCAGGGAGTGGGAGAAACAGCACAGAGGGGCCCAGGAGAACATAATGAATAGAATGGTATGCATTTTATTGTAAGAATTTTAGAGTACAGATTCTCTTTAATGCTGTAAATATGCATAAATACAAAGTGTGCAGTTACAGTTCTGCTTCCCAGTAACTTTGAGGAAGTAAAAAATCTTCACGTTTCCAGATTGCCCCAAAGAGATTTTTTTTTTTTGTACTTTGAAATGGGTTATGTTTCTGAACTTGTATTTGGGTATGTTGTGGTAAGCTTAGATACAGGCAGTGCTTAGCAGAGGTCTGTAGTTTATTATAACACTTCATAGTTTGTTCTTTAGTGGTTACCCCACCCCTCTCTCAGGAGCCTGATAGCTCTGGCAGTTTATGGCAGTGGATGGATGGTGCGGTGTACACAGAGGACATTTTTGCCGTGTACATAACATTCCTTCGGCAGCTGTGTCTATGGAAGTAAATGATCTGACTCCCTTGATTTCCTCCTCTCCCCTCAGAAGTGGCTGTTCTGCTGTGTGCTTTTATTGCTCCTTTAGTATTTTTATTTTTTTGAAGAAATCTGATCTGCTTTGGGTAGACCCTCTTATATAGGCGAAGCATTGGAAGCAACCCCAACCAGTCAAAACACTTCATATAACCTCCCAGATGCATTAAGAGATGTAGAATGCCTGGTGTGTTTTCACCATGACAACATGAAAGCTCCCTTCAGTTTAACTAAACCCTGGGTTGTGCCATTTAGTAATGACAAACCACTGACTGGAACAAAGCATGCTAAGCATTGTACATGTCTGTATTATGGGCAGTGGCCGCCATAATGAAATTACAACCTGTCCCCAACAGCGTCCAGAAGTCCTCTTTCGTCCACATGATCGTCCTTGTGCTTCTGGCGTCTGATGATGCCCTCCTGACAATCACTCTCTTGCATCTAGTGTCTGATGGTGCCATATTGATAATCCTACTTGTGCTCCTGGCATCTGATGGTGCCATCCTGCCAATCACTCTCTTGCACCTAGTGTCTCATGGTGCCATATTGATAATCCTACTTGCGCTCCTGACATCTGATGGTGCCATCCTGCCAATCACTCTCTTGCACCTAGTGTCTCATGGTGCCATATCGATAATCCTACTTGCGCTCCTGACATCTGATGGTGCCATCCTGCCAATCACTCTCTTGCACCTAGTGTCTCATGGTGCCATATCGATAATCCTACTTGTGCTCCTGACATCTGATGGTGCCATCCAGCCAATCACTCTCTTGCACCTAGTGTCTCATGGTGCCATATCGATAATCCTACTTGCGCTCCTGACATCTGATTGTGCCATCCAGCCAATCACTCTCTTGCACCTAGTGTCTCATGGTGCCATATCGATAATCCTACTTGTGCTCCTGACATCTGATGGTGCCATCCTGCCAATCACCCTCTTGCACCTAGTGTCTCATGGTGCCATATCGATAATCCTACTTGTGCTCCTGACATCTGATGATGCCATCCAGCCAATCACTCTCTTGCACCTAGTGTCTGATGGTGCCATATCGATAATCCTACTTGTGCTCCTGACATCTGATGGTGCCATCCTGCCAATCACCCTCTTGCACCTAGTGTCTCATGGTGCCATATCGATAATCCTACTTGTGCTCCTGACATCTGATGATGCCATCCAGCCAATCACTCTCTTGCACCTAGTGTCTGATGGTGCCATATCGATAATCCTACTTGTGCTCCTGACATCTGATAGTGCCATCCTGCCAATCACTCTCTTGCACCTAGTGTCTCATGGTGCCATATCGATAATCCTACTTGCGCTCCTTGCGTCTGATTTTGCCATCCTGACAATCACCATCTTGCACCTAGTGTCTCATGGTGCCATATCGATAATCCTACTTGTGCTCCTGGCATCTGATGGTGCCACCCTGACCATCATCTTAAGGTTTCTGGCATCTGATAGTGCCATACTGGCAATCATCCTCTTGCACCTTGTCTGATGGTGCCATATTGATAATCCTACTTGAGTGTCTGGTGGTGCCATATAGACAATCACATCCAGTGTCTGATTGTGCCATCCTGATAATATGAAGTTTAGAAATTACTCTGGAATTACCAGAACGGGAAACACAAATTCAATATTACAACTTACATCTGGCAAAAAAATAAAGTGTCCCCCCGGCTTAAACTGTATAAAGGGAAGTTCCGCTTTCCTTATAAATTACCATAGCTATACATTGGTGCTGCTCAAGTCTTTTTGCAATTTAGTGCAAAAAGACTTGGGTGGCGTAGCGGTTAGCATTCTCGCCTTACAACGCTGGCTCCCCGATTCGAATCCCAGCCTGAGTGACATCTGCAAGGAGTTTGTATGTTATCCTTGTGCCTGCATGGGTTTCCTCCATTCACTATGTTTTCCTCCCATGTTCTGAAAACATGCAGATAAGTTAATTGGCTTCCTGCCTAAAAAAAGACCCTAGACTATGCTGGGCCTATGACTATGGTAGGTATTAGGTTGTGAGACCCAGTATCAATAACAATGATGACAATGATTATTAATGTAACTGTAGCAGGGCACTGCATTGCTATTTAGCAGTTACGCTGCACATTATGCATCTTTACTACCTGAGCAGTGCTGGCTACTGTCAATGGCACAACTATATACTGCATAAGTATAACTAACCCACACACTTGATGCGCACAAGAATTACAATAAAAGTATTAAACTGAGGATGGCCTGATGTACTGGTGCCTGTGGTTACATTCATTTCGTCATTCCTCCTCATTCGTTTAGTAGATTAATCCTGCTATCAAGTTCTTGGCTAGCTCAACTGTCAGTGCTTTTGCTGTGTTCTTTACCCAGAAGCTGTGCCAGCCTCTCTCCTCTCTCAGCATTATGTCAGCTCCCACTCATTTTCCCTTTTCCAATCAGTTCAGTTGTGCTGTGAGGAGAGAGAGTAAACTGGGCATGACATCACAAAGCCGGTGGAGTGAACTAGGGTGGCACTGAATTTTAGTAGCTTTCCAAGTTTCTGCCCTGACGGTCGCATTTGCCTGCAGCTTACCAAAGGACATAATTCCACTGTACCAAGGAGGAGGGTTGAGGGGGATATAAGTGTAGGCACCCCCTGCAGGGTGTCTTTCTTTGTTTAGTACATTTACCTCCACTTCAGGTAGCTTTTAACAAAAACTGGTGCACCAAGTGATTAGCCTGTCCATCTAATGAATTTAAAAAAGAAAGAAGATCCAGCACTCTCCAAGTGTGAACAAGAGTAGTCCTGTTTCATCAAGCAAGTGCTAAAGTTGTTCACACTTGGTTAGTAGTGACTTTTGTTGGTCTTCCGATTAAAAACTAAAATATCAGTTCTCTATCACTAGTGTCGGTGTTCTAATTCAGCATAGGCATTTCGAAACACCTGAATACTCCCGTCTGCCAATGTTCCGCATCAAACAAGCAGACAGGGTCAGGAGGTGATCACTGTTGGCTGATGGTGTAATGGTTAAGGGCTCTGCCTCTGACACAGGAGACCAGGGTACAAATCTCGGCTCTGCCTGTTCAGTAAGCCAGCACTAATTCAGTAGGAGACCTTTGGCAAGTCTCCCTTACACTGCTACTGCCAATAGAGCGCGCCCTAGTGGCTGCTGCTCTGCTCTGGCGCTTTGAGTCCGCAAGGAGAAAAGCGCAATATAAATGTTATTTGTCTTGTCTTGTCTTGTCACTGGCATGCATGTTACGTTGTGTTTCGCTTGACTCTGATGCTTCCTTCTACAGAAGGAGGAAGAATCAGTCACGTGAAGGGCAACGTGACTTGCAAGCCAGTGACCTCCTGACTTTGTCCATTATGCTTAAAATCTAAATTCTGCATCAATCTGCTTTATTGGTATGCAACTGATTGCATTTCCTGGCTGTATGCTTAAAATCTAAATTCTGCATCAATCTGCTTTATTGGTATGCAACTGATTGAATTTCCTGGCTGTATGCTTAAAATCTAAATTCTGCATCAATCTGCTTTATTGGTATGCAACTGATTGAATTTCCTGGCTGTATGCTTAAAATCTAAATTCTGCATCAATCTGCTTTATTGGTATGCAACTGATTGCATTTCCTGGCTGTATGCTTAAAATCTAAATTCTGCATTAATCTGCTTAATTATAAGTGTTAACAATTGGGGCTTCTTCCTGTGTTACCATTTGCCTACTTCATTTCATTAGTCACAATTTGCATATCTTTAGACTGGCCCTGCCCCTGTGTGGCTAGAGACCAGTGTCTAGTATATTCACAGCTGCAAGCAGTCTGTTTGTTAGCATCTATCTAGTCAGTGGATATATTAGTAGATCATATAGTCAGCATGACCTTGGTCAGCAGGGTATAAATTTAATTGTATAAATTTAAAGGGTATTAATTTTAAGGGTACTTTAGACAAACCGAATTATACCAGAATTGAGCCAGAAGGGAACAGAAGTGAACTAGCACAGAACTCTGGGCTGTTGTTCATCTGCTGATCTTCTACACCCTGCATAGAAGTACCCTCAATACTATATTGAACATACACCAGCTAAACATACAGCCAGCTAAATTTAAGCACTGTACATCCGCTTACCAAACTACTGATGGTTTCACCGTGCCTCACCAACCACACTACTGCTGATCTTCGCTAACTGCTCCACTGCTGAACTCCCTATCAGCTGATCCATCGCCGACCTCCAGATAAGCTACGTCATTACCAACCAGACACCCCATCTACCAATCACACACAGCTGGATTTTTTTTTTTGTGTGCCATCGTTGATGATCTGCGAACTTCACTGCTGATCTCCTGTGGACTGCTCCTTACCAGATTGATTACTGATGCAACTTTGCTGAACCCCCTTCAGCCACATCATTGGTGACATTTATCTCATCTTGGTCTAACTGCTGTCCCCCGTCTATGCTTCCACTCTCCACACCCCATCCTACCTTATCCCATCAGTACAAAATGTTCCCTCCTATTCACTCCCTTACCCCTCCACCATTTCCAAGCTATCTCCCTCCCCATCTCGCTCTCCCCCATCACCCCATGCTGTACCTCCACCTCCTTCTACACCTTGTCCCCCTTCTGTTTCCCCGCACCCTCTCCCCTTTTGTCCTTAGACACTCTCTTTTGGTCCTCAACCCCCATGCACCTCCCTTCCCTCCCCCCCAAACTCTACCCACACACCCCCTCGGCATAACCTTATTCCTATCCATCCTACCCCTAGGCATTCGCTCCCTGTTTCCTGTGGCCTCTGGAATGCCAGACCCACCCTCAATAAGCTGCTCTCTGGAACTCTCTCCCTCCAGCCACCAGACTCGCCCCAACCTTTAATACCTTCACACAAGCTCTCAAGACTCACCCTTTCATGCTCGCATACCCCCCTACACCAGCACCATAATATGTTCTGTTAGACACCCTCTCGCAAACACACCTATTGTCTCCACCCCCACCCTTTAGATTGTAAGCCTCTGGCAGGGCCATCTCCCTTAGTGTTTCCAGCTTGATTATGCAATCTTACTGACAATCACCCCTCTTGTGGACTAGAACAGTCTCTATTTTGACCTATGACACTGTATTATCAAATCATTTGCATGATCTTGTTTTGTTGTGAGTTTCCTGTATGTCCTACCTTGTATGTTAACCCTTTTATCTATTGTGCAGCGCTGCGTAATATGTTGGCGCTATATAAATACAATAAATAATAATAATAATAAAGCTCAACAACGGCAGACCGGAGTATACGGATCCTTATAATCAGTTATGCCAAGTTCGAACAACACTCCCTATCACCACTTCCTACCTGACATCTATCTGCACTTAGTATTGGTGTAGAGAGTAGACAATGACATGACTAGGGTAGAGTACTGCACACTCCATGTAGATATGTAAACCGTTTATTCACAGCATATGCCAGATGTCCATTCAGTAATCAACAACCATTTCGGGGCCACAAGGGGTTCCTGTTTTCAAGATATGCAACAGAATGTTACCATTCTCTTGTATACCTTGACAAAGTGGACCCCTCTTGGCCCTGAAATGATTGTAGGTTATTGACCGGACGTCTGGCATATGCTGTGAATAAATGGTTCATATCTCTGCATTGAGTGTGCTGACTTCCTGGATTTATCAGTCCAGCACCTCAGAACTTTTCATGGTGTGCAATTCCTGATCTGTATTGTGGTCACTAGGGAAGAGGGCATGGCTGGTATGAGTGGGGAGCGTGCCAGAGGTGAGAAGATGCCTAGCACCGGGCAGTCGGACGTTAGGTAGGGTGACTGACTGGACTTCCAAAACAGACGTTTTAGTGAAAGACCTGGACTCACTAAGCCTCATTAAACTTTACAGTCATAGCTAAATACATACACACACCAAGAACAAGTTTCAGTTACCGCAAAGTGGCAGTAAATGTTTTGACACACGTTCTTTAACATTTGATTAATATCACATTAGCTCTGTCTTCACATGTATCTTGTATCAGAGTTAAAATTGACTTTCTTTTACAATGAACTTTTCCAATTCTTGACCTTTTCAGCTGAGTCTTATTTCCCACAAGAGGGGAAATGCCATTTCCCACCACTTGTGTTGAATATCCTAAACTCGTAAACTTCCCCTCAGTAACAGATATTCACCTGGGAGTTGTTTATAAAATTTGATGTTAACAAGTAAGTAAAAGGGGTCTAGACAAATTTATAATTTCAGGGAGATTTGGATCTAAGTGAGACCACATTGGTTTTGACAAATGACAAATATTCTACATGAGTAGTTATGCTCGTCAGTAACTGATCCACATTCCCAGATAACATTTTTACACTGTATTTTATGGAAACTGTAATTCATTTCACTCAGTACGCTAACATTTTTCCATTTCATCTTCTGACAGAATTTTATTTTATTTATTATTTTACTTTTTAACCACTTCACGCCAAAGGCATTTTTGCCCTAACGGACAGGAGCGATTTTCACCTTTCAGTGCTCATCCCTTTCATTTGCCAATAGCTTAATCACTACTAATCACTTGTTTTTTCATCACCAATTTGGCTTTTTGAGGTTGATATTTGTTTTCAGTAATTACTTTATTTTCAATGCATTATAAAGGGAAAAAACAAGGAAAAAATGAAAAAATACACTTTCTCCAATTCATCCTCTATAAATTTAATATAAACAATGCTACTGTGCATAAAACCCACACATTTTATCTGCCTATTTGCCCTGGTTATCACAACATTTTAAATATGTCCCTAGTACAAAGTATGGAGACAATATAGTATTTGGAAATAAATGTGTATTTTTTTTCTTTTGGTGGGTTTGTTTTTCACTATTTTCACGTGCACGCGCGCATGTGCACGCCCACAGCGGCAGCAGCGCTGTCTGACTTATAATAACGTCATGGAGCCATTAAGAGGCCCTAGCAGGACTTTTTTTTATAAGTCAGCTTGTCATTAAGTGGTTAAATTAGGTTGTTTTCTTGATTTGCAGTGCTGCTTAAAACAATCCTAAACTTTAAATTCCAAAATGAAAAAAAAGAGAGACATTTGCTATAATGAGAAATAAAGAATATACACAATATTAATAGGAAAGGCTTTACGTATTTGGCATGTTTCAGTGTTGTTTTAGTCAGTAACCATTTCTGCTCCTGAATACATGGACAAAAATAGCCCTGGGATTCAAGTGTCACTTATTTGGAGCACCTGACTCTCAGGCCAGGGGCCCACTACAAATCACCAGTCGCACAGCGTTTTTGGTAGCGTTTGCTACAGCGATTTCCAGCACAATGCATACAGTGACTTCAAGTGCTGTACAATCTACTGCTGGCAATTATACTGCGCTTCTGATTTGATTTTTTTTTTCTGTTTGTATCCCATGTAAATGAAGCTTTACTTACTCAGCGAGTCTCCTGAGGACAACTTCGGCCTGCTTCGGGTGTGTAGTCCCACCCCCTAGCACAAGAGATCATCGGCGCTTCTTTATCTCCAAATAGGGACGTGCCGATGACCTCTTATGTTAGGGGGCAGGGCTATGTTCTGGAAGTCCGGAATAAAATCATTTATTTTCAAAAGCAATCCCCCCCCCCTTGCTCCACCTCCTCCATTGTGTGCCACACATTATCCCTCTGCTGCCTTCCATAGTAAAAGTCTGGGCCTTCCATAGTGGCAGCTGTCGCCCGAGGAATGGTGTCCCAACCCTTACCCGACAGCAGTAGTCTCAAGGGCTTCAATATGAGGAAAATTAAAATGATAAATGATTATCTTCCAATCCCAGAAACTTAAAGGAAATGTCCGAGGTAGAAAAAACAATCTACTTACCCGGGGCTTCCTCCAGCCCCTAGCAGCCGTACTGTGCCCTCGCCGCAGCTCCAGTGGCTTCCAATCCCCTACGGTGCCGATGATGACCTACTGCGCCTGCACGAGAGCCTCTTGCGATTGTGCTGACGTCATCTGGGGTGTACTGGACGTTCAGCGTCACCTCGAGGAAGTGAGATGGATTGAAATGGGGAGATGACTGAAATAAATACTCGAGGAGCTGGGGATAAATGTATGGCCTACCTGGATTCTAGAAGAAGGAATACTTGGAACAATCTAAAACCTAAGAGTAATGGCTAAGGCTAATTATATGGTGTCATTTTTATGAGTGTTTCTAGAAGCCTTATTTATATTGCTTGATTTTACAGTATCTTGTTTGGGTATTTTTTTCCCACCCTTTGCATAAATATTTTGTAATCTTTTAATGTTAGTTTTTTTACCTTTTTGCAGAAGCTTTTCTTACAACGAAGTCTCTTGGCAACATCTAACCTACCACTAATGCATTGTGGGAAGGCACTGCTGTGTGCATTTTTGTGAATTCCCTATTTAATATAATGAATAGGGTCAGCATCACAGTGGACAGTACCACAGACACGGCCCCCACATTACCCTACAACACCTGACCCGAGGAAAAGCTACCTAATGTAAGCACAGAAGTATGTTCATGCTGGACCTTCATACCTCTGTGCGGTGTCTGTTCCTCTCCTTCTTCCTCTTTGCTTTACTTATGTAGCTTCGCCACAAGTCGGCCTTGTGTTACCCTATTTTACTCCAAGGGATCGCAAAAGCAATGAAAGTCTATGGAGACTTTCACACTTATTGTGGTTCTTTGTGGTGAGCTAGAAGTTTCCAATCTGGCGCCAGGGCAACAGGGCAACAGTGCATTACTGCAAGCACCTCGCTTAACCTAACTCACGGTCCTGGGGGTAATGGAAGACTATGGGCAACACATTATGTGTAAATGATGGAGCGTGGCGTGCCAGTGCGGACCATCAGGAATCCCAGTGAAGTACTTCCTGCAGGAATCCCAGTGAAGTACTTCCTATGCGGGGGCGGCATTATGCACATTCTGCCGCAGGGTCATATGATTGTCAATATTTTTCATTGCGGTGGGAAGCGGCAGGAGCATCCATTCCCACCGCAATGCAAAAATCAGGCGTAAAACCTGCCTAAAAGACTTTCTGCTTCAAATGTAAGCTCTACTCACAAATTACAACCAGGTGAAAATGAAAGGAGGGCAAACATGTATTTGTAATGGTTTTAGTTACATTTTTACTTTCAATTATTTAGGCAAGGCATAGTAAATAATTGAAAGTAAATAGAGGAACAAAACAAATACGCTATGCTAAAAATCTAAACAGGAAGTACCTTTTAATCAGTTTTAGTGGTGCGACTAGACGCTATTTGTATCACATGGAGCTATAGCAATATAGAAACCAGAGCTCCTTCTATGAAAATGTATATATTTAGCTGTACCAAATCTGCCTGTTCATATTTCACCATAAAATTCTTATAAAATCTAGATCTGAGAAAATATGTCCTACCTGCACCATGCAAATGTTTTATGTGTGAGAACAGTTGATGTATCAGCAGCCAAATGTGTTCAAGATGTTGCTGAGCGCACACATCGGGCCGCTATAGGAGGACTCCTGTGATCTGCCAGCAGTTTACATCTATGCATTCAGCCAGGATCTGAAGCTATGCCCATATTCCGCATCTGTAGTTTAAATCTGCTGTGTTGATAGCTGCAGCTTTTTATATTTAGAAAGTCCAGAAAGTTAATTGACATTTGAAGATCAAAAGTGGGAAAGTGAACTTAAAGAGGACCTGTAACAATTCATAGCAGCACATACAAAATTATTCAAGATACAATTATTTTTATGTTAATTATAAAATTATGTTTATATTTATTATCCTGGTTTCAGCATCAGAAACGCTTCTTCTAACTATATATTGCTGTATATTGGTATGTAGCCCCGCCCTCCCAGTGATTTTTTAGCTTAGGCTATGATGTCATGCAGCCCTCTGCCTCAGAGCACCCTGGGTGATCAACTGACATTCCTACTCACTACACAGAAGGGGGAAAAAATATCCAATAGTGATTTACTTTACTGCAGTGATTGGCCCCAATGACAAAGCCCTGGTCCTGCACTGGAGACTGTCGGCTGCTATTAGGAAGGGAGCAGAGAGGGCTGTGATTGGCTGCCCTGGTCCCGCACTGGAGACTGTCGGCTGCTATTAGGAAGGGAGCAGAGAGGGCTGTGATTGGCTGCCCTGGTCCCGGCCTCAAGACCGTGAGCTGCTATTAGGATGGGAGCAGAGAGGGCTGGGATTGGCTGCCCTGGTTCCGCCCTCAAGAACGTGAGCTGCTATTAGGATGGGAGCAGGGAGGGCTGTGATTGGCGGTCTGGGGCAGCACCCCACACCTGATTTGTTGATCTTTTCCAAAGCGTGGCTACTTCCGTTGCCTAAAGAAATTTTAGTGTAACAGCAGTCTTCATTGTAACAGGCGGTGGACAACGCAGGGGACGAGATAAGAGACACTCACTGGAGGGGACAAAGGGGGTGGGGGACAGCAACATTGGAGGGGACAGAGGAGATGGGACAGTGGACACTGAAGGGGAAAGTGGGACAGGCATACCAAATGACAGAAAACACAGAGGGGCAGGGGACACTGGGGGACAGAACGACACAGGGAAACAGAGGACAGGGGGAAAGAGGACACAGGAGGAAGGGGGTCACAAGAGGTTCAAGAAAGGCACAAGGGGGACAATAATTGGTGAAGGTCCACAAGATGCCCCTGCACCATGGACGCACCAGGTTTAGTATAACTTTTTTTTTCACTTCGTTGTCGTCTAAACCTGATTGCGTCTTAGGGCTCGTTCCCACTGTTGCGACGCGATTTCGGCCGCATTCCGACGCTTGTAAAAACGCATGCGGATGAGTTTCCGCATGCGTTTTTACCCGCGATTTCGCATGGCAGGGTGCCATGCGAAATTAACTATGACACTGCCAGGGCTAAATAAAATTGAAAAGGTGCGAAATCGCGGGTAAAAACGCATGTAACAAACGCATGCGTTTTTACTATTAAATACATTAGCGGCGATTCGCACGGATTCCCGACGCAGGCGAAATCGTTGGCTCTTTTGTGCGTTTTTTTTCACGCTGAAAAAAACGCACCTCAACAACGCTACAGTGGAAACAGGCCCATCCACTTGCATTACATGTGCGGATCTGCATGCGTTGGACGCATGCAGATTCGCGATAGTGGGAACGAGCCCTGATAGTCCGGTGTGTCTTATAGTCCGAAAAATACGGTACATCTGTACACCTGCATATACAAAATAACCTAACATTAGCTTTTGACTATATAGCCGTCACTGCAGTAGGTGTTAATAATCTAACAGCTCTGAATCTCATTTTAAAACGTTTGTACTAGCACATTTCCTTATGGGGGATTGTCCGTTCCCTGTATTCTTTCAACCCACTCCCTGAATGGCAGTGGGCGCAGTCCAACTGATAGAAGAGGCAGCAAATAATTGGTAGTTCCTCAATGAGGCTGATAACCATTATATGAGGAGCTTACAAGGCTGTGCTAATAGACAAAGCAAAATTCCCCTCTAGGAGATTGGCCTTGACATCGGCAGAGGAGCTTTAACTCACATGCCTGTTGGTTATGTGACACTAACAGTCACATTTATTTTGGAATGTTGAGTTAGCGGCTGACTATCTGTGAGTTTTAAACCCAGGTCCCCAGAGCTGCGAAGTCCGAGTCAAAAAGTCAGAGCAAATTTTGGGTACCTTGAGTCGGTGTAAACTGAGTAATCAGAGTTGGAGTCAGATGATTTTTGTACCCATTTCATAGCCCAGTAAGGGTTGTGGAGTCAGAGCAATTTTGGTCACCTGAGGTCTGAGTCGGGGGTTTCATAAAACTGAGGGCTCTTTCACACTGACGCAGTGCTGCATTTTATCGCAGCATAGTGCTAGGGCAATGAAAGTTTATGGGGGAGGTTACATTGCCTGCAATGCGCTGCGCTGGAAGTACACTATCTAACGCAGCGCCTAACTACGTTATCATACAGCTTCTGAGGCGACATGCGGCGGACCGGAAGTCATGCAAGTCTATGCCGATTTGCTTGTAGTTTTACGCATCACGCATGTGTGGAAGCATATTTTAGCAATTGCTTCCGTGCATTTGCCCGCTTCGGCACAGGAAGTGAGAGTCATTTCCTGCTTGGCTGGCTGCCAGATGGTATTACCGTGTACTAATGTAGCAATCCTTGAAGGCCTGTTTTTGGTGGTGCGGTGCGACCGCCAAGCTGCATTGGGAAACCCGCCTGGGGAGTTGGAGTCGGTAGTTTTATGTACTGACTCCACAGACCTGCAGGTCCCTTTAAAATTTGCTGTGATAAAATAGTGGCATAAGTAGGCAGGCTGGAATCATTGTACAAGTCCTTGCCAGGAAACAGCATTTGGAAACCAGAAAAGAAAATTGATAATCCCCCATAAGAAGATGGACTAGTCCAAAACCCTGTCAGTATGCGGGTCAGATTTCATAGCAATATGTAGCAAAGTTGGAATATCAGAAAATCACATTACAATGTTGAAGAAGGATGTGTTTTGTACTGATGAATAAGCTTCAGATGAAATATGTTCCTAGGTGTTGGGTATAATGGCTTTCTGGATTTAATTCTGTAATGTTCAGTAAGAACAGTCTGATCATTGTTAGTCCTGCTGAATTTGTAGACCACCTCCAGGAATTGCGCAGAAGAATACTGTCCACGTGTCCCATTTGTCAACTGGATTAACCTTTCCGAGACATTCGTTATTTAGGGAACAACTTGTGATTGTGAGATCACGATTTGTCTTCAGTATTAATCTCCTCTTATTACAACGCTGTGTGAAGTTATTTTTTCCATTGTTTGTCACAATGACAAATAGGCTCAGGATTGCCAGAAAGTTATGCTTTAAAGAAATAAGTAGATGTGATGCTGGAGTCACAAAGGAATGCTGGAGGGCTTGAAGAGATCTTCTATAGTCCATGATGGTGGAACAGTGATAGGATTTGATAGATCAGTTGTGAGCACAGACACCAGTACGGCCCAGACCTCCCACCACAAGGCTTTTTGGTTTAACTGCTTCCAGACCATGGTAATTGAAATCCACGCCCTTTTTGGGACCTGTTATCCCTGCCAGGGCATAGATTTCAATTACCGTGACACATGCTCCCTCCGATCTCCCATCGCTTCAGCACACTTGCTCTTCTATCGGCATGACAGCAGACCTCCCTGAGGCAGTCAGGAGCCGACCCTGTGATTGGCTCACATTGATCACAGGGTCATGAGCCAATGAAATGGGCTCCTGCCTGGATTGTAGAGCTCTGCTGTCATGCCAAAAGCAGAGTGAGTGGGCTGCAGCAACGGGAGAGCGGCATGAACTTGAGAGAGACAGGTCCATGCGGCATGACGTCACTGAGTCCCGTTGTTTGTTTGGTTTTTTTTTACCAAGGAGTCTCTGGTCCTTAACTGGCCAGAGACTTCTGGTACTTGAAGCAGAACTGTAAATTGGAGAAAAATAAACTGTTTCACTTACCTAAAGCCCCCAGCAGCCGTCCGGGCCTGCACGATCTTCCGTTCTGCCACCCTCAGCTCGTATTGTTACCGTCGGCTTGCAAGTCGACGGCAACTGCGCCTGCGCGCCCTAGGCGCAGGACGCTATTGCGGGCTGGAATGCAAAGACCACTTTGCTTAGCCCGGGGCCCGCAGGCACAGTTGCCGTCAACTTGCAAGACGATGGTAACAATACGAGCTGGCGGTGGCAGAACAGAAGATCGTGCAGGACCAGGACAGGACGGCTGCTGGGGGCTTGGGGAAGCCCCAGGTAAGTGAAACAGTTTTTTTTTCCTCCAATTTACAGTTCTGCTTTAAGTGGTTAATATAATGTGGATTCAGCATTTTTGCAAATAACCGATTTGCTTCACACTCTTTATTCGGGTTTATCCTGTTTTCTTGACTATAGAGCCCTTAACTGGTTAACCAGCTATAATGCTCAGCTGGCTTTGGGAAGGACTGATTACTAGTAGGGATGATCAATGAGATGCAAATTGTTCCAAAATTATGCAAATCTTTATGCAAATGTATGCAGTTTGAAAATGGACCAATCAATTTAAACCCAGGTTTAAATTGATTGGTCCATTTTCAAGCTGCATATATTTTCATACAAATTTGCATCAACTTGAAGCAATTTGCATAGTTGTGATCATCCCTAATTACTAGGTGCTCTGACATGTAATAGGCACATGTAAGTAACGATTATTTGCCCAGAAGCAGTTGCTTTGAAAGCAAGACTTGTTAGATACATGTCATAGCCACTATAGGCATGTTGTAGCCAGTGGCGTAGCAATAAGGGGGTGTAAAGGTTGCGACCGCAGAGGGGCCCTCCCTCAACCGCAGTATTAGCTTTGTATTGGTCCTGTGCCGTTAGTAATGACTTCTATAGATGCTTTGAGTAGTAGAAACTGTTCCCCATCTTCTTCTTGCAACTTTGTTGCTGGTTGTCCTTAGCAGGTTTTAGTGCCCCTTGTTAACTGTTGACAAGACAAGACACAGAACATTTATATTGCGCTTTTCTCATAGCAGACTCAAAGCACCAGAGCTGCAGCCACTAGGATGCACAGTATATACAGTAGCAGTGTTAGGAAGTCTTGCCCAATGTCTTCTCACTGAACAGGTGCTGGCTTACTGAACAGGAAGAGCCGAGATTCGAACCCTGGTCTCCTGTGTCAGAATATCTGTTTCATGGGCCAAATGTACCTGGAATTGCAATCCAGCTTGCTTCCTGTCTTCTCTGGATTCAGCTGCTGGGGAGAGTCAGGTGTGTGAAGATGTACTTTCTAGTGTGTTCTTCATGCACAGACCTGGTTTACTAAGCTTGGATAGTCTGTGTGATCCACCATAACTGGACTAACTAAAAATTAGCTGTGCAGTTTTTATCCATCACCTGGGTCATATTAAATAATAGGGAAGTTTGCTAAAAGGTTTGTGAAAATAGCAGTCACGTGCTTGTGCTCATAGTCGTATGCAGTACCTGTGATGCCGTTTGAAACATATAATGTGTAACCACTTCTGGATTTATTACAAAAGCTCTGCAGCTGTATATATTGTACCACAATAGTACATATATATATATATATATATATATATATATATATATATATATATATATATATATATATATATATATATATATATGTAATTGTAGACTAAAATGTATAGGAACATTTTTAAAGCTTGTTTTAACCAAAAACATGGCAAATTCTGCAAGCATGCATGGGGCTTGTTTCACAAAATGGTGCTAACTGTTAGCCCGCTGTGAAAAGTGCTTCGCGCAAAATTTAGCGTGATAAAGTTTTTTCGTGTGCAAAAATTCGCGTTTAACGCAAATTTATCGCGCGTTAAACGGCCGCATTCACACGAAAAAATTTGCGACAACGGTTTTTTTTACGTGAAAACACGCAAAAACCCGTGCTAACAGTTAGCACCATTTTGTGAATCAATACCATATTGTCCGGTTTCAAATATTTATTTTTCCAATGAATTTTCTAATTTAGAAGTCTGTCTTGTAGCGGTGGTTACCTGCAGCTCTAAACTTTTTCATATGGTTGCAAACTCAACTACATTCTACAAAGGGCGGTCAGAAATCTGTCCCGGATGTAGAGCAGGCTGGCCTGTATAGTGATGTCATAAGATCCAGCCAATCCAAAAACAGCTTTATTGGCAGGACCAAATACATTTAGCCCATCTCTAGTGTATGACAGGCAGGGAACGCAGGGCAAGAAGTCGCTTCCGTCCCCATAGTAACCGTACGTGCCACTTTGCTTTACCGAGGGATGCGTCTGTCTGTGCTCATGTGCTCTTGCTCTAGGGATTGGGGTTCGATCTCTAGAGGCAACAGTTATTGATGTTCATTGCGTAATCCTGGGACTTGTAGTCACCTTCTATTATTTTTACCTAGTGTCACTGTTGCTCGGTCCCATCAGAATGCCTCCCCACCAGGTCATTTAGGCACCGGCATTGCTTTGGTAAAATGGGCGTCACATAGACCATAATGGTTATTTTGGCTATAGCAGTGCACCAGCGGCACCCAACAATTTTCATTTTTAGTTGACGCATGTATCGCTGATATTGTATCGGCTGAGAGCTTTTTAGCAGCAAAAGCAGTGCAGATATCTGTGGATGTTGTATTGGGGGTCGATTAAGAGGGTCAAGTCTAGCTGTAGACTAAATTTAGCATAACGTCCATTATTCTACTATCCTATTACCCATTGGCCAATAGTATAGTATCAGTAAATTTACAGCTATTCTACTGATTGCTAAATCCTCGGTGCCCAAATTGCTGCTGCACATTTTTTAGCATGTATGCTCACCATCGGCTGGATTCCTGAAGAGACTGTTGTAACCTCAGCTTGAGTTCTAATCACTTTGCTCTTGTGAAAAAGGTATTTTGCTCTCAATTTCACTTCTTTGCACTCGTTTTTCCTTATTAAAAGGCACTTGTACTCAGAACTTCCTCTCTGCCCTAAAAGATAAGCAACAGAATAATAACCTTTAAAGAAAAACATTTCTTTGTTACAGCTGATACAAATCCTGCAATAAATGCAGTGTGTCACCATCCTGCTTTCATGGAAGCAGACATAGGGTTAACATCCTGTATTTACAAATTAGCCTCTCTGCCGAGGTAGACAGCTGACATAGCGGAGGGATCACATTACAACTTGAGATCAGGCACAGATGAGGGGGAATTAGACAGGCTAAACTCTCTAAATACATAAAGGGTGGATTTCTCTGATTTCCTTCTGTTCTTGTGCAAAGAGTTCAGATCCACTTTAACCTAATTTCTGTTAGATGTTTGCCTTGATCAATTGTACGTTTTAATTGCACCACTACAAAATGATTGTGTAGGTAGCATTTTGTCAAAAAATGTTTTGAACTATTTTTAAGGTTTTGAAAAGAACCAACAAAAGACTAGAAGCATTGTGAGGATGTTATTGCTGTCTGTATCTTTGCAGACAGGAGAGGAAATTCCATCATTGAATATTGTTAGCAGAACAGTTGCCCCAGTGGGAAATTAATTCTCAATTTGTGTTCTAGCAACAGCCTTGCCATTTATAAATTCACCTCATTTTCTGTCTAGAACTAAGGTTATAGTTTAGCATATTTACAGTAGAGTCAAATATTCAGATTCCTTGATGTTCACCCAGCATTTAGTGTTTTTGTATTCTTGTCTTACGTGTCCCATATTTTTTTTCCATCAAGTTATCTGTTCTGTGTTATTACAGCGACATTAAATATGAAATGTATTTCTTGTATAACATTTCCAGTATTAACAGCACTCTTACTACACCAAGGCAGCTTTTTTTTTTTTAAGATCCCTCCGACTTTCATGACAGCAATATTTGCTTTATATTCGCCCCATAAACCCAAAAAAAGTGTGCCTAACCGTTCCATAAGTGCTGCATTTCTATAACCGCTGGCGATTTATAGGCAGCCTTTCAGCAGGCTGTACATGGAGGAATAATCGCTCTAAAACCGTACCTAAGTAAAAGCATACGCGGCCGTGTTTTCTTCAGGCCGCCCCGTAATGGTTTTCTTTGCCGCTACATTTGTTAAAATATTTATGAATATTATATTTATGAAATGGCTGTGCAGACATCCAGGCTTCCCCCAGTTTCTGATTTGAAAAATGTGTTTTCGTTTCAGCCGGGTTTCGGAGAAGTTTTCGTCTCAGCAGGAAGGACAGGAAAACAAATAAATTCATGTACGAATGTAAGAAGAGCGACCAATACGACACAGCAGATGTTCCGACCTTTGAAGAGGTGGCATTGTTTCAACGGCAGCCTAACGAGAAATACAGGCTGATTATCTTGGTTGGTAAGTGCAGGCTTTGTTCAACTTCACCCAACTTTTTTTTAATTTTTTTTTAAAGCTGTTACTCTTGCTATGATGTCAAAAATCCAGTCGTTCCATCTGCTAATAATTTTCCAGCGTTTTCCCAATTTCTGAGTTAAATCGTTCGAACGCCTGAGCTTTCGAGGCTCGGGGTGTTTATACAGCCAACCTAATGTCACGTTGTAACTTGGAAAGTATGGAGTCGACCACAAATAACAAAACGTAAAAACTGATAAGCGGTTAGACAATATGGCTCCTGTTTATTCTGCTTAGGACATGATTAGGTGTTGAAATCTAATCTTGTAATAATAGTGGCATGGACCTCTCACCACAATCTCACTTAGGCTTTCTGGAGACTGTTTCTGAAGGTGGGCTGTGAGCGGGCACGGGTAGGGCTTTATGTCGGCAAGCTGGGGCTGATGTGCTTTAAGAGCAGCTGGATGAGGTTGTAAATAATGGGGACGTCAGCTTCTTAGAGCTGCTTTCAGAGATTAAAAAGAAAAAATTGAATCCAGCGGCTTGAATAAGTTAGTCATCTGTTTAAATACTGGTGACATTTGAAGAACCAAGCTTGGCCTTCACCACTTATTCGTATCTGATCTTACAGGTTTTTGGATATATTTAGGCTTTTTTTTTTTTTTTTAGTTTTGTAATTGGTTTGCAAGGCCAGATGTATACTTTTTTGCCCCAAAGCCAAATATATTAGGGCTCTGCTTCCAAGTTGAGCAGGGCCCCTCCCATTCCATGTGCCGCTCCCTCTTCTATCAGTATCATCCCTGTAATGCAAACCCTCTCTTTCATGCACAGCTCTCTGGGACATCAGCTTCCGTTTTTTCATGTGTTGCTCCCTATTTGCAGTCTTTTCTTTCATATGTAGCAACCCCTATTTCATGTCCAGGTGCCCTTTTGGCCCGCAGCCTTCCAAGGCCTGGGCCTTGCCGGCCTTTCCAGAAATCCAGGCTTGTTGGTTTGTAATCATGATAAATTTATTATGAAAAGCATAATTGAACACAATATCAAAACGTCTCTTCTCCGGTCACCACCGAGGGAACATAGTGAGCTGAATAGGAAGTGCCACCCAGCATGCCCATCCCAGCTCTCTGTGCTCTCGGGGCAGTGATTTCAGCATTGCTCTAGGAAGGTGAGCGCAGGCACGACAAGGGGGTTGATGGTTGTGTTGGGATTGCCAGGAAACAGCAAAGCATGCTTGCTGTGCTGTTCGTCAGATGAACCATTTTGAGCAGTGGGTTGGCTGCCGGCTGACAACTGAAGTGAGAGGGAAATGGGGCTGCCAAATGTACCTTGTTTTAAACAATACCAGTTGCCTAGCAGAACTGCTGAATCACACACCTTAAACAAGCATGCAGAAACTCCAGTCAAGCTTAAAGGGAACCTTAACTGAGAGGGATATGGATGTTTTCTTTTAAACAATACCAGTTGCCTTGCAGTCCTGCTGATCTCTTGAGCTGCAGTAGTGGCTGAATCACACACCTGAAACAAGCATGCAGCTAATCCAGTCTGACTTCAGTCAGAACACCTGATCTGCATGCTTGTTCAGGGGCTGTGGTTAAATGTATTAGAGACACAGGATCAGCAGGAGAGTCGGGCAACTGGTATTATTTTAAAAGGAAAAATCCATATCCTTCTCAGTTTCGGTTCCCTTTAAGTCAAACACCTGAACTACGTGCTTGTTCAGGGTCTAAGGCTAAAAGTATTAGAGGCAGATGATCAGCAGGACACCCAGGTAATTTGTATTGTTTGAAAGGAAATGAATATGGCAGCCTCCATATCCCTCTAACTTCAGGTTCCCTTTAAAGAAAACCTGAACTGAAAATTAAGTCAAAATAAACATAGACAAGTCATACTTACCTCCCATGTAGTCTACTCAATCTCTTTCTCCTTTCCCGTGTCCTGTTTGTCCATTGTGATCAAGGGAATTCTCTGTCCTCCATTTTGAAAATGGCCATTACCCATAACCGCTTTCTGGTCAGCACACAGTTAAACTGTAACATCACCCACTTGAGCCATAGGGAAACATGGACATTACTTGGCACAACAGTTGTCCTCTCAGCTATAACTGTCAGCAACTGATAAATAACTGACAGCAACAGATATATTTCAGTTCTGACAAAATGTTGTCAGAACTGGAAGGGATCATTGTCAGAAGAACATGGTGCTTCTGAGAGGAACTGATGGCAAGGTAACTATGTAATGTTCATTTGAAGATACCTCATGTGTTTATATTAAATAATTTTAGTTTTGCAACTGCTGTTCTGGAAATGCTGTTGAAAACAAAGAAAACCCTGAGAATCTCCTATGAGGAGATGGACTGGCCCAAAACCTGTCGATTTTTGTCAGATTTTAACTGCCTACGTTTTTCGCGATAGTGGTCCTTTAAGAAAATAATAGAATAGAAAATATACTAGGATCCCAGGCAGGTGAGACTGTATTAGATCATTTCTGTGAGGGGATAGTTATTTTTGACTGGTTTTCTTTAAGCCAAGCCAACATTGTAAAATGTTTTATTTCAAATGAAACAATAACCGTTCCACCCCCCTTACAACCGCAACGATAGTGAATCCAGCCCCAGGCAGCATATAATACTCGGGTATTCTATGACATTGCTGTCATTTCACCAGCCCTTTGCTGGCAGAACATTTAGAACCAACATCATTCCAGTAATAAAGGATCCTCGTAACAAAGCAATAGCAAAAAGCAAACACTGTATATTACCACTCAACCCCATTCTATTGGAACATTAGTTTGGTCAAGGACTGAGTTTTTTTGTGGCCAATAACATGGTTTATGCCGATATTACTTAACAGTATAATAACATACGAATTGTGATGATTCCATGCCTATTTTCTGTTATAGAGCAAGGAGTGTGATGAGGTGTTTCATAAGGATCACACACACATACAGATTTTGCTCCCGATGTGTAGAATAGGACGAAGCAGGTCATTTCGGCACTCAGCACAGAACGCTGAGGCTGGTTGCCGCGCTATAGCACTAATCATGGGCGTAACAATAGGGCCTGCAGGCCCTGCTCCCGCGGGGGGGGGGCCCGGGCCCGCTCAGGGCCGTTTTGGGGGGCTGGAGGGGACAGAGCATGAAGGGAAAGCCATGGCCACACTCGGCGGGGAGGGGGGATGGTCCCCCTCTCCCTCACCTCTGGGGCTCCCCTCCAGCATAAATTAGTGTCTGGGCAGCGGGCAGATACATACCTTCCTTGCGTTCCACCGGGAATGTTCCTCTTTCTAGCATCTGACATCACTTCCTGTATAAACAGGAAGTAGCGTCAGACACTAGAGCGAGGAGTATCTGCGGTGGAACGCAAGGAAGGTATGTATCTGCCCACTGCCTGCCGCTGCCCAGACACTAATTTAAGCTGGAGGGGAGAGCCCATGGTGAGGGAGGGGGGTGTCTGTCCCCGCTGAGTGTGGCCATGGCTTTCCCCTCATGCTGTGTCCCAGCCCCTCCAAAACGGCCCTGAGCGGGCCCCGGAGGGGCCATCAGAATCTCTGCAGGGGGCCTGGTGGCTCCTAGTTACGCCCGTGGCACTAATACTATAGTGCGCTCCCTGTGTAAGGGTAATTTGGGGTTCCAGCGATTGCCAGACCCCGAATTACATCTCCCTCTGAGTTGCTATGACTCAGAGGGGGAATAATATTTTGGGCTCACGCTGCCTAAATACTATTCGGCTCACCCTGTGACCAGCGCACCGGCGACCTTACAATACGTACGTGAACAGGACCCCAAGAACTGCTTACCAAAATTGTACCATGTACTGCAATCATTTGGAGAAGCCATATACTGTATAGAACTTTCTTTGCATTTCTTAAAGTTTTGTACACGCTCTAGATTCTCATCCCCCAAACCTATAATTCATCATAATTTTAGGTGAAGTATAAGTGTGAAAACGGGTCCCCAGGGTAAGAAATGTACCATCCGTTGTTTAACTCAACCAACCGCTTTTGTAGTTGCAGCTGCAAGCCTTCCGTGGATAATCTTCTGCTCCTTCTTCCTTTCTTTTGACAGAAAGGGAATCTCAGCAGGGATCTGAGCAGCTTATCAGTGAACTGTCACCCAAATTGATCACGAACAATAGTTTTGAGCAACCTTAATTCTATGTATGTACATAACGATAGCCTTCATGGGCTTCATTCACAGGCATATGGCGTACATATGGAGTAAAGTCTGTGACTGAACCCTCAAAATGCTCCTCGGCCTATTTTTGTGACAGCTTTCTAAAGCATTGTAACTCACCTCTAGAGAATGAGTTAAGCTCTGCCTTGACGCATTTTTGAAAGGTATTTTTTATACTTCAGTTGAGCTGTTTCCAGTTGAGGTTTTGAAATCACGAAACATGAGTCTAGAACATGATTTAGGCAAGAAGAAGATGAGTTTAAGTCTCAAGTCTTGGCAGGTTATTCAAATTGGCATAAAAAGCTCATACAAACGCATGGAAAAATGCTTAAATTGTATTAATTTGCATGTAGAACGCATGCGTAATGTGAATTTAGTTAAATACACACGTTGAAATGGGCCTTAAAGCCTGCAGAGATGTAATCTTAGGAAGGAACGTGATTAGATTATGACAATCAAACCTGAAAAATACAGCATTGCCTTTTTACAGCAGAGGTTTTCGTCATGTCCTCAAATGAGGGTTCACTTCAGGGCAATGTGCAGAAATTTGTTAGCCATTCTTGTATAACTGAATGGCCACTGTTTACACTCCTGATGAGTCAGAGCTAATGGCGAAACGCGTAAAAGGTTTGGGATGTTTTTAAACTTTGAGGGACACACAGATTGGACTTCATAGGTCTATGGAGGCATGGACTATGGGTGATTGTGGGGCACTGCGGGAGCCCAGGCCGGAGGATTGGAGATACAACGGTGATGTACATCCTGTGTTTGTAAGTGCAATCCCATTTTTATCTTTATTAAATTTACTGTTGGGTACCCTATGATCAGCTTTATCTCTCTTTTGTACAGAGACAACTTTTTTTTCTCATTTTGATTCTGTACATCAATGCAATGAAATTTCAATGGAACAACTTAGATGCAGTTGAAGTGCAGGCTTTCAGCTTTAATTCAATGTGGTGAAGAAAGTGATTGCATACAAATGTGAGGCAACTAAAGCATCTTCTTTAACACAATCCCTTCATTCAGGGGCTTAAAAGTAATTGGACAATGGACTCAAAGGCTATTTCATGTGCAGGTGTTGGCAAGTACTTTATGTCATTATCAATTCAGCAGATAAAAAGCCTGGAGTTGTTTTGAGGTGTGGTGCTTGCATGTGGAAGATCTTGCTGTGAACAGACAACATGTGGTCAAAGGAGCTCTCCATGCAGTTGAACGAAGCCACCTGTAAAAAAAACCTGTACTGAAAAAAAGTTCTCCTGGGGGGTACTCCCCTCAGTAGGGGGAAGCCTCTGGACCCTATTGAGGCTTCCCCCGTCCTCCTGAGTCCCACGGCGGTCTCTCTGCAGCCCACGGCTGTGCAATATTTACCTTTTCTGGCTCCAGCGGGGGCGCTGTTGCGGCTCTTCCCACGGAGATAGGCGAAAATAGCCGATCTCCGTCGGGTCCGCTCTACTGCGCAGGCGCAGGAGACTAGCGCGTGCGCAGTAGAGCGGACCGACAGCGATTGGCTATTTTCGCCTATCTCCGTGCAGAGAGCAGATACTGTGCCTGCGCTGGAGCCAAATATTTACATTGCCGCCGCTCTGGGAGGATTTTCGCCGCCACCGTGGGACACAGGAGATCGGGGAAAGCCTCAATAGGATCCGGAGGCTACCCCCACCCGAGGTGAGTACTCCCCAGGGGAGGTTTTTTCATTACAGATTTTCATTAAGCTGTAAAAGCAGAAAAACCCATCTGAGAAATTGCTGCAATAGTACGAGGGGCAAAATCTACAGTTTGGTACATCCTGAGGAAAAAAGCCAGCACTGGTGAACTTGGCAACGCTGAACTCAGCCACTTTGAGGAGTGCGATCTAGCTAGGTCGTGGGTCACTGCGTACGTGCGTCCCGTCCCTGTGTTTGAAGTAGTAGAGGAATACAGGAAGCACTATACTAATACAGGAAGCCCTATACTGCGTTGGCTTCTTAAAACAGAAGCATATTTAAAGTTATGATGATAGACCTTCAATCTGGTGCAGGCAGCATAACCAGATCGGCAGTCACCTTACAAATAAGAATTCTTGGAACCCCAATGTCACTTGTCATAGACAGCCATTGTTATAATGGATTTCGTATGTGCTGGTGGATTTTAATAGGTGACAGAAAACGCATTCGCCTTTGCCAACAGATAATGTTTCATACGGTGCACAGTTCCTTATTTTGAGTTAATTAAAACAAAATAGTAATTGTAACAATGTGCGATCAAGACAAATGAATTTAATGAATTGTTTGTATAGATTAAGGTTAAATTCCGGCCAGAATAATTTCCCCCAAATTGCAAGCTGTTGCCAGCTTGTAAACCGAGTATCTAAAAATGAAAATAATGAAGTTAAGTATATATGACAGGTGTAATATTGCCATTATAGTTTTATTGCGAAGCAGTGAATATCTTAGAACTAAAAAGAAGATAAAAAAAATAATTGCAAGTAAAATAAAAACTGTTCGTATCAAAAAAGGCAAAATGACCTTAAGGACAACCGAGGTGACATGTGACATGAGATAGACATATGTCTGTACAGTGCCTAGCACACAAATAACTGTGCCGTGTTCCTTTTTTTTCTTTCTCTGCCTGAAGGAGTTAAATATCAGGTATGCAAGTGACAGTTACTATCTGGGACAGACTATAGCATAACCCTCACTGATAAGTAATTACAGCCCTTTCCTATCAGTAAATGGCTTCTGAGAGCAGGAAAGAGATAAAGGGTCAATAATTCATAGATTTGAGCTCTAGTATAGGTCTATGAAGGTGCCATTGAGCAGAGACAATGAAACAGTAAAAAACTTAAAAACTAGATTTCCAATATAAAATAAAACTGTGATCTCTAAAAAAAAAAAGTTATTTGTAGGAGAAGCGGCTAGATCAGTTTATTTTCACCTCTGATGACCTGAGATGGTTCACTTGCCCCTATTTATACTTACCTGGGACTTCCTCCAGCCCCATGAGGAAGCCGTGGCTTCCTTCGCCGTCCTGTTCGGCCTTTCCGTTCTGACGCTATGACTCTTTGTAATCCGGACAGTCGTGGGCTTCTTCACATGCACACCGCACACACCCCTCATTGCGCTTCTGCGCCTTGGAGCGTTCTTCGCAGAAGCCCACCACTGGCAGTGACTGACCAAACTACCGGCATTCGTATCGCCAGAATGGAGGGGCCGAGGAGGACGGCGAGGGAGACCACAGTGCTCCTGGGGCTGGAGGAAGCCTCAGGTGATTATAAATAAGGGTCAGTATACCATCTCAAGTACACTTTAAAGCACACCTGCAACAAGGCAAAACTATAAAAGGTAAGCACAGAGGTATGTTCATGCTGTTCTGTGGAAAGGGGGAGAAGAACATGGATTGCAACAGGAACTACCGTAAGAGACGGCCAAGAATTTATTGTTACAGGCAGTGAATATGTAGCATCTTGTACATTAGTTTTCATACAAAAAAAGTCTGCATTCTAGTGGCTGGAGGGAGCTCACAGGAAGTGACATCAGCAATGCGCACATCTGACAGGATTACAACATATCTGGGGTCAAGCACAGGGAGGTTGGGAAAATCCAGGGGCTGTAGGAGATATTCACCTGGAGAAATGGTTTATGCCCACAAAATGCATTAAGTAGTGTTTCAAGCTGACACATCATTGCATTCCAGCAGTTCTGGAGGTGTGTTTTGCTTTCAGGGACAACAAAGAGATGATTTGCATATTCAGCAGAGATGCATTGTGGGAGACACCACATGCTCACTCCAATCTGAATAATCGCAAATACCTTCTGTTTTAAAAAGGCAAGCTTTTGCTTTACATAGCATTATAGTAAGAAGGCTTTTTGGTCCCTTTCAGCCCCTTACTCACTCCCAGAAGTTCTGGCTCACCATGAACTTTTACTGGGCAATCTGTAACTCGGTAGACAATTTGGTTTATCCTCCTTTTTTAGTGAACATTTAAGATGTTATTTTTTTCATTTCCAGAGGGTGCCTCCTGCCTGTGCTTGATTTTATCCATACAGTTCCATTGCAGCAGAGGTAGGGAAGTGTAAAAGTAAGCTGTCTGAGCCATTAACCTATTCCAAAGCTGCTGCTGCTGCAGTGTAACTGGGGCCCTGTTTCCATATGTAGTGCGCGTTTCTGCGCATGTCTTTTGCATGTTTGGCTCTCAGGGACATCATGTGTTTTCGCGTGCGAAAAAAAAAAAAAAAGTTCAAATCTTCCACAGCCATACAAAGTAATTTCATAAGACAAGCGTGCATAGTTTCTGAAAGCAGCCCATTGATTTTACATAGGCTGTCAGTTCTAATGCATTTTTCTTTTTTGCACGCAGAAAAAAGGGCTGTTTTCCATTACTTGCACGTTAATCTGTTTTTTTGGATCACATGCATTTTGCAAATTGCAAGTACACTGGCAAAATAATGTAAATTTTGCTGCCCCTTTTCCACTGCTGCATTTTGTTTTTTTTTGTGCGTTTTAAAGTGACCTTGAACAGACCTAAAAAGTGCAATACTGAACTTACTGGGGTTTCCCCCAGCCCCCCATAGCCTGCAAGGTTCCCTCGGTGTCCTCTGGGTCCCCTTTGTTCTCCCGCTGTCGCCTACATTAGCTGCGCGACTTGGCCGGGAGTCACGCACAACCTCGCATGTTCGTCTGCATGCCCAGCTTGACCATACACCCATCTCCCTGAGCATTCTACGCATGCGTGATTCTTGAAAGAATGAGCCGCGCCTGCGCAAAGAATGCTCATGGCGATGGGTACCTGATCGCGCCAGGTGGGGATGGGCCTTGTATGTGTAGTTGTGCACGATTCTCGGCCAAGTTGTGCAGCTAATGGAGCCGCCAGAGGATGCCGAGGGACCTCTCTGTCTACGGGGGGCTGGAGGAAGCACCAGTTAAGTTCAATATTGCATTTTTAGGTCTGTTTAGGGTCACTTTAAGGAATGCAGCTTACAGTTTACCCTTGTGTTTCAATTGAGTTAAGTGAATAATGTTTTGCGATTTATAGGGGAAAACAGCCCAAACACAGACGGCTGTATAAAGTGGAAACCGGTCAAAATCAGTGCTGCAAGCATATTGCATTTTTCATTTTGGAATCATGCAAAGTAATTGGGTTAACTAAAATTAGATTTATTTATTTGCACTGTCGTTTATTTTTTTAATTAGCTGGCATTCTAATTCTACATACCATAAACATATTGGTCAGGAGTATTATGAAACTTTTTTATTAGTTGAAGGTCATGTTGGGTATTGTATATTCAGTCATGCAGTCTAAGAATATCTTTATTTTATATATCCCGAACGCTTCCATACCTCCGTGGGACCATGGCATGCCGTGATATTTTTTGTGTTCGCACTCTGGTGGTAGGATCAGCTGAGGGGCTCTGGGGAGACTTAAACTTGACAAAGAGGGGATGTAGACAAATGCTGGAACCACTTCATTCTTTACTCCTCCTGTTTAAACAACCTTGAAGAACAACATTGAAAGTGTCAGTGAAGTCTTACAGAACAGCACTCAGCAGTTGGTGAATAGCTCATGTTGTTACATTGATCCCAATGTGCACGTTGTTCAGGGTCACACAGTTCAGACTCATTTTCTGCCTTGTTCTTTGAACATTGTGTTCTACTTCCTTGAATTTCTTCTGCAGTTATGGCTCTTTTTAAGCATAAGTGTAATTTTTGGAATTATTTTAGAATGCTGAATTTTGCATGTATAACAGCAGTTTTAGCCATTAAGCCCTTTCTAAATGTGTTACGTGTACCTGCCACTAGAGGTCACTGTTCGGAGATAAAGAACAGGCTCTTTGTTATTCTAAATAATTGTCCTGTCTCCTAGTTTAGATCTCTACTGAGATCTCTACTAAAATAAATCAGTTTATGATTAAGAAGTTGAGTTTCTTTTAACTTTTAAATGTTTTACTCTATGCATAGCAGGTGAACATCAGCAGTTCCTGGCCTGAGCATGGTCAAGGAAAATCTGATTGGCCAGTGGCCACTTTATAGTCATGGAAATCCAAACATACTGTTAAGAAGATACAGATCAACAGTGGGTGCAGAGCACTGGAGTGAGCCGGACGGCTATGTCTTTCGAGGCTGCCTTGGAAGAAGCACCACTGAAAGAGAAACTGTAACCAAGGATTGAACTTCATCCCAATCAGTAGCTGATACACCCTTTCCCATGAGAAATCTTTTCTTTTTCTCAGATAACAGATAACCACATCACACTGTGGGAGCCTAGTTGCATTGTGGTAAATAACAGCTGTTTCCAACTGCCAAAAAGGAAGCAGCATCTTCCTCCACTGACATCACCTGCCAGCAGTAAAAGTGTCACCATGTGATACATTTCAGAATATAAATCAGGGATAGGAAATATTTTACAATGGGCAAACGGTGACTAAATCATTTATAAATAATTATTGTAAAAATTAAGCACCATATTCATTGTTATTTTCACTAGAGTTGGCCGACAGGCTCACGCTATTGCCTTGCACCCATTGTTGATCTGTATCTTCTCAACAGTATGTCTGGATTTTCATGCATCATTATTATGAAGTGTAATGTACATGTGCCACCTGTTGAATACATTTAAAACAAGCGGTCTAAGCAGTGCCAGGTGTTCATTGCTCTTTTTCACAATCATTATTGATCTTGCTTATCTAAAGTAACGCCAGAGAATGCCCAACACCACCAAGACAAAAAAAAAAAGGGTGCTGTGGGACCAAATCAAGAACCGCTGTAGGCTATGTGAATTACGGTGATAGCGACCCTCTGTGAGTAATTTGAGCTCAGGCAAAATACAGAGCCCAAATTACAATAAAAACAGTGTAATTCAGCCACCAGCAATAGCTGGAATCCGAATTGCATCTTACCTCCACTGTACGATGCCCTGGAGAGGGAATAGTAATTAACGCTGCCAGGAACTTTGCAACAGCAATGTTGCAAAAAAAAAATTCCCCTGCAGCCATCCTGTGCCATCGCAGTCACTCATGGCTTCTCTGGTCCCCCGCTGCCAGCTCGTTTCTTTTTTGCCGACTGGCATACGTTTTTACGCATTCCTGCTGGTGCAGGAAGCTATTGCAGACATCAACAAGTACATTTTTACAGTTCAGGTTCCCTTTAACCGAGTGCCCAAATTTCCTGGCACCCTTTTATATGTATGCCAACACTACGACATTGTGATCACCGTAAATATGACTGTTGCTACCATTTTCTTGGATTGGTGATCTCTTGTAGTGCCTTTTTATTGTTTCTACCTTTTTGATTGTCTGTTGGCTCTTTAACTGGTTCTTGAAGCTCAGTCAGCTGTTGCACATGCTCTCTCTGTTTCTGGTGCTTTCAAGTTTTTGTCTGTGAATTCTTGCTGGGTCTCCAAAAAGTTTACAGTTTAGATTAAAAGCAAAGATAGCTGCCGTCTTGTACCACAAAGACTGTCCAGCTACACAGACACCTGACAACTCTTGCTTTGCAGAGAACATTGAGCAATTCATGTTAGTATCCATTAGTGGACTTTACAATCCAGTGTCTGCATCACACTCCAGGGAAGAATCCATAGACTTAACAACAAAAGTTGTTTAGGTGATACCTTTAATGATTAACTATACAAGATGTCTTTGCAAGCTTTCGAAACCTTAAGTTTCTTCTTCAGGCATGTTTCAGAACTGGATCAGAACCATACTTAAAGTGTACCTTAAGTGTCCCAAAAAAATTGAGTTTTACTCACCTTGGGCTTACCTCAACCCCCTGCAGCTGATCGGTGCCCACGACGAGTCGCTCTGATGCTCCGGGTCCCGCTGGCGGCCACTTCCGGTTTCGCCGTCAGGACCCGTCAGGCCGGGGAACGCGGCTGATACTACGCGTTCCCAGCCAAAATAGCACCCCTATGCGGCCATATGTCCGCATACGGGTGCCTATGCGGGGGCTGAGGTAAGCCCCAGGTGAGTAAAACTCAATTTTTTTGGGACACTTAAGGTACACTTTAAGGTTCTGATTCAGTTCTGAAACATGCTTGAAGGAAAAAATTAGTTTTGAAAGCTTGCAAAGAAATCTTGTACAGTCAGTCACTCACCTAAACAACTTTTGTTATGTTTTCGGATTCTCTCTCCATGATTAAGACTGACCACACGCAACTGACTCTAGGGGAGGTAACTGGTGTGCCCACTATGGATCCATACAAACTCTATGCAGATGGTGTCTTGGCCAGGATGCAGACCTGGGATGTTTTGCTGAAAGGCACTATGCTGGCCCAGTAATAGTCTCTAGTTTTGTGTAAAAAAAAATGCCTTTTATTGAGAAGTATTCAAAAAGTAGTATGAATTATACAGCTGCAGGACACCCTCTTGTTGCTGTAGATGACATACCATGTTAGGGAGGGCCGATGGTTCAAAAATAAGCGTTGTAGTAGAATAAATAGTTCAGTAATTGACAGTCTAATAATATAAACTTCTGTATAACAAGATCAACATTTTTTTTATCATGCCTGTCTCCTTGGATTGGAATAAGTCTAGTATTGTATCTTCTGTCTGCTTTTCTTCTATGAATAATGTATTTAACCCAGAGGTCAGGGCTGTGAGATCCTCCCGGTGGACCATGGAGGAGGTTAAGGGTAGGAAGAGAATGAGATTTAAGACCTACATGCTAAATTTTTTACACACTGGGTTTTGCTGGAAGCTTGCATGCGGCTGCCGTGTTTATACTGAGATCATGTGTGTTTTCCTACTGTAGAAAGTTAGGCCTGAGTGAAGACATTGTTGAAGATATAGAAGAAACTGTGGACTTGACCTCTCCCGACTGTTTACTGTAATGTTTTCAGTCACTTAATGAAGACCGTAATCTGGAGAAAGGTTTCCACAAATAGGTTCTGTGGGGCTTATATGTATTTGTTGCATCTAAAGGTAGATATTAACTTCATCAGTCCTTAAAAGGCTGAACAAAGAGATACAGTTGAAGCCAAGATTATTAGCCCCAAATTATAAAATTACAACACTCTTGATTTCTCCATGAAAATGACCATTTACAACTGTTTAAAAGTGTTTTTTATTTTGGAAACAAATACACTATAAAAAAAACATTGCCTTCTAAGTTTAATTAAATTAAAGGGCAAAAATTAGACATCCAAAATGATTAGTCTCCTGGCCATTAATAGTCAATACTGTGCCCTTTCTGAGCCACATCTGACAACAATCTCTTAGGGCCTGAGCCCACTAACACAGTTGTATCTGCTTCTGTCCGCTTTTCAGCATCTGTAACATTGATGTGTAACTGAAAAGCGGACACAACTGTGTGAGTGGGCTCAGGCCCTTAGTGTAGTTCTTTACTAGGTTGGCACATGTCTCCTAAGGGATTTTGGCCCATTCTTCCTTTGCAAATTGTTCTTGCCGGTCCAAACTGCATGGTTTCTGAGCATGGACATTAACTTTGAGCACCTCCCACAGATTCTTAATAGGATTGCGGTCTGGGCTCTGTGTGGGCCATTCTAGTATCTTGGTTTTGGTATCCTTGAGGAACTCTTGGACTAATTCTGGTGTATGCTTTGGGTCATTGTCTTGTTGGAAGACCCAGCAACGAGCCTACAGTACGAGCAGATTTCTGCATATTCCCCTGCATAAAGTCAACATAATTTTCTTTTTTCATGATGCCATGATACCTGAACGAGGCTCCCTGTGCCTGAGGCTGCAAAACAGCCCCACACCATGATGCTCCCACCACCACCATTTTTAACTGTGGGAAATGTGTTCCTAGGGTTTAAGGCCTCTCCCTTTCTTCGCCAAACATAAGCAACATTCATGTGCTCAGACAGTTCCAGTTTAGTGCCAGACCAAATCACAGACTTCGAAAACTCATCTTTACCTTTCAAATGTCCATGGGCAAACCTCAGTTGGGCTGTGATGTGCCCCTCTTTGAGTAAAGGGGATTTTTCTGGACATTGGTCCTGAAACCCACCACGATGAAGAGCCTTCACAGCTGTGTTCCTTGAAACATCAACTTCAGAAGGAGCCAGGACAGAAACAATCATCTTGGCAGATAACTGGGGCTTCTTACTGATCTCTCTGACTAGAAATCTTGCTCTTACGGCCACGACTAGGTTAGTTTCTTACAAAATGTGTCTCCTTGTACTTGGCAATGATGCACCACAGTTCTAGACACTGTGAATCGCTTGGAAATGGCAGTGTAGCCTTCCCCCTAATTATGGGCCTCTGCTATCTTCTTTCTAAGCTCCAGACTTATTTTCTTTGTCCTTGGCATGATGAGTAACAGTAGTTCCTCTTGTGTGTTCTGGTGCCCTGTTCCTTGGAAACTTTTTTTTTATGCTGATTGAATGTTGGGAAGCCAATTGACTGCAGGTGTTGTTAGGAAGCCAATTGACTGTACAGGTGTGGTTTCAAAGCTGATTGGTTAATTACTGTAACCTTGTGAGGGCCATGATATCCAGTCTTTAAGCACAGCAGAGCCCACAAAAAGCCTAAGAGGTTTGCCTTCACCACTGTGAGTACTGCCGAAGATTTGTTCTGGTTGGTTGAGACTTCTGGTTAGTTGCATTCTGGATAACTGGGACTGCTGTATATCAAATTTAATCATTGCTGTAAACATTGGGAAGAAGTTTAGAAAAATGTTCCATAATTCCTGGGTGGCTAATAATTTTGGCCTCAACTACAAGACTATATTATGGTCTTCACCATTATCAGAGGAGTGTCAGTCACTGTAATGAAAAAGAAAAAGCATACAAACAATCTTGAATTAGATGCAGTGCGAGAGCTGTACATACTGTGCCAGAGCTGTCGCATCCATACTGTACAGATGATGTGTACCACTCAAGATGAAGGGTGGGGAAGAGGCGGAAATGGGAGAGTGATACGAGGGAACATCCCTGCAAGCTTACCTGTCTGTCTGAAATTTTTTTAGGGAGTGATTATGTGGAACAAGGAAAAGAACTAACAATGCACAAAGGTAAGTGGATGCCACAGGAGCATACCTCTGTGTTTACTTCAGGTAGCTTTGCCTCAGGTCGGATTTAAAGGACACCTGACCCGAACTCTACTTTTTAAATTAAGCGCAGTTATGTTCACATAAACGGTACGTACCTTTGTGCACTCTTAGCTGCCCGGTCTTCTCTCCCTGGTCAACATAATCCCCAGCGGAAAAGTCTGACTTTCAGAGAAACTCAAACTTTTAAGCCAGAAGGGGCCGGCTTCCTGGCGTCACCCACTCCCACCCCTGTCCCATCCGACTAAGCTAGCTCCCTAGTCTCCTAAGCAAGCATTTTGATGCTGAAGAAGCACTCACCCCAGGGGAATGTCCAAGGCCAGCACCATTTTCAGTATGGGGATGCCAGATTTATGATGGTTGAGATATTTGTAGGTTAGGTTTAGGAGTTTGAACAGTATTGCCACTCGTAAATATCAGTAAATGGAGAGACGGATTAGTGTAATATAAAAAAAAAATATATATAAATCACATTAGAATAGGAACTAACACTAGTAACTGAGCAAGACAAGTTTTCTTGTGAAGATGAGTTAATATTTGGATGCTTATACAGTATTTAAGGACCACTATAGCAAAAAAAAAAAAGTAATGAGTTCAAATTTGAGAGAACCAACAGGTTTTTGACTAGTCCATCTCCTCATGAGGGATTCTCAGGTTTTTTTGTTTTTTTTTTTGTTTTGTTTTAAAGCACTTCCTGAACGCCAGTTGCTTAGTCTAAGTGCCATAATAATAAGATACCGGCCAGCCTCCCTGCTTGCACGCACACTTTTTGGGCAGTTAGGCTGAGCAACTGCCGGTCAGGGAATGCTTTTGAGCACAATGAAAAACCAGAGAATCCTTCATGAGGAGATGGACTAGACCAAAACCTGTTGGTTGTGTCAGATTTTAACTGCCTGCTTTTTTGGCTGTAATGGTCTTTTAACTGAGGCAGTCATGGCTGTGCCTGAAAAGGTAATTCTATATTTTAGAAAAGTAATGTAAAACGACTGTAGACCTAAAGCAAAATGCTTTCCCGGTGCAAAAACGTCCATTCATATGTTCAGCTGAAGTGTTAATTGAATTAGGTATGGATCAGTTTTATAGCTGAGGCATCCAGCACTGGCTGCCACACTGGGTGAAATTTACTGGTTCACAAGGCGAACCGTGACATTTATACTGTAGCATAGCAGGTCTATTGCGTAGGTGTTATGCCGTCTTATCAGCAGTGTCAATAGACAAGTGCTCCTTTTTTTCCATTTCTTTTGTTTTAAACCTCATTGACTTCATCGCTGCGATACCTCCTCCCCCTCCGAGTCTTTGGCTACCACCATTCCCGAGGTGTTAAATCCAGCCTCATGTGTCTTAAAATACCTTCACAAAGGCCTCATTTGAGTGCAGTTGGTTCCACTTAGCCAAGACACATCTTATGTCTTTGTTCAAACCAACGAGTTCAGACCAACTTGAAGCAGTTACAGGAGAAACTGTTAAATTGCTCATGTTCCCTGGGAAAGTTTGCCACTCACATATTGATCTGTAAGTAAACAAGACTTGATTGCTTTACTTAGTGGAACGGAACAGAGGCACCAGGACCAATAAAATACATTTAAAACACTTTTTAAAAGGAATATAATGGTTGACTTACCTCCTTAAGGTGCGTACATACGCACGACAGCAGCCAACGACGTGTCCATCGGCACCTCCCGCTGGGCAGGTTTTCAGCAGACTGTAGTGCGTGTGTACGCACTGTCGGCAGACTGATCAGGCTGTTCCTGAACGATCCGCCGGGCGGATCATTCAGGAACAGCCTTATCAGTCCACCGACAGTGCGTTAGGGCAAATACAATTACAGCAGAGAATGCAATATCATCTACTATAATAGTTGTTTTTTCATTACTAGGGTGTAATTTATAGTGGTAGCATTCTGAAATTCTCAGTATCTAGGTTTTTTGGGGTGTTTATCAAAGATATATATATATATATATATATATATATATATATATAGCCCCATCTAAAGCGTTTTCTTTATTTACTGCAAAGCCCGACTTGAGAAATGACACAATTGTATGTGTTGGTGAACAGAGAATGGAAGTCAACGTAGTGTCATGGATGAAGCTCTAGTTTAGGCACATTTTTATAGTTTCTTTACATAGGAATTTTGGGATGGACAGCAGAGCATGCTGGGGTTTTTAGCAGCCTGATCTATCCTTGCAATGCGTTCCATTCCCTCCAATCATGTGCTCCAGCCCCCTGTGGCCCCCTACAGCGTTGTCACTGTTCTTAATCCACCAGCATGTTTGTACAATACCAGATGATCGGCAGACAGTGGAGGCCAGGGTACTACTATTGAGAACAGTAGCTGCTATAACTTGAGTTAATAGAGTCGGGCACTACTGTACTAGGAAGCAATAGAGGACACTACAATAGATGGCAACCCCATAACTTAGGTTAGGGCATTCAACAGTTTGTGGTAAGGTCTTCCAGCACAGCCCTGATATAAGCCAATAATTTGTAGGGATGCTCAAGCCAATCAGTGAGGGTGCATGACAACACCCTCTTCTGCCTTCAAGACAATCAAAACATAAGCTGGCTCTTAACACATTAATGTGTTTATTGTTGCAGACCAAGCCAACGTTTATGGCACACAAGTCCCTTCATCGAGGCATAACAAGTCTATCAGTTTGAATCACACTGACCATATCCAGGAAGTCTGTAAAACACACATTGCTTGCTAGCGAGTATTTAGAGACTTGACGGCCTGGATATTGGCCTGTGTGATTGACAAACTTGTTATGCCCTGAGGAAGGGACCTGTGTGTCCCGAAATGTTGGTTTGGTCTGCAACAATAAACACATTCATTTGGGAAGTGACAGCTTATGTTTTGATTGTAATAATTTAGGGCATAATGTAGTCCTGCAACTGTACCTAATTTATGCCTGAATATTATGTACGGTAACCCTCCGCCTAAAGAGGAGCTGTCAGCCTTACTATCTCAGAAAAAACACATATATAAGTAGATAAATACTTGCACTACTTACATAACACATGTATTGCACTGTCCACGTTTTGGTTTTCGTGACTTTTCTACAGTAAAAAAAAAGACAAAATACTTCTTAGCATTTCCCTTTTTAACTATGGCTCTTTTGAAGCCAATCCTGATGTAATTTCCTCCCTTACTCTCCTCTGCCTGATTTGCTGGCCCTTCACTATACAAAAGTGCATTGCCTCAGCAAGAGAAATATTGGCAAATCAGAGAGGAACAGCGGTGGGGGAGGGGAAAGAGGCTTCAGCCAATCAGGCTGCATTAGTTAAGTCTGAAGGGAAGTAGAGAAGCAAAAAAGGACAACCCAGCATGCCCTGCAACTTCCTTTTTGTGTACCAAATACAGTAAGAGTCAGGCAAACTGGAGAATGATCATTTATCAACAAGAAATGTAATAGTGATTTTTAACTTTTGGATTTCCTGGTTAGCAACCTTATTACAGTACTTGTTTACCAGATAAAAATAAAGAATTGATTTTATGCCCGACCGTTACACTTTAATTATCTACTCTCCTAAACCATTTATAATATTTTGAGTTTCTTGTGTTTAAAAGAGGGTTGGTAATCCTTCCAGTGTAAATGTGCACGTCGTACTATAGTGCAAGAGTATCCCTTGTGTTATCCTGGTGGAACCCGTTGCGCTTCCCTGCAACTATCATTGCATCTGCGACACACAATGCAACTATTTTGTGCACTGCGACACCAAAGTGTGAAAGGACCGTAAGTAATTTTGTCTGTCTATCATAATTAAGATGATACATTTCTTTATGGTGTTATAGAGTTCTCTTTTAAATATTTTTCAAGAATTTCCTGCGTCTATTACGTAGTTTTATTATGAGTTTCCCTAAGCCACCTGTTCTGCGCCCTAAAATCACAGTGCATCAAAAATGGCCACATACCAAAAAAACAATCATCGGACACATTACTTGAATTGAATACACACGAGATCCAACTGCGTTGTTAGGAAAATAACTTTTTCTCTGAGTCCATCATATGACTACACGCTACTCTGATCGGCTATCCATTATTATCACGAGGCACCAGCCTCAAATTCACACATAATGGAAACATCCTCCAAAAATTGTGCCATTTATCTTCTTTTACACAAATACCTTCTGTCTCAAGAAGGCAAATTTACAAGGCTATTAAAGGGTCCAAAAAGTAAAGTTACCATCAAGCGATTTTAGCGGCCAATCGACCAAGAGACAGATCTCTCCATGATCTAATCGGAGAGAGATCTATTGGACACCATAAACCGCAGGCCGATTCCCCTACTTCAGCATAAAATCTTGCGGGAATCGCTCTTCTGTCACCGCCTCGCCACCCCAGACCACTGCCCCCCTAATGTTTTATATCCCCCCGCAGTGTATTGAAGTATAAAACGGCAGTATGTTCCCCTGTAGTTTTATACTTTATCTGCCGCCATCTGCGCTGCTGCCATCCTCGTACTTCCCCATTTGCGCCCCCCACGTGGTTGCCAGCGTTATAGCACGTGGGTTGCATGTGTGACCTCAGCCACGGACCCCATGTGCGTTATGCTGGTGGTCACATAGGGCCATAATGCAGACACTAGCAGGCAGGGTGACCGGTAAAGTATGACTGCACGTGGCACCATGTGGGGACATAAAACATTGGGGGGGGGGTAGCGGCTAGGGGTTTCTCTCATGTTCACTGTTCGCAATTATCACACGCTGTTACTGCCACGCACCCGATCAAGCATGTCGGCCCGAGATTTTCTGATCAATACATGCAACCAATTTCAGGCCAAAATTGGTTACATCGTCGGTAGGGCATGCTTTTAGTGGCAATGATTTTCATCCGGTTTGATTATAATTATTGAATATGATGGTCGATCGGCTACCAAGTCGAGTAATCAGCGGGCACTTTAAGAGGGCTTTTAAGTCCCTTATAATATCCTAGCGGTTCTAGGTTACTGTGTGCTATCTGGGTACTCTGCAGTCTACAACGAGTGTGTTGGGAGCAGTACACAAGCAGTTAATGTTGCCACTCTGCTCTACATTAGCTGGAACCCGGTCATACTTTACTGCCGAGGTCTGCATGGTTCTTGCAGAGACCGAAGGCGACAGACAATGTTACTGCGAATTTCTTCCATCACAGTCACTTTCACTTTACAGTCCCTGCTCCACCTCCGAGACAGAAGATATTTATAAGCAGCTCTTCCGAATAGCAGGCGTGGGGTATTTAGGTCGCCACATGCTAATTAGTCCTAATCTGCAAGACACCTTCCAGTTTTGTGGGACGTTTTACAAGCTATTAAATCCAAGTGTCCTCTGAACCACCGCCAGATGTTTGCCTGCACAGCCTATCCAAACAGCTGCACTTTATCCTTCACTCCTCTTTGCCATAGAGAGATTTACAAAGGCCTTTTTCACAAAGAATGTGCAGAGTGCAGTGACTGATAGGAGACAAGTAGAACTCTCCTCTCAACTGACTGCAGACAGCCCAGACTTGATTAGATGCAGATTCCAGTTCGTTAAATTTAGGTCCGCAAAACTGAATTGCGATCACCAGGATTGGATGTGCTTTGTGTTTTTTGTTCTTTGTTTTTCTTTTTTGAGACTATACTGGCCTGAACATACTACCGTAGAATCCCTTTAGAGTAAATTTCAAGGGACATGACCAAGTTGTTTGCTATATCAGAATTGGTCATACATTGTATATTTTGCAAGCTCACTTGCTGAATCCTGCGGATAGAGTTTAGTATAGCCAGATCTTTACTATTTGAGATGATATAGAGATTCTACTGTACAGTTCAATAACATCTGTAAAGTGCTTTTCTCCCTTAGGACTCAAAGTGCATAGATATGTTTCAGATCAGTACAGGGTTGCAGGTGTTACATAGGAAATAGGTGTTCATAAATGCAGACTAAACAGGTGGTTTTGTCTGTTTGGACTTAAATGCTTCCAGGGATGGAGATGTCCTGATTGGGTGTGACAAGAAGTTCCAAAGTGTAGGGGCAGCATGACAGAAGGCTCTGTCTCAAAGGTTTTGGGGGTGACCAAGTTACTAGATGATTTTGATCTAAGATTGAGGGGGGGAGGGTGATGCAGACCATTTTAAAAAGACAGAGCGTTTCACATTTTGGTCAGGAGTTAATTCCATTGGCTCCCGGGCCTATGATTACTGTGAGCCAATCACAGGAATCACAGAGCATAGTAGGGGAAGGAAGACTCTGGTCCTTAAAGAAAACCTGTAATGAAAAAAAAAACCTCTAGAGGATACTTATCTCAGGAGGGGGAAGCCTTTGGAACCTAACAAGGTTTCCCCCGTCCTCTGGTGTCCCAGAAATCCAGCGTGGCGACCCCCAAATATCGGCTACTGCGATTCTGCGCAAACGCACTAGCGGCTCTTCGGGTTAAGGCGGAAATAGCTGAAACCGATCGGATCCGCTATACTGCGCAGGCGCATGTCCTTTGCACCTGCACAGTAGAGCGGATCTGATCGGATTTGGCTATTTCCGCCTCAACCCGAAAGAAGCGGTAGGTAAGTATTGCCTGCACCCTTGTCGAGCTTTGTCGAGGGACTTTTGGAGGAGCCAGCGCTGGAGTCACCTAAGTTACAGAGGACGGGAAAGCCTCATTGGGACCCTGATTCTTCCCCCTCCCGAGGTAAGTATCCCCCAGAGGGGATTTATTTTTTTTTATGTTAGTGGACCCAAATAAAAAATACAAGATTTCAGAAATGAAATCTATTTTCTAAATTCTAATAATAAATAGCAGCCTTTTTTCAGCTGCATGATGACAAATATAAAATATTTTACATTTATTGGAGAAACCCCTCCCTTCCTTTCAAATTGCCGGGACAGAATCCGGCAGACTGGTGGAGTAGATGGTGTCCGGCAAAGGAGGAATTGCTAATGGCTGCCACCTGTATAACCCTAGTTATGAAAAGAGAAGGGTGAAAAGCAGCCACTGAAATGCTCATAGGCTTGAAGGAGTGTGTATTTATATTTGTAGGTGTCAGAGTGGTACAACTAAATATTTTGAGTTTTGGGTTTGGGTCCGCTTTAAAGTGTCTAAGGGGCCAGAGCTGTTCGGTGCCGAAAGGGTTAAACTCCCAATAATAATGAGAAGTCGGTGTTTGCCTTTATGTCTCTACAGTTGCTCTTACAACCTTCCGTATATGTTCCAGAATCCGCTGTATGCTGTATTTCTCCAGGTTTGCTCATTTTTTAAGCACTGCATCCAATGTATGACGTAGTCCTGCAGAACGTGGCAAGGCTTTGTGCAAGTAATAATAATAAAAATAATAAATAAATAACCGCACATAGAATGAAGTCATTTTGGGTAATGTTTCTTCATCTATTCCTTGTGCAGCAGGCAGAGGAATCCCAGCGAGTATTCTCCGCGTTCCCCATAAACCTGAACACCGGTCTGTGATTATACCGTAAGCTTCTTGCCTGACTTTACATGGATTAATAGGGAGTTTTATTTTGCCTGTATTTTTTATTATTTAATTACAGAGCTGAGCAGAGGACTAAATAAAAGCTTTGGAGACATGATGGGAGTCTTTAAGCTCTGCTCTCCGAGGACAGATGAATAGTTAGACTTGGAAGAGATACAGCTTTTAGCTGATGAGCCAGTGGAGCTAATGCAAAGGTTGCTTTATATTCTATTTATAAGCAGGATATTTAAAGCTTCTCTGATTAAAGGAAAAGCCTACTTTGGTTAAATGTATATTTTGTAGTTTTAAATGCAACTCAAGAGCATAAATGTTGCGGTGGGTTGTTGTCCCTAGGCTTGTATGCAGAGATGCTCTCCCAGCTATTAAGAAGCCGTAATCATTCTGACAGTGCTGCACTGACCTGCTAATATTCTCCAGTTCGAATCAGGAAAAAAGGCACTGGAGCCCTTAGCGAAAAAAGGGCACTGCCATAGGCGCTTTTCATAAAGGCCATGATTTGCAGCATCACAAGGGAAATTTGGCACACAGTGGTGCCCGCTATCGAGCACCCCCAGTTGCTGAAATGTACCATCTTTCTTTACCGCAAATCATGGCTTTTATAATGGCCACAATTTGTGGAAATTAGTAAATGTCTGTGCCCTATAGAATGGCGGGCATCAAGGCATATGGATATACAAATTGCAGCAGGTCTTAGGGTTAGGCATCGGTAAAGGGAGGTCTTAGTGTTAGGTATCACTAGAGGGAGGTCTTAGAGTTAGGCATCACTAGAGGGAGGTCTTAGTGTTAGGTATCACTAGAGGGAGGTCTTAGAGTTAGGCATCACTAGAGGGAGGTCTTAGGGTTAGGCATCACTAGAGGAGGTCTTAGTGTTAGGTATCACTAGAGGGAGGTCTTAGAGTTAGGCATCACTAGAGGGAGGTCTTAGGGTTAGGCATCACTAGAGGAGGTCTTAGTGTTAGGTATCACTAGAGGGAGGTCTTGGGGTCCTACATCAGTAGAGGGAGGATTCTGTGTGAGAATAGGGTTAGGTTAAGACATAGTAAAGTATCAGTAAAGATTTCCAATATTTTACCATTGGAATTAAGTAGTAGAATATCAGTAATTGTACAGATATTCTACAAGCGGCAATCCCCTGCACCACTCTAGTTGCTATCCGCACAACTAACCCAGGAAATGATGACCCCTAAATGCAGCCTTTCCTGTTTGTGCCACACTCACTCTACACAGCTGTGGAGAACACAGGATGCTGTGGATGTACCATTTTTTTGAAACCGTGGGGAGGCAGAAAAAGTTAGGTACTTACCTTAGTACTTAAACGTTTCTGGATGATGCATAGTCTTTCGGGATCTTCACAAAAAGTGCAGGGTCCCTCTTTATCTTCTGGCCATGCTTCCGACCATAGATGAGCACATCTGAACTTCACTTTAGTGGGCATACGCGGGGCTTACTTGCACATGGCTGTTTAAATGAGGTCACTCATACACTTCTTTTTTTCCTCTGTGGACACGTGCTTCATTCTACTGGGCATGCATGCACAAACTTAATCCGGATACGCTCATCCACTGCAACACTCCCAACCAGAAGAAACCTATTGGACTACAGAGGGACCCTGCACTGAAACGGTGGGCTGTAGGAAGATCCGGGAAGTTTACCATGTGCTGTAAGAATTGATCACTATCTGACTGCATTCCAGTCAGATAACAATCCATTAGTTTATATCAGTATTATGGTAGAGAACAGAGGCGCCAAAAGGATAAAAACAATATTTAAAAGTTTTAAAATTATTGCTTAGGAGGCAGTGGTGGACTCACCTCCCACAAGCAGACACAACAACTGTGTATTCACAAAAGGGACATTTATTGGTATACTCCAAACAAGGTTGCAACGCGTTTCGCAGGTCAAACCCGCTTCATCAGGCAATTACAGGAAGGAGCACACAACAGCAGTATGTCCAGATAGCACCTGGCGCCTCAGTCTCAGTCCCACTGCAACACTCCCAACCAGAAGAAACCTATTGGACTACAGAGGGACCCTGCACTGAAACGGTGGGCTGTAGGAAGATCCGGGAAGTTTACCATGTGCTGTAAGAATTGATCACTATCTGACTGCATTCCAGTCAGATAACAATCCATTAGTTTATATCAGACTGTAATCAACCTGCATATGTGTATTACCATTTTAAGTATTCAGTAACATCTTAAAATTATTTCATGGCCTGTATGTAGCCATTTTCTCTCTCCCTAAGCCATGGCATTGAGCTGGCCTGGTTTACCAACCACGTCTAATTGCCTCTTATGTAATAGGGGATATAATGCACTTGGTTTCACTTATTATAGGGTTCAGTGGACCCCATTAGTGCTGCCAGGCCATCTCTGCTCTCCCAGGAGCCCCTTGTACACTTAGCTTCTAACTGTTACCATTAATAACCCCGTGTCAGCAAGTGTTAACAGCCTTCCTAGGGAGTCATCCACCAGTCTGCTTCAGGGATGTCTGGCATCTGGGTCAGATTAGCCTTCTTATTTTCCTTTCCATTGTGTCTTCTTCACAAAACCTCTAGAGCTGCTGTCAGTCTGTCCACCTGAGGTCTCCGGGTGATCATCCTGTCTCCGTAAATAATATTCATAGTAAAAGCTCTGGATCTTGGGAGGTTACACATGACTTCACTGCCTGCTACCTGCTGACTTCTAAATCTCTAGAAAGCTTCCCCCTCTTCCCCTGTATTGGGCAGGCAGGGGCTCTTGTCAGGCTACCTCAGCAGTATGGCTGTCACAGCCGACTGATCCATGGCTTGACCTCTGGTAATTACTTCATCTTCAACAGCAGCTTCTTATTTCCAAAGTCATTTATGAACTGTCAGTTTGCACCTATCCAGCTACACATTGATTTGAAGAAAACGAAAAACTAGATGGAATCTAAGCTTACACTGAACTTGACATGTCTGTAAAAATTCCCTCAGTTTTTTTAATCAGTAGTTTATTTTCTGGCCTTGTTTATGGGCTGCAAATCTTTCTCTTTCCCTACCCACCTTGTTCTCCTTCCTTATCTACTGCTCCTGATTGGCTTTTTTCCTTTATTTATTTCCAGGCTTTTTCTCTCATTTTTTTCCCCCTTTTTCTCTTTATTTCTCTTAGTATAAATTTACATGAGAGAGAGGGGCTTGTCATGGAGGAATAGGGCAATCATTTTTTCATCTGTAGTGTACCATTTATTGGCTAATAAGCCTTCTTCAGACTTGATTAATGTATGCTAACAAGATGTTAGAACAGGGAACTTATATACACTGGACATTCAGACTAGAACATTCTTTTGCAAACATAAATAAATGTCATTAAGTATCTTAAAGAGAGTCTGAAGCCAATTTAAATATTTGTTTTTACCTGTTATTTATGTTAAGGAATATGAGCAGTGCTAAAACGCCGCATTCCTGCGGCAGAACAAGGTCTTTATACCCCCAAATCCTAGGGCAAAATTCCACAACTTTCCAGGTCGTAGATTTTGCTGCCTGGCGAGGCAGAGCTTTGTGCTGTAGCTCTGACTCTACTGGAGTCAATCTCTGTGCGGATCTCTGCCTCTCCCTGCCCCCCTCAGTGAAAGAAGATTGAGAGGGGCGGGCATAGGCGGCGATCGGCGGAGTTTGACTCCAGTAGAGGCAGAGCTACATTGCAAAGCTCTCCCTCTACCAGGAAGCGCTCCCCCATTTTTGCCCCAAGGATTTAGGGGGTATAAAGCCCCCGTTCTGCGGCGGGAATGCAGTGTTTTAGCACTACTCATATTCCTTAACATAAATAACAGGTAAAAACAAGTATTTAAATTGGCTTCAGACTCTCTTTAACCACTTAATGACAAACTGACTTACAAAATGTCCTGCTAGAGCCTCTTAATGGCTCCAGGGCGTTTTTATAAGTCAGACAGTGCTGCTGCCGCTGTGCGCGTGCACGTGCATTACTGTGCATGTGAAAATAGTAGGGAAAAAACTACCAAAGAGAAAATACACCTTTATTTCCAAATACTGTATTGTCACCATACTTTGTACTAGGGACATAATTAAAATCTTGTGATAACCAGAACAAACAGGCAGATCAAATGTATGGGTTTTTGTACAGTAGCAGTGTTTATATTAAAACTATAAAAATAGAGTATTTTTTACTTATTTTTTTTCCCATAGAAAATAAAGTAATCACTGAAAACAAATATCAACCCCAAAAAGCTCAATTGGTGGTGAAAAAAACAAGATATAGATCAATTCATTGTGATTAGTAGGGATTAAGCTATTGGCAAATGAAAAGGATGAGCACTGAAAGGTGAAAATCGCTCTTGTCCGTTAGGGTAAAAACACCTTTGGGGTGAAGTGGTTAATTACAATATCAAGAGGGTCTCACAGGGATGCTAGCTAATTTATGACAAATAGATAAGGCCACTTGTTTTCTTAAGCCTCACCTACACGGGTAGATGAGGCTGCGATCCGGCAGCTCGATTAGCCGCCGGATCGCCTCTTCCGCGTCGCCCGCGCCGGATTCGATTCCCTGCTTGTCCCCACTGGCGCCGCTTATCTTCCGCTCGATTCCCTGCCATTGTCCCCTCGCGGGCAACGAGCAGGGAATCGGCGGTGGGGAGATCTGTCCTGTCGGATCTTATCAATCGAGCCGCATCAGCACCTCGATTGATAAGGAACATCGCCGCCGCATCTACGCGTTTAGATGCGGCTTAAAACAACACATACCAGAGAGTCCGGGTGATAACAGGACGTTGTAAATCCAAAGTTCACTTGCAATGTAGGCAGAGTACATACCCATCGTACCAGCACAAGAAATTACATTCCCTGTTTAAACAGATGGGGAGCAAAGAGAAAAGAGTGTGTGTGCGCGCGTGCGTGCGTCTGTGTCTTATTTTCCACTAAGGTTAGGTTCCCACTTGAGCCAGACTCCAACGGCCAGTGGGAGCAGACAGTATTACGCCTGTTCCCATGCTCCATTTGTGGACCAGTTCGAGCTCAGAGCCAATGTGTTTCCACCATAGCCTATATGAGAAATGCATCCGCTCTCCGGGAAAAATCACAGATTGCACAAGAGTGCGTTATGCTTAGCACAATGGATCCACAAGTGTGAACAGATCCTATTTATAAAATAGGATCTGTTCACTATCCATTTTTAATTGCAGTTAAATGTACATAAAATGTCCATTTTCCACTCTGGTGGGATCTGAGTTTCAGGATTGCGGTGTCCGGGTGCGTCTTTTCAGGTGTGTCTCTTCAGACACCGCACCTGTTCGCTTTGTAACATGCTGGTCATCCAAAGCTGTCCATGTTCGTCAATGGACAAACCTCTGTGGCTTCCAGAAAAAGTGACATGCTGTTTTTTGGGGGTCCCCCTCACACAAAGGTGCATTAAAAAAAATAACATGAAGAGAAACGGCTTATTGTGTTTAAAATTGTGTTTAAATGGGCTTTCTGCTCTGACACTTATGTTTCCTGGAAAACTGTGTGCATTTCCATCAGGGCAGGCCAATCAAATTTTGTTTTTAGTCTGTATTGTTATTATTTATTCATAGATCTCCATGACATTGTACAATAGATGGTGCATGACAAGAGATGACTAGATAGAAGAATATAGTGGGGGTTCATTGTCTCTATTCCTTTTTCCCTTTCTTCTTTTACCTTCATTTTTCCTCCTCTCCTCCTATAACCAAACTCCATCTTTCTGCACTGGCACCTCCCCTTCCTGGCACTCTGTCACTTCCCCTTCCTGGCACTCTGTCACTTCCCCTTCCTGTCACTCTCTCCTCCAAGTCACTCTTTCTTCCCTGTCACTCTCTCCTCAGATACAGACACCAGTAAATGCCTACAAATGCAGGCAGTCCCAAGCAGTGGCAGATGGAAGAGAACTTTTATCACTTGAAATTATTTTTATTTTTTTACTTGACCATGTAGTGTCATGATTGCTTAGAAAAACAAAATAAGACGTAAACAATACATACCAGCTTTTGTCTCCGGAATGTGAGTTTACTCTACATATGCCTAACCAGTTAATGACAGACTAGGGTTTTATTATAAAGCAAAGGTTTAAATGATGAAGGCCGCATTTTGCATTCTTTTCATTGCATGGAAGGGTATCTGGCATCCTGTGTGTGCCCAGGATTTAATCCTCCAGTCTGGATACGCAACCGAAATAGAATTTTAGGAGTAAAACCATTTTACAAATTGATGAGAAAAATCTGTTCCTCCATGTAGCGTGCCTTGAAAAAAAATGGTGTTTTAAAGGCGTAAGGAAGATTTTATCCAAATACGCCTAAAACAACATTTAAACAGTGTGGTTTACTAGGAATATATATTGGTTTTCGCTGCAGACCGTCTAATTGCGTGAATATGTCTGAAGCAATTAAAGCGTTTACATCTTTTACAAGCGAGCTACTTCGAATGTTCCTGTTACATTGTGCCTACAGCACATCCCTCCGCTTGTGAAATGACGGGTCCAAATGTACCGCTGGTAGAGAGGAAATGAAATGTAACTGGTGATTGTTTTGGAAAAAAAAAACATATATTGGTCTCATTTAAATGAACTGGAACCTTTTTTTTATAGTTTTTTATTGACTACAGGAAGATTGTCAACAAAATGAGGCTTTTTTTTTCTCTTGTGACGGGAGAGACAGAAGTGAAATCTCGCCAAACAGGACCCAGACAGTAAATAAACAAACAAGCTGAGGTTCTAAATCTCCCCTGTACCCAAAACTAAAGCAAACCTTAACTGAAAATTAAAAGTCAAAATAAACATACACACATCAGTCTCTTTATCCTCTCCTTTTTCCGTTTGTCCACTGGAATTCTCCGTCCTACATTTTGAAGATGACCATTACCCTACAGCAGCTTCCTGGTCAGCACACTGTTAAACTGTAACATCGCTCACTTGAGCCATAGGGAAGCATTGACATTACCTTGCTCATCAGTGTTCCTTCCAGTTATAACTGACAGCAAATTGACTTATAACTGACAACAACTGATATGTATTTCAGTTCTGACAAAATCTTGTCATAACTGGAAGGAATCGTTGTAAGAAGAAAATGAAACGGACGGTGAGTTAAGTATGTAATATTCATTTGCAGGTACATCATTTGTATGTTAAATAATTTGACTCAGTTCAGGTTCACGTAAAGAAAAATAAGTAAAAAAATCATCTTTTGGTTGCAGTGAACTATATTATAGAAGGTATGATTGCTGTCATTATTTTAGAAGATACTACCAGTCACCTCACTCTTAGACCTGGGACCCACTATAGATTGCTGATTGCAATTGATCAGCGTTTTTTCTTGCCTTTTGTAAAGTAATTTTTAGCAACAATTTCAACGTTTTTTGTAGTGCTTTTATTTTTAGTGCTAGTGATTGCAAAAGCGATTGCGATTAGAGATGTTCAATTTAAAATTTTTAGTGGGTGGTTCAGGTAGTGAAATCACGGCAAAATTGCTTTGGTAGGGCGATTGCAAAGCAGTTTTGCAGCGATCCAATACTTAACATTGAATTACAATCGCTAGGAAAATGCTGCAGACAGAGCTATTGCTATTTGGGCAAATCACAATTGCCCCAGTGGGCTAACCTCCATCCACTTTCATTGGCATAGCCTCTATACGCACCCACTTTGCGATTTTGTGCGCATTGCTTCTGACGACCGGTAATGTTTGGAGCGACGAGCGATTGCTTACATCATGCTTACATGATCTCGCAACATGGGTAAGAGATTAAACGGATGACGTTTTGCAACCCATGGTGGATCGGATCTTTAAGATCCCTAACCACTGCTGCGCAAAGTGCAGCGAACGTTAAAACTCTCGTTCGCACCTATCGTGTACTGTCACGTTCCCCCGAGCAGGAAGATGGATTGTGGAACATTAATAGTCAAGGGGACATCGCTGTGATCAATCTTCCTGCATCTTCAGGTGAATATGCAGCTTAAGAAATAGAGCCATATGGTCCTGAGGAGGTTAAATTCACTTAAAAGGAACCCAAGGTGTGAGACTTATGGAAGCTGCCATATTTATTTCCGTTTAAACCATACCAGTTGCCTGGCAGTGTAGCTAATCTTTCTGATCAGTAGGGTCTAAGGGCCCGTTTCCACTAGAGCGAATCTGCATGCGTTTCCTGCATGCAGATTCGCATAGACAATACAAGTGGATGGGACTGTTTCCACTTGTCAGGATTTCTGAACGTTTTTCTGTGCAGAAAAAATCTGCATGGCAGAGCCATCAGAATTCGCATACCGCTATGCGATTCACATACAATGTATTTAATAGGAAATTCGCATGTGGTTTTGGTATGCGAATTTTCATGCAAATTTGCATACGATTTCGCATAGAAACAATGGAAAAGCACACAGGCACTGCCATGGTTAAATTCGCATACATAGTCATCCATGTGAAATCGCACGCGAATTCGCATGAAAATTTGCATACAACCGCATGCGAAATTCACATCCGCGTGCCAATTTTTTCCCCACCGCACAAGTGGAAACGGGCCCTTAATCACACACCTGAAACAAGCTTGCAGCTAATCTTGTCAGATTTGAGCTGATCTGCATGCTTGTTCAGGGTCTACGGCTTAAAATATTAAAAGCAGAGGATCAGCAGGACAGCCAGGCAATGTGCATTATTTAAAAGAAAATAAACATCAGCCTCCATATCCCTCTCACCTTGAGTTCCCTTTAAGGTTCACTGTGAAGAAGAGTATAAAACTGCAGAGGCCTCATGTGATGCAGACAGCATAGCATTTGAGCCCTGTGCTTAGCAATCTGTCAGATGGAATATTTAGGTTTGCGCATGCTGTTGGGCTTTCGTAAGAGAAGGCAGTCCTTCCTGCCAGAGCTGAGCTGTGTAGGTGATGAAGCCTGCATAGAAATACAGCCCGGCACTCTCTGGGGACTTTGTGCATCTGTAACAAGTCAGTATATATCCATGCTGTTGCCACATTCCATATTGAGTTTTCTGTTCCATGTTTCCAGGAGCAGACATGTGCCGGGCATATGTCTTGTACTTACACGTGTTCTCTTGTGTTTATAGGGCCTGTGGGTGTTGGACTAAATGAACTGAAGAGGAAAGTGTTGATTAGTGACACCCAGCATTATGGAGTGACGGTACCACGTAAGTGCTTACCTATGTGAATGACTATTTATTGAAGTCTTTTGTTCAATTTAAGTCGTATAATTACACATGTGCCATACAACCTGGATGTGTGAGACACACTGCTTTCTACATGTAATTAGCTGCAATGTCTGACACATTCCCTGCTGCATAAATGATCTTATGAGGGCAATGGGAGGGGCTAGGGCTACAAAGTGGCAGCTGTGTGCTGTAATTTGATTGGGTAGCCAAGAGGTTTCTGGATGGTAACTAACTTCTACTCCCGCCATATAGATTTGTTTTCAGAACAAAACTACCTAATGTTGCTCATTATACTAGAACAGGAACAGAGACGCCAATAAAAGGATAAAATGCATTAAAAACTGTTTAAAATAGGAGGTAGTGTTGGACTTATCTCCCCAATCAGAAGAGTCAGCTTCTGTTGATTTTTTTGATTAACAACAATTTATTTGACAAAAAACTCCACAACGCGTTTCGCAGGTTAATTCCCGCTTCCTCAGGCAACAATGGGTGCATTTGATCCTGTTATTCGCGCCTCTGTTTCTGTTCCATTATATTGTCTAGTCCCTAGGTTTTCAACGTGTGGTACGCGTACCCCAGGGGGTACTTCTAATGGTTCCAGGGGGTACTCAGGCTTGATATACTTAACCAAGAAAACAAATTTAGGGTTTTAGAAAATTATAACTCTTATTTAAACAACGCAAAATGAGTATTTCAGCTAATTAAAAGCAATAGTAAATGCTTGGAAATTGTTTAGAACCAATTATCATGTACTACAATTAAATATATATTTGTCAAGGGGTACTTGTGATAATGTTTACTATGCTAGGGGGTACTTGGTGAATACAGAGTTTTAAAAGGGGTACATACCAATAAAATGTTGAGAAACACTGGTCTAGTCCACCCTTGGGGAGGGGAGTTACCCCATCTTTTTCTACAGAGAGCTACTTTTGAACCTGAGTGGGATCAGGTCTAATCTCCCCACCTGCCTTTACAGTGGTTGCCTATGCGGTAACCCTGGTTTGTGAGGATACTTTGTCACCGCTTTATATTTGCTCTACCCACCCATAACATACTACACTATTGGGCTCTCGATTTCTTTTTTTAATGTTGCTCTCATTGGCCTAGATACCCCAAACCACCTTGTGAAATGCATTTATCTGTAGTGGGTACCATCATGAGCATCCCCCTGTGCTACCTCACACTCCAGTCAAACAGAAAAGAGAAATTCTGGTTAACGTGGGATTATACTCCCAAAACTAACATTTCAGTAACTATTAGTTACAGTACTTACAAGAACATTTGAAAACATTCCAAGTATTCTACTCAAAGAGAATCTGTAAAAAAAAAAGAGCCCCTATGGGGAGTATTTACCTCAGGAGGGGGAAACATCTCGATCCTTATGAGGCATCCCCCATCCTCTGCAGTAGCCCCGGCCTAGCACTGGGACCCCCGGACAGCTACAGATGACAGTATTTACCTTTTGGAGCCAGTGCAGGGGCAGTACCATCTTCCTCCTCAGGCTCCAGCGGAGGAGCACTATAGCGGACCTGATAGGGCTTGGCTTCCGCTGGACCCGGAAGGAGAAGATGGTAGTGTGGCTGCACTAGATCCAAAAGGTAGATATTGCTACAGGCGCTATTGCACCTGCGCACTTGTCAGCAGACTTTCGGGGGAAGCTGGCGCTGGATCAGAGCTACTGCGAAGGACAGGGGAAGCCTCATTAGGATCCAGAGGCTTCCCCGTCCTGAGGTAAGTACCCCTATTCCCCCCCGCCCTAAACCCCATTCCCCGGGCGCCCCCCGCCGGTTCTTTTTTTTTTTATTACAGATTCTCTTTAAAGCGATAATGTAGGGGGGTCAGGGGAAAATGAGATGAACTTACCCGGGGGTTCTAATGGTCCCCCGCAGACATCCTGTGTTGGCGCAGCCACTCACCGATGCTCCGGCCCGGCCTCCAGTTCACTTCTGTAATCTCTGACTTTAAAGTCAGAAAACCACTGCGCCTGCACGCCCGTGTCCTCGCTCCTGCTGATGTCACCAGGAGTGTACTGCGCAGACACAGACCATACTGGGCCTGCGCTGTGCGCTCTTGATGACATCAGCGGGATCGAGGACACGGCAACGCAGGCGCAGTGGTTTTCCAGAAGTGAACTGGAGGCGGGGCTGGAGCATCGGTGAGTGGCTGCGCCAACACAGGATGTCTGCGGGGGACCGTTAGAAGCCCCGGGTAAGTTCAACTCATTTTCCCCTGACCCCCCTACAGTATCCCTTTAAGGCAGTCAAGCGAATGAATGACCTGTGTATGAGGAGCTCCCAGGACAGGGCATTTAGTTACATACAGCAAATTATAAGCTTCATGACTTTTTACCACTGCTGTATGACGTTTCCTGTATTCTATAGTCTGCATTCTTGTGGTCACGAGTCAGTTATAAGTGATCTTGTGGTCTGTGATGAACAACAAGACAAAGTGTGTGTTCCACATTTCCACTAATTACCGGGCAGTGTGCCTCATTTGATTGGCACTTCCTCCTTACCACTATGATGTGTGTGCCGGCAAGAATAGGGGCGTGCCCAGTATTGTTTTATCCATTCGTCATGTTTCTCTGAACATATTGCCTGACCGTAGCTTTGATGTTCAGATTTTAGTAAGCGGATATGAAAGTTGCTCTTCCAGTGACAGACAGCTGAAGCCTCTTCACCATTTGGAGAACAGCTGTTGTCTCCTTATTTCTAAACATATACAATAGATGTTAAAGCAATCACTCCACAGTGGAGCTCTGTACAGATCAACAAATTAAGAATAGAAATGCATACATCTGATGTATTTTACTAAGTGGAACTCCAAACTCCTCCTAAAATTAACCTGTGGATAAGATAGGTGATAACTTCTCAGGAAAGCTCTCTGGAGACCTCACTGCTTCTCATTTCTTCTACGACTGGTCCATTGTCACCCAACACAGCAGCCACCACATTGAAGGAGGGTTAACACTGGTCTGGGCAGAAAACGCACATGACTTTCGGATACTATGTGCGTTCCCCTGTGTTAAAGGGATCTGAGCAGCTCCTGCTTTCAAATAGCTGAAATGGGTGCCATACACACACACACACACACACACACACACACACACACACACACACACACACACACACACACACACACACACACACACACACACACACACACACACACACACACACACACACACACACACACACACACACACACACACACACACACACACACACACACACACACACACACACACACACACACACACACACACACACACACACACACCTTTCACTGCCATCAATTAGGGTTAGTGTGAAGTTCATCAAGTGTGACTTATATTATCTGTTTGAAGCACAGTCTTCCCCCTCCTCCCTAATGCTGGATGGGTTTGTTTGATCTCAGCTTTTGGGCATTTAAATCTAATTTGAAGGATTTTTATCTGCCTTGTAATTAACCCTTTAATGTAAAAAGATGAGGTAAAATAAGTGTTTTTTTTAAATAATGAGCCACATTTTTAGCATGCATTTTTCATTTCTGATTGAGCTGCCCTGCGAGTTAAAAATTATGCTCCGTTCCCTTTAAGTTCAAATGCGAATTTGCATGTGACAAGTGTGAATCCTGCCTCAAGATCAAGCGCTTCAGAGCTGCAGCCACTTGGGGTGCGATCCACGAAAGGCCAGGATCATTAGGGAGCCTTGCCCAAAGACTCCCTACTGTTTTATATACTGGCTTGAGGCGGGATTCAAACCATGGTCGAAGGCTCCAGCCTTACATCAAAGGGCAATAGCCTTACCAGTACGCTATTCAGCTGTAGCCACACTTATGCGAGGGGGGGGGTTGCCGAGGCAAACTATTGGTGAGGTCACCTTGGCGTGTAGTTATGGCCTCGTTGGATAAATAGCGGTAATCATTATTTAGACATAAATGCTGCCTGGTTGTCAGTTTGTTTGGCTTTTCCCTTCAGCAGATTGAAGTGTCTGCTTGTCTGTTACATAGGAAAGCCCACTCTAGCTCCCACTCTATGGCTTTGAACTGTAGATTAGGCATCTGTGTTCCCCATCGCCCTGCTTGGGCTTCCAGGCGGGAGATGGGCCACAGCTTAAGGTGTAGCGGTCAAGCAGACAGCTCCGGCTGTCCAGTTTCCGCTTACTTTGGAACACTCATTACACACCTTTATGTTTGGTGAACTCGACAGCATTGTCTTTACGGTCCCCACCGGGCCTTCCATGGAATCAGTATTGTCTGCAGCGTTTCAATCCGTGCAAACAAATAAAGCGATCATTTAACACGCCGTAAAAAGATATTTGCTTAACAATGACATTAATAGGCCGGAGGCTCCATAAACCTGCAGATACCTTACATGCAGGCACAGCTGCTAAATGAAAAGGCCCAAACACTTGTTTCCGGATGGAGATATTGGTTTAATATCCTCCTGGAATATTGTCGTTCTCTCAACAACCCGTTTTACAGCTAAACAAGATACTTGCCCCAGCTTCAAAGCTTTCTAATTCCCAGAGCTCTGCGTAGTGAAATATAACTAAATAAAAGTCTGACAATGGCTTGTTTTACTGTTTATTTAAAACAAACCTGGAGTGAAAATAAACATGATTTAATGAATTGTATGCGTAGTACCGCTTAGAAAAAGAACATAAGTAGCAAAAAAGAATCTCATATTGTTTCCAGTACAGCACCAGTTAAAAAAAAAAACTTCAGTTATCTATGCAAGAGCTTCTCGGAGCTCTCTGACCTAACTGATCAAATACAGTCCTTTTTTCTAAAGTACTTAAAGAGGAACTCCAGTGAAAATAATTTAATAAAAAAAGTGCTTCATTTTTACAATAATTATGTATAAATGATTTAGTCAGTGTTTGCCCATTGTAAAATCTTTTAAATCCCTGATTTACATTCTGACATTTATCACATGGTGACATTTTTACTCCTGGCAGGTGATGTAGCTGCTGTTTGCTGTTTTGGCAGTTGGAAACAGCTGTAAACAGCCATTTCCCACAATGCAACAAGATTCACAGACAGGAAACTGCCAGGAGTACCATGGTCCTCACAGTCTCCTGTGGGAGGTGTTTCACCACAATATCAGCCATACAGAGCCCCCTGATGGTCTGTTTGTGAAAAGGAATATATTTCTCTTGTAAAAGGGGGTATCAGCTACTGATTGGGATAAAGTTCAATTCTTGGTCGGAGTTTCTCTTTAAAGAGAAACCATAACCAAGAATTGAACTTTATCCCAATCAGTAGCTCTTACCCCCTTTCCCATTAGACATCTTTTCCTTTTCACAAACTGATTATCAGGGGGCTCTGTATGGCTGACATTGTGGTTAAACCCCTCCCACAGTGTGATGTCAGGACCATAGTTCTAACAACACACTGTGGGAGCCTTGTTGTATTGTGGGAAATAACAGCTGTTTCCAGCTGTTTCCAACTGCCAAAAAAGCAAGCAACATCTCCTTCCACTAATATCACCTGCCAGCTGTAAAGATGTCACCATGTGGTAAATGTCAGAATGTAAATCAGGGAGAGGAAAGATTTTACAATGGGCAAACACTGACTAAATCAATTATACATAATTATGGTAAAGATGTCATTTATACATAATTATGGTAAAGATGTCATTTATACATAATTATGGTAAAGATGAAGCACTTTTTTTATTACATTATTTTCACTGGAGTTCCTCTTAAGTTTTTATTGTTTCATTGTCTCTGCTCAATGACACTTTCATTGAAGTATGCTAGAGTTCAAATTATTGAATTATTGGCCCTTTTTATTCCTTTCCTGTTCTCAGAAGCCATTTACTGTCAGGAAAGTATTGTATGGCTGTAATCTCTAATCTGTGAGGGTTATGCTATAGTCTGACCCAGTCCCGACCAGGACAGAAACTGTCACTTGCATACCTGTTGTTTAACTCTTTCAGCCACAGAAAGAAAAAAGTAACATAGCCTAGTTATTTTTGTGCTAGGCACTGTACATACACATGTCTATCTCATCATGTCACATGTCACTTCGGTTGTCCTTTAAAGGGAGTCTGAAATGAAATAAAATAAAAATAAAAAAATAGATAATCACCTAAGAAGAGGGAAGGCTCCCATTTCTCTCGCAGGCCCCTCGTTCCAGCGCTGGCTCCCCCATTAAATTCCCCTATGGCGGGAGGCTTTGGAAGTCTTTGGGAGCCTGGGTGCATTAGGGGCCCTTTGCTGCTGTTAAATTCCACCACCAACCCCCAGGGCCCCCGAGCACTGCCGAGCTTCCCCCAGGTCTCCCCCTAACTTTATAGAGGTCCCTTGAGCCCCTGCAAAGTTTTCTGCAAGTAGCTACTCCTCTATCAGTGCACTCCTGCACTACTGTCTTCCTCGCAGGGGCACCTGGGTAATGGCATGAACATTGCCAGTGAGTCGGAGCGCATTGCTTCACATTACTGAGAATCACCCGTCTCCAGCCTGGCCACCGACTCATTTCTCTTGATTAGCATCTGCTGCAGCCAGAATGTGAGCTCCACGCATCTCCTGAGAGAAGGAGAAAGAGCGCTTTATGTCGTACATCTTATTTACAGCAAGAGGCCTTTCAGATTAGTGCAGCGTGAGATAAATTACACTCATTTATATTGGTATGTTACACTGGCATGAAATGCGCTCTATGTTGCTGCGTACTGCCCTCCTCTCTCAGTGACATTCCTGTGTGCGACTCTGTAGTGAGCACATCATTCATTCTCTGCAAACTAAACACGGCTGAGGCCAGCCTGAGTGACAGCAGCCTGAAACATGCTGCTTGTGCTAATCATTTTCAGAACAAGGTTCTGATTCTTGCTGAAACAAGCTGCTGTCTCCCAGTTTCCAGCATCCAATATATCAGAGGCTCTTTTTTCTAAATATTTTTAGTGCTGAACATTACAGGTTAGAGGTAAACAACTTTACATTCCCTTTGAAGTGCTAAGTGTACTTATACTTCAAGAGAAACGGTAATGACCTATGGTAGGATGTAATAAATTATTCAGGATACCAATATTTACTTACATGTTTCTGGTTTCAGCAGTAGAAACACTCCTGGATGTGTATATTGTAGTGGTACGGTGGCGTAGTGGTCAGAACTCTCATCTTTTCGAATCCCAGCCAGGGCACTATCTGCATGGAGTTTGTATGTTCTCTCCGTGTCTGCATGGGGTTTTCTCCCACATCCCAAAAATATGCAAATAACGTTTATTGGCTTCCCCCTAAATGGGCCCTAGACCATAAATGTCAAACTCCGGCCCGCGGGCCAAATCTGGCTGTCAGGTGGTTTCTCCACTTTGCATTATGTTTGGCCCAATTTAAACCACCAGGGACGCTATATTGGAGGTGAAGCCCTAGAACACCATGGAAGCCATATGGGGGAGATGGAGGAAATAACTAAACACTAGGGAACTGTATAGGGGAGAGAGGGGCCTCTAGACACCAGGGAACTGTATAGAGGAGGGATGACCACTACACACCAGGGAACTGTATAGGGGAGGGAGGGGAGCCATTAGACAGGGGAGGGATTACAATGTGAGCCCCTCTGAGGCAGAATTAAGTGACCAGACAATATACTCTGTACAGCGCTGCGGAAGATGTTGGCGCTGTACTGTAGATCAGGTGTTGTTCCTGCTCGCTTCATAAGGGGAAAAAAATCCACAGTGATTCACCTTGCTAGCAGTAATGATGCTGGCATGTTTGATACATTTTAAGAATGTAAATCAGGGTGAAGTAAGATTTTACAATGGCTAAACATTTATTAAAGAATTGATAAATGAATAGTGTAAAATGAACAATTGTATTCACTAAAGGAAACCTCAAGTAATTGAAAAAAAGCTAGTTCAACTTACCTGGGGCTTCTACCAGTGCCTGCACCGGTACTAAACGAGCCTATGGTGCCCTTGAACGTGCTCACGGGATCGTCCTACGCATGCGCAGTACAAGATTTTCTCATACTGCGCATGACGGGAGCATTATTTTCGCTTCAGGTTTGCTATGAAGCTTTTATTTCAGTATATAGCTGAGAACTCATACACACGGACCTGTTACAGAGTCTATTTATAGAGGATCTGTAATGGAAAAAAAACCCTCTGAAGGATACTTACCTCAGGAGGAGGTAGTCTCTGGATCCTAACGAGGCTTCCCCTGTCCTCCTCCTTGCCTCCATTAGCCTGCCTGGGTCCCCCAAGGTGCGGTGAGGTAAATATTTACCTACCACAATCCTGCGCAGGCGCACTAGCGGCTTTCTGTTCGGGTTAAGGCGGAAATAGCCAAACCCAATCGGATCCACTCTACTGTGCAGGCGCGAGTCCTTTGGTCCTCTGCAGTAGAGCAGATAGGATCAGGTTTGGCTATTTCTTCCTTTACTCGAAGGAAAAGCCGCTACTGCACCTGCGATGGATCCCGGAGAGGTAAATAAATCTTAGCTTGTCAGGGGAGGATTCGGGGGAGCCAGTGCTGGATTCCTGCAGACTTCAGAGGTCAGGGGTGCCTCATTGGGACCCTGAGGCTTCCCCCTCCCAAGGTAAGTATCCCCCAGAGGGTTTTTTTTAAGTTAGAGAGTCTCTTTAAAATAATGAAGCTATAGGAAGAGTGTGCCAGCCTGGGCACTGGGATTTGTGAAATACTTTTTTAAACTTTTTTTTTTTTTACTGTAGAATTTATTCAAGTAAAACAATTTAAATAACTTTGCCAGGTGTTAAGCTACATAACAGTTATATTAGAGAAAGGAAAATAACAAAAAAATCATAATATTACAATGGTAAAACAATTTAATCAGTTCACTGTGTAGCTATGAAGATTTTCAATACAAACTCATGACTTAGACTCCTGGAAATCTTGAATTCAACCTTCCCATAATTATTATTATTATTGATTTATGCAGCGCCAGCATATTCCGCAACGCTTTACAAATGATATCTTCACACATTGATTTTGTGTTTCCTTGTGATATTTCTCATAGGAATTTCAGTAATGTATCGTTTTCCAGTAACGTATCCGCAGCAATCTTGCTGCAGCCATTATGTGACAAGTCAGAGCTATGTAAATAATTATTAATATTTAACCAATAAGAATAGTTAAACATACACTAACAAGCAGTGCCAATCTAATACAGAAACCTTAAATTCACCAATGTCTCTTGACACCATACAATTGTCCTATGAGTTCGCTGTCGGGGTATCCAGTTGAGTAAAATCAATAGCAAAAGTCCACTGCACTCTCATTCCAGTTAACCACTTGAGGACCTAGGGCTTTACACCCCTTAAGGACCGGCCACTTTTTTTCCATTCAGACCACTGCAGCTTTCACGGTTTATTGCTCGCTCATACAACCTACCACCTAAATGAATTTTGGCTCCTTTTCTTGTCACTAATAAAGCTTTCTTTTGGTGCTATTTGATTGCTCCTGCGATTTTTACTTTTTATTATATTCAGCAAAAAAGACATGAATTTTGGCAAAAAAAATGATTTTTTTAACTTTCTGTGCTGACATTTTTCAAATAAAGTAAAATTTCTGTATACATGCAGCGCGAAAAATGTGGACAAACATGTTTTTGATTAAAAAAAAAAACCCCATTCAGTGTATATTTATTGGTTTGGGTAAAAGTTATAGCGTTTACAAACTATGGTGCCAAAAGTGAATTTTCCCATTTTCAAGCATCTATGACTTTTCTGACCCCCTGTCATGTTTCATGAGGGGCTAGAATTCCAGGATAGTATAAATACCCCCCAAATGACCCCATTTTGGAAAGAAGACATCCCAAAGTATTCACTGAGAGGCATAGTGAGTTCATAGAAGATATTATTTTTTGTCACAAGTAAGCGGAAAATGAAACTTTGTGACAAAAAAAAAAAAAGTTTCCATTTCTTCTAACTTGTGACAAAAAAAAAATGAAATCTGCCACGGACTCACCATGCCCCTCTCTGAATACCTTGAAGTGTCTACTTTCCAAAATGGGGTCATTTGTGGGGTGTGTTTACTGTCCTGACATTTTGGGTGGTGCTAAATTGTAAGCACCCCTGTAAAGCTTAAAGGTGCTCATTAGACTTTGGACCCCTTAGCGCAGTTAGGCTGCAAAAAAGTGCCACACATGTGGTATTGCCGTACTCAGGAGAAGTAGTATAATGTGTTTTGGGGTGTATTTTTACACATACCCATGCTGGGTGGGAGAAATATCGCTGTAAATGACAATTTGTTTTTTTTTACACACAATTGTCCATTTACAGAGAGATTTCTCCCACTCAGCATGGGTATGTGTAAAAATACACCCCAAAACACATTACACTACTTCTCCTGAGTACGGCGATACCACATGTGTGGCACTTTTTTGCACCCTAACTGCGCTAAGGAGCCCAAAGTCCAATGAGTACCTTTAAGATTTCACAGGTCATTTTGCGACATTTGGTTTCAAGACTACTCCTCATGGTTTAGGGCCCCCAAAATGCCAGGGCAGTATATGAACCCCACAAATGACCCCATTTTAGAAAGAAGGCACCCCAAGGTAATCCGTTAGGAGTATGGTGAGTTCATAAAAGATTTTATTTTTTGTCACAAGTTAGCGGAAAATGACACTTTGTGAAAAAACACAATTAAAATCAATTTCCGCTAACTTGTGACAAAAAATAAAATCTTCTATGAACTCACCGTACTACTACCGGAATACCTTGGGGTGTCTTCTTTCTAAAATGGAGTCATTTGTGGGGTTCCTATACTGTCCTGGCATTTTAGGGGCCCTAAACCGTGAGGAGTAGTCTTGAAACAAAATTTCTCAAAATGACCTGTGAAATCCTAAAGGTACTCATTGGACTTTGGGCCCTTTAGCGCAGTTAGGGTGCAAAAAAGTGCCACACATGTGGTATCGCCGTACTCGGGAGAAGTAGTATAATGTGTTTTGGGGTGTATTTTTACACATACCCATGCTGGGTGGGAGAAATAACTCTGTAAATGGACAATTGTGTGTAAAAAAATCAAAAGATTGTCATTTACAGAGGTATTTCTCCCACCCAGCATGGGTATGTGTAAAAATACACCCCAAAACACATTATACTACTTCTCCTGAGTACGGCGATACCACATGTGTGGCACTTTTTTGCACCCTAACTGCGCTAAGGGGCCCAGAGTCCTGAAATTGGAGGAAAGATCCAAAAGCTGTTGTAAACTGCCAATTGAATCAGATAAAAAGACACTTTCTTATACCAGCGTCTTGTTTTCCGGGTAATTAAATAGGGCGCTAACCTCTGGTCATTGAAGTCCACCCCTCCCATGTTGACATTATATTCGTGGACGACAAGGGGCTTTTCAATGACCTTAGTTGCCCGTTGAATTTGGACTGTCATGTCTGTGTGAATGGTGGACAGAAAGTAAACGTCCCTCTTGTCCCTCCATTTCACCGCAAGCAGGTCTTCAGTACGCAAGGCGGCCCTCTGCCCCCGTTCAAGTCTGGTGGTAACGAGCCGTTGGGGGAAGCCCTGGCGACTAGGCCGCGCAGTGCCACAGCATCGGATTCCTTCTAACTTTAAGTGCTGAAAGAGGGCCACACTTGTGTAATAATTGTCCACAAAAAGATGGTACCCCTTCTGGAACAAGGGTGACACCAAGTCCCACACAACCTTTCCACTGCTCCCCAGGTAGTCGGGGCATCCGACCGGCTCCAATTTTGAGTCTTTTCCCTCATAGACCCTAAAACGACATGTATAGCCTGTGGCCCTTTCACAGAGCTTATACAGTTTCACCCCATACCTCTCTTACTTGGGATGTACTGTTTGATGCCAAGGCGCCCGGTAAAGCGTAAGAGGGACTCGTCTACGCAGATGTTCTGTTCAGGGATATAAGCATCTGCAAATGTTGATGACAGGTGGTCTATGAGGGGCTGAATTTTGTGGAGCCGGTCATAAGCAGGGTCTCCCCTTTCATGACAGGTTTTGTCGTCATTGAAGTGCAGGAAGCGCAGGATGGACTCAAATCGTGTCCTGGACATGGCAGCAGGGTACAAGGGAACATGATGTACTGGGCTCGTAGACCAATACGACCGCAATACATTCTGTTTCATTAGTCCCAAGTGAAGGATAAGGGCCAAAAAGATTTTAATGTAGGAAACTTGGACTGGTTTCCACCCGAAAGGCTGGGCATACATGCTCTCCGGGTGCTCTGTGATGAATTGTGTGGCTTTACGGTTGGTCTCAACCACAATTAAGTCCAAGAGAACCTGGGTGATGAACAGCTGCAAAAAGTCTAGGGCCGTTCCTAGATGAGCTGTCGCCACCTGGACTCCAGACTGGGCGGTGAAAGTGGGCACTACGGGTGCGGCGGAATCAGGGGATTGCCAATCTGGTTGTGCCAGCACCTCTGGGAGTCTATGGGTACTACGGGCCCGTCTTCTTCTTGGTAGCTGCGACGGGGGTACTACTGCACTTGCCACCGTACCAGTTTCAACTTCCATGCTGACGCTCACCACTTCGCCAGGGTCTACAGAAGTACTGGTACCAAGTCTAGGAGATGCTGCGCTGCTGGTGCCTGCCTCACCAAGAAAACTATCAACAGCGCTAGCACCACCCTGCTGCCCTTGAGGCGGATCCTGCGCCACCTGCGGTCTAACGACTTGGGGTCTCTAGCCGGGACCAAAGCCTCGTCATCACTTTCGGTCAGGGAACCACTGCAATCGAATACAAGCGCAGCACAAGCGATACAATCACAGCACAGTCAAATACAATGCACTTGGACGGTGATTAGGGGGGGGGGGTCTGAGGGCGATTTGAGGGGGTGGGGGGTTGATCAGGAGCCCTCACGGGGCATACTGAGTCCTGATCTGATGAGAGGCAGACACAGGGGGTTACTGATCGCAGATCAGTTAGTGATTGCTGGGGAGGACAGATGTAAACAAAGAGCAGGGGATGTAATCAGGAGGGGGGTATGAGGGCAATCGAGGGCCTGGGCAGGTGATCGGTTACCCCCGTGGGGCAGTTAGGGTCTGCTCTGATGGGTGGGGGTGCTGAGGGGTGATGGACAGGTGATAGACAGGTGATCAGAGGGGGATCAGGGGGTAAGGTAGCTGTATACAGATGTATACAGTATACAGGGGGGTAGTCTGGGATGGGGTCTGGGGGTGATCTAAAAGTAGGGGGGGGGGAGATCAGGGTGACTAGGAGGCAGTTAGGGACCTAAACTAAGGGACAGCGTTGCTAGTTAGTGGCAGGTGGGGGGGGGGGGGGGTTATAGGGGTGCAAGGGTGCTGGGCAGGGGTCTGCTGGGGTGATCAGGTGGGGTATGAGGCATGGGGTGGGTGATCAGGGAGGCTGACGGCAAAAAAACCTTTGTGCAGTGTATACTCACGAGTGGTTCCTCCTCGCTGGTGGTCTCTGCAACAATGAGACCACGAGGCGAGGAGGAAGCACGTATAAGGCACTTTGTTTACCTAACAAAGTGCCTTATACTTTCTGATTGGCTACTGCAACAGATTCCTCCGCTCGCCGGCGCTGCTAAGTGGCCAGCGAGCAGAGGCAAAATGCCGGGCTTCCGACTCCCGGTGGAGGATCACGTCACTGATGACGCGAACGCTCCGCCCATGCCCATACAAGGACCGCCGCATTTTGTCAATACGGCGGTCCTTGCGGGGTCCACTTCCCGGCCGCCATTTGTCAATACGGCGGTCGGGAAGTGGTTAATATGACCTAGAATTAGAAACAACACTGTACATTGAGTGATACTGCATTCAGGAGGTTCAAGCACTTCAAACACTTCACAAGCCCGTGCAACGTGAATAAACAGTGCCTCCACTCGTGACATCACCACCCGTAATTGGAGAGGCTCACCAGATCCAAAGCACCTCACTTTTTCATGTGGATCTCTCACTTTAGTATTCTGCTTCACTAGGATACATCAGTGAAGCATACCAATATGTTGATACAAGACTTGTTTAATCTCTTCATAAAAGCTTCAATCAAAACACAATAAAATTCTCATTGCGCAACATGCTGTAAAAGTTGGCTCACAAACGCGCTTCTCGCGCCAACTAATTACTCACAAGCTCCACAGTAGCAGATAAAGCATATCAGAGTGGTGCTCCTAGGGCCTTTGTTAATGTCTAGGTGGCTTCCAGTAAGGTGGCATCCAATAAGAATAGTGCTGATTTTTGGTGCTAGTGTTTTTTCGGGATTTCACCTTTAAGGACCGCTATCAAGGAAATTATGTAAAATTTTAAATAGGTTTATAAACATAGACATAAGGAGTACTTTTTTCCCCAGTGTCAAAAGCACCATAAATTCTTTTTTTTTTTTTTTCCTATGCGCCTGTCACTTAGGGCTGGTGCACACCAGAAGAGCTTTTCTGAGCACTCTGTGATTTTAAAAGCTCTTGCTAATGTTATATATGTGTGCACACTGGAGCGATGTGATTTTGTAAGAATCCTCAATAGCATTGCATTAGCAAAAGCTTTTAAAATCTCTAGCATTTAAAAAGCTCTTGTAGTGTGCACCAGCCCTTACAGTAGGTATTATTAATGACCACTATCGCGGAAAATTGAAAAATGTAAAAAGCATGTGTATCAGAAGTAAAATTTTCCCACAATAAAATGCTGTATAAATTACTTTTTTCCCACGTTGCTGTCACTTACTATAAGCATTTAAAATCTGACATATCTGCCAGGTTTTGGGTTAGTCCATCGCCTCATGGGGGATCCCCAGTACCTCCTTTATTCTTTACAAAAGCATTCCCTGGAAATTATCTATAAAAAGTTGTCAGGCAATCACCCTACTCGTTTGCACACTATTTTGGCAGTTGGACTGAGCAACTGCCATTCAGTAAGCACTTTTGATAATAAAGAAAATTTTGAAAACTCACCATGAGGAGATGGACTAGTTCAAAACCTGTGTCAGACATTTACAAGCTTTTATAAGTGACACAACATAGTGAAAAAAAAATTACAGTGTATTTTACTCTGAAACAAATGTACATTTTAGACATAGGCATACACATGCAATTTACATTTTAACATTTTTCCCGATAGTGGTCCTTTATTCTGATGGCTCCAGATATCTTACTGACAGGTTTTGGAATAGTCCATCTCCTCCTGGGGGATTCTCAGGATTCCCTTTATTTTCTAATGCACTTCCTGTAAGGCAGTGGCACGTTCCAACTACCAGAAGAGTGTACAGCAAATAGGCAGGTTGGCCAGCATCTTCGTCTTTTCTTGGAGTGCTTTTTGAAAAGAATAAAGGAAACTTTGATTATTCCCCATTAAGAGATGTACTAGTCCAAAACCTGTCGGTAAGAGGCTTATAGGTGTCAGAATAATCAGAGCAGCTGCATGTGACAGTAACATAGGAAAAAAGTAATAGCCCAAGTTACTCTGGGACAAATGTACATCTTACATGTACATGTGTATTGTTTTTTTTGTATAATTTTTTTTTTATTGAAGTTTTCAAAAACTTTAACAACTTTGTTAACACATATAACAAGCAGGTTCTTATAGATGCTGAAGTTACATCTTAAAGGATACCCGAACTGACATGTGACATGATGAGATAGACATGTGTATGTACAGTGCCTAGCACACAAATAACTATGCTGTGTTCCTTTTTTTCTTTCTCTACCTGAAAGAGTTAAATATCAGATATGCAAGTGGCTGACTCAGTCCTGACTCAGACAGGAAGTGACTACAGTGTGACCCTCACTGATAAGAAATTACCCTTTCTTGCTCTCAGAAGCCATTTTCTGCTAGGAAAGTGTTTTATAGTTTGAATTTCTTATCAGTAAGGGTCACACTGTAGTCACTTCCTGTCTGGAGTCAGAAATGAGTCAGAAACTTGCATACCTGATATTTAACTCTTTCAGGCAGAGAAAGAAAAACAGAAACACAGCCTAGTTATTTGTGTGCTAGGCACTGTACATACACATGTCTATCTCATCATGTCACATGTCAGTTCTGGTATCCTTTAATTGAAACCACAAAGCCTCATCTACATGGCTCGATTAGCCGCCGGATCGCCTCTTCCGCGTTCCTGCTCGCCGCGCGTGCACCGGAATCAATACCCGCTCGATTCCTGCTCGTCCCCGTGCCGCTTATCTTCTGCTCAATTCCCTGCCATTGTCCCCTTGCAGGGAGCGAGCAGGGAATCGGCGGTGGGGAGATCCGTCCTGTCGGATCTTATCAATCGAGCATCAGCGGCTCTATTGATAAGGAACATCGCGGCCGCATCTACGCATGTAGACGCGGCTTTAGACAGCATTGAAAGAACATAGATATAAACTGCAGATAAAAGGCAGGTAAACACATATGATGGAATAACCGTGTTAACTTAAATAGGAACTCCAGTGAAAATAATGTAATAAAAAAGTGCTTCATTTTTATAATAATTATGTATAAATGATTTAGCGGTGTTTACCCATTGTAAAATCTTTCCTCTCCCTGATTTACATTCTGACATTTATCATATGGTGACATTTTTCCTGTTGGCAGGTGATGTCACTGGAAGGAGATGCTGCTTGCTTTTTTGGCAGTTGGAAACAGCTGTAAACAGCTCTTATTTCCCACAATGCAACAAGGCCCCCACAGTATGGTGTCAGAACCATGGTCTTGACATTGCACTGTGGAAGAGGTTTCACCCCAATGTCAGCCATACAGAGCCCCCCGTATGATCCGTTTGTGGAAAGGAATAGATTTCTCATGGGAAAAGGAGTATCAACCACTGATTGGGATGAAGTTCAATTCTTCGTTATGGTTTCTCTTTAAGTTCTAAATATAAAACTTCTTATAGAAAGAGGGCAACTAAGCGAGATAGGCTAGGTCAGATCTGATTTATTTTTTATGACCACTTTAGGCTGAGAAAAGGCCCATTCACACTGGGATCGCAAAATGCCAGCAAAATCGCTAGTGTTTTGTGATGGATTTTTGGTATATTTTTCATTGAACAATTTCACGATTTTTTAACATTTCAATCACAATCGCTGTAAAATCGCAAAAAAACAAAACAAAATATTGCTGAATGAAGCGTGTTGTCGTTTACCACAAAACGCAAATTGCCGGCGATCGCTGCAGTGAGATTGCTGCTATATATTTTTACGTACACAAGTGGTTCTCAAAGAGCTACCGATCGCTGGGGAATTGGGAATCGGCAGTAAACTACGCATTTGGTCAAAATTTGTGGCAATTTGTATGAGGAGGGATTGGAAAAGTTACGTGACCTGATATTACATTCTATTTGAAGGTTGCCTCGTACAAGTGATATCCAGTGTGATCATGCGATTGGTACATGTGTGATTTAAAGTGGACCTGAACTCTTGCACAGGACAGAAGGGAAACAGAGAAATGCACCCTGTATGTATTTATTGAGTTTAACTTGTCTAATTTGTATCAGCTGTAACAAAGAAATGTTACATCTTTACAGGTTATTATGCTGTTACTTATCGTTTAGAGCAGAGAGAAAGTTCTGAGTTCAGGTCTGCTTTAAAGTTTACAATTTTATTCAACAATGACCCTTTAAAATTAATCGAACTTAAATCTAGAGGAAAAAAGATTGCATCTGATAAATCTCTTTTATATAGTATCCCGGTAGTTAATACAACGCAAAGTTTTTATTTTTCAGAATAAGGCTTGTTGGAAATCAATCTTGTTTTTATATGTATAGTCTGGATAACGGGGTATTATTATTCATTTTTAATTCATAATTAAAGAAGAGAGAGAGAACTCCCTTTACTCAAAACCTCTGTGCATTCCGAAAAATGAAAGAATCTCTAACAGCTTCACTGTAAATTAGCATGAACACGGGTTACCGTCTATTGGCTGTGAACTGTAGACAAAACTGTCTGATTTACACAGAACAAATTCAGACAGACACATCTATGATTCTCTCTGAGGTCAAACTGCCGATATTATTACCATCCCGTCATCCTGCAAATAATGTCTTCTATGTTTTCCTGACCGCGTTCCGTGATTAATAAGCCATTTTCAGAATAAGGTCATTAGGTAATTACTTTGCCACATTTGACCCCATCATTACCGTGGTGGCCTCCACTCTGCCCTTGTTGCGTTACCATCACACATGTTCGGTAGTAGTTTAATTTAAAGGTGGAAGTTGACACAGTAAAACGAAACTGGTGTGCATCTCGGAAAGCACATGTGCGCCCGCGCTCTGTTCCGTTAGCGAGCTGTCTGACAGACGAAAACATCTTTAACAGTCCGCCGCGCTCTCGCTCCCATGATGTCCCATGTGTTAGAATGTTCTGTTCGAGACGTACTTATAAAGATGATTTCCTCTCAGGGACTTTTACCTTTTCTGTCCTCCGCAGGAGGCTGAGAGTTTAACGCAGGTTAACATATGTTATCCCATAGGGAAGCATGGTCTCTGTTGTCAATTAGACCCCATCAGCAGACGGCCGGTGAGCACGCTGGAAATCTGTACGGGTGAGAGATGGAAAAAAAATACCTTTTATGACAAAACCAGATTTAGACCATCTAATAAACGCAGGCTTGATTTTCCAAAATGTATACTTTGAAATGGGGTTATGGTGCAGCAGCTGTTCCAGGAACTGTTAAAGAAGCGGGCAGCGCTGCGCGTAACATCTTATCGATTTTTTTAGGCAACTGATTTTAACACGTTGCAGTGTAGGGTAGATGATGGAGGTGTCCAGAAACAGAAGCGCAGAGTCGCCTATCATGGCTTGCCTTTGGATGAGCTGGCCAGTAACCTAGTGGTCAGAAGTTTATAGAGGAACTGCAGTGAAAATAACATAATGAATACAATTTCTTACTTTTTACAATATTTGTTTATGGATTGTGTATTCAGGGTTTGCCCATTGTACAATCTTTCCTCTCCCTGATTTACATTCTGAAATTTATCACTGGTGGTGACATCTTTACCTCTGCCAGGTGATCTGTACGGAATGTCCATGACTAAGGCCTCGTTTACGCTTAATCAGTTGCTCTCAGTTATAACTGAAAGGACAACTGATTTTCAAACTAATGCCCATGGTTTCCTATGTCTCAGTTCACAGTTTAAAGGGGAACTCCAGTGAACATTTTAGTGTTGGCAGGTGATGTAGCTGCTGCATGGTTTTTGACAGTTGGAAACAGCTGTAACAGCTATTTTCCACAATGCAACAAGCTTCACAGACAGAAAACTGCCCAAAAAAGTACGTACTTTTCTTGTGGGAGGGGTTTCTTGTGGGAGGGGTTTCACCACAATATCAGTCATACAGCGCCCCCTGATGGTCTGTTTGTGAAAAGGAATAGATTTCTCATGTAAAATGGGGGATCAGCTACTGATTGGGATAAAGTTCAATTTTTGGTCGGAGTTTCTCTTTAACGCGTTTTAACTGAAATCTTTTTCACAATGCACTGCTATGTAGAAGAAAAAAACGCATACCAACTGATTAAGTGTAAATGGGGCCTTAAGCTGGCCACTAACGGTCCAATTTCTAGCGAAAAATCGTTCGAGCGATCAGAAATTCTGATCGGACGAAAAATCGTTCAGTACACCATCTACTAACCAATCATTGCTTCCGATCTATCACGTCCACCAAGAAAATCCAAATTTTCGTTTGACGAAAATTCATTCGGGCGACATTTTTTTCACTCGTTCATAATCGATTGTGTCCACCAATGGAGATTATTTAAAACCAATCCGATCAGAATTTCTGATCGCTCGAACAATTTTTCGCTAGAAATTGGACCGTTAGTGGCCAGCTTTAGAGTCCTATGCACAGAGGGACATACTGTTGCAGTGGAGAAAAGCCGTTATTTCCCACAATGCAACAAGTTTCACAGACAGCACACTGTCAGGGCCATGGTCATTACATCACGCTGTGGGAGGGGTTTCACCACAATATCACTCAGCCATACAGACCCCCTTGATGATTTGAGAAAAGGTGAAGGTTTCTTGAGGGAAGTGGGGTATCGGCTACTGATTTGAATTAAGTTTTGTCCTTGGTTAACGTTCCTCTTTAACCTCAAAGCTATGGAGCTTTGCTGCATGACTATAAGTGCTCCAGTCTCGCCCCATGTCCCTAAAACACTGGTAGGTTAAAAACAATGGAACCACCCCACCCCTCCCCTGGATGTACTATTATTCAAGGCAGTGGATGGTTTCTAAAGACCGGTGCAAAGAAATCAGGAGTAAAAATGAAGCTGCTGCCCAGAGCAACTAATCGAGTTTCTGTTAAAGTTTCCCAGTGTTCAAACGATGTACTCGCACCATTATAACTTCCCAGATTACAATGTTGTTGTTTTTTTTTTGTTTTTAAACTGTTAGTGTTTATTGTTTAATAAAAGCAATTTTACTTTCCTCCTAGAGCCTTTTTTACGTAGTTGAATTGAAGCTATGCCACTCTATGGCCCAGGGCCTACTACAAGCACTTTTGTAGCACTTGCCAATCGCCAGCGATTGGCAAAAAGCTATGGCAGTGAAACTCTGTGGGGGTGGTTCCACTGTCAAAATCGCCAGTGCTTGTGATCAGTGATTGGGCTACAGCATTGTTGGTGCGATACAGTTTGAGGGAATGCAGGCAAAATAGCATTCCTTCAGCAACGCTTCAAAAATCACTGTTAAATTAAATTGGGATATGCCAGCCCTTTTCTTTTCCTTTGACCTACAAAGCTCATGCAACAAGCTTATTTGTTAAGCAGACAAAAGAAGAATCTTATCTGAATGAATGGTGTAACAACCGTCTTCTGATATCTCATAAAAATGACTGTATTTGCCTTCCTAATTGGGTGGACACTTTCCCTGGAACCCTTTTTGCATGTACGCCTGATACTGACCCCTGCAGTGGTGTAGAGCCCCATGTATGAGCAAGTATGTGCTTCCATAACAGCACATATGCTGTTATGCGCCTTCCATAACAGAAAGTCTGGCCAAGATCAAAGACCCATTAAGGCTCAGTATAGCGCTTTTGTGCTGAGCAGATGGCGTTAATATGATGATGATGCACTTTGTGACCTTACCACCAGTTAAAGTGAACCCAGAAGCATTCTTAGCCCCACCAGGGCATCTCAAAAGCACATTAGAAATGCATGCTAACAATGTGGCTCATTACTTTAAAAAATTCCATTCTACTTCTTCTTTTTACATATAAGTGTGTTAGAGGCTTTTATTACCCAATTTCCATGACCTGCCCTCTGCAGACAGATAAGGACTGCTCCAATTAGTAGTAGCAGTGAGCAAACAAATGCTTTCATCTGCAGGGTGGATAGCGCACTGTGCTTCAAACAGTTCAGAAAAGTCACACTTCATTATATTCACACCTTCCCCTGGATAAATTAGTGCAGATGGAAGGGGAGGGGGGCAATGGCAGCTCCTACAGCTATTAGAAACCAGGACAAACTGTAGAAAAAAAAAAGCTGCTTGGAACCCTTAAAGAGTAACTGTTAGCCCCCAAAGTGAAATTTAAATCTCTACAGCAATGTTTTATTTAGTATTAAAGTGATCCAAAAAGCCAATGCAGAACTTAAAAATCAATATAATTTTGTTACTATGTAGCCTTTTGCCCAAGCTAATGACGCAAAGCCGCATATCTGATACTGATGAGCATGCAGAGCATGCCTATGTCTGCCCGACCCCCTCTCCCCCCCAGGACCAGGTGCCGATCTATTTGCACCACAAACAGCTGACCGCTCTGACAGGGAGAGAGAGCGGCAGCACTTCCAGTGCAGCCACGCAGAGCAGCCGCTGCCGAGTCACATGTGAGACATGTGAGAGAGATGCACGGTGGCAGCTGCTCTGCCGTGGCTGCGCTGGAAGTGCTGCCGCTCTCTCTCCCTGTCAGAGCGGTCAGCTGTTTGTGGTGCAAATAGATCGGCACCTGGTCCTGGGGGGGAGAGGGGGGAGAGGGGGGTCGGGCAGACATAGGCATGCTCTGCATGCTCATCAGTATCAGATATGCGGCTTTGCGTCATTAGCTTGGGCAAAAGGCTACATAGTAACAAAATTATATTGATTTTTAAGTTCTGCATTGGCTTTTTGGATCACTTTAATACTAAATAAAACATTGCTGTAGAGATTTAAATTTCACTTTGGGGGCTAACCGTTACTCTTTAAAGACTGCTATGACCCTCTATATAGGATCCCTTTATCTTTTGTCAAACACTTCCTGTAAGAGACATTTCATTTCTACTTAACTAAAAGTTGGTTATTAAAACTCAGCAATGTTTTGATCATATATGTATTTTCTACTAAACTGTGCTCATCCCAACTTGTCACCCTGAATAACAGATACGACACGTGGGAAGAGGAGTCAGGAGTGTGACGGCGTGGAATACATATTTATTTCAAAGCACTTGTTTGAAGCAGACATTCACAACAACAAGTAAGTTAGTTGGTCCATCTCAGCAAGTTGTTTTCTTATTTTTTCATTGGGATAGAATGTTTTGCAAAACTGACTTTAGCCATTTTGTGTGATTACCTGCTGCTTATTATTTTGTTGCAACTTTATAAAATGAAAAAGACATGGGTCAAATATTTTGCATTTGCTGTTTTCTGAAAAGCTGATAAGTTCACTGCGAGGGATTGTCAATGAGATGCAAATAATTCTGACTTGATTCAGATTTTATGCACATTTTCATGCAACTTGTGCAGCTATAAAATGTACCAAACAAATCCTGGAATAGCTTTATTCTGTTAGCCGCGATCGCCGCTAGCAGGTTGTTTATGTAGCTCCGCTCCGCTCCATAACTCAGCCGGGATATACACGCATCAGCGCGAGCGATCCCTGCTTATCTCTGCCCACGGCTCTTGACTCCGATCAGCGTTTAGGAGGTCCTGGGGCTGCCACCTTCCCCATGCCTATCGGCGTTAGGCAGTTGGTAAGGGGTTAAAAAAACATACCGAAAAGTTAATTTGTTTTATCTCAAATTAGCCATAGGATTAAAATACCTGCTAGATAATTCTCAGGGGAGGTCATCGGTCTGGGCCATCTCTGTAGAGAATCTTGCATATGTAGAGCTTCCCCAGTACATCCAGAGTGCTGGATCATTCCAGCCGAGCACATTGTTCCCCTCCTTACCCATCTCGCCCAATGCTGCTCCATTATACTCTGCACTGTGGTCCAGATCCCACCCTCCATAGCAACAGATTTGTTGCTAGCCTTCAGGTTACCCAACACTTCTGTACAGCACTCTGACCTGAACAGTTGTCTGGGGGATTCATTCCCAATCTCTGCTGGTGACATTTCTTGTGTTTAAATGCACCTTTACGGTAGGACAGGGACACTAGAACATGACTATGGTAGGCAGGGGCATAACTAGGGGGTCCAAAGGTGTGGTGGGAGGGGGGACTATTAACCTTCCCTCCCTTCAATACTCCAGATCAGGTGTTTTTGTGGCTACATGTTATGAGTGTGAATATCCTATTGGACTCACTTGTTTCATGAGCCTAGAAAGAATGGTCTCCAGGCTGTGAGGGACACCAAGAAAAGGCAAAGAAAGGGTTGTGAACATTAAAGACTCTGTAACAAAATGTTCAGCCTTATTTCTTCTATCCTATACGTTCCTATACCTGTTCTAATGTGCTCTGTCTTACTGCAGCCTTTCCTAGTTGCACAGTGGCTGTATTATCTCTGTTATATAATATAATCTTCTTTCCTCTGATGGCTTTGTCGGGCTCAGGCTGGAATGTGCTGTTCTGCTTGTGATAGGATAGAAGCTATACACACCCTCTCCACGCCCCCTGCAGGCTCTGTGTGAGTCAGACTGAGCTTCTCTCAGCCTATCACATGCCATGTCTTTTGTTTGTAAACACTGCTTAAAACTGGCAATTATAAGCCAGGATTGCAGCAGGGAGTGGCAGAAACAGCACAGAGGGGCCCAGGAGAACATAATGAATAGAATGGTATGCTTTTTATTGTAAGAATTTTAGAGTACAGATTCTCTTTAAGGGGCCAAATCAAAATTTTCATGGGTGCATCATGATTTGTAGTTATGCTTCTTATGGTGAAGTTTAGATGGTAAGCTGTTCCAGGGGACAGCCAGTGACATGACTTTGGACTCTGCAAAAGATGTCAGAACTGTATAAATTTGAACCAAAACACACCCAGCTATTTGATCAAATGATCACATGGGTAACAAAGAGTAATTTGAATGGTATTTTGATAACCCCCCAAAGACTCCAGACAAGATGCTAATCTTGATATTGGGAATTAATTTGGGAACATCAATATATACTAGATGAATCCCAGTTAGAATGAATTTGTATTGAGTCAAATCATTTGATAATCCATAAAAACATGCATTTTATTACATCTTAAAAAGCACATAATTGCACTTTTGATTTTTTTACATAAATCATCACAACACACACATATACATTTTTCATATTCTGCCACAGTAACAAGATCATCCAATATGGGTGACTTAATAACGGAAGAAATGTCCCTATATTTCCTCCTAGACCTTACAAGGTCTGCTGGTTGAACCCTGAAGGAACATTAGTGCCCGTATTGCATTCTATTTAAATATTTGTGATATGCCTGTCGAGACCATGAACAAATATTCTCGAGGCGTTTCGTGAACCATAGAGCTAGTATTGTTCACTTCTTCAGGAGTATAGCTTTTTCCCGGCTACTTAAAAGTCGTGCAAATATTTAATGCCCCATTTGTATCCACCTATAGTAAAACCTTTCCCACTTAATTGTTCCATAGAGATAAAACTCAACATAGATGATCAATATAATCCCTCATATCCATAGAGATATCAACTCCCTGGACATGATTAGTCCTGTTCACATATGAATTCACTGGACAGCTGATGTACATCAGAATTTCCCAGCTTCAATAATATTTTTCTTGCCTTGCTATCTGCATGGCAAGATGGCGTGAGTGGATGGGCTTTAGCGTGCGTTTATACTGTATAAACGCATAATAAAATAACTGTAGGTATTCAGGCAAACACAGCTTATGATATTAGTACACAGCAAACCAAAATATGAAAAACTCTTCATTTAAATTTTTTTATTGGTGACTCGTTATCTTTAAAGAAAACCTGTAACAAGAAAAAGTTCCCCTGGGGGGTACTCACCTCGGGTGGGGGAAGCCTCCGGATCCTATTGAGGCTTCCCCCATCCTCCTGTGTCCCACGGCGGCGGCAAAAAAGCTCCCGAAACGAAGTGGGATGTAAATATTTACCTTCCTGGCTCCAGCGTAGGCATAGCATTGGCTCTCCGCTCAGAGATGGGTGGAAATAGCCGATCGCTGTCGGGCTGCTCTATTGCACGGGCACAAATCTCCTGCACCTGCGTTGTAGAGCGGCCCCGACGGAGATCAGCTATTTCCGCCTATCTCCGTGCTGAGAGCCGCAACAGCGCCCCCTCGGGAGCCAGGAAAGGTAAATAAATGTAGCTTGTAAGGCTTGTCGAGGGAGGATTCCGGGACACTTCGGGGGAGCCAGCGCTGGATTGCCTGCAGCTACAGGGGAGGGGGAAGCTTCATTGGGACCCTGAGGCTTCCCCCTCCCGAGGAGAGTACCCCCAGGGGAACTTTTTTTTGTTACAGAGTCTCTTTAAGCTGTTGCCTTGAAGGAATCGTCTTGGAAATACTAATGAGCTTTTAAAGGTCATGCAGGATCATAGGCCTTAGCAGAACTTGGTCGCGTTCCACTCTGGACAGTGCCAGCAATACCAGAGGCTGTAAGGATTCTCTTTATCCTTATGCATTATTTACAGAAATGTTACAAATACACGACTGTTCTAGGCTTGTTTAATGGAATAAGTTGACTTGATGATCTGTGCTCGGGAGGAGAGGGGGTGACTGTGGAGATTATGGGCAAACAGCCGGGTGTTATTTTTCACATTAATTGCACATCCCCGAAAGCTGGAAGTTGACCCTGGCAGCCTCCATTCAGAGCCACTAACAAGTTTCATTATGTGAAACATCAACACAGTTTGTCATTTCTGTCAACAGGACATCAGTATAGATGATCTTATTTTTGTGCAGTGACTCATTGACCGTGGCAAGTCTTGCGGGCTTTACCCTTTGACTTCTGACATTTCAAAATGACTTAAGAAAACCTGTAAAAGGAAATAAGAATAAAAGTAAAAGGGTAGATTTCTAGTTACCTTCTGTTCCTGATTTCGAGGACTGAGTCCTTCGTTTCAGTGACTTGACCCCGGTAGCTTAGAACTTTCCCAGCCAATGCAGTATAACATATTCACCCGCCTCAACTGATTACAGCCAATTTGTACAAAACTGGGAGCATGATAAAAATACACACAGTCAGAGGTGGATGCATTTGATTTTGGCGCCACACATTAGGCCGCCAGCAAAGCGTTACCTCTGTGGGACTATTATCGGCAAAGATTTCATAATTTGTTCCCTGTCATTCAACTATCCCATCCCTGTAATGAAATCCCCTTTCTCAATGCCCAACCTCCCAACATTAATGTTAACCTGTTATTGACACCTTATCCTCACCGTTCCCTTAAAGTGAACCCGAGGTGAGAGTGGTATGGAGGCTGTCATATTTATTTCCTTTTAAGCAATACCAATTGCCTGGTTGTCCTGCTGATTTTCTGCTTCTAATAATTTCAGCCATAGACCCTGAACAAGCATGCAGCAGATCAGGTGTTTCTGACATTATTTTCAGATCTGACAAGATTAGCTGCATGCTTGTTTCTGGTGTAATTCAGACACTACTGCAGCCATATAGATCAGCAGGGCTGCCAGGACACCGGTATTGTTTAAAAGGGAATAAATATGGCAGCCTGCATCTCACTCTTATCACGGGTTCACATAAAGGACAACTGTAATGAGAGTGATATGGAGGCTGCCATATTTATTTCCTTTAAACAATACCAGTTGCCTGGCTGTCCTGATGAGCTACTTGGCTGCAATAGTGTCTGAATAACACCAGAAACAACCATGCAGCTAATCTTGTCAGATCTGACAATAATGTCAGAAACACCTGATTTGCTAATGCTTGTTCAGGGTCTATGGCTAAAAGTATTAGAGGCAGAGGATCAGCAAGGATAGCCAGGGAACTGGTATTGCTTAAAAGGTAATCAGTATGGCAGCCTCCATATCCCTCTCACTTCAGTTCCTTCCTTTAATGTTAACCACTTTAACCCACTCTTGGCACAAAACCCTTATGCTTAGTACACACCATGCAATTTCCCATCAGATTTCAGGTCGAATCGATCATTTCCAACAGGTCCGTTCTGATTTCCTGATTTTTCTGATCATTTCTGTACAAAATTGATCAAAATGACAATCGAAAATTAGATCGGAACTGTCGGAAATTATCAATTCGACCCAAAATCTGACGGAAATTGCATGGTGTGTACCAGGCATTACACCCACCTTTTAACATTTACATCATCCTGATGAACAACTCTAACTGTTAATACCTATCTCGCCCAGCCCTATCGCCTCATCTTCCTAAATGATACCTAATTAATAACCCTGACTGATAATCACCTTTTGTTGACTTTCTCCTCAGCGCTGTATCCAAAAATCTCAATAATTAGCGCTTCAGCTGCTGTATATGATAGTCATGCACAAGTCACCTTATGTTCTTGCAGCAGATAATCCCCTCCCACCAACTACCAAAGCTGACTATTAAGTAGCCATAACCAGGGCCGGTTCTGGACTTGTGAGGATGTGCCTCCCCCGAATTGGAATGATCACACAGCACCCGACAATTTGCCTCCAAAAAACACCCTCAGTATAGGTAGGTAGCCAGGTATAGGTGCCCCCAGTGTTGGGAGCTAGGTACAGTTACCCCCAGTGTAGGTTAGCCAGGTGCAGTTGCCCCCAGTATAGGTTGGCCAGGCACTCTCTTCACTTCCTGTTTCTGCCTGGTGCTGTCCCCAGACTGCCGCCTGAGGAAGTCGCCTCACTTGGCATCATGGGCGGACCGGGCACGGCCAATAACAAGCATGCTCAGACATGACTATCAGATGTAACTGATTGAAGAATCACCTGTCACACACCACCACAAATCCAGCCCTCCTCATGTGTCCGTGTCACCGTACCAGGTGACAATGGCGCATGTTGTGATGATGCTTTATGCGCCAGTGCCACATGGTACAGGCACCTGCTTTTACTCGTGACACTGGGGGATGCCAGGATTCACAGCGACGTGACAGGTGAGCATTCAGCACTGCACATGGGCTCGGGGGGGGGGGGGAGAGGGCACGCATATACACTTGGGAGGACACTGGCCGGCGGTCCGTTGGTAATCGTTGTATCCAACATCCTTGCCACTGCTCGCCCAATCAACCAAGATTTTCCATCATTTCCAAAGTATCCCTTTGATGGATTTAGTCTGGAGATAGATCAAAAAATCAATCCGGATGGCCATGTTGCGGCACCATTTCTCTTTCAATCTGATAAAATTATCAGATCGAAAGGTTGATTGGCCAGCAAAATTGAGTGGTTTATGGGCACCCTAGGGCCAGTCTTTGGTATCGGAGTTTCCACCTATCATTTGTCTCGGTAGAGTCGCAAGGTTCCGCCGTGATATTTATTTGCTTCACTGACCTGCTCATTAAAGTGTACCAGAGACGATTAACAATAAAAGTTTTATACATACCTGGGGCTTCCTCCAGCCCCATAAGCTCAGATCACTCCCATGCCGCCATCCTGAGTCTTCTCCAGCTCTGGTATCAGACACCGTAACTTCAGCCAGTGCGGCCAGTTTGCTCAAGAGAAGTGCGCTCTCTACGTATCTCTCCGTCAGGTATGTATAAAACTTTTTTTGTTAATAGTCTCTGGAACCTGAAGCGAGTAAAATTATTTAAAATAAACACATGACGTAGCTGCAAATGAATATTACGTACTAACCTCAGCGTCAGTTCCTCTCCGAAGCTCACCATTTCCTTCTTACAGTGATCACTTCCAGTTCTGACAATATTTTGAAATATACCAGTTGCTGTCAGTTATATATCAGTAGCTGTCAGTTACAACTGAATGTGCAAGGTAATGTCCACGTTTCCCCATGGCTCAAGTGGGCGATATTACAGTTTAACAGTGTGCTGACCAGGAAGCTGTTATGGGCTAATGGCCATTTTCAAAATTAAGGACAGAGAATGAAATTGATCACAACAGACAAACAGGATGCAGGAGAGGAGAAAGAGATTGATGAGTAGACTATACAGGAGGTATGTATGACGTCTATGTTTATGTTGAATTTTATTTTCAGTTCAGGTTGTCTTTAAGGCTGTGTTCCCACTTGTGCCAGTGTAGTGTCCGCACCGATGGTCCGGCTGTAGCCCAGGACAGATGCGTTATCCACCATAGGCTGTATGGGGGAATGTATCTGCCTGGCCAGGATTATCTCGGCCTGCACAGAAGTGCTGTCTGCTTACTTCACGGATCTGTCGTAGTATGACAAGTGTGAACAGCTCCTATTTATAAAATAGGAGCTGTTCATTGTTCATTTAACAAAATGTCCATTCTCAGCTCAGGTAGGGACACAGCCTTAGAAGCTATGGATAGCTGAGGTCAGAGACCATAACAGAGCTCTTGTTTCCAGCAATGTTCAGAGACTTTTTGCTGGATCTACTGGTTTCATACGGGGCTTCTTGTTTTCAACCTGGCCACACTGACAGCCATGAGCAGAGTTGCCCTTTAACAGCCGCCACCAAGTAAGAGCTTGCCCACCCCTAGGATCCAACACTGGCTTGGCAGACCGCGCTCTGCAGATCATGTGTTTCATATCTTACCTTATCTTGTTTTGGTTTTTAAGCAGCAGATAAGCGTTTATGGCAGATAATCTGCCATCTTCTCTCTGTCAACAGTTCCAAAGCCTTCCCGCTTTACTTGCTGGCAGCCAGAGGCAGCTATACCTCAGCGTGCAATGAAATTTCAGTAGTTTCAATTGTTTAACTTCTCCAGCCTTTTATTGCAGAGCATTAGCTCAGACAAAGAGGTGATGGAAAACATTAGTGGGCTCTTAAGCCGAAGTGTTTTTTCTTTGCCGGTTAACTGTAACACTAGCAGGTGTTACTGATTTTAAAATGTAAAATACAAGGTTTATATATATCTATATATACGCTGAAAAAAGAAGAAAGAAAAAAACTGACACGCTAAAGGACTTGGCAGGGCTTTTTTCTTCTAAAACATGGTAAGATAACATAGAAATCCTTCTGCTTCTAATTTAACTTTATGAAAGATTTAGCAAACTTCTCTTGCCTTTGCTCAGACTAACCGGGTTTTATTTTTCTTCTCGATTCGATAAGGTTTATTGAGTACGGCGAGTATAAGAACAATTACTACGGCACAAGCATCGACTCTGTACGCTCCGTGCTGGGGAAAAACAAAGTGTGCTTACTGGATATACAGCCCAGTGTAAGTATCATTCATGTAATAAATACCTTACTGACTGATGAAAGAATTGCCCAGCAGTTTTGTTCATGAAAAAATAAAGTTTCTGTGAAGAGAAGGGGGGGAAAGCATTATTGGCTATATCAGCCAATTAGAAGTATGCTTTCACGTTCTAATGTACATTGATCAAGTGGAAGTTGGGTTGTGATTGGTTTTCTTGTTTTTTGCCCTTTTCGCACTAAAACCGGAACCACAGTCTGGAATCACATACAATTAAAAATCTGTACCAGATCCTTAGTGACAATATACTGTATTTTTCAGACTATAAGACGCACTTTTTCTCCACCAAAAGTGGAGGGAAAAAGTCAGTACTTTTTACAGTCCTAATAATACATATTCTGACCGACGCCTATGTGTGTCCTCTGTCCCCATGTGTCTTCCGTTTGGGGCCATTCCATGTTTCCTGCCCCCTCCCATGTCCCCTGTCCTCTTTTCCCCTTCCTATTTCCCCCGGTGTCTGTTTCCTGTGTACATACTTACACAGCTCAGATCAAAAGGAAGTAGCCATAGGAGACATCTACCAATCAGGCGGGGGGATGCTTCCCCAGACTGCCAATTACGGCCACTCACTGCTCCTGTCCTAATTGGAACCGTTGGTCTCAATGGCGTAACCATGGCTCCATAATTGGGGCCAATCAATGCACTCCCTCAGTAGCAGAGGAGGACACGGGGGACAAAGGACACAGGTGGACATGGGGATACCAGAGGACAGAGGGGGAGCACAAGGGGGACCTATTAATTTGGGGGGGGAAGGTCCATAAGACGCCCCTGCACTATAGGCGCTCCAGGTTCCGTATATTTTTTCCCCCTGATTTTTGTCCTGTAAATCTAGGTGGGTCTTTTAGTCCAGAGCATCTTATAGTCCGAAAAATAAAGTAGTTATCCTCCTTCCTGCCTTTGACCCAAAGTAATATCAACATGTCACACGCAATAAGCACGTTGCATTAATTCTTTTTTTTTTTCTTGCAATCAAAAATAAACTAACAATCTTTTGTGGCTCAGTGCGCCCACAGATGAGGTTTCCATGGAAATATGAACTGAAATATACTAACCCTCATAGACTTTCATAGACCAAAAAAAAAAAAATGTTTTGTGAACTTATAGTGTTGCCAATCTGTTGGAGCAGAGGAGAATTTTGACTGTAGCTCCACTTTAAAAACCTCCTTCAGGCTCAGTTTTTAATAACATTACTTATGCATGTTATCATGCATGAAATAATAACACACACACGTCCTGGTTAATCATTACCATCAACTAACAGGCACTTATGGGGGCATGCCTCTCTCCCACTAATGGAGAGCAGCGTGCAGTGGAAAAAGCAGGGCGCCAGTCATCCTCACTCCTTGCTCTCCATGCTGTGCTGCATCTTCCATAGGCTCCAGATGTGTGTCATCTGGCCTACATTTGATCATGTGCACGCATTGAGAGCCTATGGAATGTGTGTCATCTGACCTGCATCGGGAGCCTACGGAGGATGCAACAGAGCAGCCGGCAGCTGTATGGAGTGAAGAACGGTGACCGGAGCTGTATGGAGTGAAGAACGGTGACCCGAGCTCCGGTTTATATATACTGTGCTGCATTAGTGGGACAGAGGGGGGGTAAACCACTGATTGCTTGAGTTGTTAAGCATTATATGTGGTATTAGGCAATACCCCCCCCCCCCCCCAATACCAGATAACAGAGAATACAGTATATTGTATGTATGTACCACGTGAGGTATTCTTTCAGTGTAATGTAACCACTTTCGTGTCATGGGGCGAAGGCTTGCATTTGTCAGATTGACTTCTCTCCTTGCACCACTTGTCACATGACTGCAGAATGCCAATTACGGTTTGTTCAATAGCATTAACATGAAGGCCTTGGTCTCTCCAACTATGTGAATCACTGCACTGTGATTCCATGTGATTAAGTCAGGTGTGCTCCTAAAGGCCTGGAAATGGAGGATATAAGGCCTACACAGTGTCATTTTTACAGATGGGCTGGACAGCAAACTCAAAACAGACAGGTTAAGGACAGCAAATATTTTCTGTGAACCAGTTCACAGATAACTCTTCCGGTTTCCTCTGTTACATACTAGCCCAGAAACCTCCTGCTACACATTTTTCTTTCTGGACAGTTCTGTGGAATGGCACACTTTTTGTTTTGAAGCAGGGGTCCACTTAAACATATTACATTTTGAACGATTTAAGACAGGTCTCTTAACTCCTGTGTTTATGTCACATAGGCCTTCAAGGATAAATGACTGAAGGAAGGATCATAGCAAGCCATTGACAATAATGTTATGACTGACAAGCATACACATCGGGGAACATGCAGAGAGAGGAGGGGGCTGTTGAGGTCCCCTGGGGATGTGGGGGTGGGGAGAGCAGCGGTGAGTAATACTAAGGTCACTTAGACGCTCATTCCAGATATAACCTTTTGGCACACCCATGATATTGAATATATTTCACAGCTTTTTATAGGAGGTTCTTTTAAAGACTGAAAGGGAACCAGAGAGGAACATTAAAAAAAAAAAAAAAGAAAAAGCTTTTATACATACCTGGGGCTTCTTCCAGCCCCATAAGCCTGGATCGCTCCCACGCCGCCATCCTCCGCTTCCTGGATCGGCGGTACCGGGTCCCGTCACTTCCGGCGGACGCGGCCAATTGTCCGCATCACAGGAGCTCCCTCCATACCCGTATGCATGCGGCTGCGCAGTAAGCAGCCTCACGCGTACGTATATGGAGGGAGCCCCGTGTGATGCGGACAATTGGCCGCGTCTGCCGGCCGACTGGCGGCAATGACGGGACCCGGTACCGGCGGATCCAGGCAGCAAAGGACGGCGGCGTGGGAGCGATCCGTGCGTATGGGGCTGGAGGAAGCCCCAGGTATGTATAGAATCTTTTTCCTGGGGCCTCTGGTTCCCTTTAACACTCTAAGATCGGAATTTAACTTACCTAGACATGCTCTATTCAGATATTTTCAACAGAGACATGCCATCAAGACACAATTAGGAACGGCCAATGTTGTGCTGACACCTTCAAACTTAAAAAGACTACTCTTAAGTCAGGAAAAATCTAAACAAATCAACACCTTCCTCATGACCCAAGGTAATGATCAAAAAATACAAAACATCAGGGAAAAATGGCAAAAGGCTGACCCCTCCTTGATACAAGAGCATTGGAAAGAATTAGTGGAAATCTTCCCCAAAATAGTCATAACATCTAATGATAGGCTCATCAACATAAAATGGCTACATCAGGCATACATCTCCCCAGCACGTTTGTCCAAAATGAGTCCAATCCACTAAAATCGTTGTTTTAAGTGTAAAGCTCTTAATGCAGACTTCTTGCACTGTGTATGGCAGTGTTCATTGGTCAATAAGTACTGGAAGTAAGTGATACATTTTATTAGAGACTAGTGACCTTAGCCTGTTTAAAAAAGGGCTAGGTCTGTCACTGCGCGCCTGCCGCACGCATGTGCGCACCCGCCCATCGCACACACCTGCTGCGCTTGCACCCGCTGGTCCACTGCACACACGCCCGCCCCGTCCTCCCCTTCAGTTGGGTTTTATTATAGAGGATAAGCTTTCTCTACCAGTTATCCTTGACTTTAAACTTTGCATGTTGGGAATGGTGGAAGATCTGGCCTATTCTAAGAATCAGCTAATCCTGCTAAGAATTTTATTATTTTATGCTAGGAAAAATATAGTCTTGAAATGGAAATTACCATCTCCCCCCTTTCTGGTGGAATGGAAAAGACTAATTAACCAGCCCTACCGCTGTTTAAGCTCATATATCAAGTGAGAAACCAATTCACAAAATTCAACAAAGTTTGGAATAGATGGATTGACGCCTTAGATTCCATGATTCCCAATTTGGATATTAATATTTCAGTCCCAGACTACCAGTGATATAGCTAGAAATGTTAAAAGCTATACTGATTGAATGCATATACTTTGTGTCGGATTTGCCCCAAGAATTATAAATTATATGTCAATATTCCACCTTGCTCAATAACTAGTCAATTGCTAGTAATACTGTACACTTACTATGTCTTTATTGGTCACCAACCGGACAGACTGTAGTTTTTACTTGTTTTATTTTATGTTATGTTCTTTTTACTTATGTGAAAAATACAAATAAAAATTCTCTTATAAAAAAAAAAGGTCACTCAGACGCACCCTCATTGTTAATAGAGACAGTATAGCTGCCCTTTAAGCGTATTCTTGAATGAGAAGTCTAATACTTATGGAAAATGCTGAGGTAGCATGATGTTAATAGTCAATCAGGAATATAGCTCTGGGGGAACAGTGGGATTATTTCTGCTGACTGGATAGAATAGCACAGCAAGTGGCCTGACCTGCCCAGATAGCGAGAACAATACGCTGGGGTTCATCTTGAAATGTAATAAAGGGTGTATTCGGCTTTCTGACTGCAGGTGACACATCATAGTCCTCTTCATCGGCTGCATTTATCTGACAGGACATCAGTATGAATGAGCTCTCCCTGCTGCCGGTATAATGGCTGCGCTCTGAAGAGATGGATAGGCTCAGGCCAGCATTCCACAGGGCTGTAACATTCTGCAGACACTTGCTGCGGTGAAAGGTGTTCCCTCCATATTCTCTCTGTATAGCTTCACCTCATGTCTCACAGCAGCCCAGCCAAGGATCGCATGCTAGTAATGTTATCCAGGACACAGAGTTCCTCTAAGGCAAAACACCTGAGCGATTACAACTTTATCTTTTTCTCTTTGCCTTATTTTCAGTGGATATTAAAGTGGAACACAGAAAATGATTCATGGATACCCACTTTTACGTTAAATAACTTGGGTTCAGCATTAGAAACTCTTCTTATAACTATATATTGCTGTGTATTGGTATGTAGCCCGGCCCTCCCACTGAGGCTTAGCATAGACTATTTTGCTTCTCCCCTCAAGCATTCTGGGAGACCAGAGACCTTTTTTACTGGCTTTAGAACTCTCAGTAAATTTACATTCCGCAGAGATTACCTGCCAGTACTAAAGTTGCCGCTTGTGATACATTTCAGAAAGTAAATCAGATGGAGAAAATATTTTACAATGGATAAACTCTGACTAAATAATTTATTAATGCATATTGTAAAAAAAATTACAATTTTATTAACTATTATTTTGATTACAGTTCTCCTCTTTAAAGTGTGTTTTCAGGCACGGAAGTCCTTATCTGGTCTCCCGTAGTCCTGACCTGGTCTCCCGTAGCCCTGTCCTTTTCTCCCGTAGTCCTGACCTGGTCTCCCGTAGTCCTGACCTGGTCTCCCGTAGTCCTGACCTGGTCTCCCGTAGTCCTGACCTGGTCTCCTGTAGTCCTGACCTGGTCTCCCGTAGTCCTGACCTGGTCTCCCGTAGTCCTGACCTGGTCTCCCGTAGTCCTGACCTGGTCTCCCGTAGTCCTGACCTGGTCTCCTGTAGTCCTGACCTGGTCTCCTGTAGTCCTGACCTGGTCTCTCATAGTCCTGTCCTGGTCTCTCGTGGTCTCCCGTAGTCCTGTCCTGGTCTCTCGTAGTCCTGTCCTGGTCTCCCGTAGTCCTGACCTGGTCTCCCGTAGTCCTGTCCTGGTCTCCCGTAGTCCTGTCCTGGTCTCCCGTAGTCCTGTCCTGGTCTCCCGTAGTCCTGTCCTGGTCTCCCGTAGTCCTGACCTGGTCTCCCGTAGTCCTGACCTGGTCTCCCGTAGACCTGACCTGGTCTCCCGTAGACCTGACCTGGCCCTCTTTAGTTCTTATCTGGCCCGATGTTGTGCTGGTCTGCCACTCCATATTTCTGATCTTATCCTCCTAAGTTCTCATCTGATCCCTCATATCTTTGATCTGGGTCACTGTAATTCTAATAAAGCTCTCTGTAGCCCTGTTGTTTCCCACTGTAGTCCTAATCTGGGTCTCAGTTGTACTGATCTGGTCTTCTGTAGTCTTGATCTTATACCAGTACTGATATCTCTTTTTAAAAATCTTGTTTCACTCTAATCTCAATATAGGCAAGTACCACTTGCGAAGATCTCACAGATGCTGTATAGACACAAAAGATCAGTATCTGCAAAAGATCTGTTCCTGCCACAGATCCGTTCCTGCAAATTGCATTCATAGTCTGAGATCTGCAGATCATCATACACACCTTGTTTAACTGACATTCATCTGCAGATCTGAAAATCCATCCTGGTGGATCTGATCTGCAGATGAATGTCTGTTAAACAAGGTGTGTATGAGGATCTGCAGATATCATAGACTATGAATGCATTTTGCAGAAACGGATCTTTTGCAGATACTGATCTTTTGAATGAGTACAGCATCTGATTGTGCAGCATCTTGCAAAGAATTCTGTCTGATAGGGAATTCAGCTCCATAGAATAGACTGTGTAGGTATGGCTCTCATACTACATGGAAGGGGGTAAAATTGGTCTGTGATCTTTCATTTTCAAAAGACTATGGTCTGATGTGTGTATGAGCCTTTAGGCTCAGAATGCCAAGGCACTCTGGAGAAGCTGTGGGTGTGGTTCGTTTAGTTTATAGGGAATCAGAGTATTAAAACAAAACCAAAAAAGTATTTGGCTTGATGAATAAACTATATGAAAGGAACACAATTATGCAATGAGTAAAAGTTTATCTCGGATCCACTTTAAGAAGTTCCTTGTCCAGCAGGGTGGCATTGGGCAGCACCCTGCTAAGCCTGCTCCCATGTCTATCCATTGCTATATACTCTCCACTGTAGACGCTCTCATTGTTTTAGTGTAGAGGCCTTCAGTAGCCCAAAAAAATTGTGAAGTTTCACATGCAGTTGATACTTCCTTGATTTAAATGTAAACTGAAGTGACAGAATTTGTACAGTGTTGTTTTCATGTTAGAACAAAACTCCTGGCTTTTGTACTGATTCTTTGCTTGTAAAAATGTTTCTGAATTATTTCCTCAGCATGAATGAACGAAGAGTGTGTCCTGACTCCATTGGCTGCTTGCTTCTTCCAGTTGTGACCCAGAATGCACTGCAATAAAAGGATTACCATGACAGCCAGACATTTAACATTTTTAAAAGGCAATAAAGATAGCAACCTCCATATTTCTGGCTTTAGGTTACTTTAATTATAATTAGAGACAGGCGCTCTCGCTTAACACTTAATGCAAGTGACCAGCTGCTCTCCTTCATGTTGCACTTTCTTGTTTTTACACGTTTATATTTGACGAGAGTTTTGCTTTCCTGTGTAGGCCTATCAAACATGAGGCATTGGGCACTTCAGGCACATCTTTCCAGTCCGAGCGCAAGGCACAGAGGAAAACGTGGTTGTTTGGCAGGTGGAGCCGGGACTTGTTTCTCCTCAGCATCTGGAAGGCCTCATGTCACCTGATTGGTTCAGCACCACACGGCTTCTACATTTCCCGTTCTCCTCATACCTGCTAGTGGTTGCTTCTTGTAAATGTCCTCTGTGATCTGTGCTGATCCTTTTATCCCATTTATAAGGTTCTCAAGCAGCTACTCCATAAGAGCTCACTTGGGAGGCTGTTAATTTAGTCTTAGTAAGATTTTATGGCCATTGTAGCGCAATTCCTCAGTTTTATAGTGCCCACCTGACTCAGCGAGTATTGGTCTCCTTGCGCTTACTCAGCAGTATCTCTCCTACTTGCCAAGGTTCTTGGATGGAGTTTTGAAAGTTATCATTATCCGTAGCTTTGAAGTCAGCGGGCGGCCGTCTTTAAAGAGCTGTTAAAGCGCACATCTAGCACGGTTACTGAGGCCTGCCTCTGCTCTGATGTGTGACAGTTCTGCGCTGTAGGAATAACTTGCTTATACCTAACACATATTTCTATGTGCTGAGACTTTTCACCACAGCCTGTAAACCAGAGAGCCCCATCTTTATAATCAGAGCCAGCTTTACATCAGAGGAGCCTGTAGCTACAGAAAACGCAGCACTTTAAAGTGTCCCTGAGGTAAACTTTGGTCATCTCTACTGAACATAAGATGGGGAAGTGCATCATGGGACATTACCACATGTGAAGACTGTACAATAAACTGATTTTGCTTCTAGATCACACATGTCAAACTCTGGACCGCAGGTTAAATCTGGCTCACAGAGCCATTCAATTTGGCACCCAAGAGTTTTCCCACTTTGCATTATGTTTGACCCACTGTAGACCACCAGGGAAGCTATATTGGAGGTAAAGTCCTAGATCAAAAGGGAAGCCATATGGGCAGGGAGGGGAAAAGCAATAGACGCCAGAGAACTATATAGGGAGGAGGGGTCACTACATACCAGGGAATTGTTTAGGGGTGTGAGGTGGGGGACCACTAGACACTAGGGAACTGTATGGGGAGGGAGGGGCCACTACACACCAGGGAACTGGATAGGAGAGGGGCACTAGACACCAAGGAACTGTATAGAGAAAAGAGGTCACTAGACACCAGAGAATTGTTTAGGGGATGGAAGGGGGCCACTAGACACCAGGGAACTGTATAGGGGACGAAAGGGGGCCACTAGACACCATGGAACTGTATGTGGGGGGCATTGAGACCAGGGAACTTTATAAGGGAGGGAGGTGGCCACTAGCCATTGAGGTTGGACCTCAACTTGATACCAGTGTTCAGTTAAGGCCTACTTTGTATTTGAGTTCGACAACCCCTGTTCTAGCTATACTCCCTGGAGATGGCTTCACTGACCAACAGAGAAGCTCAAGAGCTCAGATTACTTTACTCTCAGCTCCACTTACATGCTGCATAATATGTTCGCACTCCAATCTCATCAACTGCTAAAACGTGAGGCATACACATTGAGATTTCCAGATCCTTCCAAAATTGCTCCACAGCCCTGCTAGAACCCAGTCTGGAGGATATGATAGTATCTAAGCTAAATTGCAAAGAAAGGAGGAGTGATTGGCCAGCAGATTTTTTGACAAAATGGAATTCCACCTGAGTTAAGTGCCACAAAGACCCCTTGATTTGCCCATGTAGTCTGACTGTTTGGAACTTTTTTAATCTGAACACAGTTCATTTAGAGCTTGCCTCCACTGGGAGCCGCGGCTGTTTCTGTTTCAGCCGCGGCTCCCGTTCTGCTGCATAGCTCCAGCACAAATCACTAAGCCGTTCTAGGCACAGTTATAGTGATTCAGCTGCGTGCTGCAGAAATCTGCAGTATGCCATCCAGATTGGCAATGTAGTGTGATGTGGATGGCAAGCCACTGAACAGAGAAGCAGCGTTTACCCGTGCAGCTCACAAGCGAGGAAACTATGCTGATCTGATTATAGTGGAAACGGGCCCTTAATCTTAATATCATTTTGTGGTCGTGAATAGTTGTCTTCTTGCACCTAATATAAAGCATGCATTTGAAAGTGGCGTATTTGAGAGTGGTGGGCATGACCCAGTCTCCCTCAGGTTGTCTTTGGCAGAACAAACAGGATTACTGAACCAGCTTATTACGAGGGGAAATTACTGGATAAGGCTTTCTAGTCTTATTACCTTCACCGATGGGCATGAGGGAGTTGTCCAAAAGAAGTCATCACTGACCCCGTGTGCTCCACATGGCACATAGCCATACATGTGAACACTTTTTTTTCCCCTTAAAGTGAACCAGAGATGAAGCACCCTCATGTATTTTACCATATATATCAGTGGGAACATTAGAGAAAACAGCTGCCTTGCTCTCTGTTTCATTCTTCTCTGCTCTGATAAAATCCCTGACTAAGCATTCAGTTTGGCTTTGCTATAATGATTCAGCTATAATGATTCCTGAGCAAAGCCAGACTGAATGCTCAGTCAGGGATTTTATCAGGGCTTATAAGAAGCAGGCTGAGCAGTGAAAGATGAAACAGAGAGCAGGGTAGGTGTTTTCTCTAATGTTCCTACTGATATATTTGGTAAAATACATGAGGGTGCTTCGTCTCTGGTTCCCTTTAACTATAGTTCTGAATTGAGGCATTTCATGAGTGTGTGAAAGTAGAGTTGTACTTTAAACTATACTTTTTTTTTTTTTTTTTTTTACTATTGTAACCACCAAATAATGGTCACATATCTATTCCTCTGCTGTCCAGTTTCCGTTAAAGTTGCTAGTAGGGAATTGTCCCCTCTGTAGTAGCACACCGGGATATTACTGCAGAATAGGAATCCTCTTCTCTTCTCCATCAGATCATTACCAACTTCTTCTGCGTAGCATAATTCCCTCCCCAGTCTTGATTATTTTTGTGTGAATGTGCTTATGTGGGTATTTCCCCCAGTCAGGGGAAATAAAAACACCATCAGATTAGTTAAAACTAGCATGACATTTTTCTGACCTGCTTACTAAAAAACTATTAAAGAGAACCCGAGGTGGGTTTGAAGAATATTATCTGCATACAGAGGCTGGATCTGCCTATACAGCCCAGCCTCTGTTGCTATCCCAAACCCCCCTAAGGTCCCCCTGCACTCTGCAATCCCTTATAAATCACAGCCGCGCTGCTGACAAACAGCTTGTCAGAGCTGGCTGTGTTTATCTCTATAGTGTCAGTCTGCTGCTCTCCCCGCCTCCTGCAGAACTCCAGTCCCCGCCTGCATCCCTTCCCTCCCTGCTGATTGGAGGGAAGGGACGGGGGCAGGGACCGGAGCTATGCAGGAGGCGGGGGAGCAGCTGAGACTGACACTACAGATGTAAACACAGCCTCACAGCATGGCTGTGAATTATGAGGGATTGCAGAGTGCAGGGGGACCTTAGTGGAGTTTGGGATAGCAACAGAGGCTGGGCTGTATAGGCAGATCCAGCCTCTGTATGCAGATAACATTCTTTAAACACACCTCGGGTTCTCTTTAAGTGAGTAATACACAACATATTGCATAACAGAGAACTTGTGTGCAGTGGTGTTTTTTTTTTCTTTTTGCTACAGCCATAGTTCCCAACTGCCCCTTTCTTGGGAACCCAGGCCATCTGTCCCTCTGCCTCATTTGTCCCTCTTTCAGGACTGATTTACAGTTCTATGTAAACATGTATTTTTCTATTCAAATGTGTTTAATTGACTCTAAACTTTAATCCTTTAAATTGATATTTGATATTTTCAAATGTATTATTATTATTATTTATTGTATTTATAAAGCGCCAACATATTACGCAGCGCTGTTAACATGAAGGAAAATGAAGCAGCATAGAAAGGACCAGTGTGGTTTGAATTATAAAACAACATATTTTTCTTATGAAAGGTATGGGTGACTAGGGGTGTGCCGGGGGCGTGGTTAGTGTTTGGGCAGGGGAGTGGCTTAAAGAGAAACTGCAACCATCAGTAGCTGATACCACCTTTCCCATGAGAAATCTTTTCCTTTTCACAAACAGATCACCAGGGGGCTCTGTATGGCCGATATTGTGGTGAAACCCCTCCCACAGTGTGATGTCGGGACCATGGTTCTGACATCACAGTGTAGGTGCCTTGTTGCATTATGGGAAACAGCTGTTTACAGCGGTTTCCAACTGCCAAAAAAGCAAGCAGCATCTCCTTCCACTGACATCACATCACCTGCCAGCAATAAAAATGTCACCTTGTGATAAATGTCAGAATGCAAATCAGGGAGAGGAAAGATTTTACAGTGGGCAAACACAGCCTAAATCATTTATACATAATGTAAAAATGAAGCATTTTTATTTCATTATTTTCACTGGTGTTCCTCTTTTAAATGCCCCTCTTTCTTTTCTCAGAAAGTTTGGAGGTATGTTACAACTTCAGGATTACATGGACATAATTACTTGTCCTGATAGGCTATAAGACTCCAGCCTGGCCAAACAGAAAGCCATGTTGTAAATGCAGGTTGTCTTTACATGTGACTGATACGTACCAGTCATTCAGTCGGAACAAGCTCTGTAACAGAACTCTTGGGTCGCACATACTATTCCTTCACGGTGCTTTTCTTGACCTATTTCAACCAAATTCCACGTAAACTATGTTTCTGCCAGAAGACCAACACCATTAAAAAAAACTGGTTGATCTTCACGCTGGATAAACATCCCAGAAAGGGGAGCAAACACAACTTCTGAATTAAAAATTCTTGGACTTTCTATTCACCGAACGAGAGTGAGATCTAGAGAAAAAAAAAAAGAAAGAAAAATCGGTAAAAATTTCCAGGCCTTTCATTTTAATGTGACTTTCTGTCCAGATATGACATCACCCGGCAGAGTTGAAAGGGGAATTATTAACAGGCAGCAATGGTGGCTGACAGTGAACAAACGGACCCTGGACTTAGTACGAAATGAAAATATCCATTCCGTATGTTTACATAGGTCTGCTTGAAATCTAATTGCCACCAAATTCAAAAAGCAGAGTGTAAGCTTTGGGCATCGGCATGCCCTACTGGCTGTGGTACCCGCAGAGCCTGCCAAGCTGATCAGACTTTCCAGCACTGGCAGGCAGCGTGGAAATTAAAGCCTTCTAACCATTGAAATAACAGCAGATACAGTAAGTGTTTTAATGTTAGCCTACTAGCGTACATATTTGAGACGTGTAATATGTTTCTTATTACTGAATTCCTACGTTTCAAAGAGGGGGGAAAAAACACAACTGATATGTGATTTTTTTTGTCTTTCTGTTTTAATCCTCTGCAGAGCATAAAACACTTGAGGACGTACGAGTTTAAGCCTTACGTGATATTTATCAGTCCGCCATCTATCGAGCGCTTGCGGGAGACGAGGAGGAACGCCAAAGTCATCTCCAGCAAGGACGATCGGGCAGGGTCTAAACACTTTACAGTAAGTGGTGTGAAAATGATAATTAATGATAATAATAATAGTGATAGTACTTACTACAGCAAGCCTGGAGTGAAAAAAAGTATGATATAATGAATTGTATGTGTAGTACGGATAATGACTAGAACATTAGTAGCAAAGAAAAGGGTCTCATTTTTATTTTCAGTTATATAGCTTTTTTTTTTTTTTTTAGATATACATTGTATCGTACCGTACCGTACCGTTAAGCTATAAAACAAAGAAATAATGATCCTTTGAACTTTTTCTGCAGTAAAACCTTATCTCAAGCTGTCTCTTGCTTTTTCTTGGCTGTTTCAGTGCTTCACAAAACAGGAACTGTATTTGACCCAGAGGTTCAAATAGCTTAGAAAAGCTCTTTTGTATAGATAACTGAAGTTTTTTTAACTCTTCCTGTACTGGGAAACAATTTGTGACTCTCTTCGTTGCTACTAATGCGCTTTTTACACCCTGGGGGACGATGTCACACACCCGATCTAGCAGCTTCGACCACGATTTTGCAACATGCTCAACTGATGCATGCATTCAACGGATTTACTTGAATTATTGATTCGACGGACATGTTGCATCACCACTGATAATCATCCTGCAAATTCAGTCAGATAGTCTGATCTGCATGCTTGTTCAGAGTCCATGGCTAAAAGTATTAGAGGCTGAGGATCATCAGGACAGCCAGGCAATTTGGATTAGCTGCTTCTGGACCATGGTAATTGAAATCCACGCCTTGTTTGGGACCTGTTATCCATGCCAGGGCGTAAAGTTCAATTACCTCTCCGCACACTCCTGCCGATCACGCCGCACTCCCGTCGCTGCACACACTCACTCTACTCTCGGTATGACGGCGAAGCTCTGTGAGCTGGTCAGGATTTCATTGGCTCCTGACCATGTGATCACTGTGATTGGATCCAGGGCTGTGGAGTCGGAGCAATTGTGGGTTCCTGGAGTGGAAGTGGGAGTCGGTGGTTTCATAAGCTGAGGAGTCGAGAGTTGGAGTCGGATGATTTTTGTACCAAATCAACAGCCCTGGTTAGTATTAGACTAAGGAGTCGTAGTCGAGGCGTCAGAGCCATTTTGGGTACCTGGAGTCGGTGGTTTCATAAACTGAGGAGTCGGAGTTTGAGTTGGATGATTTTTCTACCGACTCCACAACCCTGTCAGAATCACCGGGTCAGGAGCCAGTGAAATCCATTGAGAGAACCGGGTCCCCTTAAAGGACTTACGAGCCCAAATTAAAAAAAAAAGTTGTGCACCTGTATGAAGGCACGGAGGACGCCATCCACGCCCTCCGTGCAGTTCTGCTGGTTCCCCGCTGCTTAATGGCCCCCCCCCCCCCCTCCCCCTTGGCCGGATCCCGACCCCACAGCCCGGGTCGGGCTCTTTTGCCTCCTCAAAAATGGCCATGGCTGCGCAGTCCGCACAGACGCGACAGGAGACCGCCTGTAGCATGGATCGGGGAGGGAGGCACTAGAGCTGCGCAGCCACAACCTCCACCGGCAGCACTTTGAGAGGAGGCAAGAGAGCCCGACCCGGGCTGTGGGGTCAGAATCCGGCAGGGGGGGACATTAAGCAGCGGGGACCCGGCGGAACTGCACGGAGGGTGCGGATGGCGTCGTCCGTGCCTTCAAAAATCATACAGGTACACAACTTTTTTTTATTAATTTGGGCTCGTAAGACCTTTAAGGGGCCAGAGACTTCTTGTACTTAAGTGGTTAAAAGGAAATAAATATGGCAGCCTCCATATCCCTCTTACCTTTGGTTCCCTTTATGAGCTAATTGTGAGGGATAGAAGCAAGCAGCTCTAAGGTCCTGTCACAATGCCTCCTAACATAACTACATAACCTACAACTATCCAATAATAGTACAACTCCAAGGCCTGAGAATTGCTCTGGTTCCATAGAGAATATAGAAGTAACATCTTAAAAGTCTTGTGTGTGGATGAGGATAATGCAGTCAGATCAGTGGAGGTTGTGTTTGCCTTTCTTTTCCACATTCACACAGAGATCTTTTCATTACTGTGCCTTTCACCAACATAAGTCCATTTTCCCCGCTTCCTAGTAGGATTGAACATATCCAGCCCCCTGAATATAGCAGTGTGAAAAGTAAACCTTTAACGCTGTAAACCTTTAACCTTTAATGTACTCTCTCCATGCCACGGTGGTTGACCTTTCTGCCGGTACACAGATCTCCCCCCGCCTCCTCCCCTTATGGTACAATCCATCGCATTTATCAGAGTAGTGTCTATTAAGATTAAAGTAGCTGCAGATTTTTATGCCACATATTTGTAGAACAAAATGTTATTATTTCATAAAACGTTGTTATCTTAAACATTCTCAAGTCTTGCAATAAAGAGAAAAATGAGCATTTTACAAGTGCAGAAAATGTCCAATTTACTCTGAAACTGGCATTACAAAGGTTAAGCAAATACTCCTTCCTGGATATAGTGCTTAGTATAAAGTATATGGACAGGTTCCCAGCTTCAGCTACTAGTGCCTTCCTTTCGCCCACACGGGGTAAATACTGCAGATTCCATTTGAGATATATATAACTTCTGCTGTTCTTAACACCAGCTTAATTGAAACTGAGGTGCTTGTATTCACAACACAGGATACATGTAGGCTACCCCTAAGAGCTCGTTCCCATATGCATGCTTTCAGCCACGCTTATGGATACACGATTGCAGGGACATCAGACAGTGCATAGACTGCACTGTCGGATGTTTCCATATAGGCAATGTGATTCACCACTGAATCGCAGCGCATGCTTGCACGCATTTTGGGGTGATTGCGCCCGTGATCCCATTCAAGTACTGACGCATGGATCCTGTGCTGTGTAATGGAAATGAGCCCTAATGGTTATTCTTGATCTTTTAAGGTGACTGTCTACTGTGTACATTTTCCTTGATATGCGTTTCCTCCTATACAGCCATTCTCTTCCCTCCCCGCTACATAAAACAGTATATGTTTTTGGAATGTAGCCCAATATATCAATACAGCTATCATTCATTAGGCAGTAGTGTTAAGGACCACAATCGCAAAAAATAAAAACAGATAGAAATAAGAAGTACCTTTACAAGTATGAGTATGGGTAAAATGAGCCATAAATGACCTTTCCCCTATGTTCCCCTATTTTCCCAGAAGTCACTTACAGTAGGTAGCAGAAATCTGACAGAACTGATAGGGTTTGGACTAGTTCATCTCTTCATCATGGGGGATTGTCAAGACTTTTAGTTGTTGATTAAAAAAAGCACTCCCTGGAAAGGATCTGTACCAAGATGCCACTCGACCCTCCTTCTCGCTGCACACTATTCTGACAGTTGGACAGATCAACTTCCATTCACTAATGGCTTTTGAAACCTTGAGAACCCCCCGTGAAGATATGGGCTAGTCTAAAACCTGTCAGATTTGTCATATTTTACTACCATCTGTAAGTGACAGGAACCTAGGAGAAAAGAAATGTATAGCTTATTTTACTCTGGAAGAAATGTTCTTCTTATTTTTTGTGTTTACATGTATTTGAAGTGTTAAGATTTTTTGCAATAGTGATCCTTTAAGGCTTTGATCAGTAATGCAGTGTACCTGTATTACTGATTTTCTTTGAGCTAAAATGCAAGCTTATCTCTGCCAGAACTGAATCGCAATCGCACTGCCCGCTGCATTATTTTATGACAGATTGTGATTCTCTCCTTTTCAGTACAGCAGAATGGTACTTTCCAAACACACCAAAACTCACCTACCAAGTACATAGGAAATACGATTGCATTTTTACTCTGTGTGGAAACCAGCCCTGAGAACTGTGGAGAGAATGTATGCCAGAAAAAAAAACATTGTGTAGGATTACTTATTTTACCATCAACTCTAATAGAGCTGTGACTACTCAGGTTGCGATTTGATTTGGGAACATTAGTTCCACTTTAAGGTTCTGCTATTGTATTTACTCATCGTGGCTTATTTTAGTTTCCTGTCTGTGGATAAACACTCTCATGTAAGCCTGGCCAGTGTGATGACTGCCAGCCTGCTAGAGTGAAATCCCTCAAGCGGAGTCATTTCCTCTGTCGGGGCCCGGCGCTCCCTAACCACTAGCTTGTCCTGGTGAGTCATCCCTTTATTGGCCGAGCTGTTAGTAAACACTGGGAGGTGCCAGCAATGTGGTCTTGTTTGCAGATGAACCCATTGACATAGAGGACATAGGTCTTCAATTAGCTGGTGGTCGTTTGTGTTTGTGCTTTCGGCTTGATTGGTATTAAGTCATTAAATATGGAGGAGGGCACATGACCACTGGTGAATGGAATCTGCTGGAATTAGATGCAGGGAGATGGAAGTAGTTGGGATAATAAACAACTGCCAGTCTTGTTCTGAGATGCCCTTTGTTTGGGGGGTGATGGGGACACTGTACAAGGGATGGGCTGGGAACCTGTTTTCAAGTGCACTGATCCACAAATGGAAAATTGTGTTGTTTTGGATAATTTCGAACAGGGCTGTGGAGTCGGAGTCGAGGAGTCGGAGCAGTTTTAAGTACCTGGAGCTGGAGTCAGATGATTTTGTACCAACTCCACAGCCCTGGTAAGTAGTAGACTAAGGAGCTGGAGTAATTTTGGGTACCTGGAGTCGGAGTCTGTGATTTCATAGAGTAAGGAAGCTGAGTTGGATTATTTTTGTACCCGACTCCACAGCCCTGGTTTAAAATGGAGTCAATTACAATTGTTTTTTTTCTTTTTGGAACCAAAAAACCTTTTTGCACGACCTTGTGAATAGCGTCTGTCTATAAGAATGTTAGAACTCATTTCCACTTTTTTTTTTTATAATCTATACCCTCCCCTCTCCCACCCACTCCTGTAACTTTGTACCCTCCAGAATTCCCCCTGTGCTCACATGAAGGGTCTTCAACTTTGGAGTCACAAAATCCCACCGTCTTGCCTGACAGCCATGAAGCCCTAAACCACTCTGGACCACTTTCGCTTTTATCAGCATTGTTGCCCCTCCCCCAGGATTACTCCATCACTGCCACCTCCCCCATCACACTGGTCTGTATACTAGGGGAGAAGTCAGTGGAGCAAAATAAGATGAGGCCGTGTTTGGAAAAGTAGTGCCTACATTTTGTTAAAAATATTTTATTGCATTTTTGTTAGTGAAAACATACAAATCAATAATAACCCCGCTCTCGCCCAGGAGGCAGTCCGACCCTCCAACAAGAAAGCAGCAGTAGTGCCTACCTTAGTGATAGTCAGGGGGTTGGGAGGGAGCAGTGGACAAATAGAAAATGTCTGGAAATGTAGTCTGGGTTCAAAGTGGAATTGCATGATTTTTCTTTATACATGGGTGTGGTTCCCAGCTCCCGCAGAGTCGACAATGTACAGACACATTGCTAGCTTGCAAGCTAGAAACATGTCATCCTCGGAGCTGCATGGTTGTGATGTCATGCGTCGGGTGGGGCAAGTGGAAGGAACAAAGCTCTTGGCCAAAGCGATCTACCAAGCAGGTAGATGCACATGACGTGACAATGTAGGACGCAAGCACCCGGGCAAGCGCAGGAGCAGTGATGCCCGCCCCAGGTGACCAGAGGAGGGTGTGCGCGGAGCGCATTTAGAAGCAGAGGAGGGGGAGAATGGGCAGAGCAGCAAGCATCAGGACGGCTCCACATACATGCCTGCTCCCCCTGTTTCTCATATTGATTTTGGCTCTGGTATCCTTTACAGAGTTCCCCAACCCTGTCCTCAAGGCCCACCCAACAGTACTTGTTTTGCAGAAAACCACAAACATGCTCAGGTGTTGTAATTAGTGTCTTAGCAAAGCTGATTAACTACCTCTGAGGGTTTCCACTAAACATGCACCGTTGGTGGGCCTTGAGGACAGGGTTGGGAAACACTGCTTTAACACAGTATAGAGATTCTACAACAGAAAAAGTATGCAACTTAAAGTGGCCATACACTATACAGTTCGTTATTTTTTACTTGTTGATTGTATTGTTTGCTATTCAACTTCTTCTAAAAATGTATTAAAATTTTCCACCAAGGACGCTAGATCAAAAGATTGAAAATGTGGGACATTTTTGGTAAAGTTGGGCAAACCTAAACGGAAAATACATTTATGAGATAATTAATTGTATGCGTTTTACTGAAGGTAAATTAAGCATAGAAGAAAGTCTCATGTTTTAATTTTCAATTTAAGGGCTGCATTTTTAAAAATAATTTAAACAGAAGCTGTGAGTGTCTTAATTTAATGTAGCTGCAAAACAAACAGAAGTAATGACCCTTTGAAGTGTTGAGCACTAAAACCTTATCAGCATTGTACCCTCATTCTGACAAAAGTATTTTGCATTCTATTTATTTTTTAGGATTTCTGCATAAATCAAATTTTCTGTGTGATTTCTCGTTTAAATAGATAACAGAACTATTTGTTTTTAACACTTCCTGTACAGAGAAACCGGAACTTATGCCAATTTCTTAGTAGGACTAGTACTATATGTGCCTATGTTTATCTCATAATGTCACTTCAGGTATCCTTTAACCTGCTGATCACTAAATATTCCTTATCGTCCCCAATGTAGGATGAAGACTTTGAAGAGATGATCAGGTCGGCACAAGTCATGGAAGCTCAGTATGGCCACTATTTTGACAGAGTTATCATAAACGATGACCTCACCACAGCATACAATGAACTGAAATCTACCCTGGACAGGCTGGAGACGGATCGCTTCTGGGTCCCAGTATGCTGGCTCCATTCCTGAACCTCTCGGAACACATCTCCAGTACTTTCTATTTTATGTCATTTTTTTAAAGAAAAGAAAATATATCTGTATAAATGACCGGTGCGTTGCTGCAGGAGTTCGCCTGCCCTTTGGTCAAATATGTTTTAAACCCATTTTTGTTTTGTTTCTCCTCAGAGACTGCTTAGTAAGTTTTCACAGCGGAGAATAGCGCCCTGTGTGACTAGTATGGGCTGATCAGATCAAACAGCAGCTAGATGTGGTGGGGTCTGTGTGTTATGTTGTCACAATGTCGTTTGCTCTTTACTGCTTAGTGTGCACCTGCTGCGCGTCCACAATGGACATGCCGTTTTGTTGGCTTCAGGATGCTTACAGGTCGGTTTTTTTTCATTCATGTGAACCTATTCACAATGAAATGTATCCGAAGCTTTGCAGCAAGTCCCCATAGTCATGGTACGCAGAATTTCAGCGTGGATCTAAGAAGCAGTAGACCCGCACACTGAGCCTGCTGTTAACTCCTTCATTTAGGCTGCTTCAGGTTAAATGACCACATATATTTTTTTTAAAAACAGATTTTTAACCCGGAACCTCCGTTAAGTTCTGGGTGTTCTGATGATGAAGTTATTAGATAGTGTACTGTAAACTCTGTCTTGACTCATCTCGTCTATCTCACTGTTCCTTCCGCACTGACCCAGACAATAATATAAATCCTTAGGGACTGTGTCACACACTGGAATAGCCTTGTCCGCTGTAAATCTCCAGCTGAAGTTGCTGCTAATGTTATCCAATGGAATTTCTTCTAACTCGGTCACACTGGTAGCACCTTGTATTGGTAGAGCTTTGTATCAGGCCGCGATACAAGTCAATGGAGTTTCAAGTTGCTACTAGATTGACCGAGTTGTTAGCGACCCCATTAAATAATATTATTAGCCGTTGCCAGTAAAAATTTGTAGTCCTTACACTATTAACTGTAATTTGCACATTAATTGTCTCACTAGTCTTCACCCTCATGTTTAACCCTCACACTTCTGCTACAGACACATTTTGGATACGTGTCACCCTAAACCTTTTGTCATGATCACTTCAGGTGTTCTATTGGGAGGGGTAAATAGAGATATTCCACTGCATCTCACAATGGGCACTACAATAACTGTCTTGCATGTGGCATCTAGCTGGGTGGATCACTGAAGGAGAGGCTGCCATCTTCGAGAGGCCCCTTGTACCTGCACTAGATTCTTACCAATGATCCTTTGTCTGATCACTGCCCAGTGTTTGATAGCTCCAGATTTCTGCACTTCCCTCCTGTAAGCTGTCTGGATTAAGTGAGCTACTACTTTTCTAGAAATTCATAGAGATTCCCCGTGTCCTCACAGTAGTGCACAGTACTGGGTGCTTCTCACTGTGCCCGCACTGCATTGTGGGATACCTGGGAATATGTCTAGACACTGACTTGTTGAATAGCGAGTGTCTGCATATGAGCTCAGGGGCTCCCAGGTGCGCTGCAGCAGTTTTGGAAGGTGCTAGAATCAACTGCATGCACCTGACCGCACTTGAATTCCACTCACAGGTTTGATGCTTTCCCTTTACAGAAGGATTACTATCAAACCCAGTGCAAGGAAGATTGGTCCAAAAGTGGAGCACATGACCAGAAGAAGGATTCTGATTGGTCATCCTGAGCAACTGCTTCACTGTTGCACCTATTTTTCCCCAACTCTCTTTGAACTAATTTTGATCATTCTGCACAATCAAGTGCACTTGATTTTCCCAAAGAGGCATACAATCGGACATTAATTCTGCATGCAAGTTGTAAAAACCAGTGAAGTGTGAACCCTGCCTAATCCAGCTGCAAGATCAGCACTAAAGCATGAGAAGCCCTGTTCCCACTGCATCCTGATTCCTGCATAGCAACTCACTCTTGCAGCTTATTTAGTGGTAATACAGATATGTCAGCCATGATGCTGGTTAGGAGGGTTTTTGTGATATTGCTATAAATCTCTATGCGCAGGCATGTAGAGTTTGGCCAGCTGGGTGGACTTGCAACAGTACACAGAGCACCTTGTTAACTTGTGTAGCTGTGCTTTCTTTCCACATTAGGATGGTCTGCTAACCACTAGGCCGGCCTCGGGCACAACATTCTTTGTTATAAGTGACTTAATTTATTTGTTGAGTGTCGGTGAGCATGGTTATATGTATTGGCTTCACATAACGGCTGTCTGCACACTGTGCTGGAAACACAGCCCTGCAGGAGCACCTAAACAGGAGCACCTCAGTGACGGATGATATGATGATATTGAATAAGCCAGTCACCTCCCCCCCCCCCCAGCCTGCAGGACCACCTAAACAGGAACACCTCGTTGTTGGATTATATTGAATAAGCCTCCTCCCCCCCAGCCTGCAGGAGCACCTCACTGACAGATGTCATGATCTTGAATAAGACACCCCCCCAGCTGCAGGAGCAACTGGTTGAAGAATGATATTGACTAAGCCTGCGGGATTAGTTTAGGCAGTCATACTTACGTTTGTCAATGCTGCGCTTTTGAGTGTGGCCAAGGTCACTATGTATTAACACATCAGCTACATACATAATTTAAAAAAGTCTTCTGAAACAACCATCGAAGATTATGGACATTGTACAGATGCATGGTTTTCTTCTTGGCTAAGTAGCATGTTCTGTTTTTTATGGGGGATGGAGCCAAACAAGTGTCAGAAGTCAAGCAAGTGTCAGTCTACTGTGGGAACTTCAATAGAAGTTCTTGCAAGGACCTCAACTGCCAGTCATTGGTGATCTAACACAATGGGTCACTAAAAGCCTTGCCAGCGGTATTGAGGGACTCGTATACACTCTAGATCAGACTTTCTCAACCAGGGTTCCTTGAGGACTCTGCAGGGGTTCCTTGGCATTTTACCCCATCGTGGGGGAAGTATAATAGAGCACACTATAATAGGTGGTACTGTAACAAAAAGCACTAAATTGGGGGGTCAGGAGACAGTATAATGAGTGGCAGTGTAATAGGAGATAGTGAAATTAGCAGCCTAACCTATTTAAAGACCATGCCTCCTGAAAAATAAATATAGGGGTTCCTCGAGACCAAAAATTGTATGCAGGGGTTCCTTGAGATCCAAAAGTTATTTACAGGGTTCCTCCAAGGTAAAAAGGTTGAGAAAGGCTGCTCTAGATTTATGACCAAGGCAATCACAACGTATCGTTTCTTCAGAGGAAAATGTAAAATGTGTAGATAGCTTTCATTTTTGTTTGTGATCGAAGCTAGTGGTAGTCAATGTTTCACTGACCACTTTGTCCTACACTTCTCGAAGGTCCAGACTGGTTTAAACAAGCTGTGAATGAGAGTTGACCACTGCATTGGGCGTACCTTCTGTGCCTCAGTGCCGGGCAACGCAGCTGCTTTTGGAGAATAGAGAGTCTCGAGTATGTGAGAGTCTATTGATTCAGATTTCATTGCTTGAAAGAACTGCCATGTATTTTAGTGCACTGAAGGTTTCGGGTGCCAGAGGAATAATTGTCAAGTTTTTCTTGGTCAGAGACACTTGGAAGATGGTGCTAGATCCTCTAGGCAGCCAGTAAGTTATTACAAGGAGTTTATACACTGGAAGAAAACTCTACAAATGGATTTGTGTGATGTAATGTTGTTTATGTGCTGATTTTGAAGCAAGTGTTATTGTCCTGCCTGCTGGACGTCATTAAGGAACTCTGTAAGTTGGAAGATTGTTGAAGGCCTTCATCTATATCTTATGAGTAGTTGACTTTAGTTATTTTAATGGGTCTTTATAGCTTCTCAGTTCAGTGGATTGTAGCTCGCTCTCATTGTTATTAGAGGTTCAGTTTTGATGTCCAGCCATTAAAGACAGATATTCGAATCTGAAAACGAATTACTCAGTCTTCATAATGCTGTTAAGGGATTGCTGTATTGTATTGTGCTTACCCTTATTTAACTGGCCTGGAATAGTTATACTTACCTCACCTGAACAATGCTGGTGGGGGTTATTGCTGCTATCTTCTGATGTCTTGGGGAAAAAAAAAAACAAGCACATTCTTCCAGCCACCAGAGGGCACTGTGCTATAAATACATTTTGTTCCATAGGAATTGAAGTAGATACTTCTAATAATAAAACACTTGGAGACCAATTGTTATTCCTCTTGCTATGTATTATAAATACAATTTATTACAAAATACAACATGATCCCTCTTATTGCACCAAACCTTTCTAAAATCCAGGAACAATGCTGTTCAATATGTATAACGAATGTCAGGCTATGCCGGTTCTCTATCAACCTGCTGACTATTGCACAAGTGCAGGCTGTCGCCCTATATTTGGCTAACAGTCTCAGTTCCGAACTTTAATGTCTGCAAAGAACTGTACAAATTCTTCACTGGCCAGCCCATCAATAGAACTCTCGTGCTCCTGTGTACTGGAGGATAAATAAGTTCACGTGGGAGCGGGTCAGAGATGGTTTCCGCCTGAAGGAACTTGTTTATCCACCAGTACAGTACAGTTCTCTGCAGGCATTAAAGTTTGGAACTGAGACTGTTGGTCTCCAAGGGTTTTATTATTAGAGATATGGATTGTGTTATACACAGAAAATGTTAGGTAGTTTTGAAGTACATACTTGTCTCATTCTCTGTGACCTTTGGTAGCCAGAAGATTGTGTGTGTTTGGTTGTTTTTTTTTCAGAAAGTGGGACTTACAGGGCTGGATTTCTGCAAAGGCCACATAGGCTTAGGGGATAGCTGGACAGTTGAAGAAGGGTTGCTGCATATGGAAGACAAGGTTGCAAATTGAAAAGGGAAGCTGCAAATAAGGAGCAACACAAGGAAAACGGGTGATGCTGCTCAAGAGTGCTGTAAATGAAAGAGAGAAGCTGCTGTACGTGGATAGTGCCTATGGAATGGGGATGCTGCACATGGATAAAGGGGTTCTGCTACACATGGAAGGGAAGCAAAAAGAAAGTTGGCCAAGGGGCGCTTAATGTATTCTTACTAGGCCTGAACGATTTATCGTTTTTAAACCAAGATCGCGATCACGGATACGGCGATTCCGTGATCGTTGGAGTAGATTTTTTACGATATCCCGCGCCCTTCCGCTCTGTGTACAAGTCGCGGCTTCTCAGCGACTCTCATTCCCGGCGGTTCGCCTGCAAACCTTTGGCTTCTTCCTCTGCCTAGCGTGTCATCAGCTGGGCAGGCGCCGGGCATCAGACTCCGCCCACAGGCTCTCGTTTTCCTGCGCTGTGCGCCGCCTCTCCTCCGTCATCAGCTCTGCTGGCTTCTTCCTCTTCTTCCTCTGCCTAGCGTGTCATCAGCTGGGCGGGCGCCGGGCATCAGACTCCGCCCTCAGGCTCTCACTCGTTTCCCTCTGCAGGACAGTGGAACATCAGAGCTGCCTCAGGTAGACTTTTGGTGGCTGGAAGAAGCCGGTGCACCGGCAAGTAAAGCTTTACTTTATTTTACCTCAGAGCCTCCACACACTTGTTTTCCCTCTCCCTCCAATGCTAGCTGGGCCTGTCAGTTAAAAATAGTGAGGAAATGGAATTACAGGATCACAGTTCAGCGCCCGCCTCCTTTGCACAGTAGAATTCTGAATGAGGCTTACAGCCTCCTAAAGCTTCATTTGAAGAAAATCGTGGATCGAATCGAAATCGCAATTTCTGACAGAAATCGTGCGATTCAATCTTTTCCTAAAATCGTTCAGGCCTAATTCTTACCATGAGTACTTACCATGAGCTTCCCCCAGTTAGGATGATGGGTGGTATTCAGATGAAGGGATTATGGCTTTTATTTACATAGACCTGTGCCAGTTAAACAAGGTAAAGTCCACTTATCCTTTTAAAGGTTTGTACACACATGCAATTTTGCCACCCAACTATCGTCCAAACTTGGTCTGTTGGACTATAGTTGGGCATGTGTACACTTTACAATTGACTAGATGACCGACAGTCAACAGGCAGTTTGCCTGATCCAACCGATGCATCAACTCACATGACTGTTTCACGTATCACGCAGTCAGTTGTTCTGCTTGCGTGCTTAGTATGCAAATGAGTTGGTCGTTCAGTTGGTTGGTGCAATTGCTTAGTCGTGCGGTTGGTCATGTAGTCTGGTTGATCGTACGAGCCTTGAGTCATAGAGTAGGCCTGTTAAACCCCCCTCTCCCCCCCTCCCCCCCCAACGGTATGATTATTTTTGGATTTTAGGGTCTTTTTAAAAGGTTACAGACCCTAAAATCAGGGAAAAAAATCATAATGCCAGCAAGCAGCCCCTTCTCTCACTCACCTCCCTGGACTCCAGCACTGCAATTTTACCTCCGTCCTCCGGGTGGCGCTGTAAATCTTTGGTGAGATCAATTACTGCGATCTCACCAGAGTGATTCAGAGCATCGGAGGACAGGAAGGAGAATGGCTACAGACGTCTGGATCCCCCAGGAGGTGATAAAAAATGCCTGCTGCACGCTATACTCTGCATAGAGCGACCGGCGGCTAGCCCGAGCATAGCTCAGGATTACCGCCAGGGAGGTTATTCAGAACTGCAATAGATTCTTGCAGTGTGCAGGATTGTTGGTCAGCTGAGAGTGACACAGGGTAGTAGTGCAGAAAGTAAACAAACTATCAGGATCATGTGACCCGCTGCTGTCATGTCTTGTTATCTACAGTACCGTGAAACTCGCTAGGTCAGTTAAAGGAAGAAGTTAACCACACACATTACATTTAGATTGTATGGTCTATAAATTTAGGTTTTATTTTACAGAGATCTTCATTCCAATCAAAATCTGGGGGCTTAGTGAATCTGTGAACGGATTGGTTGCCTGTATACCTTTCAGGCTGTCAACAAATCTTGTTGCTCAGTACACAGCTTAAGTCACAGCTTAAACAAATTTTAGGGAAAAGGTCAATTCACCTAATGTTGTACAAATCAGCTAACTTTTTCACTGCCGTTGTTTTCCCTAATATTTGTTGTTCAGTTCCCTGATCTTTGCCATTATCTCTTACAGGCCCTATCTATACACTTAAATAGTTGGAAAAGGACATTGTTCATTATTCAATTCACTTTTTTCTTCTAAGTTTACTCCTCTGTGAAATTTTTATGTAATGCAATATGCAATTCACCTTCTTACCTGAGTTTTCTCCTAGGTGATATTTTTAAATTTGTCAAAAAAAAAAAATACCCTTTAAGCCACCAGCAAGAAAGAAAATACTCAAAATAATTTTGATAGTACTTTTGCAATTTTTCAGTTGAAAAGTGCTGGAAAATTATTTAAAATGAAAGATGAAAAACTAAACGTAGGAGAAAAGTGTAATTGCATATGGCTCCTTATCCATAAAATGCCCTTTAAGCCACCAGCAAGCAAGAAAACATTGAGAATCATTTTGATAGTATTTTTTCACCTTCTTTCTGGTACTTTTTCAATTGCAGAGTGCTGAAATGTTATTTTAAACAGAAGATGAAAAATTATCTCCTAGGAGAAAACTTAGGAGAAAAAGTACCCGTATATTCCGGCATATAAAACCACTGGGCGTATAAGACGACCCCCCAACTTTTGCAGTTAAAATATAGAGTGTGGGATATACTCGTCATATAAGACTACCCCTCTTCCAACGCACACCAAATAAAAATGATAAAACAGCATATACTGGTGCTATGTAGGAACAGATACTGGTGCTGTACTGTACGTGGTGCCCAGTATACAACAGTATACAGGGGATTGACTGGTTGGATTGGTCAATTCCCCCTCTCCATAAGCGGATTGGTCAGCTCTCCTTGTCTCCATGTTTGTCAGAGTGGTAGGGAAGAATAGATTGCGCTGTGCCCATAAAACACGCCTCTTTCACCTGTCTGGCCCGCCCTTGTATCCTATTTACCTCCTTCTCTGCCTCCCAGATCTCGCACATGTGTACAGCTGCGCCGCTTCACTATAGTCCCCAGCAGCGATATCTGAAAGTCGGTAACAGGATAGGGCATATCACCCGGCATCAATGACACCAGGCATATAAGACGACCCCTGACTTTTCAGAAGATTTTCAAGGGTTAAAAAGTAGTCTTATACGCCAGAATATACTGTAATTGAAAATTCGGCATTGGAAAATTAATCCTATTAAAAAAAAAACAGGCAGCCATACGTAAAGCCTTCTCTAGCCCAAAATGGTTTCTGACATAAACCTGCATTATAGCCCTGAATTGTAACCTAGCTGTAAATGTATCAGACTGTGAACCCGGAAACATTTTTGTGACATATTGTTACACTGTTCTGTCTACTCTTTTGCTTAAAGGACAACTGTAACGAGAGGGATATGGAGGCTGCCATATTTATTTCCTCTTAAACAATACCCGTTGCCTGGCAGCCCTGCTGATCTATTTGGCTGCAGTAGTGTCTGAATAACACCAGAAACAAGCATGCAGCTAATCTTGTTAGATCTGACAATAATGTCAGAAACACCTGATCTTCTGCATGCTTGTTCAGGGTCTATGGGTATTAGAGGCAGAAGATCAGCAGGACAGCCAGGCAACTGTTATGGCTTAAAGGGAACCAGAGACGTTGGGGGAAAGCTGTTATACATACCTGGAGCTTCTTCCAGCCCCATACGCACGGATCGCTCCCACGCCGCCGTCCTCCGATGCCTGGATCCGCCGCTACCGGGTCCCGTCATTACCGCCAGTCGGACGACAGACGCGGCCAATTTTCCGCATCACAGGGGGTTCCCTCCATATAAGTACGCGTGAGGCTGCATACTGCGCAGCCACATGCGTACGGGTATGGAGGGAGCCCCTGTGATGCGGACAATTGGCCGCGTCTGCCTAAGGTGACGGGACCCGGTACCGGCGATAGAGGAAGCGGAAGATGGCAGCGTGGGAGCGATCCAGGCTTATGGGGCTGGAAGAAGCCCCCTGGTATGTATAAAAGCTTTTTGTATTTTTAATGAAGGTTCCTCTCTGGTTCCCTTTAAAAGGAAATAAATATGGCAGCCTCCATATCCCTCTCGCTTCAGTTGTCCTTTAAAAGCTCTTTGAGGGTTACTGGCTCATTTACTGTTCTCTCAGATTGAGTTTTGCACATTGAATTGCTTTTAAAGGGAAATCTTTTTGTATTTTCATTAAGCACTTATTTGAGTTTTTTTTTTTTTAAATAAGTCATTTTTCATGTAACTTTCACATTTAATTTGCTAATTACGTATTTTCTTGCTGGGTTTCTCATAGAGACTTACATAGATACTCCCTCTAGTGGCTATCTGTACGGTCCTGTTGTCGCTCACACTGGGTATAGACAGCAAAGTAATAGGCCAACTCATAATTGATATTTGATATTGATAGCTGACTGGAGTTTTCTTTAGCTAGTTGTATGTCTCCCAAGCACAGTGTTTCCCAATCTGTCCCTAAAGCCCCATTTGCAGTGCATGTTTTGCAGGTAATTTCATGTATACAGTAACGTGAGAGCCTAATTATGTGGCTATTGGCCAAAAGTAATGATAGCGTTTGTAATGCTCTGACTACTGCTTTGCAGCAAATAACTTGAAGAGAAAAACATTAAAAATAGTTTTAACATTATTCTCATTCAGTACCCATCACAATACAGCTTCAGGAATTCCATCTTTAAAGTAAACCTAAGGGCTTTACAGTTCAAGGATTTATACTTACCTGAGCCTTGCCCTTTTCCCCCATCATCACCACACAGAGGCCTCTGCATTGGTGCGGAAGTTGGAGGATGACATCACGTAGGGGCGTGTCCACACTACCACTGCTTACGGAAGGGGATGTGACTGTGCATATATTTTTTTAAACACTTCCACTAAAGCTGCAGTAAGTAAGGCTGACCTTAATTCAACCTTGCTATCATTTTTCATAATTAAAGTTCAGCCTACTTAATTATACCTGCCATTTAGTATCTTTATTTTCTGGGAGCTGGTGATATGTAGCCATGCTTCAGTACTGCAGCTAGTTCCTGATGCACTGCCTTGCTGGAAACTAAGATATGTAACTCACACAAGAGGGGAAAAACATAAACATGAACGGAGCATGGGTGTAACCGATCTCCCATATAGTATGTGTGGATGTTGTTATAATGCAATCAGAGGGAGAATTATTTGTAGTGCATGCTCCACATCAGCGTGGTGAAATAACTCACCCGTTAGCATTTAAGCAGATCGCTTTGCCAGATGTCAACAATTAGCGGCGCTCGCCGTAACGCTGATCCGATCTGACATACGTACACACAGAGAGGAACTCTTAAAACCATTTTGCAGGCAAACCGTCTCGCGCTTTCCTATCAGATATCGGAAACTGTTAAATAGCCATTTACCGCTCACTGTCATCGGAGAAATTGTATTTAAACAGAGATTTATGAGGTCAATAAATATGCATTATCTTTACATTCCATGTATATAAGCTCTGACGGATGTCATGCCGTCTGCACACGCTCACTGACGAGATCAGACCTTTATTGGGGCAGCAGTCTGTTCCTGGATTCATAGCGCAGACTGCCTTATCTAGAGATATAGTTGAGTTATTTTTGTAAATAGCTATGATTGCTTTAGGTATGAATTGAGGACTTGACTGTCTGAAATGTGGTCTCAGGTCAGCAGTTTGCAGGATATTTTTTTTGTGGCATTAAAGGTAAAGGTTGCCCATCTCATCCGCCCATTGCTATTTAGTACTTTTAATTGGTGGGTTAGATACCTTTTTTAATGCTGCATACACACTTGAGATAAAAGTCTCTGGAAAAGGCAAGATCACAGACCAATTTTACCCCATTCCATGTAGTATGAGAGCCATACCTTCACAGTCTATTCTATGGAGCTGCACTCCCCATCAGATAAAATCTTTGCAAGATGCTGCACACAAAGATGCCCGTACACATTCAAAAGATCATTATCTGCAAAAGATCTCTTCCTGCAATAGATCCATTCCTTCAAAATGCATTCATAGTCTATGAGATCTGCAGATCATCATACACACCTTGTTTAGCAGGCAATCATCTGCAGATCATCTGCAGATCAGATCCACCAGGATGGATTTTCAGATCTGCAGATGATTGCCAGATATGCAGATGAAGTCTGTTAAACAAGGTGTGTATGATGATCTGCAGATCTCATAGACTATGAATGCATTTTGCAGGAATGGATCTATTGCAGGAAGAGATCTTTTGCAGATAATGATCTTGTGAATGTGTACGGGCATCTTTGTGTGCAGCATCTTGCAAAGATTTTATCTGATGGGGAGTGCAGCTCCATAGAATAGACTGTGTAGAGTATGGCTCTCATACTACATGGAATGGGGTAAAATTGGTCTGTGATCTTGCCTTTTCCAGAGACTTTTATCTCAAGTGTGTATGCAGCATAAGTGAAGATATTGTAGTCATGTGATTGCTTTGGTGCTGCTTATAGGTCTGTAGCAAGGCTTCACAGAAGCCATCACCTGCCATTATTATCCCTGCATCTAGATATTGGACCTATGGGAATGTGCAGCCCCAATAAATTAAAGCCAGTCCTTTTCCCCCTCACAGTTCCTATTACTGTAAGGGGTAAATTGCTGTCACCATCTTGGAAAAGGAGTCAGAGGAATTGTCACCATGTCATCAGGGAGAAGAGACATTTGAATAAATGGCGATGCAGTCTAAAAATTATCAAGAGCCTTACTAGAGATCTGCTTTAAATCCAGGCTATGCAGGAGTTAATGAAGAGATACATCACAGCAGAACTACCAATTTAGATCCTCCAGAGCCAGGAGAAAGCGAAGGAGGAAATGGCTCCTGCAGTCACTGCTGAATTTGCAGCTGTGTTAACTTCCTCCCTACGTGATGATGCAACAGCTTAGTCACATATTGCGTGTTGGGGGAGAATGGGGTGCATGTTGGAATAGATAACTGTTACACTTTCATGTGTCTACAACTGGACTGCTGGCAGAGTAGGGCCATAGAGGTTGATAGAAGTTAACCAAGGTGCATCTCCCCACCGTATACCGCTAGCGATTTCATTCTAGATACAGGCGAGACCTAATGATCAGCAATAATCCATCATTTGCAGTGGGTGAGCATTGATATGTAGCTGCCCAGGAAACTGGAATACAATCTGCCCTCTACTTTGAAAATACTGCTGTATATTCCTTACATGTAGCCAATGCTGAGCTCTGATGCACGGTTTTGGATGCTATGGTTCCTGGTTAATACTTTTCTGGTATAAGGACAATTTGTAACACTTAAAGGACCACTATCACAAAAAAAATGTAACATTTAAAACACATGAAAACACATAAATAAAAAGTGAAATTCTCCCGGAGTAAAATAAGCCATACATTACATGTCTCCTGTGTTGCTGTCACTTACAATAGGTAGTAGAAATCTGACAGAACTGACAGGTTTTGGACTAGCCTATCTCCTCATGGGGGATCCTCCGAGTTTACTTTGTTTTCAAAAACATTTGGTAAACGGCATCTTTGTGTACATCCTTTCCGGGGAGTGCATTTAGAATAAATGAAATACTGGGAATCCCCCATGAAGAGATGGACTAGTCAAAAGCCCGTCCGTTTTGTCAGATTTCTACTAGCTACTGTAAGTGACAGCAGTATAGAAGAAAAGTAATGTATAGCTCATTTTACTCTGGTTGAAATGTACTTCTTATTTGGATATGTTTACGTGTACTTCACAATTTTTTGCGATGGTGCTTTAATAATTAAGCCTCTACACTGATCCCTAAATAATTAATGCTATGAAAATAAAGGATCTCAATGTTTTATTTTTTTTTACACAAACTGTCTTCCATGTTCCAGTCCTCAGAACTTGCTTGAGAAGCTTGCATTGCAGCAGCTGTGAAAGTGCAAACCGCACTCCAGGCCTTATTTATCAAAGTGCCTGAAATCCGAACTACACATGTTGCTCAGCAGCAACTGTCATTTCCAGATCAAACGCTCAGAAATGATTTTCCAAAATCTAGATGGTCTCTATGCACAGCACAGTGTCTCGGATTAGCAGAGTACACCGTTGGAATAACGCAGATAGGAGGGATATGTAATGGAAACGCCACTACTAGCATTGTTATATTACACAAAAAGGGTGTTATGTTCATTGCACACTTTGTCTTATTTCTGCTCACATCATCTCAGAAGCTTATGCTATCAATTGTAGAGGATTTGTTTTTCTGGTAATGGTCCTGTAATGGAGTTAGAGGTCTTCCTTCCTTATTCGTCCCTTCTAGACAAGCCAATACAGTAACGCTGAAGTGTGAAAAAAAATGTAATGTCAGGTGAGCCTTGTAATTTATCAAAAGGAACAGACCACAAATACAGCGCTATGAACTCAGGCTATCTTCCCTGCAGTTGACCAACAAATTCTCCCCCAGCCTGCTGATTGGATGGTGAAGAGCAGAAGTATGCCAATGAAGTCATCATTCTGCTCCATCCTGTTAGAGGAACAGCTCTGTGAAATGCAGTCAACCCTGATTGGTTCACACTGCTGCTAATCCCTCCCCCGGTCTGAATGATGCTATGCAGGGGACTACGAGAAGCTGATAGAGAGATGGAATCATAAATGTGTACAGGGACAAAGATTAACATACTGTAGTTTTCCACCCACAGAACTAGATTAACAGGTATTTGGTGGTTTTGTTTTTTTTCTGAGTCAAGGCCTTAAGTATACCTATAGCAGAAACAAAGTGTCCCTAGTGGGCACTTACCTCGGGAGGGGGAAGCCTCTGGATCCTAAAGGGGCTTCCCTCATTCTCATCCGCAGCACCATCCCACTCGGCTCTCTTCTGAAAAAGCCGGATCGGGTCAGTGCTTCTGTGCAGTTACAGGGACCTGATAGGCTCAGCTATTGCCGCTGTACCCCGAGCAGGACTGTGCTAGTGGATATGTGCAGGGAGGCCACTCTTCAGGGTTCCCAGTGCTGGGATGGGCTGATGTACGAGGACAGGGCAAGCCTCTTAATCCCCTTCCGGGGTAAATATCTAGATTTGCAGATGACAAAACGAACAGGTTTGCTGTAGGACAACACAGGGTTATCCTTTAATATAACTTTTAACAGCAACAAGTTTGCTTAAAGGACCACTATCCCGAAAATCATAAAATGTTCAATGCATGTAAATACTTTCAAATAAGAAGTACATTTCTTCCAGAGTAAAATGAGCCATAAATTACCTTTCTCCTATGTTGCCGTCACTTACAGTAAGTAGTACAAATCTGACAGAATCGACATGTTTTGAAGTAGCCCATCTCCTTATGGGGGATTCTCAGGGGTTTCTTTATTTTTGAAAAGCACTTAGCGAATAGCAGTTGCTCCGTTTAACTGCCAACAATGTGTGCAGTGAGCACGGAGTCTGGCCAGCATCTTTGTATAAATCCTTTTCAGGCAAAATCTTTATAAAGAATCAAGGCCATGCTGGGAATCCCCCATGAAGAGATGGACTTGCCCAAAACCTGTCAGTTCTGTCAGATTTCTACTACCTACTGTAAGTGACAGCAACATAGGAGAAACGTCATTTATGGATCATTTTACTCTAGAAGAAATGCACTTCTTGTTTGTATGTTATTACATGTATTTAAAATGTTACATTTTTTTTGCAATAGTGGTCCCTTAAAGTGTTTGCAGGTGAAGAAGGTGGCTCTTTCTAAGAGGAGTGATGGTGGTTACCAGGACTAAAGGAATATAGGAGGAATGTCCCATTATGGGCACCATAGACCTGATTTTACTTAAAGGAATACCAAGGTGAAAATACAATGTTGAGATTAAAAATTGTATCTATTCTCCTTCTCCTAAAAATGACTTTTTGAGATATCTCACAGTTTATTTTATGTTTAAAATCTACTGTTTTAAATCTACTTTTTTGATATTTTTGCTCAATGACACAGTCTTTGAAGTGTACAATCTATAAACTATTGACCTTTTTATCTTGTCTGTGCCAGGAAAGAGTTTTATGACTGTAATTCCTTATCAGTGAGGGTTACGCTATAGTCTGACCAGGTCCCAACTGGAGAAAAAAATGTCACTTACATACCTATGTATGTTTGGCACTGTAGATATACATGTCTATCTCATCATGTCACATGTCACCTCAGTATTCCTTTAAGTCCTCCTACACAGGAGAACATAAACCGTTTTGCAAATCAGGCTAGAATATATTATACATTGTCTGCTATTATTAGGTGTTAAGAGTTAATTAACAATGGTTACTGAAATATTGACTTGACAGTTTTGTATGTACTGTACTGTGCTTTAAAGTGAACTTGAGATAGGCAGGAAGGGAAAAAAATATACATACTGGGGCATCCTCCAGCTCCCTCCAGGCTAATCGCTCCCTCGCCGTCCTCCTGCGCTGTCTGGAGCTTCGGCAATTTGCCCCGGTAAGGTGGGAGAGCTATTAGCTTGGAGGGGCTGTAAGAAGCCCCAGGTATGTATATATTTTTTCTCCACTGCCCATCCCAGGTACCCTAAAAAAATCCTTTCTACCAGTAATTGCCACTTAATAGTCAACATTTTTGAGTACCACAAGTCCAGATTGTGTTTCCAGGATCACTAGTGTTTCCTAATCTGGATAACCTTAGTAAATAAGGCCCATGTATCAGATCTAGCCAATGAAGTTAGCCATTGTGACTGCTTGAACAAGATTTTGGACAGACTGACAGATCCTCTCGCAATTAAGTGTTCTCGTTTGAAAATATGGGGAAAGATAATTTAATGTTCACGTTGTCTTTGTAAATAAATACATGGTCGTTTTATTTCTTTGTTGCCTTATTTTTGTTATGGAAATATTTGTTAAAATGTTTTATTATATTTGTGGATGAAATTTTCGAAGAACAAATACTGAAGACACTACCGGCGCTGGTCATACAAAGGGATCTTTGGCTCTCCGCGTGGCCCGACCACATTCGCTTCTGATGCTTTGCGTCCGTCACTTGGTCCTCTGTAGAAATTGTGTGTGAGGTGATTCTAGTGTCTTTGTATAGATTTGTCCTGGTTGTGAAATGCTGTTCCTAGAGCTATTCACTGTTTTTACAATTTAATTATAACAAACAGGAAAAAAAGCTATTTAATTGTAAATTTACTGTTTGCCATGCTAGGACAGTGGTTCGTTCATGTTTTTGTACGGTTGTCTGCATCTCCATACTTGAATTTAATTTACTAGCCAATGGTATGTTTTTAAATTGGAATTCTACTTCTTATACAGGACAATAAATTATTGACTTTACTTACTCATTGTAGCAGACTTTTCTTCCAACTTTAAAATACACCTAACACTAGTTTTTGCGTTGGTTAAAGATGATGTTCAAGTTTTAGGATCCTTATTCGTAAAGGGCTCTTAAAGAGACACTGAAGCAGAAAAAAAAATATGATATAGTGAATTGGTTGTGTACTATGAATAATTACTAGAAGATTAGCAGCAAAGAAAATATTCTCATACTTTTATTTTCACTTATATAGTGTTTTTTCTAACATTGCATCATTCTATAATATGTGCAGATTACACAACACTCAGCATTCAAAATGAATCTTTCAGAGCAGTCTGGGAAGTAATGACCTCTCCTCTAGCAGAGGAAAAGTTAATAGTCCAGGAACAGTTGAGATAATAAAAGTCAGATAACAGCCCTCTCCATGACTAACTTAGTCAGAGAGCTTAAGGGATTGTTTGCATAGAGATAACAACTGGAGCTTCTCAACTCTTCCTGTACTGGAAACAATTACACTGATGTATCTGATCTTAATGTTTTATTTCTTAGCTGTGCTACACATACAAATCATAATATCATCGGTTTTTTTTCGCTTCAGTGTCTCTTTAAGGAATTATTTGTACAGGTGAAGCACGTAAAATTAGAATATCGTGCAAAAGTTCATTTATTTCAGTAATTAAGCTTAAAAGGTAAAACTAATAAATGAAATAGACTCCTCACATGCAAAGCGAGATCTTTCAAGCCTCTGTTATAATGTTGCTGATTATGGCTTGCAGCTTATTAAAAACCAAGAATCAAAATCTCAGAAAATTAGAATTTCACATGAAATCAAAACAAAGATTTTAAATTGAAAAAATGTCGGAACTTTGAAAAATATACAGGTCCTTCTCAAAAAATGTGCACATTGTGATAAAGTTCATTATTTTCTGTAATGTACTGATAAACATTAGACTTTCATATATTTTAGATTAATTACACACAACTGAAGTAGCTCAAGCCTTTTATTGTTTTAATATTGATGATTTTGGCATACAGCTCATGAAAACCCCAAATTCCTATCTCAAAAAACTAGCATATCATGAACAGTGTTGCCAACTCATCCCTTTAATTACTGACACTTCTAAGTTATACAGGTTCTGGGGCTATTTGCACATAATCAGTGCCTTAACTGCATCTATCTAGCCCCCAAACCTGTATAATCCATATGTGTCAGTAATTAAAGGGATGAGTTGGCAACACTGATCATGAAAAGGTTCTCTAAACGAGCTATTAACCTAATCATCTGAATCAACGAATTAACTCTAAACACCTGCAAAAGATTCCTGAGGCTTTTAAAAACTCCCAGCCTAGTTCATTACTCAAAACCGCAATCATGGGTAAGACTGCCGACCTGACTGCTGTCCAGAAGGCCATCATTGACACCCTCAAGCAAGAGGGTAAGACACAGAAAGAAATTTCTGAACGAATAGGCTGTTCCCAGAGTGCTGTATCAAGGCACCTCAGTGGGAAGTCTGTGGGAAGGAAAAAGTGTGGCAGAAAACGCTGCACAATGAGAAGAGGTGACTGGACCCTGAGGAAGATTGTGGAGAAGGATCGATTCCAGACCTTGGGGGACCTGCGGAAGCAGTGGACTGAGTCTGGAGTAGAAACATCCAGAGCCACAGTGTACAGGCGTGTGCAGGAATGGGCTACAGGTGCCGCATTCCCCAGGTCAAGCCACTTTTGAACCAGAAACAGCGGCAGAAGCACCTGACCTGGGCTACAGAGAAGCAGCACTGGACTGTTGCTCAGTGGTCCAAAGTACTTTTTTCGGATGAAAGCAACTTTTGCATGTCATTCGGAAATCAAGGTGCCAGAGTCTGGAGGAAGACTGGGGAGAGGGAAATGCCAAATTGCCTGAAGTCCAGTGTCAAGTACCCACAGTCAGTGATGGTCTGGGGTGCCATGTCAGCTGCTGGTGTTGGTCCACTGCGTTTTATCAAGGGCAGGGTCAGTACAGTATTTGGGTATGAACAACGTGGCAGAGCGAAGTTCAGATTTGTTTTAAAAGTTAACATTTGCTAAAATGAGTCCTGTTTCAAGGCAAATCTGTAAGTTTAACAGAAAAATCACATACTTGTGTTGGTAGAGGGAAGCCTCTGGATCCTTCTGAGGCTTGCAGCATCCTCCTTCAGACCAACTCTTCTCGCCGGGACGGCCTGTGCAGTAGCAAAGAGCTGCTTGTGCTCAGCGGAATAAACTAAGGCCAAGCGGCTCCATGCTACTTCACAGGTGCGAGGTGGTCGTGCTCATTTATGGAGGCGCTCGCGCTCACCCCTCCAACAAGCTCTTGTCAAGGGGGCTTGAGGGGTCCTAGCGCTGGAACAGTGAGGTGGAGAGGGATGGGGGTAGCCTCTCGATTATCCAGAGACTTCCCTCTACAGAACTAAGTACCAATTTATAGGCACTTTTCATCCCCATGGGTAAACGTTAACTGTTTTCTCACAGCAGATGTCTTCTTGTCATATCTACAAAACACTTTTTGAGCACCCAGTAAGTGAAAAAGTAGGTAAGAAAATAGTCTCAGACTTAAAGAGGAACTTTACCATATATAATAATTATTACACTTTTTTTCTTACAAACCATGTTCATTTAGAAATCATATTTTCCTTGGAGGAGTGGCTGTTACAATCATTTTCCTAGTCCCTCTCCCATTCGTTTGTATGGAATGGGGTGTGGCTGGAGCATAAGAAAGATAAGAGCATTTTTGGATGCTACATAGGAAGAATTGGGATACAAAGTTTTGATGCTGTGGGAGCGAGTAATGCTACCATTGCCACTTACCCTACAGCAGTGATGGCTAACCTTGGCACTCCAGCTGTGGTGGAACTACAAGTCCCATGAGGCATTGCAATACTCTGACAGCTCTAAGCATAAATCAAGAAGGCAGAGGCATGATTGGATTGGTAGTTTTGTCACAGCTGGAGTGCCAAGGTTAGCCATCACTGACCTACAGTGTTGGGCTACAGAGGGAGGTGTCAGGTTGGGGGCTGCCATTAGACAGCACAACTGTGGCTGATGTGAGGAGGAATAGTGCAGTATGCTCAGAGGGCAGGCGGACACATCCTGAAATGGATTACTCTATAGGTGAGTTTGAGGTGGGTGTTCGGGGGTCGAACTACCCTACTCTCTGATATGTGCAGGGATGGACAGTGGTCATGGTTTAAAAAATATATATGAATTTGGGTTTCAAAGCAGAAGATCAGCACAGCAGAGGAAGCGGCATTTTCCTGTCATTTCACATTCCCTTAAGCCATAGTTCAGGATTTTAGTTGAAAGTAACATTTAATAGGCCAATACCTCCGACTGATGCTCAGAAATTCATGTCTGAGTGTTAGAAATCCTATAAATTGGTAGTGTCTTCCGTCGTAAAGCGTGGTATAAAGCCCTCGGAGAGGACCTCTCTGGCAGGACATAAATATGAGATATATTCTGAACTCCTTGAACCGGCAGATGCAGCAAGGATGTCCTGAAAGACTACGGCCTGTGAAGAATGATGTAGATACACCACATGTTCATAAATGTGATTAAATGGCTTATAATTGGCCACCTCTGGAGGTTTAGAAATCTGCTCTTTCAATTACCTTGGACAAGCATCAATTATTAATTTTGTGGAGTCCTCAGAAGAAAGGGAGGAAGCTGTAATGTGTGTGTGATGACAGACAGGTAATGGGGTACAGCAGACAGCGGGAATTCTCCAGCTGGATCTCTGTGGACTTCGAGAGACTGCAAGTTCAGCTCACAGTGTTTATTAACTCAAATCGATTCAGCTCATTTAAATAGTGGTAAAAGACGTGAGTCTGAAGACTTGATGACCTGTAGAATTCTCTCTCGGCAACTCAAAAATATTCTGCATGATTCAAATTAAAGGACAACTGTAACGAGCGATTATGGAGGCTGCCGTATTTATTTCCTTTTAAAGTGTACCTGAGGCGACATGATGAGATAAACACGTGTATGTACAGTGCAAAACATATTAATAACCAGGCTGTTTTACTTTTTATTTTGCTGCCTGAAAGAGTTAATTTTCAAGCATAAAAGTGGGAGTGCTTCTGTCTTGTCGGTACCTTGTCAGGAATATAGTTAGCATCACTGATAAGCAAATTACAGCCATAAAAGTTTTCTTGGCAGAATTCAACTTCTGAGTGCAGGGGGAGATTTAAAAAAAAAAAGGGTCAATAATAGTTCATGTATTTCAGGGGCTTAACTAGAAATCACTGGGGCCCCCTGCAAAGTTTTTTTATGGGGCCCCCTCACCTCCCACTTTCTGCGCAGGTAAACTGAGAACCAATGTTATTCAATTGTCCATTACACACTTGAATGTGTTTCCCTATGCAGTTAAAAACAGACAGAAGACCAGCAGTGCACACATTTTCTCTATCGATTACATTAGTTTCTGTGATAAAACGTGCGTGTTTTCACGCATACAGACACACATGGGGCTTGATTTACTAAACTGTGATAACTCCAATATCACACCTTATCGAAGTTAACACGCCTTATCAGAGTAGCATAGCAAGCGCTACGAACGTATGTCTGCTAATTGGCATTGGCACTCGTCCTGTCCTGAGCCCCTGCGGGATCGTAGCGCTCGCTATGCTACTCTTATAAGGCGTGTTAACTTGGATAAGGTGTGATATCTTTCATAAGGTGTGATATTTGAGTTATAACGGTTGTAGAAGTGAATCAAGCCCAAGGTGTGCAGAAAATGCATACAGAAAACTGACAGACGAATATGCTCCCAGCCTCAGCTTATTACACTAACTCTGTTCATCTCTGATGGAGCAGAACTGGCTCTGCAGACTTCTCCAGCATCACTACAGTACACAGCACTTGGGGAGGGGTAGAGAGGGGGGCTGGGCGCTGTACACAAGACAGGAACTGTCTACAAATCTTTGTCTACTAAACTTTGTATGATGCCTTACCAGTAACTGAGTAGATGCAGTCATTACAACAATTGTGCAGAGAGCAGAAAGCTTTTTCTCTCTGTGCCCTTAGTTGTCAGTCTCTTAAGAAAGGGATAAGAAACTTGTCCCCACACAGGGCCCACTGCAGCTTCTGGGGCCACCGTGCGGCTGCATCACTTGCAGGGTCTATTGTTACGCCCCTGATGTATTTTCACTTAGGGACACTTAATAGGGCAGAGACAACAAAACATTCAATCTACTAAGTAAACATTTAAATACAAAATACAACCATGGAATATCTAAAAAAAAAGTGTCAGGAGGATGAATACAACTGTTTAGCTCGTCAGTTTATTTTCACCTCGGATTCACTTTAAGCAATACCAGTTGCCTGACTGTCTTCTTGATCCTCTGCCTCTAATACTTTCAGCCATAGACCCTGAACAAGCATGCAGCAGATCAGATGTTTCTAACATTATTGTCAAATCTGCATGCATGTTTTTGGTGTTATTCAGCCAAATAGACCAGCAGAGCTGCCAGGCAACTGGTATTACTTAAAAGGAAAGAAATATGGCAGCCTTCATATTATTCTCACTTCAGTTGTCCTTTAAACATTGAAGAGGAAGAATGGGTCAAGGTCAGAAGGGGATACAGAAGTTGGGATTGCACAACGGCCCCTGGACCAAAGGGGCCCTCCTTCAACCACTGTATTAGCTCTTCATTGGTACCATGCTGGCAATGATCACCTCTTTGAATAGTGGTTTCAAGCAAAGCTTGAAGTGAGGACATTTAGTACAAGTTTGATACTTACAATGGGGTGCAAAAGTTTGGGCAACCTTGTTAATTGTCATGATTTTCCCGTATAAATCGTTGGTTATTACGATAAAAAATGTCAGTTAAATATATCATATAAGAGACACACACAGTGATATTTGAGAAGTGAAATGAAGTTTCTTGGATTTACAGAAAGTGCGCAATAATTGTTTACACAAAATAAGACAGGTGCATAAATTTGGGGACCACAAAAAAGAAATGAAATCAATATGTAGTAGGTCCTCCTTTTGCAGAAATGACAGCCTATAAATGCTTCCTGTAGGTTCCAATGAGAGTCTGGATTCTGGTTGAAGGTATTTTGGACCATTCCATTTTACAAAACATCTCTAGTTCATTCAGGTTTGATGGCTTCCAGGCATGGACAGTTCTCTTTAACTCACACCACAGATTTTCAATTATATTCAGGTCTGGGGACTGAGATTGCCATTCCAGAATGTTGTACTTGTTCCTCTGCATGAATGCCTTAGTGGATTTTGAGCAGTGTTTGGGGTCGTTGTCTTGTCGAAACATCCAGCCCCGCCGCAGCTTCAGCTTTGTCACTTATTCCTGGAGATTGGTCTCCAGAATCTGCTGATACTGAGTGGAATCCATGCGTCCCTCAACTTTGACAAGATTCCCAGTCCCTGCACTGGCCACACAGCCCCACAACATGATGGAACCACCACCATATTTTACTGCAGGTAGCAGGTGGTTTTCTTGAAATGCTGTGTTCTTTTTCCTCCATGCATAATGCCCCTTGTTATGCCCAAATAACTCATCAGTCCACAGCACCTTATTTCAAACTGAAGCTGGCTTGTCCAAATGTGCTTTACCATACCTCAAGTGGCTCTGTTTGTGCTGTGGGCGTCCTCTGCATCACTCTCGCATACAGCATCTCCTTGTGTAAAGTGCGCCAAATGGTTGAATTATGCACAGTGACTCCATCTGCAGCAAAATGATGTTGAAGGTCTTTGGTGCTGGTCTGTAGGTTGGCTCTGACTATTCTCGCCATTCCTCGCTTTTGTCTATCTTGGTCTGCCACTTCGAGCCTTAACTTGAACTGAGCCTGTGGTCTTCAATTTCCTCAATATGTTCCTAACTGCTGAAACAGACAGCTGAAATCTCTGAGTCAGCTTTCTGTATCCTTTCCCTAAACCATGATGGTGAACAATCTTTGTCTTCAGGTCATTTGAGAGTTGTTTTGAGACCCCATGTTGCTACTCTTCAGAGAAAGTTAAAAGAGGAGGAAAACTTACAATTGACCCCCTTAAATACTCTTTCTCATAATTGGATTCACCTGTGTATGTAGGTCAGGGGTCACTGAGCTTACCAAGCCAATTTGAGTTCCTATAATTAGTTCTAAAGGTTTTGGAATCCATAAAATGACAACAGTGCCCAAATTTATGCACCTGCCTAATTTTATTTAAACAATTATGGCGCACTTTCTGTAAATCCAATAAACTTAATTTCACTTCTCAAATATCACTGTGTGAGTCTCATATATGATATATTTAACTGACATTTTTTATCGCAACAACCAATGATTTATACAGGAAAATCATGACGATTAACAATGTTGCCCAAACTTTCGCATCTCACTGTACCTAAGTAGAGGGAAGGCTCTGGGTAGTATAGACCCTTCCAGTTTTTCCCTCTGGTTTGTCATTGCAGCATTGTTCCTAGTTGTAGCTATTCCACCAAATAGCTGTTCAGAACTCCTCAATGGCAGCACCAGGCAGTCAGCCTGAAGAAGCTGTAGCCCGGCAGGACTAGCACTGGCATCCTGGCCCTCCATGGCCGCGGTAGTGGAGCGCCACCTGTGTAGAATCCAGATGATCTGCGTAGTGCGCACGCATCAGTCTCTTGAGAACGGAGGTGGCTACTTGCATGGAGCCACTGATGTCCGTGTAGGTGGTGGCCGGAGCTCAGCTGATCGTGCTCCTGTTGGTGGTGGTGGAGGTAGCGCTCCGAGACCTGGCATGCCCGGGTCCCCAGGAGGGGAGAAATCCATTCTAGAGATGTCACTCTGATGACAGAGCGGTGAGCCACGCCCCCTGAGGAAACGAGCAGGAAGCTTGTGAAACATGTCGGGGCTATAGCTGGCATCACCGCGTGTCTGCCCGACTCTCCTGCTGCTCGGACCACTTGGACTCCCTCCATGCACACTGGCCCATACGATCTTTAGGGGCTATATACAGCAATATTGCCCCACTGCCAAAAGACACTCTGGAGTCTGGAGATTAACCAAGCACACAGCAACCACTATCAGGACGCCATCTCTAAGGTATTCTTGGATGAGAGACTGCTGTTTACTGGCTGAAGGCATGTATGCTTGTACGGAATGTACTCAACCAATGTATACCTGTACATTGACAGTGCGCCTATGATGCTCAGCTGACATGGATGATGTGATGCTTCTGCTGTTTGCCACTGTTTAACTGCTTGCTGCATCCTTTACCTAGAGGAGATTCCTGTGCTATATGTGCTGCATCTAACCAAGTTCAAACTTGCATGACTCCTGCTGTGACTAATGCTGCTTTGATACTAGTCTGTGCTGACACTTTGTTGCTGCATATGCTTGCCACACAGTCGCTGTTTAGAGGGGGGACTGTCATTACTCTGCAACCATTATAAAAGTGGAGAATTTCAACTTCATCTTGACATGTACCCAATGATCTGGCAATATATGTGGAGGAACTCAAGCGGTCATATGAACTATTTTGACGCATATTGAGGTGCTCCTCATTTATTTGTTAAGGGATTTTTCTGTATGATATGTTGTAGGGTTGCACGATTTTAGGGAAAAATCGAAATTGGGGGGGGGGGGGCTGTTCCGCACTGCCCGGTCCGCTGTCTGTAATACCTTGCTTCTGGCCAGAAGCAGTGAATATGTATGAGTGTTAATGAGCGGGGGGGGGCGGATCCACTCGAGCAAGCGGCCGGGGACAGACAGCATTACTGGCTAGCGATGGAATGACGGCAGCGGTAGGCGGAGCTGTATGCTCTGTACAGCTCCGCCTACCACTGCCGTCATTCCACTGCTTCTGGCCAATCCGGTCCGCACTGCCCGGTTCGCTGTCTGTAATATCTTGCTTCTGGCCTAGCTGTGCGCGGATTGGCCAGAAGCAGTGAATATGTATGAGTGTTAATGAGCGGGGGGCGGATCCACTCGAGCGAGCGGCCGGGCACATACAGCATTACCAATCACTGGCTAGCGATGGAATGACGGCAGTGGTAGGCGGAGCTGTACAGAGCATACAGCTCCGCCTACCGCTGCCGTCATTCCATCGCTAGCCAGTGATTGGTAATGCTGTATGTGCCCGGCCGCTCGCTCGAGTGGATCCGCCCCCCACTCATTAACACTCATACATATTCACTGCTTCTGGCCAATCCGCGCACAGCGGGGCCAGAAGCAATGTATTACAGACAGCGGACCGAAAAACCGGAGGTACTGACGATCAGCAGATCGTCTTGCCACGAACCGCGGTTTCGGTTTTAAACCGAAAAACCGTGCAGCCCTAATATGTTGGATGGATGGATGTAGGGAGCTCCTAGTAGTGGATATAGGGCAGTTCAGGTATTGAGGTTTGGGCAATTTTAAGGATTTGTTGTATGTTGTTCGATACTATTAAAGTTTATACAATTTTTGATAAAAAATACTCTTATGTGCATTTTTGGTATGTATCATCCACCCTGTGGTTCCTTCCTTTAAAGTTTTGCTCCATCCTAGAGAGTAGACCATAGGAAGAAGGGCCGAAGCCCTGTGTGCCGTCGTGGCCTGCTAAGGCACCACCTTGTTACCTGAGCTTCTGCAATGTCACAACATTTCTTTGCATCCAGAGCTGCTGCATTCTTTTTTTTTTTGCCAAGATCTTTGTTCTTCTTCAGCACATTCCAAAGATTCTCAATGGGGTAAGGGGTGGGCAATGTGGTGGCCAATCCACGTGTTAGAAAATGTCTCCTGCTCCCTAAGCCGCCCCGTTCACAATTTACGGCTGATGAATTCTTGCATTGTCATCTTGGAATATGCCTGTGCCTTCAGGGAAGAAGACATTTCACATATGGAATAACTTGGTGTGTTCAGTACATTCAGGTAGTCAGTTGACCTCATTCTTTGTTCACATAACATTGCTAAACCTAGTAGTAATCCAGTGGGAGTCTCTTGCCTATTTGTTAAATGCAGGTGGTGACCTTTTTTAATACAAGCAGTTTATCTGCAAACAGAACTCCTTGAAGTCCCATCCAACGTCTTCTGCCTGTGCTAAGAAGATGAGTCATTAAAGGACAATTGAAGTAAGGGATATGGACACCGCCATTTTTCCATTTTACACAATCAAATTGGCTGTCCTGCTGATCTCTGTCTAATACTTTTAGCCATAGATCCTAAACTAGCATGCAGATCAGAGGTTTCTCACTTAAAGGGAAGATCATTGCAGACTATAAAAAAACAAACTGCGCTTACCTGGGGCTTCTTCCAGCTCCTGGCAGTCGATCGGTGCCCTCGCCGCAGCTCCTCTCCCTCCCGGGGTCCAGCGGGGAAGAAGCCGACCTCGCCAGGTCGGCTTCTGGGTCGGCTTCATTTGCGCTCCACGGCGGGGGGTCACGTGGTGTAAGTGACGTCATTGGGTCTCTACTGCGCAGGCGCAGTAGAGATCCAATGACGACCCTACACCACGTGACCCCCCGCCGTGGAGTGCACGAGGTCGGCTTCTTCTCCGCTGGACGCCCGGAGGGAGAGGAGCTGTGGCGAGGGCACCGATCGACTGCCAGGAGCTGGAAGAAGCCCCCAGGTAAGCGCAGTTTGTTTTTTATAGTCTGCACGAACCTTCCCTTTAAGTTTAGCTGCATTTGCTGCATGTTTGTTTCAGCTGTGTGATTCAGACACTACTGATCCATGAAAGATCAGCAGGATGCCAGTAACTGGTATTGTTTAAAAGGAAATAAATATGGCAGCCTCCATATCCCTCTCACTTCAGATGTCCTTTAATGAGGAACACAGACCTGAAGTTGGTGTCATGCTGCTTGGTAAGTTCTATTCTGACCTTATCCCTCCTTCAAAACATTTCATAAAATAAGGGGGCTAATGTCCCCAAGACTGCAACAGGTGGTACTCTGTGAGATCCATGAAATATACTTTGTATACCTTTTCCATTTAACTAAGATTGAGCTGTGCTTTAATTATTGGGACTTCCAGAAGGAAGCTAAACACGGTTAGATCACATTACCTTTCCATTTCTTTTTTACATCCTTTGATCAATTTGGACACAAATGTTTAGCCGAGGTAAAAGGAAATGAAGGTTGAGTCTTGATTGCTTGGCATTGGATTTCTCAGAGTGCTGTAAGTGAACAATAATCTTACAGAATAGGAGAGTTGCAGATGGATCTGGTGTACTGAAATGAGAAAACAAGAACATTTGTGTAGACAAATAAAATGTTATCCTAGCAGGGCACGGTGTATGTCTGTTAGGGTGGGGAGACTCTGCGTTTATTAAAGGGGTTTCTTTAAAGGGAATCTGAAGCGAGCTGATCGCCGCGAACAACGGCTCTGTACTACTTCTGGGTCACAATGATCCGGAGTAGTACGCCTGCCCGTGTCTGCACCCGTCCTGGCCGCCCAGTGCACGTCGTTGCATCAGGGATGCGCACCGCCGGGCCACCGCATGCGTACTAAATGACGCATGCACATACGTGCGGGCATTCTACTCTGGGACATTGCGACCCGGAAGTAGTACAGGGACAGAATGCCCATAGAGATTCGCTGGCGGGCTGTTCGCTAGCATCTCTACCTGCGGCTTGTCAATCCATCAACAGGCTCCCCCCACCGCCGCTAGCTTCCGATTGGAGCAAGCTAGTGGCGGCAGGGGGGAGGTGGGGCCTGTTAATGGATAGCAGGCTAACGACAAACAGATTGTTGCTAGCCTGGCGGTATTTGGCACTGGCTTTGCGACTCGCCAGTTGCTGAGAAAACGAAACTGAGCCATGGCGGAGGACCAGATGATCGATGAGTGATAGAGTGGGCACAGGACGTCTGCAGGGGGCTGGGGGAAGCCCCAGGTAAGTGAAACTTTTTTTTTTATTACTTCACTTTAAGGCAGGTATAGGCTTATTATAATTTCTGTTTAATGCTTGGAGTATAGAGCTTCCAGGCCTTTGTAGTTTCCGTTTAATGCTTGGAGTATAGAGCTTCCAGTGTGGTCAGTGGCTGACGTCACTAATACACCATTTGGCCAGAGAAGGCTCCATTACACTGCTTGGTAGGAATTGATTACACCATGCTGGTTGGAAGTCATTCGTACAGTACGTATGAACAACTCTTCACCTGGAAATGCAGTCATTAATGAAATAACCAAACGTTTCACTATACAGCCATATAGGATCAGCCACCTGGACTCCTCTTCCACCATGACTCATGCTGGCTCTGTAGAGCACCGAGTGCAGCTCACTGTTACAGGATATTCTATAGAAGTCATGGGAAAGTGACTGCCTCTAGTAGGGGCCAAAGATAAGTTTAGCTCTATTTTCTGTTAAGCTGAAATCTGATTTGTTGATGTGATCACCATGATTAAGCAGTTATTTACTTAAAGTAAACCTGAGATGGGGGGGGGGGGGGGGGTTTGGGAAGGAAGAAACTTGTTTTTTACCTACCCGGGCATCCTCCAGCCTCCCCCCCCCCCCCCCCATAATCTTCCAGCAACCCTGGGCCCCCTTCTTGTGCTGCGGTCAGCCCCGTTAAAGTCCTCTACTGTGCATGCGCTGCCCGGTCCACACGCCTTCTTGATCACACTCCTGTAGATGGGCACATTCCTGCACATGTGCAGTTGCAAACCTATATGAACTGCACATGTGCAGAACGCTTCCGGCCACAGGAGCGCAATCAAGAAGGCACGCGGCTGGGGCAGTGCATGTGCCTTGGTGCGCAACTGAGCCAGTAGCAGACTTTAACAGGGCTGATAACAGGACAATGGAAAAGTCCCGGAGAACACCAACCGAGCTATAAAACTTCGGGGCAGGCAGAAGCCTCAGGCAAGTAAAATACAACTTTCCTCCCATCTCAGGTACACTTTAAGGCAGTGTTTCTCAACATTTTACTGGTATGCAACCCATTTGAAAGCTTGTGCTCACCAAGTATTCCTTGGTATGGTAAAGATTGTCTCAAGTACCCTTGACAGTTATAGTTAGTAGTTGTACTGTACATGTTAATTTTCTAGTAACAGTTTACTAATGGCATGTAAATAGCTAAAATAGGATTTTTGTGTTGTTGCTCATATAGGATTTATTTGACTCTACATTTGCTATATTTAATTAGCTACATCAAGTCCGAGTACCCCCTGGACCCATCAGAAGTACCCCATGAGGTATGCGTAGCATACGTTGAGAACCTAGGCATTAAAGGATACCTGGGCTGGAGCATATTGTAAAAACTGAGGGGGGGGGGAAGCAGGTATGTATAGGAAGCTGTAAAGAGAACTGTGTGGACACTTAAAGAGGAACTCCAGTGAAAATAATGTAATAAAAAAAAGTGCTTCATTTTTACAATAATTATGTATAAAAGATTTAGTCAGTGTTTGCCCATTGTAAAATATTTTAAATCCCTGATTTACATTCTGACATTTATTACATGGTGACATTTTTACTGTTGGCAGGGGGTGTAGCTGCTGCATGCTTTTTTGGCAGTTGGAAACCGCTGTAAACGGCTATTTCCCACAATGCAACAAGGTTCACAGACAGGAAACTGCTAAGAGTACCACGGTATCTTGTTGGAAGGGTTTCATCACAATATCAGTCATACAGCGCCCCCTGATGGTCTGTTTGTGAAAAGGAATAGATTTCTCATGTAAAAGGGGGTATCAGCTATTGATTGGAATAAAGTTCAATTCTTGGTCGGAGTTTCTCTTTAACTGTCCCTCCTAACGGCTCACTATCTGAGCCCTATCATAGGGATATGCCTATGATAGAGTAGTGTAGTGTATGTTACGTAGTTTAGGTCCATATTAAAGGGTAAGAGGGTTATTCCTACTAATATAATAAATGGGAAAGTTCGGATGTTTGGATGTTTGTTACTCGATCACGCAAAAACGGCTGAACGGATTTGAATGAAATTTGGCACACACATAGTACATTACCTGGAATAAAGTATAGGATACTTTTTATTCCCATAACCAAAAAGGGGGCGGAGACAAATACAAATTTCACTGGAAAATGTAAACTGCAGCCATTCTTACACTGTTAATGGTAGGGTTCTCAAACTTTGCACAGTTGGTCGCTGGGTGACTGGGATTAATATTCAGAAAGGTGGGTGGAGTCTATAAAAGCCAATCAAAATTAACCTATTGATTTTCAAGGGGAATGTTTACATTGCTGCCATTCTTGCACTGTTAATGGCACAAGCCTCAAACCTGGTACAGTTGATCATTGGGTGACTGGGGTTCAATTTCAGAAAGGGGGAGGAGCCACAAATAGCCAATTAAATTTGTTTCATTTCAATGCAAATTATTGATGCCAAACACCGCAAAGATCACAAACTTGGTAATTGATTCATTGTGTGTTAGGGTTAGAAAAGTAGGCACAGCCAACACCAGCCAAATACATAAATGGGCAACGCCGGGTCATAAGTGGGCGGAGACAAATACAAATTTTACTGGGAAAATGTAAACAGCAGCCATTCTTACACTGTTAATGGTAGGGTTCTCAAACTTTGCACAGTTGGTTACTGGGTGACTGGGGTTAATATTCAGAAAAGTGGGTGGAGCCTACAAAAGGCAATCAAAAATTACCTATTGATTTTTCAGGGGAATGTTTCATTGCTGCCATTCTTGCACTGTTAATGGCACAAGCCTCAAACCTGGTACAGTTGATCATTGGGTGACTGGGGTTTACATTTATAAAAGGGGGTGGAGCCACAAACAGCCAATTAAATTTGTTTCATTTTAATGCAGGTTATTGATGCCAAAGACAGCAAAGCTCACAAACTTGGTCATTGAGTAATTGATTAATTGTGTGTTAGGGTTAGGAAAAGTGGGCGCAGCCAGCACCTGCAAAATACATAATCGGGCAATGCCGGGTCATCAGTAAGCGGAGACAAATGCAAATTTCACTGAGAAAATGTAAACTGCAGCAATTCTTACACTTTTAATGGTAGGGTTCTCAAACTTTGCACAATTGGTCACTGGGTGACTGGGATTAATATTCAGAGAAGTGGGTGGAGCCTACAAAAGCCAATCTAAATTCACTTATTGATTTTCTAGAGGGAATATGTAATTGCTACCGTTCTTGCACTGTTAATGGCACAAGCCCTAAACCTGGTTCAGAGAAAGGGGTGGAGCCACAAACAGCCAATCAGATTTGTTTAATCTCAATGCAAATTATTGATGCCAAAAACCGCAAAGCTCACAAACTTGGTTATTGAGTAATTGTGTGTTAGGGTTAGAAATAGTAGGCGGAGCCAACACCAGCCAAATACATACCTGAACAATGTTAGGAAATAGGTGGGTGGAGAAAAATACAAATTTAATTGCGCAAATGTAAACTGCAGCCATTCTTACACTTTTAATGGTAGGGTTCTCGAACTTTTCACAGTTGGTCACTGAGTGACTGGAATTCATATTCAGAAAAGTGGGTGGAGCCTATAAAAGCCAATCAAAAACCACCTATTAATTTTTAAGGGGAATATCTAAATGCTGCCATTCTTGCACTGTTAATCACCTGTACCTGGTACAGTTGGCCATTGGGTGATTGGGGTTCAAATTCAGAAAAAGGGTGGAGCCACATCCAATCAGATTTAATTTTTTTATTGCAAATTATTGATGCCAAAGACCGCAAAGCTCACATACTTGGTCATTAAGTAATTGTGTGTTAGGGTTAGGAAAAGTGGGCAGAGCCAACACTAGCCAAATACATACCCGGGCAACGCTGGGCGTCCAGCTAGTAAAAAATATATTTAAAAGAAAAATGATACGTTTTTATTAATTTTAAAAAATCTAAAAATAGCAGCAGCAATCAGAGACCACCAAAAGCAAACTCTGTGAGAAGAAAAGGAGCTAAAATACTTCTGGGTGCTAAGTTGTATGACGGAGCAATAAATCATTAAAGCTGTGAATTGTAAAAAATCACCTGGTCACTAGTGGGGTATAAACCTCTGGTCCTCAAGAGGTTGAAGAATAGTATTTTCAAAGTGTAAAAAAAAAATCAACTCAACCCAAAACATGTCCTGTGCCTGCGCCGGGACAAACTGATCTTCCAGTCCCCCGCAGCGAACCAGTTTTGTTTCAGCTCACTGACCAGCATGAGCATGGATGCAGACGCAGTAGCCTGCCAACTTTCCAGTTGGGTGAAACAAAACTGGCTCGCTGTGGGGGAACGGAAGATCGGTTTGTCCCGGGGCAGGCACAGGACATCTGCAGGGGGCCGGTAGAAGCCCCGGGTAAGTTGAACTCTTTTTTTGGGGGTGCAATTAAGGTTCCCTTTAACCACTTCAAAATGAGAGCAATTTTCACATATCAGCACTGCTCCCATTCATTCGTCAATAACTTTATTACTACTAATCACACCTAAATTATCTATATATTGTTTTTTTCAGGACAAATTAGGCTTTTAGTGTGTGAAAATTTTGTTTAGTAATTATCTTATTTTCTATGCATTTTAAAGGGAAATTAAGGTAAAAAATAGAAAAAAAACACACTATTTCTCTATTTACATCCAATATAGCTTTACAATAAACAGTGCTAACGATTTTATTGATATATATTTTCTCATCCACCCTGGTTATTACAACATTTAGATTATATTCCTAGCACAATGTATGGTGACAATATTGTATTTGGAAATAAAGGTGTATTTTTTAACTCATTGTACACTATCGATGATTATGAGACCATATTTGCAAAAATTATAGTAATGTACCCTCATGGCATACATATTTAAAAAGCCAAGTTCCTAAGGTAACAATACATGTTTTTTTTCTGTTTCAATAAGTTTTATTAACAGGTACAAGTAATAACAACCATTTTGATATTTGTTACAGAAGAGTTTTAACTACAGATGGAACAGTTTAGTTCTAAGAAAGGGGTATCAGGTGTATATATCAAGTCAAAGAAAAAATTACAGATTCTCTTGCAAATTTTTATGATTTTTAGAATCAGTTTAAAAGACAGTAGAATAAGATTATAAGTAATACATGTTTTTTTTTATTTTCTATTCTACACTTTGTTTTCATTTTACAAGTATTTTATTTTGGTACAGAATATGCGAAAATGTAATTGCTTTTAAATTCAGTTTGTGACTAAAAAGAATACACAAGACATGGGCCTCAACCCTAAAACTCAATTCTGCAACTTATCAGGGTTATATCTCTTGTAGTTTTGCTAAGACTTTCCCAAGTTTGATCATAATTTTGAAAATTACTTTTTTTATGTTGTATTGAGTTTGTCCTTGTCCCTACCCATTTTTATGTGACATGCACCCAAGCTTTAAGACACGCCAAAATGTATTCTACAACTCTTCACGGTTACAAAGGTACCACATGTGCCTCATTTAGTAACAAACTTGTGGTACAGTCTCTACAACTACACTGGAAAATAGATTCATCCAGTTAAGCTAAAGTGGTTAAAGAGAGTCTGAAGCGAGAATAGATCTCGCTTCAGACCTCATAGCTAGCAGGGGCACGTGTGCCCCTGCTAAAACACCGCTATCCCGCGGCTTAACGGGGGTCCCTGTCCCCCCAAATCCTCTCCGTAATGCGGGGGAGCGCTTCCTGGTTGGGGCAGGGCGCTGTGAGGCAGGGCTGCAGCCGTTAGCCCTGCCTCTAGGAAGGGATAATCTACGACCAACTTGCGACCAAGATTTGCGGGAGGTGGGTTGGGGGGTCAGGGACCCTCGTACAGCCGCGGGATAGCGGCGTTTTAGCAGGGGCACACATGCCCCTGCTATGTATGAGAGCTGAAGCGAGATTTATTCTCGCTTCAGTGTCTCTTTAAAATCATATCCTCTCAATATTTTTCATAAAATTGCATAAGTGAGGAGCTTGGGGCCCTTTGCGAGTTTTACATAGGGCCCCAAGCACTCTGTTGATATGAAGCCCCAAAGCCTATACACGACAGTTTCATTGTCAGAAAGGTGTAATCAAAGTAAGGGAACGGCTAGTTATTACTAATATTCTATTCACATATAGGTGTGTTTATTACCAACATAACACCAATGAAAAGACCATAAGATGGATGAAAGAGGCCCCCCTCTGGTCCAGGAACCATGGTGTGGTCACATCCAAATCCAAAAAAGCATTATTGGCATGACCAAATCCAGTTAGCATTGCCAAAGCAAAACTTTAGCATTAAAGTGGTCTGAAAGTCAGCATTTCTACTATGCTAAAAGATTCCTCTCAGCTTGAAAGATACTATCCCAGAATTTATTTTAGCAGAATATCACTGAAATGTTTAAACAAAGCACTTTGTCCTGCTCTTCAGCTTCAAATCCACATCCAAACTGGAGATAACAGTATCTTTGTTTGCATTCCAATGTTGATACATGTGTGTAAACACAGTGTAACAAGTGAAAAGGAGCAATCTGTGAAGCTCTCTGTGCTTCAAGCACACGAACAGCTCAGAACAGCTAATTAGAAGATGTTAATATATAATAGAAAGGAGTTTGAATAACATGCAATGGCAGGTTTCAGGGCAAAATAAACTACGCTTTGGGAACTTGTAATTTGTAAACTGATAATATTACATATGCAAAAAAGCAAATTTGATAACTGTATGAATAATAAAAAGTAGGAAAACACATTTTTATTGAGTTTTATGTCGGAGTTTCAGACCACTTTAACATGGGGAGGGGGGGGGGGGGGTACATAAGGGAAGGGTGTAGGGGTACAGTGTGCTATGCCACTACATGCCAGTACTTCTGCTTTACAGGGAACCCAAGGTTAGAGACATATGGAGGCTGACATATTCATTTTCTTTTAAACCATGCAAATTGCCTGGCAGCTCTGCTGACCCACTGCCTCTTATCCTAAGCCTTAGCCCCTGAACAAGCATGCAGATCAGATATCACTGATTAGCTGCATGCTTGTTTTTAGGTGTTTGAATCGGCCACTACTGACCATAAAAATCAGCAGGATGCCAGGCAACTGGTATTGTTTAAAAGGAAATACATATGGCAGCCTCCATATCATTGGGTTCCTTTTAACAATAAATAATTGGTCAGTAAGAGGCCGGCCCTGCCAATAAATATGAGAACATTTCTATAGAGGGTCTCCAGTTTTCACTCTGAATCCCACCGGAGTGCTCAGTCAATAACCCCACTGATGCCATCACTGATGAACCCATCTATTCCTGTTCCAGCCGCAGTCACAGGCTGCGATATTACTTTGCACCTTATCCAGTGGCTGACTAATAGTCTAAGAATGCTGTTATGTGTAACATATATTTCTCCAATCTCACTTTAAACAATGCATAAATCTGAGTGTGATAAAACATGTTAGAGTGTTGATGTAGCATTTATTCTTATTAAGCTACATGAATCATACGCTGATATTGGTGAACACGGGGGGAGCGCTCACTTTTCCAGCTACGCAGATGTTCCTGCGAGTCATTCTTCAGCTCCGCTGTCTTATGAGTCACTGTTCAGCTATAGGGCAGGCAGTGGATTTACAGGAGAACTCTCAGCTTCGCCAATTGCTCAGCTCCAGGCTTAGTGTTACATACACCACCTGACAGATTACTCAGCAGCAGCATCCGCCAGGCAACCTAGGCAGGTGGCTGGGGCATAGTGGGTGTGAGGGGGGGCCACCTGCCACAGTGCCACCTTCTTTAACCTCCTTTCCTTTTCAGCTTATCAAAAGGAGTACAAGAGGGTGGCAACTCTACTACCTTGCCTAGGGCCCCATTACATCTTACTTAAGGACCAGCAGTTTATACCCCCCTAGTGACCAGGCCATTTTTTACAATTCAGCATTTCGCAACTTTAACAGTTTCTTGCTCAGTCATACAAATTAGCAACCAAATGAAATTTGCCTCCTTTTCTTCCCACAAATAGTGCTTTATTTTGCTGGTATCTGGTTGCTGCTGCGATTCTTAGTTATTTGTTGTTTTTTTATTTAAAAAAAATGATTTTTTTTTTCATATTTTTTGTTTCCCTCCCCCTCCCCCCCTAAATTGGTTCTACACTACGATACATACACTACACATTACATACATAGGCGTATGCCTATGATAGGGATTAGATTGTGAGCCCATCAGAGGCATAGCTAAGTGACAACTACATACTGCGTTAGATGGAAGCGCTATATACATACGTTTATTTGTGTAAATAAAGATCACAGCCTGCCAGTGCTGATCAGCTGCTGGCAGGCTGATCGCTGTGCCACGCAATGTTTATTGATGGAAGCTCGCGCTCGTGTGAGCTCCCATCTAATCTGATCTGATGCTCAAGGGAGCTGTTCATGGAAGAAAGGGGCTGCTGTATACAGGTAATACACATGGAAGAAGGGACTACACATGGAAGAAAGGGGCTGCTGTATATGGATGATACACATGGAAGAGGGGACTACACATGGAATGGGAGAGGCTGCTATATACGGATGATACACATGGAAGAGGGGACTACACATGGAATGGGAGGAGCTGCTGTACATGGATGATACACATGGAAGAGGGGACTACACATGGAATGGGAGGGTCTGCTGTACATGGATGATACACATGGAAGAGGGGACTACATATGGAATGGGAGGGGCTGCTGTACATGGATGATACACATGGAAGAGGGGACTACACATGGAATGGGAGGGTCTGCTGTACATGGATGATACACATGGAAGAGGGGACTACATATGGAATGGGAGGGGCTGCTGTACATGGATGATACACATGGAAGAGGGGACTACACATGGAATGGGCGGGGCTGCTGTACATGGATGATACACATGGAAGAGGGGGCTGCGCATGGAATGGGAGGGGCTGTTGTACACGGATGATACACATGGAAGAGGGGACTACACATGGAATGGGAGGGGCTGCTGTACACGGATGATACACATGGAAGAGGGGACTACACATCGAATGGGAGGGGCTGCTGTATACAGATGATACACATGGAATGGGACGGGCTGCTGTATATGGATGATACACATGGAAGAAGGGACTACACATGGAATGGGACGGACTGCAGTATAAGGATGATACACATGGAATGGGACGGGCTGCTGTATATGGATGATACACATGGAATGGGATGGGCTGCTGTATACGGATGATACACATGGAATGGGAGGGGCTGCTGTATACGGATGATACACATGGAATGGGAGGGGCTGCTGTATACGGATGATACACATGGAAGGGGGGGCTACACATGGAATGCGAGGGGCGCTGCTGCACAAGAAAGGGGAGCCAAAACATACTTGGCCTAGAGGCACAAAAAGTAAAAATCTGTCCTTGCACTCGCAGTAGCACAGACTCGATTGGGCTCGGCTTTTAGAAACCATAGCCTGAGAAGATCCATGCTACTGCACAGGCGCAGTGCAGCCACACCCCCGCAATCTTCAGGGGTCTCAGCGCTGGACTGACCTGACAGAGAAGGACTGGAGAAGCCTCAGGGGGACCCCAAGGCTGGCCCCTCCTGAGGTATCACGATGTTGGAATTGCAAACCTAATAGGTTTGCTTTAAAATGTAAAATACATTCTGTACACATACAGAAATCACCCCACAATAAATGAACTGTAAATCACTTTCTTCTTATGTTGCTTTCCCATTTAGTAGGTTTCATACACTCCCTAAATTGCAGTGGCACCGTCTAACTGGCAGAATAGTATACAGGTCAGTAAGGGGGGCAAACGTATCTGTGTATAAGTCCTTGCAAGTGAGTACTTTTGAAAAGCATAAAGGAAATTGTGAGAATCCCACATGAGGAGATAAACTAATCCTGGAACCTACGGGGGCTCCTTTAAAGGGAAACTATAACCAAGGATTGAACTTCATCCCAATCAGTAGCTGAGACCCCCTTTCCCATGAGAAATCTTTACCTTTTCTCAAATAAATCATCAGGGATGGCTGCGTGGCAGTGGCTGATATTGTAGTGAAAGCCCTCCCACATATACTGTATATATAACATTGTTAATGGATATGTTTATAGATAAGGGCAGTTGATGCTGTCTTTTTTTTCCATGCCTGCCAGCAGTAAAGATGATGTCCTGTGGGCTCATGGGTGAAAAATATCAAACAACATGGACAAATTACACAACGAGTATCAATCATTTTGTGATCTATCTTCTATTTTTTTTTTAAACTCCTCCACTTTGCAATGTCTTGATTGATTTTTCCCCCCTACTACTTTCTTTTGGTAAAGTTCCTCTTTAACTACTTCCCGACCGCCGTATGCACAAATGGCGGCCGGGAAGTGCACCCCGCAAGGACCGCCGCATTGACAAATGGCGGCGGTCCTTGTAGGGGCATGGGCGGAGCGATCGCGTCATCAGTGACGCGATCCTCCGCCGGGAGTCGGAAGCCCGGCATTGTGCCTCTGCTCGCCGGGCACTTAGCAGCCCCGGCGAGCGGAGGGATCTCTGGGATCCACCAATCAAAAAGTATAAGGCACTTTGTTAAGTAAACAAAGTGCCTTATACATGCTTCCTCCTCGCCTCGTGGTCTCATTGTTGCAGAGACCACTAGCGAGGAGGAAGCATATTGTAAGTATCCATCACACAGCGTTTTTTTGCCACAGCAGCCCCCTGATCACCCACCCCAGGCCTCATACCCCCCCTGATCACCCCAGCAGACCCCTGCCCAGCACCCTTGCACCCCTATAAAACCCCCACCCCCCCCCCCCACCTGCCACTAACTAGCGATGCTGCCCCTTAGTTTAGGTCCCTAACTGCCTCCTAGTCACCCCTGATCCCCCCCTACCTTTAGATCACCCCCAGACCCCATCCCAGACTACCCCCCTGTATACTGTATACATCTGTATACAGCTACCTTACCCTCTGATCCCCCTCTGATCCCCCTCTGATCACCTGTCTATCACCTGTCCATCACCCCTCAGCACCCCCACCCATCAGAGCAGACCCTAACTGCCCCGCGGGGGTAACCGATCACCTGCCCAGGCCCTCGATTGCCCTCATACCCCCCTTCTGATTACATCCCCTGCTCTTTGTTTACATCTGTCCTCCCCAGCGATCACTAACTGATCTTTGATCAGTAACCCCCTGTGTCTGCCTCTCATCAGATCAGGACTCAGTCTGCCCCGTGCAGGCTCCTGATCAACCCCCCACCCCCTCAAATCGCCCTCAGACCCCCCCCCTAATCACCGTCCAAGTGCATTGTATTTGACTGTGCTGCGCTTGTATTTGATTGTGCTGCGCTTGTATTTGATTGTGCTGCGATTGTATTTGATTGTCCCGTGATCTGCTTCGATTGTCCCGTGATTGTTTGATTGCCTGAGACCCCACTTCCCACCACACCCAACCCCCCCCCCCTCCCCCCCACCACACCCAACCCCACCCTCCCCCCCCCCCCACCACCTTCCGAGTGCATCAGATTTGCTTGTGCTGTGATTGGAGTCGATTGTATTTGATTGTCCCGTGATCGACTTCGATTGCCCCGTGATTGTTTGATTGCCTGAGACCCCACTTCCCGCCACACCCAATCCCACCCTCCCCCCATCACCTTCCGAGTGCATCAGATTTGATTGGGCTGTGATTGGATTCGATTGTGCTGTAATTGTATTTGATTGTCCTGTGATCGGCTTCGATTGCCCCGTGATTGTTTGATTGCCTGAGACCCCACTTCCCGCCACACCCAATCCCACCCTCCCCCCATCACCTTCCGAGTGCATCAGATTTGATTGGGCTGTGATTGGATTCGATTGTGCTGTAATTGTATTTGATTGTCCCGTGATCGGCTTCGATTGCCCCGTGATTGTTTGATTGCCTGAGACCCCACTTCCCACCACACCCAACCCCACCCTCCCCCCCACCACCTCCAACCACCACCTTCCGAGTGCATCAGATTTGCTTGTGCTGTGATTGGAGTCGATTGTATTTGATTGTCCCGTGATCGGCTTCGATTGCCCCGTGATTGTTTGATTGCCTGAGACCCCACTTCCCACCCTCCCCCCATCACCTTTCCGAGTGCATCAGATTTGATTGTGCTGTGATTGGAGTCGATTGTGCTGTAATTGTATTTGATTGTCCCGTGATTGTTTGATTGCCTCTGAGACCCCACTTCCCACCAACCCCAATACCTCTCAAATACTCCCTTTTTGCTAGGTAGGTGCTCTTTTTTTCTGGGTAGTCTCGGAGGAAAACCCCATAAATTTAGCAATCCAAAATGGCAAGAAGGGGGCTTTCCGATGACGAGGTATACAGGTACATGGACCAGTCGGATGAGTTCTTTTGGGAAGAATCATCCGTCGAATCTTCCGGGTCCGAATTTGAACCTGTAGAAAGCAGTGGTTCCCTGACCGATAGTGATGACGAGGCTATGGTCCCGGCTAGAGCCAGGCGTACCAGACCCCAAGTCGTTAGACCGCAGGTGGCGCAGGATCCGCCTCAAGGGCAGCAGGGTGGTGCTAGCGCTGTTGATAGTTTTCTTGGTGAGGCAGGCACCAGCAGCGCAGCATCTCCTGGACTTAGTGCCAGTGCTTCCGTAGACCCTGGCGAAGTGGTGAGCGTCAGTATGGAAGTTGAAACTGGTACGGTGGCAAGTGCAGTAGTACCCCCGTCGCAGCCACCAAGAAGAAGACGGGCCCGTAGTACCCATAGACTCCCAGAGGTGCTGGCACAACCAGATTGGCAATCCCCTGATTCCGCCGCACCCGTAGTGCCCCCTTTCACCGCCCAGTCTGGAGTCCAGGTGGCGACAGCTCATCTAGGAACGGCCCTAGACTTTTTGCAGCTGTTCATCACCCAGGTTCTCTTGGACTTAATTGTGGTTGAGACCAACCGTAAAGCCACACAATTCATCACCGAGCACCCGGAGAGCATGTATGCCCAGCCTTTCGGGTGGAAACCAGTCCAAGTTTCCGACATTAAAATCTTTTTGGCCCTTATCCTTCACTTGGGACTAATGAAACAAAATGTATTGCGGTCGTATTGGTCTACGAACCCAGTACATCATGTTCCCTTGTACCCTGCTGCCATGTCCAGGACACGATTTGAGTCCCTCCTGCGCTTCCTGCACTTCAACGACGACGAAACCTGTCTTGAAAGGGGAGACCCTGCTTATGACCGGCTCCACAAAATTCGGCCCCTCATAGACCACCTGTCCTCAACATTTGCAGATGCTTATATCCCTGAACAGAACATCTGCGTAGACGAGTCCCTCTTACGCTTTACCGGGCGCCTTGGCATCAAACAGTACATCCCAAGCAAGCGCGCCCGGTATGGGGTGAAACTGTATAAGCTCTGTGAAAGGGCCACAGGCTATACATGTCCTTTTAGGGTCTATGAGGGAAAAGACTCAAAATTGGAGCCGGTCGGATGCCCTGACTACCTGGGGAGCAGTGGAAAGGTTGTGTGGGACTTGGTGTCACCCTTGTTCCAGAAGGGGTACCATCTTTTTGTGGACAATTATTACACAAGTGTGGCCCTCTTTCAGCACTTAAAGTTAGAAGGAATCCGATGCTGTGGCACTGCGCGGCCTAGTCGCCAGGGCTTCCCCCAACGGCTCATTACCACCAGACTTGAACGGGGGCAGAGGGCCGCCTTGCGTACTGAAGACCTGCTCGCGGTGAAATGGAGGGACAAGAGGGACGTTTACTTTCTGTCCACCATTCACACAAACACGACAGTCCAAATTACACGGGCAACTAAGGTCATTGAAAAGCCCCTTGTCGTCCACGAATATAATGTCAACATGGGAGGGGTGGACTTCAATGACCAGAGGTTAGCGCCCTATTTAATGACCCGGAAAACAAGACGCTGGTATAAGAAAGTGTCTTTTTATCTGATTCAATTGGCAGTTTACAACAGCTTTGCTCTCTACAGTAAGGCTGGGAGAACTGGATCTTTCCTCCAATTTCAGGAACAGAACATTCTGGACATCCTGTATCCAGGAGGTGCCAGCCCCCCCCCCCCCCCCCCAGATGCAACTAGCCGACTGCATGGTAGGCATTACGCCTATCAGATTCCGTGTGCCCCAGGTCAACGCATCCGAAGAAAACGTTGTCGTGTCTGCAGCAGGACTGGAAGAAGGAATGACACCAGTTTTTATTGTCCCCGCTGTCCTGACTAGCCTGGCCTATGCGTAGGGCCGTGTTTTGAGAGGTACCACGAGCAGGTACACTATTAGAACCTAGGGAACTCCAGACACAGGAGTAGGCACACACTCAGTGGTCTTTTGCACATTGTCGCAGGGAGAGGAGAGGTAAGCTTGAAGACCAAACGGGTAAGCATAAAAGTGGGAAGAAGGATCGGTTTCCATGCTTGATATTGCTGATCTGTCCTGGATTGGCGATATAAGACGGCATGTTTGAATTTCCCTTGAGTGTGGACACCCCCGGTTTATATGTGATTTGGGCCGATGATGATGCTTTAATGCCACACAGAGTCATCTCTATTGGCAGGCATATTGCTGTATCCTACAGGCATAATGCTGTATACTAAAGTTCTGAGGCCCAGTCACATAAGTTGGTGGCTCACCCTGAGTGCAGGGTGGCACGGGGTGTCTCTCTCCTGAGGTTATCACTGCCATTGATGTGGAGGAAGATCTGCCATTGATGTGGAGCAAGGTAAGTTTGCCGTTCATTTTTCCTTTCAGCCCAGAGTGCATTACTTGTATACCCAATATAAGGAGTATAGCAGAAACTCCTAATACTGGCCATACATGTAATGATTGCAGAGACCCTAAAATGCCAGGACAGACTCCACAAATGACCCCATTTTGGAAAGAGGACACCCTAAAGTATTATGTGAGGTGCACGGTGAGTTCATAAAAGATTTTAGTTTTTGTCACAAGTTAGCAGAATTTTTTTTTTTATTTTTTTTTAACAAAGTGTCATTTTCCGTTAACTTGTGACAAAAAATAAAATTTTCAATGACCTCACCATTACCCTCATGGAATACCTTGTTGTGTATTCTTTCCAAAATGGGGTCATTTGTGGGGTTTGTTAACTGTCCTGGCAAGTGGGCGGGGTGCTAAATTGTGAGCACCCCTGTAAAGCCTAAAGGTACTCATTGGACTCTGGGCCCCTTAGAGCAGTTAGGGTGCAAAAAAGTGCCACACATGTGGTATTGCCGTACTCGGGAGAAGTAGTACAATGTGTTTTGGGGTGTATTTTTACACATACCCATGCTGGGTGGGAGAAATACCTCTGTAAATGACAATCTTTTGATTTTTTTACACACAATTGTCCATTTACAGAGTTATTTCTCCCACCCAGCATGGGTATGTGTAAAAATACACCCCAAAACACATTGTACTACTTCTCCCGAGTACGGCGATACCACATGTGTGGCACTTTTTTGCACCCTAACTGCGCTAAAGGGCCCAAAGTCCAATGAGCACCTTTAGGCTTTCACAGGTCATTTTGCGGAATTTGATTTCCAGACTACTCCTCACGGTTTAGGGCCCCTAAAATGCCAGGGCAGTATAGGAACCCCACAAATGACCCCATTTTAGAAAGAAGACACCCCAAGGTATTCCGTTAGGAGTATGGTGAGTTCATAGAAGATTTTATTTTTTGTCACAAGTTAGTGGAAAATGACACTTTGTGAAAAAAACAATAAAAATCTATTTTCCGCTAACTTTTGACAAAAAATAAAATCTTCTATGAACTCACCATACTCCTAACGGAATACCTTGGGGTGTCTTCTTTCTAAAATGGGGTCATTTGTGGGGTTCCTATACTGCCCTGGCATTTTAGGGGCCCTAAACCGTGAGGAGTAGTCTGGAAATCAAATTCCGCAAAATGACCTGTGAAATCCTAAAGGTACTCATTGGACTTTGGGCCCCTTAGCGTACTTGGGGTGCAAAAAAGTGCCACACATGTGGTACCGCCGTACTCGGGAGAAGTAGTATAATGTGTTTTGGGGTGTATTTTTACACATACCCATGCTGGGTGGGAGAAATAACTCTGTAAATGGACAATTGTGTGTAAAAAAAATCAAAACATTGTCATTTACAGAGATATTTCTCCCACCCAGCATGGGTATGTGTAAAAATACACCCCAAAACACATTATACTACTTCTCCTGAGTACGGCAATACCACATGTGTGGCACTTTTTTGCAGCCTAACTGCGCTAAGGGGCCCAAAGTCCAATGAGCACCTTTAGGCTTTACAGGGGTGCTTACAATTTAGCACCCCCCAAAATGTCAGGACAGTAAACACACCCCACAAATGACCCCATTTTGGAAAGTAGACCCTTCAAGGTATTCAGAGAGGGGCATGGTGAGTCCGTGGCAGATTTCATTTTTTTTTGTCGCAAGTTAGAAGAAATGGAAACTTTTTTTTTTTTTTTTTTTTTTTGTCACAAAGTGTCATTTTCCGCTTACTTGTGACAAAAATTAATATCTTCTATGAACTCACTATGCCTCTCAGTGAATACTTTGGGATGTCTTCTTTCCAAAATGGGGTCATTTGGGGGGTATTTATACTATCCTGGAATTCTAGCCCCTCATGAAACATGACAGGGGGTCAGAAAAGTCATAGATGCTTGAAAATGGGAAAATTCACTTTTTGCACCATAGTTTGTAAACGCTATAACTTTTACCCAAACCAATAAATATACGCTGAATGGGTTTTTTTTTATCAAAAACATGTTTGTCCACATTTTTCGCGCTGCATGTATACAGAAATTTTACTTTATTTGAAAACTGTCAGCACAGAAAGTTAAAAAAATCATTTTTTTGCCAAAATTCATGTCTTTTTTGCTGAATATAATAAAAAGTAAAAATCGCAGGAGCAATCAAATCGCACCAAAAGAAAGCTTTATTAGTGACAAGAAAAGGAGCCAAAATTCATTTAGGTGGTAGGTTGTATGAGCGAGCAATAAACCGTGAAAGCTGCAGTGGTCTGAATGGAAAAAAAGTGGCCGGTCCTTAAGGGGTAGAAAGCCCTAGGTCCTTAAGTGGTTAAATTAGACTAGAGTGTTTTCTATAAAAGCTCTCTTGCAATATAAATGATGTTTTAAACCAGAGAGGGGGAATACCCCTTTGTTTCCTAACGCTGTGGGTGCCGCGGAGGTGATGGATTGCGGCAGGCAGGTTTGCCCCCGTGAACCGCCTTTAATAAGAGATGTATCAAAGATTAATGTGACAATTCTATGAAAGGCCATTGTTATGCACCTTATGAATTTTATCCCCGATACAGGATAGGAAAATAAAGGAAAGTTAATTCGTCCTGAATCTGATGAGAGCAACATAACAGCTGGCTTCGTCAGGGACTCTTGATGCATTTTATCTGCTTTCGGCTATAAATCATTTGTGTAGATTAGCCAGGCCTGGCCAGGTTTACTTGCTTTCTTTCCAAAGTGTTTTCTGTGCAGTGCGTAAATCACGCACACTCGCTCAGCATGCGCAGCCCCCCTCCCCCGAACACGAGTATAAAACTCCCATTACGAGAGTAAATGGGGAGATACTGCTGGAGACTACAGTGAGGTCAGACAGTTACGAGAGTCCGGTGAATTGTGAAAACCCGGTTTGATGTACTGTGACATCATCTGACGGTCTGACCAATGTGCCTTGATATTAGATCATTGTCCCAAAAATGTTAAATCCTCGAAGCTCACATGGTAGCATTTTACAAGGCAGATTTTCAGGCAGCAATCCAAACACACACAAACAGATAATAAGTACATGCGCCTTTATCTGCAGTTAAAAGAACAATTCCGCAAAGCATTACGGTACATAAAAATGTAATCAGTTATTGCAATTCATTTTCAAACACATTTTATTCCCTCAGTTATAATCCACTTAAAATGCTCACTTAAATATTCAGTTTCTCAGTTTGAAGAGTCATTGTGTTCACATGGGCGTCCGCAGAAAAATTTCCAGGGAGAGGGGGCAAGTCGATCGGTGTGCCAAAAGATGGATGTGGCCATGGAACGTGGGTGTGGTCATGGGTGGAGCCAAATTTACACAAATTTAGCAATGGTGGGACATTAGATTAGGACTATGGTAGGGATTCGATTTTGAGTGCATGCAACACAGGTGCTGGTGACGGGTGCCCTCCAGTTTAGGTAGTGACAGGGACCACCCTAGTTTAGGTTGTGACAGGTGCCCCCCACATTTAGTGACAGGGACCCCCACCCCACTCACCATGATGTCAGACGTCAGATCAGCGCTGCCCGTCTGCAGTGTCCCATTCCCGCTACCTATCATGTAACAGGCAGCGTCGCTCAGACCTTTGATCAGTCGGGGACCAGTGAGAAGCGGCGCATGGTATCCCTGTGTACACAGCGCTGCACATGCGGAAGTGACATATGACGTCACTTCTGCATACCAGTGCGGTGTCCGCGAGGTACAAGCGCCCACTTTTCGCTGATCGCCAGCTGATCGTAGGTCTCTGTGACGATGCCTGTTACATGATAGGCAACAGGGAGGGGACACAGCAGATGGACACACAAGGTGGCAGCAGTGGCGGTACAGGATGGGGCAGGCATGGCGCCCGAGCCATACCTGCACCCCTGAAGATACTGGTTTGTTTAGCCGGGGGGGGTGATCCTTTTTGCCCTATGCTGCGGACGCCCATGTGTGTGTTGCTGTCAGTTTCAACGGCCAGAAGGCATCTACACTTCTCCATTTGCTAACAAAAAAAATAAAGCTAGTCCTCACAGGCAAAGTCTATTGTTCTTCAGGGTGATTGGACACTTGCAGTAGCCAGACAGGTGAGAGATTTTAGTGCACGGGGGGGGGAGAGGGGTGTTCGGGGTACATGAATATTTGCGGTACAGTGGGTGGTGAGTCCACCATGTTTGTCGCTCGTCCTGATATCAGGACCACGTCTGCCCGAGATTTTCCAGATCCAGTTCTGTATGATGCCTGAAGAAGAAACGTAAAGTTTCGAAAGCTTGCAAAGAAATCTTGTACAGTTAGTCATTAAAGGTATCACCTAAACAACTTTTGTTGTTATGTCTTTGGTTAGATAGTAAATACAGAGTAGTTGGTACTTGAAATGTGATTTTATGGCTGACAATTCCGCTTTAAGAAACACAAAGGACTTGATTCACAAAAGGGTGCTAACTTAGTTAGCATGCCTAAAAGCCCCTTAGCACGCCTAAAGCCCTTTAGGGCGTGCAAAGTTTTGTGCGCCAAGGTTTCGCTGCCCGCAGCGCACGACGCGTCGCACCGGGTGCGCCTAAACCGTTGCATCGTTTGCGCGCTAAGGGCAGCGCTAAACTTTGCGTGCGATCAATAAAAGCTTTAGGCGTGCTAACTGAGTTAGCACCCTTTTGTGAATCAAGCCCAGAGTAATTGTAGACCAGTATATCACACAGAGGCACTTGGCTCTTATGCAGACCTTTACTAATTGTTGCTCCCTTTATTGCCTGATGAAGCAGGATTGAACCAGCGAAACGCGTTGCATTGTCAAGTACATGAATAAATGGTATCATTGTTGAATTTATACCAACTCAGTCTGTGTTTTCTTACACGGGAGATAAGACCAACACTATCTTCCCCCCCCCCCCCCCCCCCCAACATTTTTATCCTACTTTGGCACCTCTGTTTAAAGCTCTCTTCTTACCTGTAGATCAGGGATATTTTATTATCTTAGAAATGCTGTATTTACATTATGCAGGAGGCAGAGAAAGAAAGCAAAGACAGAAACCACTGGGATACTGTCCATACACTTAAAGGGGAACTAAAGAGAGAGGTATATGGAGGCTGCCATGTTTATTTCCTTTTAAGCAATACCAGTTGCCTGGCAGCCCGGCTGATCCTCTGCTTCTAATACTATTAGCCATAGCCCCTGAACAAGCATGCAGCAGATCAGGTGTTTTGGACTTTAAAGTCAGATTTGACAAGACTAGCTGCATGCTTGTTTCTGGTGTTATTCAAACACTACAGCAGCCAAATAGATCAGCAGGGCTGCCAGGCAACTGGTATTGATTAAAAGGAAATAAATATGGCATCCTCTGTATACCTATTACTTCAGTTCCCCTTTAAGTATATAATCCTCTGAATTTCATCCAGGGGAAGATATATATTCAGATTTCTGGGTGTCTCCTTCTATATAGGCTGCACATCCACAGTTGACAAGACATGGATTCTTGTGGTACAGAAAATAATCACCTGGGAGAGATGTAAGAAAACATAACCGAGAGACCCCTGATTTCCATAGCGGCATGACAGGCAGCAGAGGTAGTCCTGACCAATGATTGATCACATGACCTCTTGTCAGGTCCTATGTCTGCAGGCTTCCGCTGGGGGTCACCTCATCAGTGAACCGTACATCTCACTGCTGTATTACCTGTTCTCCTCTGTTACCCGGAATCCCACAAAGTGACAGGCAAACCACAGAGAGAACCTGGAGAGGCTCGTCAGGGACTCGGGAGGCTGGGGGGGAGGTGGGTGGTTGACAAAATAAAAATATGAGCATTGGAAAATACTTGCATGATTTACAACGCTTGCGGTGAGATCCTCTCTCGCTGTCACGGATGTCATGCTGCAGATTTGGAAGAGGAATTGTTGAGATTCACATTGTTTTCATACAGCCCGGTGTGTTAAATCACTTACCAAAGAGACCTGAAAACAACACAATATCTGTTATCCATAAATATTGCACAATCAAATACGACAATCATTTGTGAGACATTTAAAGGTACCCATACATCTAGCAATGAGGGGCAGATTTGAACAAGACAAAATTTCTCTCTGATCGAATCTGATTAAAGAGAGATCTGTCAGCTGCCCATACACCACAGGCCGATTCCCAATCAATTTCATGCTGGAATCTATCTGGAATCGGCCTTGTGACACCGCATCCGCTGCCTGGCCATTGACGCTGTCCCCCTAATGTCTAATACATTACCTGTCTGTGTCCGCCGCTGAGCAACCACGTGGGACGGGTGTTTGAGCACAGCTTGGAGCCAGCAGTGGACACGGACAGGTAATGTATAGTGCACTGGGATTTGGGAGGGGGGAACAATGGACATTATTGGGGACAGCGTCGGGGGGGGGGTTGTCGCTTTGGTCACTCATCCCGATAGCTGTTACCGCCATGCACCAGATAGACCACAAAGGCCCAACATCTTGCAGCATGTCCGATCGACATGTTCAGCCCGAAACTGGTTGCATCGTTGATCAGGCATGGACTTGGCGGCACCGATTTTTATCTGATTCGATAATAATTATCGCTGATTATGCCCAGATACATTGAAAGCCAAAAATCCATGGAAAGCTACACCAGAGAAGCATATCATTAAAAGAATAAAACATCTGGTAGTAGGAGGTGTCTCAAGTACTTAATTACTATTATGGAAAAAAAATAGATGTACTTGTTACAGAAGCCACTACTATCAGAATGCGTTTCTTGGGCTCCCACAGATGCATGTGTTATGACATGTCCATGGAGGTGTTTAGATGCTTTTATAGCTGCAAAGGTAACTAACCACTGGAATTTTAAAATACATATACTGTACCTGAAAAATTACAGCTTCTCCTACTGTTTTATGCCGAAAAACTCATTACCTTGCACTGGAATCAGCCTAATCCGCCCACAGTTGCGGAATGGATATCTTATATAAATAGGGAGCTCCTAATCCTTAAAGAGAACCCGAGGTGGGTTTGAAGAATATTATCTGCATACAGAGGCTGGATCTGCCTATACAGCCCAGCCTCTGTTGCTATCTTAAACCCCCCTAAGGTCCCCCTGCACTCTGCAATCCCTCCATAAATCACAGCCACGCTGCTGACAAACAGCTTGTCAGAGCTGGCTGTGTTTATCTCTATAGTGTCAGTCTGCTGCTCTCCCCGCCTCCTGCAGAACTCCAGTCCCCGCCTGCATCCCTTCCCTCCCTGCTGATTGGAGGGAAGGGACAGGGGCAGGGACCGGAGCTATGCAGGAGGCGGGAGAGCAGCTGAGACTGACACTACAGATGTAAACACAGCCTCACAGCACGGCTGTGATTTATGAGGGATTGCAGAGTGCAGGGGGACCTTAGTGGGGTTTTGGATAGCAACAGAGGCTGGACTGTATAGGCAGATCCAGCCTCTGTATGCAGATAAAATTCTTTAAACACACCTCGTGTTCTCTTTAAGGAGGTATATGAAAAACGAGGTGCAAATAAGAAATTTGAAAAAAATCTGGTTTTGCTGGTTAGATGTAAATGACATTGACCTTAGTTAAAATGTAAACTATCCTTAGTGATACAGCTATGACTGGGTAATTCAACCTCATGTTATCCTTAACTTGGGGGGGGGCTACTATTGTGTTGTTGTATTGTTTATGTTCTTTGCCAACTGTTTCGGCTTTTGTTGTACTATAAAATGTAAAACTTAATAAAATTTGCCTTAAAAAAAAAAAAAAAAAAAGAGAATAGGCGAGGTTATCTTTATTAACGTGACATGTCTATGTTAATAAAGCTTGTTTTAGGAAGTACCGCTAGGTTCCTCTTCATTGCTATCTTACCATTTTCATTATCAATTTAACTATACGCTCTGTTCACAAAGAATATGAGAAATATAAAACTATAGCAATTTTTTTCCTAACCACATTGGCATTGCTTGAAACTCAAAAACAAAGGTTTCAAACAGCAGCAGTTTTACCACCAGGTGGTGTTTTGAGATGAATTAACTAACAGCTGTTTGTGAGGTGACTGGGAAGTGGAATGTGAAGGCATTTGATGTGTTTTATTATAATTTAAAGCTGTTCTGAGGAGAAAAACATCATGCAATTAAATACCTCAGAGTCTCACAGAATACTTCACATTTTTGTAAGCTAAATCTGATTTATCGTTAGGGCACCTCTTTCAACCAGTTGATCTACTGCATTTTTTTTTACCTTGTGTGTTTTTCAGGAGTGTTTTTACACTTCCCCTTCCATTTTCCTGGAGAACAAACATAAAGATCCTCTGATCTTGAATTCCATTTCAAAGATCTTATTTTAGGCAACCTCGATTAGACAGAAAAAGAACACTATCTACAAACACGAACAAGCAATTTTAAACAATTTACATCTACAAAAATACTACTATGATTACACTGAGGTCTGGTTTTCTTCTTGTACTCTTTCTAGCTGAAGGCCTCTGGTAAAAAATGAAGCCTGATTGGTTGCTTCTGGTCACTGCTCCTTTCACATTGAGCTTTGTTCTCCTAAAAAAAAAACCCAAACAGATATTCACATTGAAGGGGCAAAATACATTAAGCTGCTTCATAGGCCTTTTCTATTTTACAGAGCTGTACTGACATTGAAGGAGATGTAAAATAATACATTTCACCCGGCTTTACAACGTATCCAAATATTTTGATCAGACTTAGTTCTACTTTAATGTTCCTAAAGCCACAGTCAGTCAGGGTAAGGCGGCTAGCCCTGTTCTGTGTTCACTTGAATTTGCACATCGGATAGATGTTTGGTTTGTAACGTACACCATACTGTATAAATAAAGTCCCATGGCTAGATTCTAGGCTGGTCTAAAGCTCTTCTTATCCCAGATGCCCCCATAAAAACGTACAGTGCTTACTGATCCGCGGAGTTTAGAAAGTGCTTGTGGAGTTTCAACAGGATTGCGTCACAATGGTTGGATTCGAGAGTGGGGTGGGGGGAAATGTCCTAATCTTTCTAGATCACTTGAGCAGAAAAATATGCTCTCAATGCAACAGCTCTTCAATATTGGCCGGCTCTTTTTGGCAGGTTTTTATATGTCTTCCAATAAAGCTAAAAACACCCCCCAAAAAAGAAGTCTTAGTATACTAGGGAAAATAATGTTAAGTAATGAAGTGTTGGTGCATTAAGGGTCCTCAGATGTGAAGCAAAGCTAGTTTAAAAGCGGGTTTCATTGGCAATCCCATCTGTTCTTCCATTAAACGATGGAGGCAACTCTCTGATTGGCTAACATTAGGCATGTTTACTGGATACTGGAATGTATACCTGTTAACACAGAGCAGTACTTAACCGTAACTGCACTCACAGAAATGGGACTTATCAGCATCTGATGGGACCAGGCTGAACTCCCAAGAATCCATTAAAATGTCATTATTCTCAATAAATGGAAATTGAGGGCTTCTAGACTACCCCTCATACACATTCCCGACCCTTGTTCGATTAGCTTCACTTTATATTTTTTACAAAATTGATTTCACAAATACATAACAATTGTTATGAATATCCTGATGATCCCATAATGCTAATCCCACTGCACTATAATAGCAGCCAGACAGCTCTGTTTGGTTGGGTTGGGGCTGATGCTGCCTTCTGCATCAATTGTCTATTAGACTACACTTCCCAGGATTCCTAGCTGGGACTCATTCCAAAGATCAGAGGAAAACGTTTTTTTTAAACTTCACATTTTTATAAAATTTTTACATTACACATCAATGCTCAGTATGCAAAACAGTGATATCAGAAACAAATATCAAACAATATATGCAGTGTATGCAGAACACAATCAGAAATGGTGAGATAAATGGTAGATTGTACAAGGAACATGCTGTGGCCCGATGTGAAGGGGGCATGAAAAACACTGTCCAAGCCACTTAAGCTTCACAACTACACTCTCAACCAAGTCCCGGGTACCACCCATCAGGTATAAATCCGGTAATGTCAACCTTCTACACTGTAGGATTATTAGTGATCCAAGAGGACCAATTTTCTCAAACCTGTAGATATTTAGTGGGGTGATTTAACCTTTCTGAAGTAATCTTTTTCATCACATAAGTAAACTGAATTCTCCTAAGTAATTCTACACAAGTTGTGGGCGATGACCTCCAGGACCAGATTAAGAGAGCAGCATCAGCAGCATTACAAACATGTGACACCAATGCGTTGTCAGCTTTAGATAGTCCAACCACTTTCTTGTGAAATAAGGCAGTACCAAAGCAACACCAGTTTATGCTCCCCCTGTGTTTGCTACCTAACCTTTTTGGAAAGGAGAGAAATAGAGAAGGGGTTAGAGAGGAGGTGTCATCCAGGGCTGTGGACACCAATCAGGAACTAGGTGTCCTGTGAATGAATGAATGAGCTCTGTCTAGGCAGGAACCATCTCATGGCTATAGCGACACCTCAACTGGAAAAAGGAATATGCGCTCATTGTAGGAAAAGTCAGTGGAGTCCTCGATGTTGAGATGATTTGTGTCCTGTGTTACTACATGTAGGACACAACATTTTAGAATGCCTTCAAAAGCTCTGGTCTCCATATGGAGGGTAGAAATAATGAATTAGACAGAACCAGCCCGCAGCTGCGACAAGCGCCGGCTTAGTCCTAGACCTGCATTGCTGTACACCGCATACCTATTGCCTGATGAAGTAGGGTCATTCCTGCAAAACGAGTTGTACCGAATCTTAAAGTGTATAAATGAATTATTTTGTTGATACAACTTTATTACAATTTTTTGTCTACTTGGAGGAGGTAAGTCCACCTCTGCCTCCTCTATTTTTAAACATTTTACCGTTTTTATCCTACTGGAGCCACTGATAACCTTGGTGGAGTGGTGATACTTCTTTTTCTGATCTACAGAGAGTGACTTCTTAATCCTAAATGGGGACAGGTCTAATCTCCCCACCTGCTTACACAGTGGTTGCTTGGTGGTATCCCTCGTTTGTGAGTATAACAATACTTACTTTTCATTATCTCATCCATAACCATTACATATTACACTATATTGGGCTCTTGGTGTCCTCTTTTCTGTATGCAACTTTGATTTAGACCAATCTAAGCCTGCAAGAAGTGCATGTGACTGATCTGATTACAAGCTGCATACAATTTTCATGCGAGATGGAATTATTACCATTATTAGCATTGACCATGTCTATTCTAGGGTGAAGTTCAGTAATTCAGCTTAGGCTGCACAAATCCCTTTGTTCATGTATGCTTTGAGCTACAACAGGCTGATTCATGTGTAAGCAGAAGCAGTAGGCTAGAGTGAGCAGAGAAATCTAAGCTGCTGGTTATTTCCCACCAGCCAACAGACTAGACAGTTATCCAGTTGGCATTATTTTCATATGACAGGGCTCCATCAGAACCAGACAGCAAGCTTTTCAGCATCAAAGGTAAACTTTTGTTTTCTGTCTATCTAATTGAATTTAGTTGCCCTGAGCATGGAGACTGAGTCATCCGTAAGCATTTAGGTCCATTTTAATAAATACAGGATGTCCTGGATTTATTCAAGGGCTGGTAGGGCGTGATTGAGCCCAATTTAGAACCCCTGGAATTCCCATTTAATCAAAGTTCCAATCTAATAAAAGTTGCAATTGTGAAAGTCTTACCCAGAAATAAGAAACTTTACCTTCAGTTTGCAGAGGAAAAAAAGGAAGAGAAAATTGGTTCTATTTGGTATTATAATTCTAATTTGTCTGGATTCTTCATCTTCTTAGATCAGATCAAGGAAAATGTTCTGGAAGGCGATCCAAATATTTAGAGAAACCGAGACGTCCGTAGACTGAAATTACTGAGCAATCCTGTCAATTTATCCCAGTCAATCAGAGGGCGGCTTACCTTTCTGCTGTCTGTGTATAGTAGAGGAAACACTATACTGAGCTGGAAGCTGGATGTGGTTAATGAGAATAAATAACACTGTGTGATTGGAGCAGTTATGCAGCCCTGTATTAGCCGGATTTGTGCAGACATTGTGACAGGTGGACTGGCAGTGTGTGCCTGGGCTGCCACCAGCAATTACAGGACTGGAAAATCAAAAAAATAGAGTACGCTTCACCATTCAGAAATTTGTATGTTGATGTCTTACAAGCTGTATCACAATTAAATATTTGTGTTATACTGTATTTATCTGTCTGTTAAACAGGGTTGTTCCAGTGTCAGGCCTGGATTACATCACAAGAGTTTATAGGCACAGATGTCCTGGCACCCTAGCAGTGGCGTAACTAAGGCGCTTGGGGCCCCAGTGCGAGCTACAGGTGCCTCTTAGTATTAGGTAGCCAGAGATACCCTCAGTATTAAGTAGCTAGAGGTGCCTCAGACTGAAGGAAGGTCTCTTCAGTGGAATGCCAAGAGCAGGGTGAGTAACCTCTCATTTACACTCTCATCAGGATACTGCATAGGGAAGGAGGGAGGGAGGCACTCGGGGAGGGGAGTGAGATTCCTTTCCATCATCAGGCGCCTGTAGGCACGTGCCTACAGTGCCTTGTAGTAAATGTGTAACATTTCAGATGTTGGCACACTTGGGTTTGGAAGGATGGAAGGTGAGAAGGGTTATTGGCTAGGATTATGATTCTTGTAGTAGGAAACTCTGGATAAATGTGTGATCTGTAGTTACATCCCTGACCCAGTTCTGCCAATGCGTATTATCAATAATATGTGCCTTCTCAGGGCAAGCTGTACTGTTTGGACACAAGCATTCTTAGCTATTGTATTGTGGAATGACATATTGGCTATAATGCTCAGCCTAGTGAGCAGTCTTCTATTGGCCTGTAGAGGGGAGTGCTCAAGAGGCCCCCCCTGCAGTGTTAGGGAGTCTTGCCTAAGGACTCCTTACTGAATAGGTACTGACTCTAGCCAGCCTAGCCAGAACCCTGGTCTCCCATGCCAAAGGCGGTGCCCTTAACCAGTGCACTATCCAACCACTGTCCCACTATCCAGCCACTACACGATACATACATCGCCATGTCACTATGGTAGGGATTAGACTGTGAGCCCCTCTGAGGGACTGTTAAGTGACAAGACTATATACTCTGTACAGCGCTGCGGAAGATGTCAGCGCTATATAAATGCTAAATAATAATCATATTTCTCCAATACACTAAGAGATGAGAGAGTGTGAAGTAGGTGAAGGTTCTACAGCTTTACATTCACATTTCTGGTACTTACGTTCAGAAGTTCACTTATCCTTTAACAACCTTGCAGCGTGTGCTGACAATTGTGACTCAGCCGATATCCCTCATTAGTGATACTTTGTACAGTAATGGTTCCATTCAGTGTCTGCTTTATAACACGGTTTAGTATCAAACACCTGGGGAATAGTTTTTTCAGTTTTCTCTCCCTTGAGCGTTCTTTAAGCCTTTCTGTGTGTTTTTCTAATATGCAGTTGAGACTCTTGCGACACACAGACGTATCAAAGGCTTCCACAGCTGGGCGCCGCTTGATGCTTTTATTTCACAATTTCTCTGGCACAAAAGCGGGAATTAAGAAACACAGTGGATGGAACAGAAGTTAGACTAAATAACGGTGATGTCACCAGAGATGAAGCTGGTTATTCTTTGTCTTCTGTATGATAACAGCTCTCTCTATTATGAATGATGCCTTGAGGCAATAATGCTTCCTCTCTACAATCGCCGGATGACATCAGTATTGGACACACCTGACAAAGAGGTGATTATCAGTATCTGTAGACTGCTATGTTCTAAAGGACCATATCATTTTATAGCTCCGTGCATAGCCGGATTTCAGGCAAGGCCAAAAAGGTCATGGCCTATGGCACCAGGAAAGCAAGGGGCGGGCTGTGGGAAGCAGGGTGGCAGTAGCAGTTAGCCTGCCAAACATTTGTCCTTCTACACAGAGTTTGCACATAGCGATAGGCAGGTACCAACAGCCGGTTCTGCCACACAGCGGATGAAGGGGCAGTGAACGGGCACTTACAGTGATCTCTAAACTGCCTGTCACTCAGCAAATGTGCCAGTCGCCAAGGAGCTTACAATCTAATCCCTTCCTATAACTACACTAACTGTCCCCTAAAGAGCCTACAATCTAATCCCTGCTGTGTTGGGTGGGCGGGGGGAGTTTAGGATGTGGTTAGCCCATTGGAAGCTAGTTATAACGGGCATTTGGGTGGTAAAAAGTACAAATCCGGCCCTGGCTCCTTGGAGTTGACTTGAGTTGGACACCAAATGACACTTCTACATATTTCTGTGTCCTCCAGAAGTCTGTAATATTCCTTAGGCTTGTTTGACTGAGGCTAAGGTGAGAGGAAAAAGCATGGCACTTGCTTAAACATTTATTGCCGTTATATGTACAAATGCAAAGAATCCACTCATTGGTGAAACAGAATGCAGGTACTTATCGTGGCTGGTGCATGGGTGCAGGATCATGGCAGTGGGCGCCGGATGGCATGGCCTGACAACTGTTTCGCTGCTAGTCAGAGCTTCTTCCGAGACGTCAGTGCTCACCCCCAGAGGTGATTCTGCCAGTTAGTTCGGTGGCAGCCGCAGAGGCTCTCCAGATGGATAGGAAAAACTGTTTTCCTGGGAATGGGCACTTAATATACTATTTTAGAGATGTAATGCATGCGTACTTATTTTGAAAGTGTTACTTTTTGCAAAAAAAGAGCAAAATAACAAGCTCAGCAGTTCTCAACCAGACCACCTTAAAAAATAATACTATATTAAACATCTAGAATAGTTTCCTAATAAATACAACAATATAACACGTCCCTGAATTGGAGTTTAACTTGTTGCGGACATCCACAAAACATGCAATAATGGTGGGATTCGATGACAGGTCTGGAATACAAAGTGGAATAACCAATTTTGGGTGGTATTCTGTAGACGCCAGAACCATGAGGAGAAATGTCCTTGGCTGGCTGGGATGTGACAACAACTCTCTCTTCCAGAGCTTCTCAATGCTATTATGGTCGTTCTTTTTCTATGTCTATTAGTATGATTGTTCTTTTATGGTTTCTCCACCGATTTCAAAACAACTTTAATATCTATTGTGCTTTGCCAGAACCGCAGGTGGGCGATCGGAAATTATTTTTTTTGTGCAAAGCAAAGGGGAAAATAAACCAACCAAATCATTCGACCCAAAATGCTTTTTTTTTATTAGCGTTGAGGGTACCTAAATACGGAGTCGACATGAAAATTGTTTTCAGACTCACGTACTCTTTGTGCTGATCTTGTCACCTTGGCTGGGATGATGGAACATTAGCGTTTGTTGGCCATCGGTGGGGAATGAGTTCCATGTCTAGCAGTGCGGAGTTCATAGTGATCTCAGGGACTGGCCTGTGCAGCCTTGTAAGGTGTGATAAGCTTGTGTAAACAGGCCACATTAACGAGCTTACTATCAGATCTTAGAGGAATGGCTGACATCTGGAAGTGCTTGTGGAGGGCTACACACACCAATCCTCCGACCTGTGTGGTCAGATTTTGGTCTTTTTAACGAATAAAACAGCTAATCTGCAGCTCCATATTGTATGACGCACAATTAGCAAATTGGCAGGAGAGGGCCAGGAAAGTGGAAGCAGATGTCATCTGGTGCAGTGTTTGGGATAGAAGTCTTACCTATATTCCAGGTCTTTTTATCGTCCTTGCCCGGAAGTGCTGAACTTGTGTTATTTCCATTCGGATGCCGCTGATTTTACTTTTATCAGCCAACCTCCGCTTAGGTCATAATCACTGAAAAAATAATAGGACCTTTTTTGTTGTTTCATTCCAGTTGGAGTACAGTAACTATGGAGGCCCATTGTAGCAAAAATGTTGACATTCTGCTGGCTTTTTGTTTATTTGTTTTTTTTTATGTAAGGAGGGCTGGTTCTTGGTAAAATGAGGCTTGGGGCAAAGATGAATATGTCCCCCTCCTCATAAATGTAGCATTAGGTGCCCTTCCTATCCAACCCGAATGGCAGAGGTGCAGCTAAGCCCAAGTGAACCAAGCTGCTGCTTAGGGCCTCACCCACAGCAGGAGCCTCCCATGCTGCCAGGCTGCCCTGTCTGTGACTTGTATGGCCACTGCTCATTCTCCGTCTCACACAGACCTCAAATCAGTAGTAATGTGAACAGAGGGGAGAGCGGCGCAGTGACCAAGGAGTACTCCTCAGATGCACCCATTTCCTGCATCTGAAGTGTTCCCGCACAGTTACCATGTACTGCTCTCCTCCTTTTGGATCACTGACTATATGCAAATTTACGAGTGTCAGGGATGGGGAGCCAGAAGAAAAGAATGCTGTATACTCCCACTGACACCAATGCAGGGAGGGGGGGGGGGAGAGGTCACCTTTCACTACTATGGGGACTCCTTGGCTATCTACCTATACTGCAGGACTACCTATCTGGGGGGGGGGGCACCTTTGGCTACCTACTGTAATGGGAGAAGGGGCCTCTGATGAGGGGGAAGGGCAACAGATCATGTGCCGCTTGGGGCCACAATCACCTTAGCAGCACCGAGGCAAATGGAATGCAGTGCTAGATGCCAAAGTGTCCCCCCCTCCAGATAGTGGAATTAGATGGCCCCTTGGTTCCTACCCCCCAGATAGTATTAGGTTGTCCCCCAGGGCCACAGACCAAATTAACACAATTTTCAGGTCTCCCCCAAAACGTATAGTGGTACTGCAGAGTACACGCAACGGAGTGAACTTACTTGCCCAGTTGGTTCCAATCAATGAGGTGACAAGTGGAGAGTTTAATCAATTTTACTAGAACTTTAGGAATTCCTATGCAGGCCAATTCACCTTTTAGAATGTCAGACAACCCATTCCAAAAAGGATATTCCATGTGCTGGGTTGCTCCACATAGTATCACAAGTTCATCCTCGAATCTGGACATGTAAAATTTGAACAGCCGGTGCCCTTTTTGCATAATATGGATAGAGTGCTTTACAGGCACTAACTGGTAATTAACAGGCATTGGCTGTTGCATTTAGAAGGCGTTGACTGTTTCCGACTGGTGTTTTTGCTGATGATTTTCATTGACTTCAGTGAATAACTAGTCAGCACCACCAAAACCAAGACAAATAATAAAAACAGGATGCCAAGTAAATATAAACAATGTAGACAAGCAAAAGTGATGGACAAAATATATATTTCATGGGCCTGGTGTGGTAGCAACCTTTACATCCCCTTTGTCACTGTCTGCTCTCCTACTGCATAGCCTGAGGGCAGCGCTTAGAGTTACCAACTACAGTTATTACTGTCTTGGCAAGTAAAAATCGTTTACATGTATGAACTGCAGCTGTGATGTTTGCCTGTCTGGCAGAAGTTACGCTTAGAAAGGCATCAGGTAATATGTTTAGGCTGGATTTATCAGGGTTGAACTTCGCCATGCAGAACCGTGTCAGTCTTCAGCCAGCTGATGTCATTGTGTACTGGTACTTCCTGTGCTATGTTCCCATTCAGCATTGCGCGGTATGGTCAGAAACAGATCCGCATCACAAGAACCAGCCCTGGTCTGTTTACATTGTAACCTCCAGCCCATGCCGCTAATGCCTTAAAAACCGCCTGAGATGCCGAAGGGGAAACCATGCGCAGAACCAATGTCCTGGTCACAGCGGGCTTTCAAAACCAATTAGCAGAATCCTAAACAACACCAGATCTGATGATTTTTATTTTCATTTACAATGGATAGACTGGAATGTTTGGAATTACTATGGAAAATCTGCGGAGCGCAGGATTCCTGTACGGGGGAACACCTGGTCTGAGGACAGACAGTGTACAAACTCTAAGCTGGTTATAGGAAAGACTGTGGCACTTATGGAACTATTCGAATAAATGTGTTTGGATTCCGCTTCCTATATTTGAGTCTTACGTGTGGCCACATCAGTAATAGAAGAGACAGAAAGCTGTCGGGTTAAAGCAAACCTGAAGTGAAAATAAACTTAGGAGATAATGATTTGCATGTGTAGTATAGCTAAGAAATATAACATTAGTAGCAAAGAGAAGAGTCTAATATTGTTTTCCAGTAAAGGAAGATTTAAAGAGAATCTGTACTGTTAAAATCGCACAAAAGTAAACATACCAGTGCGTTAGGGGACATCTCCTATTACCCTCTGACACAATTTCGCCGCTCCTCGCCGCATTAAAAGTGGTTAAAAACAGTTTTAAAAAGTTTGTTTATAAACAAACAAAATGGCCACCAAAACAGGAAGTAGGCTGATGTACAGTATGTCCACACATAGAAAATACATCCATACACAAGCCGGCTGTATACAGCCTTCCTTTTGAATCTCAAGAGATCATTTGTGTGTTTCTTTCCCCCTGTTCTCTTGCACTGAAGTTTCAGGCTGCTCTTTTCCTCCTGCAAACAGCTTTGCCCTTGTCTGAATTTCCTCAGTATGTGAAAGCCCAGCCAGCTCAGAGGATGATTTATCCAGCTTGTAAAAGATAAGAGAGAAGAGAGAAGCTGCTCTAATCTAAATAATACACAGGCAGTGTGCATAGAGGGGCCTGGAAGGGGGAGTTCATATCAGAACCCCAACACTGAAGAACTTGGCAGCCTTCCAGACACAGGCCGACAAGTCTGACAGGGGAAAGATACATTGATTTATTACAGAGACTGTCATAGTAGAAAGTGCTGTAGTAAGCCAGAACAGATTAGAATAGCTTTTGGAACTTGTAGGATGATAAAAAACAGGATGCAATTTTTGTTACGGAGTCTCTTTAAGAAACTTTAGTTGTTACCTATGCAAAAGAGCTTCCCTGAGCTCTCTGACCCAACTGTCCAATACAGTCCTGTTTCCTGAAGTCTTTATGCATCAAAGAAACTGTGAGAGACAGGTTGAGATAAGGTTTTACTCAAGGGAAGTTCAAAGGATCATTATCTCTGCTGTGTTTCAGTTACATACTGTACATACAGGGTGTTGTTTGTGAACTGTGACAGAATGCAATGTTATAAAAAAAATGATCTCTCCTCATGATGCGACCCTTCCGGACCCCCAAAAAATAGCCCTGAGTGGGCCCTAGAGGGGCCCTGGGCCCTACCGCGGATGCAGGGGCTACAGCCCCTATTGTTACGTCACTGCTAATCGGGATGCCTGAGGGGATAACATGGACTTTGTTTTCAGTGGGTTTTGAGGATATTTAAATACTTTCCAAGCCTCCAGCGATGTGTAGCAGCCTTCCTGCATCACCTAGCAGGCTCCCAGTGGCTTTCGGCATCCGTGCGTGCAAGTCGCGTGTCATGTGACCCGAAGCTGACCACTGACGTGCCAGCTTGCATGCACAGGGAAGCCAGAAAGTCGCAAGCAGCCCGCTAGGTGATGCAGAAAAGCTGCTACAGGTCGCTGGAGGCTCAGTAAGTATTTGGGGGAGGTTTGTGCATTTTAGGCCAGTTGCTCATGCAACCGGCAAGCACATGTTCCCGGCATCAGGCGATCCCTGCTGGTGCCGGATATTAGGAACTCTGCTTTACTTACCTAAGAAGAAGAAAGCCTCTGGATCCTGTAAAGGTGTCCCATGCTGCCCTTTGGTTACCTATCCCGCTCGGGGACCTCAAACATTTCCAAAAAAGGCTTGTCGGAAATCTGATCAGGGCCGCATTCCTCCTCAAACACAAACGCAGCCGTACTGTGCTTGCATGAGTATGGCCACTCCTGCGCAGCCGGATTCGCTGGGGGACACATCTGGCTACCTATTAGTATTGGTGGGGTTTTGGGAGAGCAATTTCAGTATTTGCCATGGGCACTATATAGCTCAGATACGCCGCTGCATAGTTCCTTATGGCTCTTGTCTTAGGTGTTGCTGCATGTCATGTGACAGAAACCCTGGGAGCTGCACGGAACTATGCAACTGCATGCCAGGCTGTGCTGTGAAGAGTGAAGAGCAGATGTAGCCCAGCAAGCCAGTAGCGAACACCACTCTTGGAGCAGATGTGGCCCAGCAAGCAAGTAGCGAACACCACTCTTGGAGCAACTAAGAAGCTGGCACTTCCTGCTGTACCTACTCAGCCTCCCCTGTTGAGGTGTAGGAGGTGTTGTTACACCTACTTTTCTACCACGGCCCCCATGATCTGTTCTGGAAAAAGTACTCCCTAAAAACTGGGTACCTTTTCCTTATTCGTAGCTTCTAACTGGGGCGTAACTATGAATCATGGGGACACACAGCAAAATTTTTATGGGGCCCCTTAATATTCATAACTCTTCCCTTGTTTTCCCTTGGTGACCCTCAGCCTGGAGCACATCTCACAAGGCTCATAAAGCAACTGTGTCCACCAGGATTTTCATACCCATAACATGTGTAGCTATAAAAACACCTGACCTGGAGTATTAGAGAAAGGAAGGTTAGTAGTGCATCCTCCCCCCCCCCCCCCCACACACACACACCCCTCAGGGCACCCCTGCAGCCATCCTAGTTACGCCACCGGCTCCTAAGTTAGGATCAATGCAAGACATGATAATGTTGGTCTCCTGGAAAACAAGGAAAGGAGTTAAATCCAGTCCCAGTGTGTCCGGTATAGTTTAGGTTGGGGATTCTATATCCTGTGCAGAGGTGTGTGCTGTTTTTCCTAATAGCATTTAAGGATGTGTTTCTGGTGTTTTGTGTTAAGAATCCCATAGAAGGACTGTAACTTAAGTGAAAAAAGAAAACACTTGTGCAGTAATTTGAAAATGCAGAGAATAAAGTGTTTAGCAGGATGAGACACACCACTGCGTATATCTGAGCCTCATCCACTCTGCTCACTTCCTGCAGAACCTGTTTCAAGAATTCTCCCAGGAAGCCTGGATTCAGTAACACAAGCATATCGAATGAAACGTTTCAGGAAAAATCATAAGAGTGAAGGTTTCTGAACTTAAAAACATAGGACGCATCCAATTGTTTAAGCAGAATGAGAGGGTCTGTTTTCTGGCGCATGAAAGAGTGCACAGTCTAGCCCTATAGCACAATACAGAGGAATGCACTAGAACAGAGGTGGCAAACTCAAATACACAGTGTCCTGAAACTGAAATATGGGACCAACCAGTGGGCCAATCTTGTTGTCTACCTTCCTTATGCATTTTCCTGGTGTCTAGTAGACCCCCTCCCTCCCCTTTAGAGTACCCTGGTGTCTAGTGCCTCCCTACCTCCCCTATACTGTTTTCTGGTGTCTAGGCCCCCCTCCCTCCACTATACAGTTCCCTGATGTCTAGTGCCCCCCTTCCTCCCCTATTCAGTTCCCTGGTGTCTAGTGGTCCCCTCCCTCCCCTATACAGTTCCCTGGTGTCTAGGTCCCCCTCCCTCCACTATACAATTTCCTCATGTCTAGTGCCCCCCTCCCTCCCCTATAGGACCGGATTTACTATAAGGCGCTATAGGCACGTGCCTACAGGCGCCTGATGATGAAAAGGCGGCTCACTCCCCTCCCCGAGTGCCTCCCTCCTTCCCTATGCAGAGTCCCGATGAGGGTGTAAATGAGAGGTTACTCACCCTGCACTCCGCATTCCAATGACGACATTTCCCTTCAGTCAGGGGCACCTCTAGCTACATAACACTGAGGTTCCTCTAGCTACCTAATACTAAGGGGCACCTCTAGCTACTTAATATTGATGGTACCTCTGGCTACCTAATACTAAGGGGCACCTCTAGCTACTTAACACTGAGGTTCCTCTAGCTACCTAATACTAAGGGGCACCTCTAGCTACTTAACACTGAGGTTCCTCTAGCTACCTAATACTAAGGGGCACCTCTAGCTACATAATATTGAGGGTACCTCTGGCTACCTAATACTAAGGGGCACCTGTAGCTACCTATGACGAGCAAGGGAAATAAGGGAGAAGTGACAGCTGGGACAGCCAGCACATGGTTGCACTGTGGTTGGGTGGGAGTTTGCAGGTTCATGGAGGGTGAAGTCTAAGGCGCCAGGACATCTGTGCCTATAGGCTTCTGCGGGGTAAATCTTGGCCTGCTCCCCTATTCAGTTCCCTGGTATCTAGTGGTCCCCTCCCTCCCCTATAAAGTCCCCTGGTGTCTAGTGCCCCCCCCCCTGCCCTATACAGTTCCCTGGAATTTAGTCCTCACTCCTTCTCCTATACAGTTCTTTGGTGAGATCTAGTGCATGGGCACACCCACGATCTAGTGCATGGGCACACCCATTTTTTGGCACAGCACATGCAGGTTAGCTCCACCCTGGTGCCTCAGATCTTCCAGGATCCTAGTAACAGCCTCACTCTGAGGCAAATTTAAGCCTTATACGTAGGTGTACACATGTATTTTAAATTTTACAGTTTGTATGATAGTCATAGCTCCCAACTGTCCCTCTTTCGGAGGGACAGTCCCTCTTTGGGAGCCCCGTCCCTCTGTCCCTCTTTCCTCCTCATTTGTCTCTCTTTCAGAACTTTTTCCCTCTTTCTATGTCAATATATATATTTCTCTACTAAAAATGTGTTTGATTGACTCTAAACTTTATTCCCAACCTTTAAATTGATATATTACTAATTTTAAAATGTTACTATGAAGGAAAATTAACCAGGATAGAAAGGACCAGTGTGGTTTGAATTATAAAACAACATATTTTTCTTATGAAATCTTTATGGTATGCGTGACTAGGGCCCGTGACCAGGGGTGTGGCATGGGCGTGGCTTAAGTGTCCCTTTTTCTCATCTCAAAAAGTTGGGAGGTATGATGATAGTGATCCTTAAAGAGAACCTGTACTGAGTAAAAATATTTAAAATAAACACATGAGGTAACTTCAAATGAACATTACATAGTTACCTTGCCATCCGTTCCTCTCAGAAGCTCACCATTTTCTTCTGACAGTGATCCCTTCCAGTTCTGACAATATTTTGTCAGAACTGAAATATATCAGTTGCTGTCAGTTACATATCAGTTGCTGTCAGTTATAGCTGAGAGGAGAACTGATGTGCCAAGTAATGTCTATGTTTCCCTATGGCTCAAGTGGGCGATGTTACAGTTTAACTGTGTGCTGACCAGAAAGCTGTTATGGGGTAATGGCCATTTTCAAAATGGAGGACTGAGAATTCCCTTGATCACAGTGAACAAACAGGACGCGGGACAGGAGAAAGTCACTGAGGAGTAGACTACACAGGAGGTAACTATGACTTGTGTATGCTTATTTTGACTTTTAATTTTTAGTTCAGGTTTTCTTTAAAGGACCACTATCGTGAAAAAAATTGTAAAATGTATAATACATGAAAACACAAATAAAAAGTGCATTTTACTTATAAAATGTGCTATAAATTATTGGTACTTTTGTTCTGATTCTGTCACTTACAGCAGGTAGTAGAAATCTGACAGAACTGACAGGTTTTGGACTAGCTCAACTGAGGGCTCATTTCCACTATAGCGAATCCGCATGCGTTGTCCGCATGCGGATTCGCACAGCCAATACAAGTGCATGGGCCTGTTTCCACTTGTGCGTTGTACGGAGCGTTTTTGTGTGCGGGGAAAATCTGCATGGCAGAGCCGTCAGAATTCGCTCCCCGCACACCGCAAAGCGAATCGCATACAATGTATCTAATAGGGAAATCGCATGCGATTTTGGCATGCGTTTTCCCCCGCGATTTCGCATGCGATTTCGCATAGGAGGTGATGTTAATTTACACAGGCAGTGACATGGTTAAAATCGCCCACCTACTACCCTATGCGAAATCGCATGCGAAATCGCGTGAAAAAAACGCATGCAAAATCGCACCCGCATGCGATTTCGTCTGCGGTGATTTCCCGGCGATTCCGCACCGCACAAGTGGAAATGCAGCCTCATAGGGGATTCTCAGAGTTTTCTTTATTTTCAAAAGCACTTAGTGAAAGGCAGTTGCTCATACTGCCAGAATAGTGTGCAAACAGGTGGGGGCATCATCTTTGGATAAAAGATGGAGATAGTCCAAAATCTGTCAGTTCCATGAGATTTCTACCAACTACTGTAAGCAACAGCGACATAGGAAAAAAGAACATACTTATTATTTTTATGTAACTACATGTATTTTAAATTCTACAATTTTTGCATAATAGTCATTTAAATAGTGTAAACACCCCCCTGAAGGGGAAAAAAATGTGCAGTGCTGTTACGTATAGGATCAAGTCAGAAATAAGCTTTCAATAGTGTTGCACGGATTGGCTTGAGCTTCATTATTCCTAACTAGATCACATGGGCTCATGATCTTCAGGACCACCATAGCTGTTCCTTCAAAGGCTGAGCACAGCAGGTCAGCAATGTTGGCTAAAGTGAACCCGTGTTTGGTCACTAGTCCATGACAGGAGGGCTTTTCGCCTTTTCATTAATATGGGAAGCCCCTTTAAAAGGTACCCGAGGTGTAAGACCTGTCTCACCAACAGGTTCCAAGTCGTCAAGCTGAGGGACATCTACTCACGAGAAATGAACACCAACACAGGCGCACCCCAAAGCTGAATTCTGTCTCCGCTGCTGTTCTCCCTTTACACAAATAATTGGAGATCAACGGAAGACTCGGTCAAGGTAATTAAGTTTGCTGACAACACCACCATTGTCAGCTTTGTCACGTCAGGATAATGTCCAGGCGTACTGTCAGCAGGTCACCTCATTACTTATGTTACTTATGTTAATTATGTATTTATACTACAATATAAAGTGTTCACTCAGACTAATGATGTACCACTATTGTTTGCACAATCATATGTACATTGCAGTTCTTTGACATGCTTCCATCTCTGTCATTTGTAGTGATACTCCGTATGTCTATTTCCTGATGAAGCGGGATTGTGCCCGTGAAACGCGTTGCAAATTGTTTGTGGAGTATTTAATTAAATTGTCTTTTCCTCAAGTGACAATTTCGTGTCCTTTTTGGAGTGACCGGTCCACTACCCCCACCCGAATATTTTAAACTTTTTAGCATACTTTTATCCTTTTGGCGCCTCTGCACAGCTTATGATCAAAAATTCCACCCTGGTGGAAGGGTGATATACCCTCTTTTCCTTCTACAGAGAGCGACATCTTAATCCTGAGTGGGGACAGGTCTAATCTCCCCACCTGCCTATACAGTGGTTGCCTATGCGGTAACCAATGTTTGTGAGTATAATACTTACTTGTCAATTATTCTTCTGGTTCCAATACGTACTACACCATACCGGGCTCTCGGTTTCTTTGTTTTATTTGTCAGCAGGTAGAGAGAATATGCCACAGGTGCAAACAGAACAGGCTGGTGCTCAACACCGCCAAAACTGTCGAGCTAATCATAGACTTCAGGAAGTCTGCCCACACCCCACTTCTAATCTACACTGACTGCATTGAGGTAGCTAGAGTACCCTATGCACGACTCCTGGGCACCACCATCTCCAGTGATCTCAGCTGGAAGCCCAACATCACTGCCACCCAGTGGAAAACCCGGAAGAGACTTTTCTTCCTCCGCCAACTGAGGAAGTTCGGTATGGCCCAAGAGATTCTGACAAGTTTCTACTCCACCACCATTGAGTCGACCCTCTGCTCCTCCATCTTGGTCTGGTATGTTGGAGCCACCGCTGGTGACAGGCACAAACTGCAGAGGGTCATCAGGTCGGCAGAGAGGATCAATGGAAAGCCCCTCCTCTCACTTGCCCTTCTATATAACACCAGACTGTGTTCCAGACAGAGCACAGAGGATTGCCAGTGACCCCTCTCACCTAGGTCACTGCTCCTTAACCACTTGCCGACCGCGCACTCATACCGCGCGTCGGCCAAGTGGCAGCTGCAGGACCAGCGACGCAGTATTGCGTCGCCAGCTGCAGGCTGATTAATCAGGAAGCAGCCGCTCGTGCGAGCGGCTGTTTCCTGTCAATTCACGGCGGGGGGCTCCGTGAATAGCCTGCGGGCCGCCGATGGCGGCTCGCAGGCTAAATGTAAACACAAGCGGAAATAATCCGCTTTGTTTACATTTGTACGGCGCTGCTGCGCAGCAGCGCCGTAAGGCAGATCGGCGATCCCCGGCCAATCAGCGGCCGGGGATCGCCGCCATGTGACAGGGGACGTCCCGTCACTGGCTGCACAGGACGGATAGCGTCCTGTGCAGCCCGGATCTCCAAGGGGGGGCCAGGTAGGAGAGGGAGGGGGAGGATTTTGCCGCGGAGGGGGGCTTTGAGGTGCCCCCCCCGCAACACCCGGCAGGCAGGAGCGATCAGACCCCCCCAGCACATCATCCCCCTAGTGGGGAAAAAAGGGGGGCGATCTGGTCGCTCTGCCTGCACGCTGATCTGTGCTGGGGGCTGCAGAGCCCACCCAGCACAGATCAGCTACAACAGCGCTGGTCCTTAAGGGGGGGTAAAGGGTGGGTCCTCAAGTGGTTAAGCCGCTCCCATTGGGCCGGAAGCTCCGGGCTATTTCCACCAGGACAGCTAGACACAAGAACTCCGATTCTCCCTTGGCTGTCGGCCTCCTGAACTCCCTTCACATTCTGCCCCCCTCCCCCCAAGCTGCGGCTACCAGTCAACCTGCCCACAAGGCTAACTGATCAGACTTTTCGTGTCACTTGTGAGAACTGTTCATGAGAACTGTTGTATGTTGTATACTGTTGTTTTCTTGTTTTATTAACTGCATGTGTGCATTTATCTTTCTCTCTATCCCCTACTTGAGCTTTTTTATTTTTTTTGCTAAACCCAGTTTCTGGCAGGACCCAGTCATGCTTGCCGAAAATAAATAATTTTGCTTCTGATATTTATTTCCTTTTAAACAATACCAGTTGCATGGCAGTGCTGCTGATTTTTTGGGTCAGTAGGTTCTAAATCATACACCTGAAGCAAGCATGCAGCTAATCTTGTCAGATTTGTCATAGACCTCTGATCTGCTGCATGCATGTTCAGGCTCTATGGCTCAAAAAGTATTAAGGGGCCCATACACCTAACTATTTTCCCACAGATATACAGCCGTTTCGATCACAGTGATCGAAACGGCTGTGAAATCGCCGTGCCCACACCGCTGACAGAACGATCGATTTCCGTCCGAAATTGATCATTCCCGTCGATACCCGTCGACCCATCCGTGAAGAAGATTGTTCTCGGTCGCCGGCAGGTCGGGAGTGCGTCGTTAGCGGCGTGCGAATGCCTGACGACCGACGCAATACAGCGTTAATACATTACCTGCTCCAGCCGGCGCGAGTCCCCTGGTCTTCTTCTCCACTTCGGGCTCCAGAGCTACACAGAACTTCCTGTCCCGGCAGGAAGTTTAAACAGTAGAGCGCCCTCTACTGTTTAAACTTCCCCTGGACAGGAAGTTCAGTAGCCGGTACGGAGCAGAGAAGAAGACAGTAGAGAGGGACTCGCGCCGGCGGAGCAGGTAATATATGCAGAGGGGGGGCCTCAGCAATGGCATCGGTTTCAGGCTGAAATCGATTCACAATCTGTTTGCAGAAAAGGTGGCCATACGATACCTCTCTGATCATATTCGATCAGAGAGGCATCTATCTGTTGGTCGAATCTGATGGAAAATCGACCAGTGTATGGCCACCGTTAGAGGCAGAAGATCAGCAGGACAGCCAGGCAATGTGCATTATTTAAAAGGAAATAAACATGTCAGCCTCCATATGCCTCTCCCCTCGTGTTCCCTTTAAGCGAGTTTAGTTTGGCTAATTTTGACAAACTGCCTGGGTCAGAGCTGTAAATAGGACATGTCAGTTTAATGTACTACAAATTAGCAGAAGATCAGATGGCGCGATTAAGAAGGAATGACCAGTGGTGGGAGTAACTATGGAAAATAGCATGAATAAATAATTAGAACTATTTAGGTTATTGCTTGTCTTGGGGAAGAGGAGGAAAATATAATCCCATTTACCAGAAAATAATATTATGCTTTGCAGGATTAAATTTAATATATCCACATAATTCTAGCTTAAAATTCACTTTAGAAAGAAAAAAATAGCCCCAAATTCAGCCAAATGGAGTGGAAAATCCAGTGCTATCTGAAACCAGAGTGACACTTCCCAACTCCTGCTCTGTCTAGCTATGCTAGGAAAACCTGACTCCAAAGCCCAGTTTAGCCTATAGGAAAGAATATTATGTAACATTCATAAATGTGTTTACTTACAGCAAGTTTGTGGTTAGGATAAACGACAGTTTTATATTCGACACTATAATGATGTAATACTGCCTATGTATAGCATACCTTCAAACATAAAGATGTTCGCCAGATCTGCGTACTCCTGGAAGGGGTATAGAGGCTGGTTAGTTTACAAGAGGTGAAGAGAGAACCTGTCTCTTACAGGGGAACTGTAACCAAGGATTGAACTTCATCCCAATCAGTAGCTGATACCCATTTAACCACAAGAAATCTTTACTTTTTCTCAAATACAGTGGGATGCGAAAGTTTGGGCAACCTTGTTAATCGTCATTATATTCCTGTATAAATCGTTGGTTGTTACGATAAAAAAATGTCAGTTAAATATATCATATAGGAGACACACACAGTGATATTTGAGAAGTAAAATGAAGTTTATTGGATTTACAGAAAGTGTACAATAATTGTTTAAACAAAAATAGGCAGGTGCATAAATTTGGGCACCACAAAAAAAAGAAATGAAATCAATATTTAGTAGATCCTCCTTTTGCAGAAATTACAGCCTCTAAACGCTTCCTGTATGTTCCAATGAGAGTCTGGAATCTGGTTGAAGGTATTTTGGACCATTCCTCTTTACAGTTCATTCAGGTTTGATGGCTTCCGAGCATGGACAGCTCTCTTTAACTCACACCACAGATTTTCAATTATATTTAGGTCTGGGGACTGAGATGGTCATTCCAGAACGTTGTACTTGTTCCTCTGCATGAATGCCTTAGTGGATTTTGAGCAGTGTTTAGGGTTGTTGTCTTGTTGAAAGATCCAGCCCTGGCGCAGCTTCAGCTTTGTCACTGATTCCTGGACATTGGTCTCCAGAATCTGCTGATACTGAGTGGAATCCATGCATCCCTCAACTTTGACAAGATTCCCAGTCCCTGCACTGACCACACAGCCCCACAGCATGATGGAACCACCACATTTTACTAAAGGTAGCAGGTGTTTTTCTTGGAATGCTGTGTTCTTTTTCCTCCATGCACAACGCCCCTTGTTATGCCCAAATAACTCAATATTAGTTTCATCAATTCCACAGCACCTTATTCCAAAATGAAGCTGTCTTGTCAAAATGTGTGAGGGACCAATCAGCCTGTAGGGGGCTGGAGGAAGCCTCAGGTATGTATAAAACTTTTTTTACTCATCTCAGGTTCTCTTTAAAGCAAACCTGCATTGAAAATAAACTAATAAGATACAGAATGCAATTTTAGTCTAATGCTAAACTGGACTTTCCAGGAATCCCATACTCGGGCCATACAGGTATAGATTGCTACCTAACGGCCCTGATGCCTGACCTCGGACTACTGGCAACATTGCTGTGGGCAGGTGGTAATATTTCTGATACTAATGCCGCCAGAGTACCAGGTGTTATGTGATTAGCGTGACCTGCGGTAAATGGGTAACACCAGTACCTGTATTGCTATGGTCACACTAGTAGTGCACTGCACGGTACTCTGTTGGAATTAGTGCTGGTAATATCGCCCTGACAAAACAATTAATCAGAGAGGAATCAATTCCTATCGCATGCTGTGCATTGATCAAGGCCAGTAGCACTAACAATGGGGCGGCTAGGCAAAATTAACATGCCCCCCCCCCCTACCCCAGCAAACCTGAACCCCTCTTCCCTAAAGCAGTGTTATGCAAAATTGTCCTCAATCCGCCTGCAGTGCCCTCTCTGGTCACCCCCCTCCAAACATAATTATAGTCCACGGAACCCGCACAGAATCTTCTGTAATGTAGCATGTCCCGGTGGGCATGCTGTCTGTTAGTCCATAGCTCTGTGCATTCCCAAGTTCATCCTCACAAAGGTGCCTCTGCTCCCTGACCCATGAGGTACAGACTAACCAGCAAGCTCATGGTGACCCAGAACTCATTGGAGTGTGTAAGGGACTACCCTGACCCATGGTATGATATTATGGCCTCCATTCTGGTAGCTGTGTGAGGTAAAAAAATTATGTGTGAAAAATACCGCAATCTGTATTTTCCGTTTTTTGGGGCAATTCTGAAAGATTTTTCCATATGTGACCATTTTTGAAAATGTTATGAAAATGCGATAAAAAGTGCATCAAAAAGTATGGAAACTTTTGGTATTTCAGCGGTAAGCATGCTGTAAATAATAGTAATAGACTTTTAAAGGACATCTGAGGTGAAAATAAACTGAAACAATTGTATCTGAGAAAAACTATTTTATCTATCCTCCTCCTAAAAATTACTTTTTTTAGATATCCCACAGTTTTATTTTATACTTAAAACTAGTTTTTAAATTTTACTCTTTCGTTGTCTCTGATCAATGACACCTTCATTGAAGTATGCCAGAGCTCAAATCTATGAACTATTGACCCTATTTATCTCTTTCCTACTCTGAGAGGCCATTTATGGACAGGAAAGTGTTTTATGGCTGTAATACTTATCAGTGAAGGTTATGCTATTGTCTGACTCAGTCTGACCTGGTCCCGACCCGGACAGAAACTGTCACTTCCATACCTGATATTTAACTCTTTTAGGCAGAGAATGAAAAAAAAGGAACACAGCTTAGTTATTTGTGTGCTAGGCACTGTACATACATGTCTATCTCATCATGTCACATCGGTTGTCCTTTAATTGTATTCCATTGGTAAAGATTGTTTTTTTTTTTTTTGTTGTATTTGATTATATAGCAACCTATTGAAAGTATATTTACAGGCATCCCCTATAAAAAAAAATCCAGTAAGTATTTGGTGTTTTATTTCTGCTGTTTTATTCTATTACGCAGGAATTCCACTAAAAACTGCAAAATACACACAGATTGACTGATTTACCGCATTCAGCAATTTATGACTAAAATCTATCAGAATTGCAGAATGCATTTACAGAATGTGGTAAATTACCGTGTATGCGGTAAAACGCATGCTAACCCTACCAGAATTGAGGCCTGTGTAATAACATGCAACGGATCAGAGAGGAAAGGCACTTCTGTGAGGATGAAGTCAGGAGTGCACAGGGCCACAGACTGACAGATGAGTGCCCCCACCAGGACAGGTAAGATGCTACTCTGCCAAAGACTCTGTGTTGCCTCCAAGGAACATAATTAAATTGAGGACTGACCAGGGGCCCTGCAGCCAGCTAGAGGCCCTGGGGCAACTGCCCAGGTTTTGTCTATTGTAGCACAGGCCCTGGCATTGATTTTCAATATATTTTAGCAGGAATGTACCCAGGAATGGTTACAGTGGGTTGCAAAAGTATTTGGCCCCCTTGAAGTTTTCCACATTTTGTCACATTACTGCCTCAAACATGAATCAATTTTATTGGAATTCCACATGAAAGACCAAAACAAAGTGGTGTACACGTGAGAAGTGGAACGAAAATCATACATGATTCCAAACATTTTTTTTTTACAAATAAATAACTGCAAAGTGGTGTGTGCATAATTATTCGGCCCCTTTGATCTGAGTGCAGTCAGTTGCCTATAGACATTGCCTGATGAGTGCTAATGACTAAATAGAGTGCACCTGTGTGTAATCTAATGTTAGTACAAATACAGCTGCTCTGTGAGGGCCTCAGAGGTTGCCTAAGAGAATATTGGGAACAACAACACTGTGAAGTCCAAAGAACACACAAGACAGGTCAGGGATCAAGTTATTGAGAAATTTAAAGAAGGCTTAGGCTACAAAAAGATTTCCAAAGCCTTGAACATCTCACGGAGCACTGTTCAAGCGATCATTCAGAAATGGAAGGAGTATGGCACAACTGTAAACCCACCAAGACAAGGCCATCCACCTAAAATCACAGGCCCAACAAGGAGAGCGCTGATCAGAAATGCAGTCAAGAGGCCCATGGTGACTCTGGACGAGCTGCAGAGATCTACAGCTCAGGTGGGAGACTCTGTCCATAGGACAACTATTAGTCATGCATTGTACAAAGTTGGCCTTTATTGAAGAGTGGCAAGAAGAAAGGCATTGTTAACAGAAAGCATAAGAAGTCCCGTTTGCAGTTTGCCACAAGCCATGTGGGGGGCACAGCAACCATGTGGAAGAAGGTGCTTTGGTCAGATGAGACCAAAATGGAACTTTTTGGCCAAAATGCAAAACGCTATGTGTGGTGGAAAACTAACACTGCACATCACTCTAAACACACCATCCCCACTGCCAAATATGGTGGTGGCAGGATCATGCTCTCTTCAGCAGGGACAGGGAAGCTGGTCAGAGTTGATGGGAAGATGGATGGAGCCAAATACAGGGCAAACTTGGAAGAAAACCTCTTGGAGACTGCAAAAGACTTGAGACTGGGGCGGAGGGTTACCTTCCAGCAGGACAATGACCCTAAACATAAAGCCAGGGCAACAATGGAATGGTTTAAAACAAAACATATCTATGTGTTAGAATGGCCCAGTCAAAGTCCAGATCTAAATCCAATCGACAATCTGTCCCAAGATCTGAAAACTGCTGTTCACAAACGTTGTCCATCTAATCTGACTGAGCTGGAGCTGTTTTGCAAAGAAGAATGGGCAAGGATTTCAGTCTCTAGATGTGCAAAGTTGGTAGAGACATACCCTAAAAGACTGTCAGCTGTAATTGCAGCAAAAGGTGGTTCTACAAAGTATTGACTCAGGGGGCTGAATAATTATGCACACCCCACTTTGCAGTTATTTATTTGTAAAAAAATGTTTGGAATGATGCATGATTTTCGATCCACTTCTCACATGTACACCAATTTGTATTGGTCTTTCACGTGGAATGCCAATAAAATTGATGCATGTTTGTGGCAGTAATGTGACAAAATGTGGAAAACTTCAAGGGGGGCCGAATACTTTTGCAACCCACTGTATGTGAGTATTTTGGTCAACAAAGCAACAGCTTGTAGCCTGGAGATGAACCACAGAATTCCTTGGCCTGCAAGGTTCATCCATACATTACCATTTTCCATCTCCTCCTCAGGTCTCCAGCATACTCTTATCATCTTACCATGCTGCTGTGATCTGGGTACCTCCATACATTACCATTTCCCATCTCCTCCTCAGGTCTCCAGCACATTCTTACCATGCTGCTGTGAGCTGGGTTCCTCCATACATTACCATTTTCCATCTCCTCCTAAGGTCTCCAGCACACTCTTACCATGCTGCTGTGAGCTGGGTTCCTCCATACATTACCATTTTCCATCTCCTCCTCAGGTCTCCAGCACACTCTTAACATGCTGCTGTGAGCTGGGTTCTTCCATACATTACCATTTTCCATCTCCTCCTCAAGTCTCCAGCACATTCTTACCATGCTGCTGTGAGCTGGGTTCCTCCATACATTACCATTTTCCATCTCCTCCTCAGGTCTCCGGCACACTCTTACCATGCTGCTGTGAGCTGGGTTCCTCCATACATTACCATTTTCCATCTCCTCCTCAGGTCTCCGGCACACTCTTACCATGCTGCTGTGAGCTGGGTTCCTCCATACATTACCATTTTCCATCTCCTCCTCAGGTCTCCAGCACACTCTTACCATGCTGCTGTGAGCGGGGTTCCTCCATACATTACCATTTTCCATCTCCTCCTCAGGTCTCCGGCACACTCTTACCATGCTGCTGTGAGCTGGGTTCCTCCATACATTACCATTTTCCATCTGCTCCTCAGGTCTCCAGCACACTCTTACCATGCTGCTGTGAGCTGGGTTCCTCCATACATTACCATTTTCCATCTCCTCCTCAGGTCTCCGGCACACTTTTACCATGCTGCTATGAGCTGGGTTCCTCCATACATTACCAATTTCCATATCCTCCTCCTCAGGTCTCCATCACACTCTTACCATGCTGCTGTGAGCTGGGTTCCTCCATACATTACCATTTTCCATCTCCTCCTCCTCAGGTCTCCGTCACACTCTTACCATGCTGCTGTGAGCTGGGTTCCTCCATACATTACCATTTTCCATCTCCTCCTCAGGTCTCCGGCACACTCTTACCATGCTGCTGTGATCTTGGTTCCTCCATACATTACCATTTTCCATCTCCTCCTCAGGTCTCCAGCACATTCTTACCATGCTGCTGTGAGCTGGGTTCCTCCATACATTACCATTTTCCATCTCCTCCTCAGGTCTCCGGCACACTCTTACCATGCTGCTGTGAGCTGGGTTCCTCCATACATTACCATTTTCCATCTCCTCCTCAGGTCTCCGGCACACTCTTACCATGCTGCTGTGAGCTGGGTTCCTCCATACATTACCATTTTCCATCTCCTCCTCAGGTCTCCGGCACACTCTTACCATGCTGCTGTGAGCTGGGTTCCTCCATAGATTACCAATTTCCATCTCCTCCTCCTCAGGTCTCCATCACACTCTTACCATGCTGCTGTGAGCTGGGTTCCTCCATACATTACCATTTTCCATCTCCTCCTCCTCAGGTCTCCGTCACACTCTTACCATGCTGCTGTGAGCTGGGTTCCTCCATACATTACCATTTTCCATCTCCTCCTCAGGTCTCCGGCACACTCTTACCATGCTGCTGTGATCTTGGTTCCTCCATACATTACCATTTTCCATCTCCTCCTCAAGTCTCCAGCACATTCTTACCATGCTGCTGTGAGCTGGGTTCCTCCATAAATTACCATTTTCCATCTCCTCCTCAGGTCTCCGGCACACTCTTACCATGCTGCTGTGAGCTGGGTTCCTCCATACATTACCATTTTCCATCTCCTCCTCAGGTCTCCGGCACACTCTTACCATGCTGCTGTGAGCTGGGTTCCTCCATACATTACCATTTTCCATCTCCTCCTCAGGTCTCCGGCACACTCTTACCATGCTGCTGTGAGCTGGGTTCCTCCATACATTACCATTTTCCATCTCCTCCTCAGGTCTCCGGCACACTCTTACCATGCTGCTGTGAGCTGGGTTCCTCCATACATTACCATTTTCCATCTCCTCCTCAGGTCTCCAGCACACTCTTACCATGCTGCTGTGAGCTGGGTTCCTCCATACATTACCATTTTCCATCTCCTCCTCAGGTCTCCGGCACACTCTTACCATGCTGCTGTGAGCTGGGTTCCTCCATACATTACCATTTTCCATCTCCTCCTCAGGTCTCCGGCACACTCTTACCATGCTGCTGTGAGCTGGGTTCCTCCATACATTACCAATTTCCATCTCCTCCTCCTCAGGTCTCCGTCATACTCTTACCATGCTGCTGTGAGCTGGGTTCCTCCACACATTACCATTTTCCATCTCCTCCTCCTCAGGTCTCCGTCACACTCTTACCATGCTGCTGTGAGCTGGGTTCCTCCATACATTACCATTTTCCATCTCCTCCTCAGGTCTCCAGCACACTCTTACTATGCTGCTGTGAGCTGGGTTCCTCCATACATTACCATTTTCCATCTCCTCCTCAGGTCTCCGGCACACTCTTACCATGCTGCTGTGAGCTGGGTTCCTCCATACATTACCATTTTCCATCTCCTCCTCCTCAGGTCTCCGGCACACTCTTACCATGCTGCTGTGAGCTGGGTTCCTCCATACATTACTATTTTCCATCTCCTCCTCAGGTCTCTGGCACACTCTTACCATGCTGCTGTGAGCTGGGTTCCTCCATACATTACCATTTTCCATCTCCCCCTCAGGTCTCCGGCACACTCTTACCATGCTGCTGTGAGCTGGGTTCCTCCATACATTACCATTTTCCATCTCCTCCTCAGGTCTCCAACACACTCTTACCATGCTGCTGTGAGCTGGGTTCCTCCATACATTACCATTTTCCATCTCCTCCTCAGGTCTCCGGCACACTCTTACCATGCTGCTGTGAGCTGGGTTCCTCCATACATTACCAATTTCCATCTCCTCTTCCTCAGGTCTCCATCACACTCTTACCATGCTGCTGTGAGCTGGGTTCCTCCATACATTACCATTTTCCATCTCCTCCTCCTCAGGTCTCCGTCACACTCTTACCATGCTGCTGTGAGCTGGGTTCCTCCATACATTACCATTTTCCATCTCCTCCTCCTCAGGTCTCCGACACACTCTTACCATGCTGCTGTGATCTTGGTTCCTCCATACATTACCATTTTCCATCTCCTCCTCAGGTCTCCAGCACACTCCTAACATGCTGCTGTGAGCTGGAGTCTTCCATACATTACCATTTCCCATCTCCTCCTCAAGTCTCCAGCACATTCTTACCATGCTGCTGTGAGCTGGGTTCCTCCATACATTACCATTTTCCATCTCCTCCTCAGGTCTCCAGCACACTCTTACCATGCTGCTGTGAGCTGGGTTCCTCCATACATTACCATTTTCCATCTCCTCCTCAGGTCTCCGGCACACTCTTACCATGGTGCTGTGAGCTGGGTTCCTCCATACATTACCAATTTCCATCTCCTCCTCCTCAGGTCTCCGTCACACTCTTACCATGCTGCTGTGAGCTGGGTTCCTCCATACATTACTATTTTCCATCTCCTCCTCAGGTCTCTGGCACACTCTTACCATGCTGCTGTGAGCTGGGTTCCTCCATACATTACCATTTTCCATTTCCTCCTCAGGTCTCCTGCACACTCTTACCATGCTGCTGTGATCTTGGTTCCTCTATACATTACCATTTTCCATCTCCTGCTCAGGTCTCCGGCACACTCTTACCATGCTGCTGTGAGCTGGGTTCCTCCATACATTACTATTTTCCATCTCCTCCTCAGGTCTCTGGCACATTCTTACCATGCTGCTGTGAGCTGGGTTCCTCCATACATTACCATTTTCCATCTCCTCCTCAGGTCTCCGGCACACTCTTACCATGCTGCTGTGATCTTGGTTCCTCTATACATTACCATTTTCCATCTCCTGTTCAGGTCTCCGGCACACTCTTACTATGCTGCTGTGATCTGGGTTCCTCCATACATTACCATTTTCCATCTCCTGCTCAGGTCTCCAGCACACTCTTACCATGCTGCTGTGAGCTGGGTCCCTCTATACATTACATGATCACCATTTTCCATCTCCTCCTCCGGCACTCTTACCATGCTGCTGTTAGCTGCCTGCAGATTATCCTGAGGACAAAGGGTTAACAGAAGGATGAGGTCACTTCTGAGCTATCCTAAAACAAAATTAATGAGTTAAAACCAAGGGGAAAGGAGTGGCAGAATGTCATGTCAGGAAACCTGTTAGGCATAGTTTACTGGAAATAAATCAGGATACAATTAGCAAAATTAACATAAAACAAGAGGCCTGCAATTCATCCTCCCAGATACTGCCCAGGACTGCTGTCTGCTCCGAGACCAACTCTTAAATGATGTTGACATGTCCAAAACACAATCAGGATTAATTTTCAGGGTTTCGTTTTCTCTAGAAAACCTTCGCCGTTAACAATGTATGGCACTTTGCATAATAAATAGACTTCCAGAGTAAAATATCATATTTTGTTGTTATTACACAGAGAGGGTTTATAGAATATGGCAAGTAGGAACAAAATGGAGCTGGTTTGGATCTGCCTGTCATGAACACCTGTTTCCTGGAAGCCCATCGTTCTCCGAGCAAGCTGAAGACTTCACCTTTTTTGGTGCTTTTTAAGGAGTTATTTCAAAAGATTTAAAGGTTTTAGTTTCATCTGCTATTAATATTCACTAACAGAAGACACATTTAAAGTTCACATTACGCAAATTGCTATTCTTAGAGACGTGATTGAGACAGCACTTGTCTAACCATAGGAAAACTCTCTTGTGAAGCCTAAGAGCCTTTGTTTTGCCTTAAATTGCTTTGTCTACTGTTTTAGTTGTATAGTGCAATGCCCTGTTCACCTAAGTGTATATCTCTCCACAGAAGAAGCACATTCAGAAATCAGAATGCTAATGGGAACATCAAAACCTTGGCGGGACTTAATGCTCTCAAGGAAATATCTGGGTATTCTTAACCACTTCCGGGTTTTCAGTATCCCCCTGGAAATTTTACTTGCGGATCAGGGGTGTATATATATATAAAGTTCCTTGTTTCCGCTGCCATGTGCATTCCTGACACGTGTTCCCAAAGCCAATTAAATTGCCTGTAATAAATGGTCATTGGTATTGGTAAAAAAAATATGTAAATTGTTACCTTAGGGACTTAGCTTTTTAATATTTATTTCATGCGTATATATTACTGTTATTTTTAATATGTATGTCATGAGGGTACTTTACTGTTATTTTTCAAATAAGGGTTTGTAGTTACTGATAGAGTACAAGGATAAAACCAAAAATGGATCAACAAGGATATGTGAGGGAGCAGGCTGGAGTTGTACTTTGTACTGGTTGAACTCGATGGACGTATGTCTTTTTTCAACCACAATAACTATGTAACTATGTAACTATGTATTTTCTAATAACATTTACAAATAAAATGTTGTCATCATACATTGTACTAGGTACATAATTTTAATGTTGTAATACCAGGACAAATGAGCAAATAACATTTGTAGGTTTTATCTACAGTAGCACTTATCCAATCCCTCAGACAACATTGCTGGGCTGAGGCTATGCAGACGCATAACTCCCTTGCAAGTGGGCAGAGCGGCGTTAGGGATGACTTTGCGTGGTGGGCGGGGTAAGTGGGGGTAAACAATGCTATCTCCCATTGCTTGGCCGAAGTGATCTGCCAGGACAAATCCCTGACTGAGCTGCCAGGGGGCAATTGGTTTCTCAGGAAAGCTGAGTTTCATCTGGGGTGTGTATGGCCTTTAAATGTCTACCTTTTTGATGGGGTCAGGCAACCACATTTGGTAGACCACATCCACTCCTGTAGATGTCCCTTTTAGAGGTAGCTAGACCAGAGTTTTCTTTACCAGCACAGCATGTAACTGTATGTAACAGGGCCATTAAATGGGGCCAATGCTTGACTGTACAATACCAACAACAGTTTAATAGACATAATGACTTCTCTACAACTTAGTTTTTGGTATTAAACACCCTATTTCTCAATTAGTGGGCTGGTGTCCAGAACAAACCTTTTAAAAATTGGCACCCCTGCTGTCTATAAAAAAAAATCCATGTAAAATGCATAGTACTGAAAATGCTGTAATGACTGTGGCAGTCCCATTTAGTGCTCCTTCAATAAACATTTTTACTATATGATATAAATAAATCACAATGTTTTTAGAATGGTATGCTTTTATTGCTAAATAAATTACATTGATGGGTGTGTTAAATACAAGCTATAAATTGCTATTTATGACTGTGTGCTGTTCTTATATACAAACACATTAGCAAAAAAATAATATAAGCTATAGAAAAAGAAAAAAATATATATAAGTGCTATATAGTTTACAGAAGTAAAACATTTTCTTATGCGGTTACATTTGTGGACTTTACTAGGTCTGTGATGTATGTGAGATCCAAAAGACTAAAAAATGTTAAAGGTTACACATAATAATATACAACAACCTACATAGCCAATGTTTATACAAATAAAGTCAGTTTAATAACAGAATAAATCTCACTCGTACAAATGTAATGGTAAACTCTTCTGCTGGCTGACTGCATTGAAGAAATATAGAATAAAAGAAAATAAAGTAGGGTATAAAAGAAAAATTATAGAAAGGTTAAATGTTCAAGATAAATTATATGTATAATGTAAAAAAAAAAAAAGAAAACACAAAAATCATGCTGTACCCATTTATGAAAAGTTGAATCAAAGTGTTATTGAGCAATGGCTTACCCTGCTCCTGCAAAAGACAATGGCCTCAATTCACTAAACTTATCTCCTGTCTTTAATAACTCTTCTAGAGTTGTTACCATGGTGATAAGGCATGTAGTATTCAGGAAACATTTTACCTCAGGCAAGCCTAAAGTTAACTCTTCTGTCTTTAAATTAACTCTCCAATCCTTAAAATAACTCCAGAGTTAAAGACAGGCTGTTAATTAACTGCGTGTGAAAATAACTACAGAGGAGGTAAATTAACTACAGGAGAGGTAACTTAAAGGGATACTGTAGGGGGTCGGGGGAAAATGAGCTGAACTTACCCGGGGCTACTAATGGTCCCCCGCAGACATCCTGTGTTGGCGCAGCCACTCCCCAATGCTCTGGCCCCGCCTCCGGTTCACTTCTGGAATTTCTGATTTTAAAGTCAGAAAACCACTGCGCCTGCGTTGCCGTGTCCTCGCTCCAGCTGATGTCACCAGGAGTGTACTGCGCAGACACAGACCATACTGGGCCTGCGCTCTGCGCTCTTGATGACATCAGCGGGATCGAGGACACGGCAACGCAGGCGCAGTGGTTTTCTGACGTTAAAGTCAGAAATTCCAGAAGTGAACAGGAGGCGGGGCCGGAATATCGGCGAGCGGCTGCGCGGGCACAGGATGTCTGCGGGGGACCATTAGAAGGCCCGGGTAAGTTCAGCTCATTTTCCCCCGACCCCCCTACAGTATCCCTTTAAGGAATGAAGAGGTAAGATAACTCTCTCACGTGTGGAGGTAAATTTTCTCTTGCCTTATTATCTCTAGCATGATCTTAGTGAATTGAGGCCATAGGCTTCAATTCACTAAGCTTATCTCCTGTCTTTAATAACTCTTCTAGAGTTGTTACCATGGTGATAAGGCATGTAGTATTCAGGAAACATTTTACCTCAGGCAAACCTAAAGTTAACTCTTCTGTCTTTAAGTTAACTCTTTAATCCTTAAAATAACTCCAGAGTTAAAGACATGCTGTTCATTAACTGTGTGTGAAAATAACTACAGAGGAGGTAACTTAACTACAGAGGAGGTAAATTAACTACAGAAGAGGTAACATAAGGAATGAAGAGATAAGATAACTCTCTTACTGTGTGGAGGTATGTTTTCTCTTGCCTTATTATCTCCAGCATGATCTTAGTGAATTGAGGCCATTGTTAATTACTATTCCCTGTCCAGGCCACCATGGCATGACATGCTGGCAGCCGAATTATGCTGTTTTAAAAGTAATTTGGACTCAGTTTTTTAATGGCGTCCAAATTACTGTCTGAGTACTGCTATAGCCATAATTCCCATTACGTCCTATGGTGGCGCATGATGCACCCAAATTTCCCTGCACCGTTTTGCGCTGTTTGGTTGTGGTACCTTGGCTTTTTAGTCTTCCACTATAATGTATAAACTGTAGCAAAAACAACAACAGGCTGCATTTCCTATGTCAGGGCTGCAAAAAGAAAGAACTTATATATGTCTGTTTTATATAGGCCATTATTCCCTAATTGGGTGCTGGGTAGCTTTATATGAGGTGCCCTACTTACCTGTGCAAAAAAACAAAAAAAAGTAGTTTGTTATATGCAGATCCCTTTAGGCTGCTTACACACTAAGACGTTACAGGCGCACGTTAGTGCGCCTGTAACACTCCCCCAACGCACAGCAATGTAACACAAGTGGGCTGTTCACACAGCCCACGTTGCGTTACATGTAACGCTGCACGTTGTCCGGAAAGTGCAGCATGCTACGGCGTTAGACTGTTTGCACATGCTCAGTGGGGGGCGGAGAGGAGGCGGGGAGAGCCAGCTACAGTAGCCGCGCACATGGCTACTTAATATTCACTGCACTGGCGGCCGCTGATTGGCCGGCGGGACCACGTGATGCGGAGTGTCTCGCTCCGCATCACGTGGTCCCGCCGGCCAATCAGCGCCACTCTGGGAGACCTTATAGGGATAGAGCCGCCTAACGCGGCTCACTCTACCGTCCTTTCTTGCAGCACCATACGTTGTGTTAGGTGCACGTTATGCGACCTTAACCACTTGATGACCCACCCTTTACCCCCCCTTAAGGACCAGCGTGGTTATTAGTGATCTGTGCTGGGTGGGCTCTACAGCCCCCAGCACAGATCAGGGTGCAGGCAGAGAGATCAGATTGCCCCCCTTTTTCCCCCCCTATGGGGATGGTGTGCAGGGGGGGTCTGATCTCTGCTGCCTGCGTGTGGCTGGCGGGGGGGGGGGCACCTCAAAGCCCCCCTCCGCGGCGAAATTCCCCCCTCCCTCTCCTACCTGTCCCCTACCCGGTGATCCGGGCTGCACAGGACGCTATCCGTCCTGTGCAGCCAGTGACAGGATGTCCCCTGTCACATGGCGGCGATCCCCGGCCGCTGATTGGCCGGGGATCGCCGATCTGCCTTACGGCGCTGCTGCGCAGCAGCGCCGTACAAATGTAAACAAAGCGGATTATTTCCGCTTGTGTTTACATTTAGCCTGCGAGCCGCCATCGGCGGCCCGCAGGCTATTCACGGAGCCCCCCGCCGTGATTTGACAGGAAGCAGACGCTCTAGCGAGCGGCTGCTTCCTGATTAATCAGCCTGCAGCTGGCGACGCAGTGCTGCGTCGCTGGTCCTGCAGCTGCCACTTTGCCGACGCACGGTATAAGCGTGCGGTCGGCAAGTGGTTAACGTAGCACCTAACGCAACGTCTTGGTGTGCAAGTAGCCTTAAAGTGAGACCATTGACTAAAGACACTACCTTAAATATTGTTAATGTGAAGTAATTTTTCAAACATTTTTTATCTCCTGCTCTTTTATTAAAGTAGACTTTTCACACTTGGAATTATTATTTTTAAGGATTTACTTCAAAGGAGGTTCATATTTTGCTCCTGAAGAAGTGGGTGTTGATGCACAAAGTGCATTGATCTTAGATTTTCTTAAAATTGTTTAAAGAGAGACTGAAGTCTTGCAAAATACCTGTTTTTCTTTTAAAATCATCTTTAATATCAATGCCCTAACGAAACGCTGCATCTCCGTGGCTGAACTCGAACTAAATCACCCCAAACTCCCCAGGGCACACTGCGGGGAATGCTTCTGTGAAGAGGCAGAGATTTGGGCTGTAGCTCTGCCTCTACATGCGTCCATTTGCGCGGATCCCCGCCTCCGCCCGCCCCTCTCATCTTCTTTCACTGAGAGGAGCGGGGGAGAGGCGGAGATATGCACGGATTGACGCGCATGGAGGCAGAGCTATAGCCCCTCTATATTGTTTATTAGTTTAATTATTTAACAGTACATCTGATGATCTTACTCAAGGACATTGCCTACAACAATTTTATTACCATAGATGTATCTATATAGATTGCACAACTTAATCAATCTTAGTCAATAAAGAGTGTTTTTATATCAATACATCCCATAAGTGGTAGCACCTTAGTGACCTTATGACCTTGCAATACTCCAGCTCCAGTTTTCTCTGTGCTTTATATCTATGCCTTCCTTTTTCACACAATGGCCATCAAAACCAAAAAATAAAAAATAAACAACACTAGCCATTGGGATTGTCATTAGTGTATTGGTCATTGCTAGGAATCATGGGAAGTGTAGTTTTTTGTCCAACATTGGAGGAAACAGCATTAGCCACTCCTGATAGCCCTACTTCTAGAATAGTTCACTGGTTCTAGGATGAGAATGTCATATGCAACAAAAATTTTCAAAAGTTTTAAAGCACATCCGAGGTGAAAATAATCTGTTGAAAAGAACAATTGTATCTATCCTCCTCCTAAAATCTTTTTTTTTAGATATCCCACAGTTTTATTTTATATTTAAATTTAGTTTTTAAGTTTTGTTTTATTTTCTCTGCTCAATGACACCCTTCATTGAAGTGTGCCAGTGTTGAAATGCAGGGGCGTTTCTAGGGTCCTTGGAGATCAGTGGCACCTGTGGGCACCAGGCGGGGAGGTACATGCGGCGCGCGCAGCGCGCCGCGGCAAAAAATGGGTATGGCCATGCGGTGAGTGGGCGTGGCCATGGGTGGGGCCAAATGTACATGAACTTAGCAGAGGTGTAAGCTACGGATAAGGGGCCTGCCCATCGAAATATTGGACGGAGCCCCCTGTCCTTTATTTCGATCATTTACAATCAGTATAGGCATAGATCAAAGATGTATACGCACATACAATTTTGATTGGTCAATCACTGACCCCCAATTTCCCACCCCCGTGCAGTAAGTGGGCCAACAGACAATGAATTTTATGAACAGAGCTAAAATTGGCTAATCAAAATTGTATGTGTGTACCAGGCTTTACAGCTAATACTGTACATACTGAAAGTAGCAGGCATCAGCATACAATACAGCTGGTTTACAATCAATAAAGGCACAGAGTAACACCTTACACTGTACACACTTAAGGTAAATCAGCACACAGTGCAAGCACTAGAGAACAGCGTATACTGTACATACTGTAGGCAGCAGAATTCAGCACACTGCAGCTAGCGTGGCAAAAATATGACGATCACGTTGTGCGGCGTGTTTATCGCGCCGCACCAAAAAATGGGTGGGCCATGGACCAGAATATAGGTGTGGTAACGGGTGGAGACAAATTTACATGAACCTAGCAATGGTGGGACATCAGATTAGGACAGTGGTGGCGAACCTTTTGGAGGCCGAGTGCCCAAACTGCAACCCAAAAGTCACTTACCGGTATCTATCGCAAAGTGGCAACAGCAATTTAAACTAAATACTGTACAAACGTTTTAACTCATACATGAACATTATGGAAAATCCAAGTTAAAAATAAACTGTGAAGATAAACAATTTCATCCATCCTACTCCTGAAAAATGTATTCAATTTTTTAGAACCTCCCAGTTTTATTTTCTGTTTTAAAACGCTAAAAAAGTAGGTTTAATGCTATTGTCTCATATGATAAGGATTCAGCTTTTCCCATAGTCTCGCAGTTAGCAATCATGTGACCCCCAACAAGACATATTCAGCAATCATGAGGCCCCCAACAAATCAGGAGGCCCCCAACAAGACAAATTCAGCAATCATGAGGCCTCCAACAAATCATGAGGCCCCCAACAAGACAAATTCAGCAATCATGAGGCCCCCAACAAGACAAATTCAGCAATCATGAGGCCCCCAACAAATCATGAGGCCCCCAACAAGACAAATTCAGCAATCATGAGGCCCCCAACAAATCATAAGGCTCCCAACAAGACACATTCAGCAGTCATGAGGCACATAAATAGACAGCATTTCACATAAATAGGCAGAATGCCCCCTTAATATGGTAGCCCCCCCAAGTTAGGTAGTGAGTGACAGGGACCCCCAGGTTAGCTAGTGAGTGACAGGCGCCTCCAGTTAGGTAGTGAGTGACAGGGACCCCGATAGTGAGTGACAGGGAGCACCTTTAGGTAGTGAGTGAGTGCCAGGGAGCCCCTTTAGGCAGTGAGTGAGTGACAGGAAGCCCCTTTAGGCAGTGAGTGAGTGCCAGGGAGCCCCTTTAGGGAGTGAGTGCGTGCCAGGGAGCCCCTTTAGGGAGTGGGTGCGTGCCAGGGAGCCCCTTTAGGGAGTGAGTGACAGGGAGCCCCTTTAGGGAGTGAGTGAGTGCCAGGGAGCCCCTTTAGGGAGTGAGTGCGTGCCAGGGAGCCCCTTTAGGGAGTGAGTGAGTGCCAGGGAGCTCCTTTAGGGAGTGAGTGAGTGCCAGGGGAGCCCCTTTAGGGAGTGAGTGAGTGACAGGGAGCCCCTTTAGGGAGTGAGTGAGTGACAGGGAGCCCCTTTAGGGAGTGAGTGAGTGACAGGTAGCCCCTTTAGGGAGTGAGTGAGTGACAGGGAGCCCCTTTAGGCAGTGAGTGAGTGACAGGGAGCCCCTTTAGGGAGTGAGTGAGTGACAGGGAGCCCCTTTAGGCAGTGAGTGAGTGACAGGGAGCCCCTTTAGGGAGTGAGTGCGTGCCAGGGAGCCCCTTTAGTGAGTGAGTGAGTGAGTGAGTGACAGGGAGGCCCCCCCTCTAGCCACCGCCGCTCCCCCCCTACCTCTCAGCAGACCTCAGGATCAGCGGCGACCCGACCAGATGTACGAGCGGGCGCTGGACGCACCCGCTCGATATATGGAAGTGATGTCACTTCCGCATATCAGTGCGGGCGCTGGGTCCTAGCGCCCGCACGATTGGTCGCCGGCTCGCCGCCTGTTCCTGAGGTCTGAGACTGTCAGTGACGCGGCGGCTGGAGGGAGCCGCTGAGTCTTGACAGAGGGGGCGGCCGGGCGGATATCCGTGGCACCCCAGGAAAGATTGGGGGCACGTGCCCCCCTAAAACAGGGCTAGCGACGCCCCTGTTGAAATGTATGAATTATTGACCCCTTATATCTCTTTCCTGCTCCAGGAAGCCATTTACTGGAAAGTGTTTTATGGCTGTAATTACTTATCAGTGAGGGTTATGCTATAGTCTGACCCAGTCCCAACTCAGTCAGAAACTGTCACTTGCATACCTGATGTTTAGCTCTTTCAGGCAGAGAGAGAAAAAGGAACACAGCCTAGTTATTTGTGTGCTTGGCACTGTACATACACGTCTCCTCATGTCATATGTCACCTCGGTTGTCCTTTAAAGTGAGCCTAATCAAGGTGCCTGGAGCTCTTTTATAAAGTCCCATGCCAGGAAAAAAAAGGGTTATTGAAAAGCGTGAAAGGGGGTTTTAAAAGTTCCCATCTGTCATTTTCCCTTCATTCCTAAGGCTTGTTTCTTGTGCTCAGGACCACTAGAATTCGAGACAGTCAATGAGATGCCAATAATTCTGTGTTGGATGTAAATGTTATTGCAATTATATGGAAATATATGCAGCTTGGAAATAGATCAATTAATTACAAGCAGCTGCTTGATATGGCATGTGGAGAGGTGCACAGATTGGTAGAATGTAATTATTGCATTGTGTCTGCACACTTGTGAAGAGAAAAAATAGCTTTGGAGGCCACATCTTGCACTACAAGTTGCTAAATGTGAGATATACTGTACTTAAAGTTACCAACATTGAAATTGTAGTTGATGCAGAAGCTGGCACAGGGCAATTCAAGTTCTGATTAAGCCAATCAAGCAGTAAACAAGACACAGATATTGCACTTTTTTTCCTGGCGGACTCAAAGCACCAGAGCAACAGCTCAGGGAGTCTTGCCTGAGGTCTCCTTACTGAATAGGTGCAGGCTTACTGAATGGGAAGAGCCGAGACTTGAACGCTGGTCTCCTGTGTCAGAGGCAGAGCCCTTAGGGTCTGTTTCCACTACACGCAGATTGGATGCAGAATGGATGCAGAAAAACTGACTCCAATGAATGCCTATGGGCCTGTTTCCACTAAACGCGCTTTTTCTGATGCAGATTTTCCCATAGGCAGTTTTTCTGCATCCATTCTGCATCCAATCTGCGTGTAGTGGGCTTAGGCCCTAAACCAGTACACTATCCAACTGCTGCAGTAAGTAATCATAAAAGAACTGGATGAAATGTGGAGCATTTATAATTTGTATTTATGGCTATAATGTAATATTGTATTATACATATGGTGGAGGTAGCAGTAGTTATTGCTGTATCTATACAAATCTCTGCCTTTTCTCAAAAAGATCATTGGGGACATCTGTATGGCTAATATTGTGGAGAAACTCCTCCCACAGTGTGATGTCAGGGCTATGGCCCTGACAGTTTGCTGTCTGTGATCCTCATTGCATTGTGGGAAATAATGGCTTTTTCCAACTGCCAAGCAAGCAGTATCTCATCCTGTGTAGCACTCAGTAAACATTCTGCAGGTATCACCTGGCAGGACAAAAATGTTGCCGCCAGATTTTACAATGGGCAAATGCTTACTAAACAATTTATTAATGAATATTGTAAAAGAAAAAACAAAACAATTTTATCCATTATGTTATTTTCACTACTTTTTAAGGCTGTGCTGAGAACAGGAGAAATGGACAAGCACATGGACCTGAGGGACAAAGACAAATGCCAAATTATTAAAAAACAGCAGGTCTTGTGGGTTGTTGCAGTGGGCGGTGCCCATTAAAATTGGTCCAAGGAAGGACAACCAGAGACCCAGCTACGGGACAGACAGCGGGAATGGTTAGGACAATTCTGAAGGAGAAGTATGTGGTCTGACACATAGGATGGATAGGACAACTTTAAGCAGTGGTGTCCTGCAAGTGTCAGTATTGGGTTCAGTTCTGTTCATTTTCCTTATTAATAACCTAGTAGATTAATTAGAAAGCAGCTTGGTGGAGTAGTGGTTAGTGCTCTTGTCTTGCAGCACTGGGTCCCTGGTTCGAATCCCAGCCAGGGCACTATCTGTATGTTCTCCCCATGTCTGTGTGGGTTTCCTCCGGGTACTCTGGTTTCCTCTGACATCCCAAAAACATACAGATAAGTTAATTGCCTTTCCTCTAAATTGGCCCTAGACTGTGATACATACACTACACGATACACACTATGGTGGTAGGGATTAGATTGTGAGTTACTCTCAGGGACAGTAAGTGACAAGACAATATACTCTTTATGGTAATGTGGAAGATGTCAGCGCTATAGAAATACTAAATAATGATTATACTTATTTCCATATTTGGCACAAAATTATGCAGAATTATCAACGCTGAGCAGGATAGTGACATAATATAGAGGGATCTTGACAGGATGGCTATATGGGTGGGTGAATGTCAGATGAAATTAAATGTCAATAAATATAAGATTGTGCATCTTGGCCATGCCAAAGGCATAGTACCATATAAACTAAATAGGATACAGCTGGGCCTTCAGACTTGAAGTAGGACTTGGAAGTATTGGTTGGTAAGTTAGGCAGCCATGTTCAATGTTCATCAGCAGCTAAAGCAAATACAATTTTGGAATGCATAAAAAGGGAAATAAAAACATGCGGCGCTAGTATACTACTGCCTCTGTATAAATCTCTTGTAAGATCACATCTGGAATATGGAATACAGTTATGGACGCCACATTATAGGCAAGATAGAGTTTTAGAAAGGGTACAAACAAATATCGGTAGGCTACTAAATGAATCAAAGGGATGGAAGGTCTCACTTAGCTTGGAAAACGGACAACTTAGAGGCTATCTAATCAACATATATCAATACATCCAAGGTCAATATAAAAGCTTGGCAAATGGGCTTTTTATTCCACTTGACTAGAGGGAGAGTTTGGAAAGTTGCAGCTAGCTTTTGAAGCAAAGAAACAATTTAAAAAAGTAACATTTACAAATGTTATTCCTGTTCGGTGCCCAAACCAACAACATTTTATAGCGTTTTCCCTAAGACTGATTTGCTATAAATCTGCCTACTATCCTAAAGTTCTGTATTGCGTTCTTACTTTTTGGACACGTGGAGGCGATGACTTGCTTTTGCCTTCCGTGATATGACTTCCAGCAACCTTCAAAAGAACAAGAACACCGGTACATGGAGAGCCCAATATAGTGGTATAATCAGTAGTACATTGTAGATGCAAAAACAATGAGAGGAAGGGTACTTACCAACTTGGGTTTACATTCTAGGAGCCACCATTAGTGCGTGTAGGAAAAACTTGAATAAAAAGATACTCTTCTTGTCCGGTCATTCTTCAAAACAACAATGTTTATGATGAATGGATCACAAAATATTGAGCCTCCCAACAAAGGTTAGAAAACACAACAAAACTCAAGATGGTGCCCAATGAATACCTAAATATTTAAAAACATATGATAATTGTTGAGGTTGTTCTCCAAAGAAGTCATACCTGGCACTCACCAAAATGGACCATTTATTCAGCACAAAAAGACAGCATGTTTTGTGAGTCTTACTGTCTTCCTCGGGTCATTGAATACTCCATGTAATCCCATGGAGTAAAGTGCAAGCTTTTACCTCTGGATTACCATTGGAGGTAAAATAACAGATGGGATCAGGGGCGTAGCAATAGGGGTTGCAGAGGTTGCAACCGCATCGGGGCCCTTGGCCAAAGGGGCCCCAAAGGGCCCTTCCTCAACTACAATATTCGCTCTCTATTGGTCCTGTGCTCATAATAATCGCTTCTATAGATACTTTGAATAGTGGTAATTATTAATAAACTGTTCCCCATCCCCTTCTTGCACCTCTGACACTGTGGTTGCCATTGGCAGGTTTTGGTGCGCTGTATCAGTTGCTGTGTATAGAGTGCTTGGGGGGGGGGGCATTGTAAAACTTGCATCGAGGCCCACAACTACTTAACTACGCCACTGGATGGGATGAAAATCTATATAAGCAAAATGTGTCAATTTTGTAAAATAAAACTATCTTATTTTGTAAAATAAAACTATCTTATCTCAACCAAGAGCATAAGATATTTTATTGGACACTCAACAGGATGCGTTTCACGGGTCTTACCCGTCTTCAGGTCAAGAATAAACAGTGTATTGGCAATGCATTACCGTCCAGATAGGGGTGTTCCTCTGCGACTTTGTCGAATAGTCCACACCTTTTTGGAGGGCGACTGAGAATAATTCTGAAGAAGTCTCATCCATAGATCTCTGTGGATATGGGATTCTCTATTTGCTCATTACCGGGGTTGCCTTTAGCAACATGAGTTTGTAAGTAGTAATTTACTTAACATCTTATCCAATTTATATTGATACTATGTAAGTGCTCCTGGTGTTTTCTGTCTCTTTTCTCTCTGCAACCATCTTAGGAGGTAAGTTAACACTTATTGTGCATTTTTTGTATGCTTCTGTTGTGCTATTGCCTTCTGTTGTAGAGTCGGCACACACCAGGCACACTCCCGGACCATTTTCCAGAGCTAGCAACAGCAAAGCAACTGACATGTAGAATGGATTTTTGTACCTATGCTATCCTACGACTCTTTCACACGGATTGTCTGCACCGGATATGGCAATCCCAACCTGCACCATTATACACTGGTAGTGGATATGTTGCCATATCTGAGAATATGGCATTCTTCTGCCCCATGGTATGAGCACCTCCACTAGACCACCAGAGTAGGTGCAACACATCATGTACCAGTGTGACCCAAGCCTTAGGAAGGTAACACTGCACTAGAGAGAACATGAGAAAAATTCAGCTTACCCTTAGACAGGGCCGGGTCTAGATTTTTTGCTGTTTTGCTGCCTGAGGCAAACATGTGAGGAGGCGCCCCCCACCCAATTTGGAATGATCGTACAGTACCCGACAATTTACTCTGCTTCAATTAATGTTCTCACATGACATGCTGCAGCTCAACACAATAGCACACTGTCTGTCTGTGAGTCTCATTCCCCTACTACTTTTCATGCTGTTAGTGTAAACACAGTACAAAAATTGTGCCCGTCATCTCTGCCACCTGATGCAAATGTTTCACCTTGCCTCATGAGAGAAGCGGCCCTGCCCTTAGACTGCTTGTTTCCTTTTTCTTTCCTCCTTTGCTTAGATTTTTTAATTTGTCTCAGTTTTTGAAAGGTTCCTTCAGCGTTTTAGAGTTTTAAATGTGCCAGCTGTAATGAGAAAGTCCTTTGCAATTGTTCGCATTCCTGTAATAATGTTTATTGTTCCTGACTGAAAGGACTTCTGTGTCCCGTGTAGTGTTTACTAAATTCATTAAGGGAATAATTTCTGTCAGCACGTTCTGAGGAGCCATGGCACAGGCCCACGTTCCTCCTGCATTAGGCAGACTGGGAGCCAAACATTTATTAAGACTGTAATTTTTAAACCTACGGCTCTTATCATCCAATGTTTTTATTAATGGGAATGTAATTTCTTCACATCGCTTGCATCATTGCAAAGAGGTCAGTGTTTCCACTATTGTTTTTCCAAAGAATAGGAGGCGGCCCTTGCCAAGTGTTCCTACATATTTAATTACATATTCCACAATATTTTCCACCTTAGCATGCTCTGTTTTGTCTTTGTCTCTGACTTTGACTTATCACAGGGAGGTTAAGACCCTGGAAGAGTCTACTGCTTGTGCTCTGCTGCGAATATTGAGTCTTGACGGATGTATCAAGGCACATAAAGTGTGTATTTGGCTCAAGCGGTCTATTTTTTATTTGCTGCTGAAAGATGCTTGTGTGCTCTGAGTCTATGGTTTGGAACAGAATGTTAGACAGAGATATTTCCTCTATCTCCTAATAGATTATAGCTTACTTCTAACAGGGAGATAGAAAAAGAGAGAGATAGAGATGAATGTACAGATAGAAAGATCATTTTTGATAGGTAAACTAAAAGATAAATAGGTAGAATATTGAAAGATAGATTACATTTATCTATCCATCTGGTAAACAGAAAGAGATAGATAGATAGATAGATAGATAGATAGATAGATAGATAGATAGATAGATGTGAGGATCCACTCGGCTGCCTGCGCAGGCAGGCAGCCTTTTGACCACTGTTCAGGTCTGCATTCTGCAGGTCTCTGGAAGAGAGACCTTTTGTCAGTTTTGCAGCTTGCTGCTGAGGAATTTGCATACGTTTGTCATGCAGATTGCCTAGCCACATCCTTTGTAGGCCTGTACTATAAATACCATGTGATATCACAGACCTGGGCTGGTCATAAGGGTTAGTCCTGTGTAACACTCCTAAGTGTCAGCCTTGCTCATTGTTTGAAGATTAGTCTAGAGTAATTCCTGGGACTGCACTAGGCAGGTTCCCTAGTGCAGTTAGGATTGCATATCTGTTTTGTTTGTCTGTTGCGATTGTCCTGTCCCAGCGGTGGTCGACAGGAAGTCGTTCTGATCTTTGTTCTTGGAGTCTAGCTGGAGCAGCGGTTGCTACCAGCTATCTCATCTGATCTGTCTTGCCAGGATCGCACTCGCCTTGCGCTAGTGCTGTGGATCCGTTTGATCTCCATCTCTCTTTCTATACTTGGATCGCACTCACCTTGTGCTAGTGCTGTGGATCCTTCTGTTCTGTCTTCCTGTATCGCACTAGCCTCTTGCGCTAGTGCTGTGGATCCTATCTCTCACTTATTCCTGTTTTCGTGTATCTGTCTTGTCTGCTACGAACGCTTGCTGGAGGCTCGGTGAGGTAACCGTTAAGCAAGCGCTCGCGTCCTCTGTTTCATGTTTGTCTGTCGGTGGTTAGTTAGGCGTGCTTGTCTCTGTTGTGCTTATCATGCGGAGACCGCGCATAAACGCGAGCACTGTTGCGAATGAGTGCGGTGTTCGCGTTTAGTTAGCGTTTGTTATTTTCCTTATCTTTTCATTGTATGATTTGCTGTGCCTTTGCTACTCTCGTGCTCTGCCTTGCTGTAGCCTTGTGTCACCTCTGGCAATCGCTTCTCTCGCGATTGCGTTCCTACTTCATATCTGCTGTTGTATGTGCACCGTCGCGGGTTGGCGACTAGATTGGGGCACATACATACATTCTGTCCCTGTGCTCATTCTCTTCCGCAATTGCTTCTCTTGCGATTGCGTTCTCACTTGGTTTCTTCTGTTGTGTGTCCACCGTCGCAGGTTGGCGGCTAGATTGGTGGACATACATACATTCCTCATCTGCGCTTATTCGGTCTTGTGTCACTGTTAGCAATCGCCATCTCTGGCGATTGCCTTCTCACTTTATCTTCATGGTTGTGTGTTCATCGTCGCAGGGTGGCGACTAGTTTGGTGGACATACCCTCTGTCGCTTTGATCTCTCTCTTTCAGGGCTATCTTGCCCTGCGTTTCTTCCCTTCGTGCAATTCCTGTCTTGCGTCTGTGGCAGGGCAGAGGAGCTGTTCCTCTGCACTCCACAGCTCCACCTGCCGACAGGAATTTCCCTCTAGAGGTGCATTGCACCTTTTGCTGGGTTCCCTCAAAGTATACGCTTGTGGAGGATTTCCGCAGTGTCAGCGCACGTCTTGTGCGCTGATCACGGAGAGAGTTCCACAATCGTTACAATAGATAGATACGGTAGATAGATAGTTAGATACGATAGATAGGCATCTTTGTTTCTTCAGATTAATTTTGGGCTGATACAGAATTATGCAAATATACGGTATATGAGGCTTGAAAATAGACCAATCAAAAGCTTTCACTACAAAATGTAATTAGGAAAGAGGGGATATCCAGAGAGCACCAGCACATATCATAAACAATCAATAGGACAAGTGTGCATATTAGGAAATTGAAGTCGTATAACGTAGAAAAAGAGCCTGATAACGCATCAACTGGAAAATATACAGTGCATCCGGAAAGTATTCACAGCGAATCACTTTTTCCAGATTTTGTTATGTTACAGCCTTATTCCAAAATAGGTTAAATTCATTTTTTTCCTTAGAATTCTTTACACAACACTCCATAATAACAACATAAAAAGAAGTTTAATTGAAGATTTGGCAAATTTGTTAAAAATAAAAAAACTAAGAAATCACATTTACATAAGTATTCACAGCTTTTGCTCAATACTTTGTCGATGCACATTTGACAGCAATTACAGCCTCAAGTCGTTGTATATAATGCCACAAGCTTGGCACAGCTATCCTTGGCCAGTGTCGCCCATTCCTCTCTGTAGCTCCTCTCCAGCTCCATTAGGTTGGATGGGAAGTGTCGGTGCAAAGCCATTTTAAGATCTCTCCAGAGATGTTCAATCAAATTCAAATTGAAAAAACAAGCATGCCTACATTGCCTAGCAGGTGATGTGACTTTTCATCACCAACAATACTGTGTGCTACCTAAGGGTCCTTTCACACTGTGCAGTTTGTGTTGCAATACCAGGTGCGACTTTACAGTGAAGCATACAGTACAGTTAAATTCTGCTTCTCTGCCACTGTAAACACAAGTTGTCTGGTAAATGCATAGCATGCTGTGCATTACTGCGAGGGTACCCACCGCACGGCACCCGATGTCAACATACCATAGAAATATCATTACATTGCGTTGGAGTGCGATGATGTTGTCCACTGCGGCAGAACACAACAGATTCAGTGTGAACCGACCCTTAAAGAAAACCCCACTTTTTTTATAAAATTGTTGTGCAAAAGGATCACTGCTTACACCTCATTCTGCAGTTTAATTTTATATAATTAAGTATTCTGTTACAAACACCTAGGTATGACTTATATATGCATAGAAACAAAGTCATCCGGATAAATAACATTTGCCAAATGTCTGTAATAATTAGAGCTGAAGTGAAAGTCCTGAGTTTTTCTTAATAAAAATGGGATTTCCCTTTAAGTTATATGACCACTTCTATTCAAAATCCATCACAATTGATCAGAACCAGATGCTGCTCCTTGCAAGAACAAACCAATGACTTTAATTAAATAAATGTTTTGATAAGGTTACAGCATTATGGAAACTAGAGAAATCTTTAACCCCTTGTGTCTGGAAAATGCAGAATAGTTTGATTTAAAAATTGCAGAAAAACAGAAGAAAAATAAGGTCTAAAAACAGAACTTACCTTAAAGGGAGGGTGCAAGGTGGATAAAAAAAATCAGATCTACTTATCTGGAGTTTCCTCCAGCCTCTGTGTCCCTCCCCGCAGCTCCGCTTCCATCCAGTGACCCGGGGTCCCCTACGTTGCAGACGAGGGACACATAGGCGAGGTTGGCATCTTTTGTGCCGCTCGCGCTCATGTGGCTTGGAGCGTTCTGCGCAGGTGCAGAAGTACTGCACCGAATGCTCCAGACCATGTGAGCATGATCATGAGTGGCTCTGCCACACGCTCCTGCAGGGGCAGAAGATGTCGAACTGGCAAAGTTGCCATCTGCATGGAGTGGACCCCGGGCCACCGGCTGGGAGCGGAGCTACGGCGAGGAACACATGGGCTTCCAGGGGCTGGAGGAAGCTCCAGGTAAGTAGATCTTAGTTTTTTATCCAGATTCCAGCCTGCACCTTCCCTTTAATATGTGTGGCAAACAGCTACCGTAGTTACTTAAACGGAACCTGAAGCACAAGTGATATGGAGGCTGACATATTCAATGTGTAGTTTAGTTTGCCTTCTTAAAATAGAAGGTGCCTGCGATAATTCAGCTTTAAGTGAACATCTGTGGTTACCCACAATGCACCCGCTACTGAATATGCAAATTATCTCTTTATGCCCCTGAAGCCAGGCTTACATCCAGAACCACTGGTGTATAGCAAGCCTATAGCTTTACATTTTACAGAGCCACACCAACTCAACATGCAGACAGCCTGTTTTGGACTTTTGGTCCTCCTCCATGCATGGCAGAGATTGACATGGCTCTATGGGATAGTGCTTGTCCCTGAAGCCCGGGTTACATCCAGAACCACTGGTGTACAGCAAGTCTATAGCTTAGTTGCTTGGTTACTCTGTTCCCCTATACTTTCTTTGTGGTTATGGGTCACTCCAAGCTGCTTGGTTACTCGGTTAAATCCAATGTATGTCGCAGCATTTTTCTATTTGTGCTATTTTTCTATTTTTGCTTTCTCTATTTGTGCCGTGCTACCGGAGACGAAAAAAGCAACACCCCACTGTGAACATAGCCTAATCTTCAAGTTTCAAGTCACAACTGATTTCGCATACCCCCTCCCCCAAATATGGCCACAACAACAGAGGTACCTTTCATAATGGGAAGTTTTCATTGCAGTGCATTACTCTTTTTTACACAGGGTAACGCTAGGGCAATGAAAGCCTATGAGGCGTTTCACACTGGATACAATGCAATGCACTGGAAGTGGCGCATCTGCCGCAAGAGCCTCCATGCATTGTCAGGCAACACATGCGGCAATGTGTGGCGGACCAGAAGTCATGTCAATCTATGGTGACGCAGGGTTTTTTTAAATGGTTTTCGCATCAGCTTTGCGGCGCACATGCGTGGAACAGTATTTTTAAAATACACTTCTGTGCACTTTCTTATTTCCGCCACAAAAAGTGAGTACTAGAGAGCCTCCCTTCCTGGGGGATGTCTGCGTATTAACACGGACATCCCCAAAGCCTATTTTTAGAGCTGCGCTGCAATCATTCGATTGCACTGCTACCACTGGTTTCTAGTGTGAAACCTGCCTTAGGCACCGTCGGATTGCTGAAATTAACAGGTATGTGATTTCAATTCTCATGGTAAAGGGGGCATCAGCTACTGTTTGGAATGAAATTCAATCCATGGTTAAAGTTCCTCTTTAAGAAGTAACCACAGGTGAGAGGTAATATTTTTTATTCAATTTAAAGGAGAATCCACCTTAAACTCCAGGAAACCTGATGTGTTTTACAGCTGGTGAGTGCACAAAGAATATGGAGAAACTAGAGGCAGCCAAACATGTTCTTTAGCCAAAGATTCGTACAACAACAGCCATCAAAATGCACATCTACAGCAATTATTACTCAGAAGAGGGGTCTGGGTCTTGTAAACTGTCTGGCCACGTTCCGAACCTCTCAGACTCGCTAAACTTGCGGTGAGCTTCTGAAATAGTGCGTGGCAGATAAACATCACACACCAAATGGGACCATGAATCAAACACCAATGAGAAGCTGCAGCGGTCAGCTCGGAAAATAAAAACATTTTTCATGTTCGGCTTCTGGAGAACTCAGCGGGGAAATGTTTGGTCTCTTGTTTAAAATTACACAGTAACTTTCCTTTGCGTACAACCAATTCTTTTTATGTAGGACTGAGAACAGGAAGCTGATCTGGGCTGTAAAATCTGTTACCCAATATTTGTGGATAGCCCCCAGAAGGTCAGGGATGTTACAGAGGACACTGCTAGTTCCTTGTGCAACAATGCAAGGTTGACACTACCCACAGAGGGGTCTGGAACCAAGGGCCATATGCAATTCATTTTTTCAACTGATTTTTCTCCTAGGAGATCATTTTTCCTTTTCAATTTAAAATAACTTTCCTGCACTTTTCAACCAAAAAAGTACCGAAAAGTAGGTGAACAAGTTCTATCAAAATTATTTTGAGTACTTTCTTGATTTCTGCTGGCTTTAAAGACACTTTATTGAAAGGTTAAAAATATCACCTAGGAGAAAACTCAGGAGAAAAAGTTAATTGCATATGGGCCCAAGTCTTATGTCCTTTGTGCTCCAGCACAGGAGACGTCAGGCAAGGCGTGACCATCTGCAGAGACATGGCTCAAACATATACACTAGATTATTGATGGTTAGTCGGTATATTATTAGACTGAGAAACATTGATAGGTCAGATGGCAGTTTCCTCTTGCCTGTGGGCAATCAATCAAGACAAGAACCCCTCTGCTGTTTGCAATCTACATGTTACCACTCAGTACAATTTTCCAACAATATGGCCTGACGTACCACTGCTACCCCGATGACACACAGCTATACCTGTCCTTCAAACCTGGTGGAACAGACCCTACTCCAAAAATAAATTCTTGCTTAGCCAGCGATCGCCATCAAAACAGCTCTATCCTAAATCAACACCAATCAGGATTGGGAATTCAGACATAAACAGCTCCAACCTTGTGCGCAGCCGTGGTGTGCTAATCGATGGGGAATTGAGTTTCAAAAAACAGATTTCATCCATAGTCAAATCCTCCTACTTTCATCTGAAGAACATTGCAAAAATTAAACATATGATTCCCCCAGAGGATCTTCCAACCCTAGTTCAGGCCTTCATCACATCACGGCTGGACTACTGCAATGCCCTGTATGCTGGCCTCCCCAAAAAGGACCTGCGTCGCCTGCAATTAGTGCAGAATGCTGCTGCCAGATTGCTAACAAACCAGCCTCGCCACTGTCACATTACACCGATCCTTCGCTCACTGCACTGGCTACCAGTAGAATGGAGAATACTCTTCAAGATTGGACTGCTGACATTCAAATCCCTGCACAATCTGGGCACTGGATACATGAAGGACTTGCTGAAGCTGCACCATACCTCTCACAACCTCAGATCAGCAAGTTCTATAAACTTGGTCACTCCCAGAGTGCACCTCAAAAAATCTGGAGATAGAGCCTTCTGTCATGCTGCCCCTACTCTTTGGAACTCCCTGCCACACCCAGTAAAGACAGCACCATCCCTGGAGCTATTCAAATCCAGACTGAAAAGCCACATGTTTAGCCTGGCATTTCCGGACTTATAAAATTCTTCCTCTGTACCGCTGATGGTCTGAGCCATGCTTATGCACTTTGAGTCCTATGGGAGAAAAGCGCTCTTCAAATGTTATTTGTTGTTGTTGAATTCAGACATAAACAGCTCCAACCTTGTGTGCAAACTTGGCGTGCTAATCGATGGGGAATTGAGCTTCAGAAACCAAATTACATCCGTAGTCAAATCCTCCTACTTTCATCTGAAGAACATTGCAAAAATTAAACATCTGATTCCCCCAGAGGATCTTCCAACCCTAGTTCACGCATTCATCACATCACGGCTGGACTACTGCAATGCCCTTTATGCTGGCCTCCACCTGCAATTAGTGCAGAATGCTGCTGCCAGATTGCTAACAAACCAGCCTCGCCACTGTCACATTACACTGATCCTTCGTGCACTGCACTGGCTACCAGTAGAATGGAGAATACTCTTCAAGATTGGACTGCTGACATTCAAATCCCTGTACAATTTGGGCCCTGGATACATGAAGGACTTGCTGAAGCTGCACCACACCTCTCACAACCTCAGATCAGCAGGTTCTATAAACTTGGTCACTCCCAGAGTGCACCTCAAAACCTTTGGAGACAGAGCTTTCTGTCATGCTGCCCATACTCTTTGGAACTCCCTGCCACGCCCAGTAAAGACATCCCCATCCCTAGAGTTATTCAAATTCAGACTGAAAAGCCACCTGTTTAGCCTGGCATTTCCAGACTTATAGAATTCTTCCTCTGTACCACGATGGTCTGAGCCATGCTTATGCGCTTTGAGTCCTACGGGAGAAAAGCGCTTTAGAAATGTTATTTGTTGTTGTTGTTCTTGTATGGACTCAAAGCCACTAGGGTGCTCTCAGTCTTGCCAAAGGACTCCTAACTGAATAGGTGCTGGCTTACTGAACTGGAAGAGCTGAGATTTGAGCCCTGGTCTGATGACTATGTACGCAGTGCTACTTGGGTAAATACCAGTAATTTTGCTGTATCCTCTCAGTACACAGTACCCAATTGTGTGCCCTTCTACAGGAGCAGGGGCAATTGACACAAACCTTGTTAACCAGCTGGGCGGTATGGACGAGCTCAGCTCGTCCATCACCGCCGGAGGCTGCCGCTCAGGCCCTGCTGGGCCGATTTTCATGAAATAAAAAGCAGCACACGCAGCCGGCACTTTGCCAGCCGCGTGTGCTGCCTGATCGCCGCCGCAGCGGCGAAAGAGGGTCCCCCCAGCCGCCTGAGCCCAGCGTAGCCGGAACAAAAAGTTCCGGCCAGCGCTAAGGGCTGGATCGGAGGCGGCTGACGTCAGGACGTCGGCTGACGTCTATGACATCACTCCGCTCGTCGCCATGGCGACGAGGTAAGCGAAACACGGAAGGCCGCTCATTGCGGCCTTCCGTGTTACTTCTGGCCGCCGGAAGCGATCAGAAGAACGCATCCGGAGCGCCCTCTGGTGGGCTTTCATGCAGCCAACTTTCAGTTGGCTGCATGAAATAGTTTTTTTTTTTATTAAAAAAAAAACCCTCCCGCAGCCACCCTGGCGATCTTAATAGAACGCCAGGGTGGTTAAGGAAAAAAGGGTTAAAGGTAAAGTGATTTTGTAGAACAGATGTCAGGCTCATGTCCCGATGCTTGTGGTGAAAGGCATCTGGTTGTGCATTGAAATAGGTTATCAGTTCAGATAATAGCCCATGGTCTTCCTCTCAGCTTGCTGGTACATAAATGTGGAATGTGCAAAAATCTATGTCCTGGATTGGGCTAAAAGGTACATTTGTCACAGTTTAGCCAATGCATCATAAGCAAAAGAGAAAAAACACACCTTGATTAGGAAATGCACCACGATGGTGTTTAATAATTATTTACTATAAAATACAATCGGTAATAAATTAAAACAAAAGGTGATGTTACTGGTTCCTAGTTCGTTGGGACATCCTCCCTTCCCTATACCAATGCATGCCCCAGAAAGTAGGCAGTAGTCCTCTGGGGCACAGTGTATGCTTCGTTAGCAGAAACGTCTTTGTTCACTGTTTACATCTACAGTTGCTAACCTGTTAAACGTTTATTGGCACAGATTATTTTATACGATGACTTCAATTGCAATATTTGCCACAATTATTTTGATGTTTTCACAATATTGCTGTAAATTTTAAATGACAAAAAATAAATAAAAAACAACTCGGTAAACCTTTTGAAACTCAAATAAAAAAATGTAAATGAAAAAAACAAAACAAAACTCAATAAAACTTTTGAAACACAAAACACAAGGTGATGCCCAAGGCGATTTATAAAAAAAAAAAAAAATTACATAGGTAAAGAGAAACCTCTGGATAGTCCAGAAACTTCCTGCATCCTCCTTGTTCCCACCGTTGCCGGGCACTGACTCACACAACATATCCAACAGGTGAGGTGGGGGATGGAGATAGGGTTAAGCATGTGTGGGAGAGTTAGTTAGGGTTAGGTATCAGTGGCGGGGTTCATTTAGGGTCAGGCATCAGTGGCAAGGTTTGGTTAAGATTAGGCATCGGTGTGGGGGGGGGTCTGTTAGGTTTGGCATCGGTGATGGGTCGGTTAAGGTTAGGGATTGGTAGAGGGAGAGCTCATGTGGGAATAGGGTTAGGTTTAACGACAGTTAAATGCCTATAGTTTTAGTAGATATCCTTACTAGTAGGTATTTCCAGCACCCAAATGTCTACTGTGTCCTTTTTACATGTACACGCCCTCCCTGAAATATTCCTTGAGCTCTATGATATCAAGTTTAGCTATAGAACACCAGTGTCTGATTACAAGTAGAAATTCAATTAAAAAGCAAAAAAACTGTTCTGAGGTTTTTAACCACAGATTCAGGTTTTGCTTTGTCTCGATTACACTATTTTCTTTTCTGTCTTCTCTGTAGCCTGGCATGATAGCCATCATTAAAGTTCTGCAACTGATGAAACCCTGGCATCCGAACAGACAATGGCGATGTGACACGCAGGACATGAAAGAAAGCAAAAATGAAATGATGGGGGAGGGATTAAAATAAAACCAGCAGTAAAAAAGCGTAAACAAAATAGATATTGTGGCATGGCGAAAGAAAAATAATAAGAAAAAGCAAGCATTGTGGAAAATTCATAAAAAATGCTGGTGAGCAACAAAGAAAAATCAAATAAGGAGAACAAAAGAAATATATTTAGGCAACAATGAGACCAAATAAAACAAACCATTATTTTGGTTTGCTGACAATTTTTAATCTAACCAAGACTTAAACCTGAACGCTGGGCTCAGCCTGGGTTACTCTCCCCCATCTATGATTAAATGACTGCATTTTCAGTTTAAATGATTCAAATGTTTTACAGAGTACAAAAATATACTATTCACATCTGTTCCTGTCTCTCAAAGAAACTCACAATTCAATAATAACTATAAGAAAATAAATAATAGATCAACACAAATGATAATAAAATAAACATATATGATATAAAACAATTACATTTAATGAAATCATTTATAGATAGATGTCCCGAGTATGGCCTCGCTTTGCCCCAACACAGCCTCAGTTCTTGATGGCATGGATTCCACAAGATATTGGAAACATTTCTTTGAGATTCTGGCCCGTGCTCACATGACTGCATCACACAATTCCTGCAGACGTTGCAATTGCTACAAATCTCACATTCTGCCACATGCAGAGCCACCATCACCCTGCACTGTTGACCTGTTCAAACTCCCTACACTTTCCTCCAACATCTGCCATCAACAAAGCATTACTATATTGTTCTGAGTGAACTCTGGAGACTGTCGTATGCAAGAATGTCAGGAGATCAGCAGTTGCTACAGAGGCTTTCCAGAACCTTTGCGATCCCACTGCTTCGGAATGCAACCCTGTCCATCCCCATGGCCACGCTTCTATTTGTGTACAACCAGGAAGGTTAGGCAAACCTTTTTTTCAATTAACAATCTGGGTTTATTCAAGCATCAGCAAACTGCAAAAACCAACAATTGTTTCGGGTCCCCTTCTTTAAAGAGGAGCTGTTAGGTATAAGGTCTCAGAGAAAATAAACACATATATCAGTAGCTAAAGATTGGCTGTACTTACATTACATATGCATTTCACTGTCCACGTTTGGATTTCACAGAATTTGTATATAGTATATGCAGAGATAGATGCTCCTGACAGCTCATGGCAGGCTCAATGTTTTTCTGTCAAATGTGTCGTCATGTCCTGCCTGCTTCCTGATCACAGAAAAGCTGGTACTTGAACAACACAGTGTGCAGTGAATATTAATGAGCCATGTGGCTAGGAACAATAGCTGACTCCTGCAGTGTACTCTGCCCGGAGATTTATCAGTGCTACGCGCTGGACTGATTAGAAGCTGCTGTAACGTCTCATTAGCAGCCGAGGGGAGGGCCCCAGAATGCTTTGCAGTTTAGTATGCGGCTTGCGTCCTTATGGGTCTATAACAGCCTTTAAGATAAGCACACATCAAAGGTAACTGAGATTTTTATCTTCACTAATGGCTTTTGGGCTTCCTTCTAAACTGTTTAACACAGGAGAATAGAGGTTTAAATTAGCTTCTGCAGCCTGACAGTTACTCTTTAAGATATGCAAATACGAAAAGCAAAAGTTTTAGCAGGTTCAGGGGCGTAGTCCCTGTACTTGTTATTGCATACCTGCATATCTTTACGAAGGGGACCCTGCAAGGCCCTGAAACAGTTGGTGGTTTTTGCTGAACTCAAATAAACTCAGATTGTTTATTACAAAAAGGTGTGCTGACCTTCCTGGTTCTACTTTATGATTGTAGAGTTTGCCAGTCATCCACCCTAAGCCCCTGGATTGATGGTGTGCCACTGTAAAGAATACTCAGTTTGTCTACAAACTCGAACGTACTGTGCATGCTGCTTCCTGCTACTGGGCATGTGAAAATCATACTCACACATGTGCAGTACCAGTCACATTCATACATGATTGGGAGCACGGCCAAGAAAGAATATTCAACAAGCCTATGCTCAGAGCACATGTGTCGAACTCCAGGCCTGGAGGGCCAGATCCATGCCAGTGTTTAGGATGGACTAAGAAAGAAAGGAATGTGTTCTACCTGATGGACCACACCTATCCTGATTCAGACCCATCAATTCATTTGAGCGCTATCAAAAATGTGTGAGGATCTCGGCCCTCGTAGGACCAGTTTGACATACCTGGCTTAGAGGGATGCAGTGCTGTCCGGGCCACCGAACAATTGGGGAAGCCACTGGACCATCCGGAGTCTTCCCTGTACTGAGGTACGTATCTAAATTAATTTTCTAATTCCACTTCAGGTGCACTTTAAGTCTGTATGAACAGGTGCACTGATACAGGCAGGCTACACAACAGATTCTTGATCTTGATAAGTTCCACCTCAATGGTTATACGTCAAGAGGAACTGATCATGTTCCTATTGGCTCTCTCCTCCTTTCTTTTCATTTATGGGCTATCATACACTGAAGGCATGCGGAAGCTGGTTTTCGCCACATCAAAGTTTCCAGTAATTACCGAACATGTTTCTGGGCTTTACAGCATCTTCTAATCTTTATGAATTGATATTTACTGACTTTACCGCATAAGTCAGTAATTTACCTCACTGGTCGGTAATTTCTGCTTGCCATGCGGTAACAGTCTTCATGAATTGACATTTACTTAAAAATAATGCTTGGTAAAATCAGCTGTTTTCGAATCGAAGCCTATGCAGGAGATAAGTATGACGTGTGTATTGGTGGCCATACATGGTACAATTTTTTCATACAAATTATTCATTCAAATTATCCTTTCAGTGTATTCACTTAACCACTTCAGCCTTCAGTCGTTTTCACTTTATGCATCCGAGCAATTTTCACCTCCCATTCATTAGCCTATAACTTTATCACTACTTATCACAATTAACTGATGTATATCTTGTTTTTTCCGCCACCAATTAGGCTTTCTTTGGGGGGTACATTTTGCTAAGAGCCACTTTACTGTAAATGCATTTTAACAGGAAGAATAAGAAAAAAACGGAAAAAAATCATTATTTCTCAGTTTTCAGCCATTATAGTTGTAAAATAATACATACCTCCATAATTAAAACTCACGTATTGTATTTGCCCATATGCCCCGGTTATTACACCATTAAAATTATGTCCCTATCACAATGTATGGCGACAATATTTTATTTGGAAATAAGGGTGCATTTTTTCCGTTTTGCATCTATCACTATTTACAAGTTTAAAATGAAAAAAAATTAGAAATATTTCATCTTTACATTGATATTTAAAACGTTTAGACCCTTAGGTAAATATTTACACGTTTTTTTTTTTTATTGTAATGGCTTTTTGTTTTTTTTTGTATTAAACATTTTATTTGGGTATTTTTGGGAGGGTGGGATGTAAACCATAGTTTTATAATGTAAATGTGTCTTGAGTTTTATTTTTTTCACTTTTAGTTGTAGTTTTACATGAGTTTGTTTACATGACGTCACTCTAAGCATAACATACGCTTAGAGCAACGCATGGGGGACGTTACAGCCAGAAAAAGCGAAGCTTCCGAGAGAAGCTGTCGCCTTTTCAGCGGGGGAGAGGAATCAGTGATCGGGCACCATAGCCCGATTCACTGATTGCCAGGCTAACGAACCGCGGCCAGGAGCGAGCGTGCACGCGCGCAATCGGCCGCGGTAGCGCGCGGACGCACACATGGCCTCCCGGGCGTAGCTAGTACATCCAGGAGGCCAAAGTAGTTAATTTACCCTTATACTACATAAAAATGGTAAGATTGTATGAAAAAAATTGTACCATGTATGGCCACCATATGTTTATTTTTCCATTCAGTTTGCTTTAATGGAGGGTGTGACGGTTCATTACAAAACAATACACTTTCCCTTACATGAATGACTGCAAGTTACTTTATTTCCTCTGCTTATAACCCAGGGTGAAAAATCTCTAAAACGGTCTGTACTGCCCTTTGTGCCTTAGCCTAAGTTTGAACAATAACGGCTGTGTGTCTGTAATGACAATGATAAGCAGTTTATTCCAGGCAGGGCCTAACATTTCATGATACTGGCCATTTCTCACTCTATCGCCTTTGAAACTCATGGCCAACCATGAAACCGGCCAATCCTTTGAGTCTACCCCTGCCGATCAAGCACTGAAGAAGCTCGTCTGACAGCTTCCAGGAGAGATGACCAGCCAGACACTTTTGAGAACCTTACAAACATCTGCAGCTAATACCTTTCAAAGGACAGAAAAAATACAAATATAAATTACACATTTTATTCTTATTCAGTGTCCAGTCCAGGAAAACTGAAAAAAAGAACTTTACTGAAAATAGAGTAAAATGCTTACTGTATTTTTTTTACAGCATTCCTTTTATAAATTACTGTATGTAGTCAGGGTCTGCCCAATGTAAAATCTTTCCTCACTCTAATTTACAATACATTACAATTAAACTTATCAGTGATCCTGGCATCTTTACTGCTGGCTAGGCGAATCACTGTTGGATGTCTCCCCCCCCCCCCTTTCTGTGTTGTGAGCAGTTGATCTCCCAGAGTTATCATAACTAAATAGCCTAGGCTAAATATCACTGGAAGGGCAGGGTTACTTACCAATATGAAGCAAAGTATATATATAAGAAGTGATTCTGCTTCTACCTACATGATTCTGAAACCATAATAATTTTGTATGTTCTGCTATGAGTCATTATAGGTCCACATTAACATTTTTTTTAAACTGAGCATCCCCTTTAATTCCATTTAACTCATTTCAAATCTATGTTGGACTATGTCTGACATTAGAATTTTCCTCTATAGGCCCAATGTAGGACAATAGTCCATCATAGGAAAAAGTGGCAACCGCTAGACGGGGCTGTTGACGATTAAATCTAACAGCGTCATCCTATTCAGATTGCTTCCAGCCATCACCTCTGCCGCTATGTCATATTAAGTGGGCACATTTGAGACGATCGTAGGGGCGCAGCTGCTATGTGGATCCAGCAGCACGGAGTGCCATGCAATAACGAAATTACGCTGGCAGAGGGGGTGGAGCTACAGCATGCAAGCTGAAGCTGGCCCCGCCCTCACCACTGACACGTCCTCACTCTAGAGTGAAGTGATACAGAGCCTCTGGATCCCTACACCACTGATCCTTTTCCCCTATCACCCATGTCCCGCCATCCATACCCCCCCCCCCCCCCCCGGAAAAAATTAAGTGCTGGAGGGGGCGTGGGTGATCAGGGAAAAACGATTGGAAGGGGTTAAGCTTGCTTGAAGACGTGCTTATAGTAGGGCACATACTGAGGACAGTGTCATAGAGTTGGCTACCTCTACAGGTGAACTTTAATTTAAACACTCCAGAATGCTTTATTCACCCTATAGTGGGCATCGGTCCAAACCACCAGCATGCTGCATATAATCTGTCAGGACTTGGCACGCAGGCCAGCCCATAGTCTGCAGGAGGGTCAGGACTTAGCAAACACAGCGACTAAATCACCCCCCTCTTTCAGCAACAGTAAAAACCCAAGCCTTACATTCTACCTGCTTTTACTACTGTAAATTGCGGAAGCGTATCGCTGTCTAGCTTTCCAGATACAACATTCTTTAATTTCAGTAATATTGACTTAAAGAAAGAGGTCATGTACGAGGGGAAATAGTCTCACACCCCGGGGAAAATAAACATGTTGAAATTCACTATTATAACCTGGCTTACTGCAACCTAGACGCAGCCAGTCCGTAACGGCTTCTGCAGTGGAGATGTGTTTTTTTTTTCTGAGCACATTTTCAGACAGACATGAAAGGAATTCTTATAATCAGTTTTTTCCTCAAGTTAAGTGAGTTTCCTCCCAAAAAGACCCAACAAACTTGTTTCGGTGTTTAGTGGATCGTGTTTAAGATAGGTAAGGCCACATTTACAAAGATGCTGATGGGGCTTATTTAAAGGGAACCTTAAACGAGCAGTAAAAAAAAAAGTTTCACTTACCTGAGGCTTCCACCAGTCCCCTGCAGGCGTCCTGTGCCTGTGCAGTCACTCACCGATCATCCGGTCTCCAACCGAGGCTTTGTTTCGTTTTCGCCGACTGGCCAGTCGCTGAGCGAGCCACTGCGCTGCGCAATGGCTCGCCAAGCGTGTCCTCAAATGCTCTCCCCTCCCTGTGGCTGTCCTGTACATGCAGGAGAGGGAACTCTCCCCAGCTAGTGAACAGCTCACACTACTCACCACAGATCACCTGACTCCACCCATTACCTCCATCTGCTGCTGAGAAATATACTCTTCCACTCTAACACTCCTTCCTGATTCCTGAACCATTTGGGCTGCTAAAACCAGACAGCTTCTCGGGCAATGGCCGGCCGCAAGAAATGGGTGGTCCCACGACATGCACCAACGTGTTCTGGGAGTTCGTTTGGCCGCCTACTAGCCTCTACAGGTATTCCCTCTTTTCTTCTGTCCATCCTTACTTTCTTGGCAACTTTCGCACTGGTATACAGTGCTTCCTCTACTTATACTTCCTATACTTATGCTGATATTATACACACTTATACTTGTTTGGAATAGGCCATTTGCTGCATATCCAGTATATGTGCCCTTTGATGCCAGGGGCTTTTTTATTCACATGCACATTGTCTCTATTGAACTGTAGACACACCCTTCTTCTATATATACCCTTTTATATATATATATTTTTTTTTCATTTGTTCCTCACTTTATATCTTACTTTGACACACTATAGGGATATCCAGGTTGGCCATTATTATGTACATTTAGGAGGTATAGGAATAGTTGCTTTTGTACCTTTGCCTTATTGCTTGTACATTTTTGGGATTTTTACCTGGATGTAGTCTATTACAGCACTATTTATAGGTTATACCACTAATGGATTATTACTGCTGGCCAGATCATTTACTCTTGGTACCCCCGTTTCCACCATTAGGCACATTTTTAATTGATGTTATCATTGATCTTAGGCTGGTTTGGTGCTGTTCTTGAGCTGCTTTTTTGTTTTGGGTAAAAAATGAAAGAGAACACTTAGGGCTGGGACCCACTTGCAATGCAGTATTTTTGTTGGTTTAACATTTCACTACCGATTTTTGAAGAAATACACACTTTTGTGGGATGCGAACCATAGTCTCCTGTGTTACAGGCAGAGCCCTTAACCAGTATAATATCCAGCCACAAGCAATGACAAATTTAGACATTGTAATAAAAAGCAGAGACGTCATCTTGTTAAAAAAGGTTCATATACTGTAGTCAAAGCTATGGTTTTTCCAGTAGTAATGTATGGCAGTGAGAGCTGCCCCATAAGGAAGGCAGAGCACTGAAGAACCGACACATGCAGATTGTGGTGCTGGAGTACACTTTTGAGAATCCCTAAAGGTGGCCACTAATGATCCAATCTTTTCCATCCAATTGTACCAAATCTATGTAGAATAAGGGTAAATTTAATGAATATATTGAATGGATAATTAGCCACTTCACCACTGAGGGGTTTTACCCCTTGAGCACCAGAGCAATTTTCACCTTTCAGCGCTCCTTCCATTCATTCGTCTATAACTTTATCATTACTTATCGCAATGAAATGAACTATATCTTGTTTTTTTCGACCACCAATTAGGCTTTCTTTAGGTGGGACATCATGCCAAGAATTATTTTGTTCTAAATGTGTTTTAATGGGAAAATAGGAAAAAAATCATTATTTTTCAGTTTTCGGCCATCATAGTTTTTAAATAATGCATGCTACTGTAATTAAAATACATGACATTTATTTGCCCATTTGTCCCGGTTATAAAACCATTTAAATTATGTTCCTATCACAATGTTTGGCGCCAATATTTTATTTGGAAATAAAGGTGCATTTTTTCAGTTTTGCATCCATCCCTAATTACAAGCCCATAGTTTATAAAGTAACAGTGTTATACCCTCTTGACATAAATATTTAAAAAGTTCAGTCCCTAAGGTAACTATTTATGTATTTTTTTTTTTAATTGTAATTTTTTTTATTTTTATTACAAAAAAAAACAACAAAAAAATGGGAGTGTGGGAGTTAATGAGTTAATTTATAATGTAAAATAATGTATTTGTAAATGAAAAATGCTTTTGGGTGTTTTTACTATTTGGCCACAAGATGGCCACAGTAATTTTTTGTAAATGCGTCCTGCAAGCCTTGGAAGTACGCTTGCAGCAAGTTCAGGGAGGCTGGGAAACATTTTCTTTTTCACAATGATCACGCTGCTTCTCATACAAGCAGCCGATCATTGCTGGGGGGCTGAGATCAACGAACGGGAATGGTTTTTCCCGTTCATTGATGTCCGGGCGAGCGGTCGGCGGCGTGCATGAGCGAGCGGGAGCGCGGTAGCGGCAGGGGGTGTGTGTATCTACGCCCCTGGTGATCAAAGGGTGTTTAAAGGGGCGTAGATACACGCACCCATGGTGGTAAAGTGGTTAAGGCAGTTCCCTTATATTACATAGAAATGGTAAGATTGGATGAAAAAGATTGGATCATTAGTAGCCACCATTAGACTGTAAGATTCATTCAGTCAATCCTTAACCCTCCTGGCGGTTTATTAAAATTCGCCAGGGGGCAGCACAGCCGTTTATTTTATTTTTTTTATGTAGGGAGACAAGGTCTCGCTACATGATAGCCGCTGCTCAGCAGCCATGGCGACGGGCGGGATGACGTCCTTGACGTCAAAGGGGACTCTGATCCACCCCTCAGCGCTGCCTGGCACTGATTGGCCAGGCAGCGCACGGGGTCTGGGGGGGTGGGGGTTGGGCGGCTGCGGCACGACGGATAGCGGCGGATCGGCGGGTAGCGGCGGCGATCGGATTGCACAAGCAGCTAGCAAAGTGCTAGCTGCGTGTAGCAAAAAAAAATTATGCAAATCGGCCCAGCGGGGCATGAGCGGTGCCTTCCGGCAGCATAGCCCGAGCTCAGCTCGGGCTTACCGCCAGGAAGGTTAAAGAAATGAACCCTGACTGTTCTTTGGATGGAGCAATACTGAAGCTGAAGATTAAATACTTCGGACGCAATAAAAAGGCTGGACTCAAATTGGGCGCTGGAGTTCAGCTATTATATAGCTGAAGCACGACTATCATGCAGCGGATGTGACAATTGGCGCCATAGCTGAACTCCGGAACAGCTTTTGCTGGATTGTTACAGTGCTGACCATAATTATTCATGCCCCTGCCAAATTTTCAAATAAACATAAAACCTGGCGCTCCTCACTACCTCCTTGCTTTCCTCTCTCCTATATCAATCTGGTTCGCTTACTGCATAAAAAGTGTGTGTAACACTCACAAAAATATTAAAAACATAAAAGCAGAGCGATCAACAGTAACATGAACTGCAACACTAATGCTGCTAAGTAATCAATGTCCTCTTTGGCGTAAGCCTAATGCTGTCCAAACAAAGTTCATCCACATTTGATAAGTATAGGCTCTTCACTGTAAAACTTCCTCCAAAAAAATTGATAAATTTCTGTCACAGCGCTTATCACTATACGCTCACCAGATCGGTTGGCCAATCTTTTCAGATCAGCAGTCAGCGTTTTTGGCCTTGCCAGCAAGAGATTCCTCCGATCACTTCACCAGCCTCTCCAGGAATCCGACCATAAGCTCAGAATAAAACAAGGGAAATGCAATAGTGTGATACCATTTGGATAGAGCTTAATACTATCACCAGTGCACCCCTTTTCCAGAACAGTGCCACCAACGTGCTTCCACCATAAACAGATACACAAGGCGCTCACCAGATGCACTGGCCGACCCGCAACAGACCAGCAATATAGCGTGTTGTTATAACTTCAGTTTTTGGGATAAAGGACATCCTAGGACTCAAACAAAGCCGACCATAGCATAATTCCGTTTGATTTTAATAAGTAATAAAAGTAGTGCACTTACAAATTTGCAGTAAAACATGCGCATATAAAAAACGTAGCATATATGCGCATGTTTTACTGCAAATTTGTAAGTGCACTACTTTTATTACTTATTAAAATCAAACGGAATTATGCTATGGTCGGCTTTGTTTGAGTCCTAGGATGTCCTTTATCCCAAAAACTGAAGTTATAATAACACGCTATATTGCTGGTCTGTTGCGGGTCGGCCAGTGCATCTGGTGAGCGCCTTGTGTATCTGTTTATGGTGGAAGCACGTTGGTGGCACTGTTCTGGAAAAGGGGTGCACTGGTGATAGTATTAAGCTCTATCCAAATGGTATCACACTATTGCATTTCCCTTGTTTTATTCTGAGCTTATGGTCGGATGCCTGGAGAGGCTGGTGAAGTGATCGGAGGAATCTCTTGCTGGCAAGGCCAAAAACGCTGACTGCTGATCTGAAAAGATTGGCCAACCGATCTGGTGAGCGTATAGTGATAAGCGCTGTGACAGAAATTTATCAATTTTTTTGGAGGAAGTTTTACAGTGAAGAGCCCTGCCAAATTTTGACTTAAAGTTACTTTTATTCAACCAGCAAGTCATTTTGATGGGAAATGACATTGGCATCTCCCAAAAGATAATAAGACAACGTACAACAGGCATTATTGTGGGGGGAAAAAAAAACCTTTTTTCAGCTTTATTTACACTTGAGCAAAAAGTGTCCAGTCCAAAATTATTCATACCCTTCACAAACTGTCACAGTCTGTGGGTAAATCTAAGGTTCTATACCATTCCAAATAGTCCAAGCTGTTCTAAAACATCCTAATTGCCCTGATTAATTGGGAACAGCTGTTTTAATCAACTCAACAGGTGAAAAACAGCACCTCTGCAGTTGGTTTGTGGACAGTCATGGCTAAGACAAAGGAGCTCAGTGAGGACCTGCGACTGTGCATTGTGGCTGCTCACAAGTCAGGAAAGGGCTACAAGGCCATTTCTAAATGTTTTCAAGTTCCAGCGGCTACAGTGCAAAGTATTATTAAAAATACAAGATGTTCCGCACTTTGGGAAATCTCAGAGGACGTGGTCAGAAGCCAAAAGTGACACCTGTGCTGGCCAGTAGGATAGTGAGAGAGGTGAAAAAGATTCCAAGGATGGCCACCAAGGCTATCCTGGTGAGTCTGGGCTCTGCTGGTGGCAATGTCTCAAGGCAGGCAATCCAACAGACACTGCACGCTGCTGGGTTCCTCAGATGCAGACCAAGGAGGATGACACTTCTCCAGATACGGCACACAAAAGCTCGCTTGGCCTTTGCAAATGCTCATCTGGACAAAGAAGAAGACTTCTGGTCTTCTATGGTATGGTCAGATGAAACAAAAATTTAATTGTTTGGTCACAATGATGTTTCCTTCATTTGGCGTAAAAAAGGAGGAGCCTTCAACCTGAAGAACACCATCCCCACTGTCAAAAATGGTGGTGGGAACCTAATGCTTTGGGGGTGTTTTTCAGCCAATGGATCAGGGAACCTAATCACAGTAAACGGCACTATAAAAAAAGAGCAATTCTCAACGACTACATCAGGCAGTCTGCAGAGAAACTTGGCCTTGGGCAGCAGTGGACATTTCAGCATGACAACGACTCAAAACACACAGCAAAAGTGAGAAATGGTTAGCAGACAAAAACATTAACGTTTTGGATTGGCCCAGCCAGTGTGCTGACTTGAATCCAATTGAGAACCTGTGGAGGGAGCTAAAGATCAGGATGATGGCAATAAGACCCTACAACCTGAAAGATTTGGATCTCATTGCTATAGATGAACGGATAAAAATACCTGTGGAGACATGCAAAAAGCTGGTCTGCAATTATAGGAAACGTTTGATTGCTGCAATAGCCTATAAAGGCTTTTCTATTGATTATTGAGAAGGGTATGAATAATTTTAGACTGGCCTTTTTTTCTCAAATGTAAATAAAAGCTGAGAAATGTTTTTTTTTCCACAATAATGCCTCCTGTACATCGTTGTTTTATCTTTTGGGAGACACCTATGACAATTACCATCAAAAAATTACTTGCTGGTTGAATAAAAGTCAAAATTTGTCAGGGGTATGAATAATTATGGGCAGCAGTGATTGACCTTATCAGTGCATTGTGATTCTATGCATTTGTGTTTTGTATTTTATGGCTAATACCATTCTTTAAATAAAAATTAGTGTTACAAAAAGCGACAAATGTAGCAGCAGGCAAATTCTTGATACTAACAAACAAACAAACAAGCTGCAGCCACTAGAACGCGCTCTATAGGCAGTAGCAGTGTTAGGGAGACTTGCCCAAGGTCTCCTAACTTGCCCAAGGACTCCAAAGTCTTCATTTTGTTTTTCTTCAGCCATTCAGAGGTGGATTTGCTGGTGTGTTTTGGGTCATTGTCCTGCTGCAGCACCCAAGATCGCTTCAGCTTGAGTTGACAAACAGATGGCCGGACATTCTCCTTCAGGATTTTTTGGTAGACAGTAGAATTCATGGTTCCATCTATCACAGCAAGCCTTCCAGGTCCTAAAGCAGCAAAGCAACCCCAGACCATCACACTACCACCACCATAATTTACTGTTGGTATGATGTTCTTTTGCTGAAATGCTGTGTTTCTTCTACACCAGATGTAACGGGACACGCACCTTCCAAAAAGTTCAACTTTTGTCTCGTCGGTTCACAAGGTATTTTCCCAAAAGTCTTGGCAATCATTGAGATGTTTTTAAGCAAAATTGAGACGAGCCTTAATGTTCTTTTTGCTTAAAAGTGGTTTGCGCCTTGGATATCTGCCATGCAGGCCGTTTTTGCCCAGTCTCTTTCTTGTGGTGGAGTCGTGAACACTGACCTTAATTGAGGCAAGTGAGGCCTGCAGTTCTTTAGATGTTGTCCTGGGGTCTTTTGTGACCTCTCGGATGAGTTTTCTCTGCGCTCTTGGGGTAATTTTGGTCTGCCGGCCACTCCTGGGAAGGTTCATCACTGTTCCATGTTTTTGCCATTTGTGGATAATGGCTCTCACTGTGGTTCGCTGGAGTTCCAAAGCTTTAGAAATGGCTTTATAACCTTTACCAGACTGATAGATCTCAATTACAGTACTTTTGTTCTCATTTGTTCCTGAATTTCTTTGGATCTTGGCATGATGTCTTGCTTTTGAGGTGCTTTTTGTCTACTAATCTGTGTCAGATAGCTCCTATTTAAGTGATTTCTTGATTGAAACAGGTGTGGCAGTAATCAGGCCTGGGGGTGACTACAGAAATTGAACTCAGGTGTGATAAACCAAAGTTAAGTTATTTTTTAACAAGGGGGGCAATCCCTTTTTCACACAGGGCCATGTAGATTTGGAGTTTTTTTTCTCACTAGATAATAAAAATCGTCATTTAAAACTGCATTTTGTGTTCAATTATGTTATCTTTGACTAATAGTTAACGTTTTTTGATGAGCAGAAACATTTAAGTGTGACAAACATGCAAAAGAATAAGAAATCAGGAAGGGGGCAAATAGTTTTTCACACCACTGTATTTGTTGCATAGGCCTTTTCCCAGGCAGCCTCTACTCTATGAAACGCATAAAAGTGAATGGGTCAGCCGCGCGTTTTGGTAAGAAATGCGTGCAGCATGCGTTCCCGGACCGCACTGGTCCGAAACGCATGCAGTGTGAACATTAGACAGTGCAGTCTCTGCACTGTCTGATGTTGTGCGTGTCGACCTCCTGCACGCGTTGCCGAAATCCGGACGGCAATGCATGCAGTGTGAACGGGGCCTCAGAAAAAAATAAAAAAAGATACTCTCCTGAGAAGAGGGAAGGCTCTGGGTCTGTTCCCCAACCCTGTCAAGGCCCACCAACAGTGCATGTTTTGTGGAAATCCACAGAGGTAGTTAATCAGCTCTGCTGAGACACTGATTACTTCACCTGTGCATGTTTGTGGTTTCCTGCAAAACATGTACTGCTGTTGTTAGGCCTTGAGGACAGGGTTGGGGAGCTCTGCTAGAGTCTTTCTGTTCTCATGGTCCCCGCTTTCCAGGGCTGGATCCCCCATTAGCAGACTTCCAAAGCCTCCCGCTGCAGATTTGAACCATGGATTCAGCGCTGGACCGTGAGAGGAACGGGAAAGCTCATTCGGACCCAGAGCTTTCACCTTTCCTTAGGTAAGGATCTGTTAATATGTGAATTCACTATATTCAAATGACAGCAATACCCAGGTTAGCCTGTGGCAGAGGTCAGGGACTGAGTTAGGGTATGTTCACAGTGAGTGGTGTGTTGCGGGGCATTGTAACACGCAGGGGTCGAGTGGGGCGTGGACGCGCGTGGATGGCGTCCACTTACTATTTCCCTAGGGTGGACGCCGTCCACGCTGGCTTGAGTGGAGGGAGCAGCGCAGTGGAAGGAGAGCTGTGAGCAGCGGTGGAGAAGGGGGCCATCTCCCCCCCCTTCTCTCACCTCGGGGCTCTCCTTCCCTCGCTCTCCCCTCCACAAGTATGTGCGGGCAGCCGGCAGCGGGCGGGACTTACCTCTCGTCGTTCCGGCGCCGGATCTGCGTGCCGCTGCTCTGGTCTGAACCAGACCAGACTTGCGGCATGCAGATCCGGTGTTCCGACGACGAGGAGAGGTAAGTCCCGCCCCCTGCCGGCTGCCATCACATTACTTGTGGAGGGGAGAGTGAGGGAAGGAGAGCCCCGAGGTGAGAGAAGGGGGGAGATGGCCCCCTTCTCCACCGCTGCTCACAGATCTCCGTCTTCTCTGCGCTGCTCCCCTCCTGCTGGGGGGGACACCTGGCTACCTTTTCTGGCACATATACCCCCTGACTACATATACTGGGGACATATACCCCCTGGCTACATATACTGGGCACATATACCCCCTAGCTACATATACTGGGCACATATACCCCCTGGCTACATATACTGGGGACATATACCCCCTGGCTACATATACTGGGGACATATACCCCCTGGCTACATATACTGGGGACATATACCCCCTGGCTACATATACTGGGGACATATACCCCCTGGCTACATATACTAGGGACATATACCCCCTGACTACATATACTGGGGACATATACCCCCTGACTACATATACTGGGCACATATACCCCCTGACTACATATACTGGGGACATATACCCCCTGGCTACATATACTGGGGACATATACCCCCTGGCTACATATACTGGGGACATATACCCCCTGGCTACATATACTGGGGACATATACCCCCTGACTACATATACTGGGGACATATACCCCCTGGCTACATATACTGGGCACATATACCCCTGGCTACATATACTGGACACATATACCCCCTGACTACATATACTGGGGACATATACCCCTGGCTACATATACTGGGCACATATACCCCTGGCTACATATACTGGACACATATACCCCCTGACTACATATACTGGGCACGTATACCCCTGGCTACATATACTGGACACATATACCCCCTGACTACATATACTGGGCACATATACCCCTGGCTACATATACTGGGCACATATACCCCTGGCTTTATATACTGGGACATATACCCCTGACTACATATACTGGGCACGTATACCCCTGGCTACATATACTGGGCACATATACCCCTGGCTACATATACTGGGGACATATACCCCTGGCTACATATACTGGGACATATACCCCTGACTACATATACTGGGCACGTATACCCCTGGCTACATATACTGGGCACGTATACCCCTGGCTACATATACTGGGGACATATACCCCTGGCTACATATACTGGGGACATATACCCCTGGCTACATATACTGGGACATATACCCCTGACTACATATACTGGGCACGTATACCCCTGGCTACATATACTGGGGACATATACCCCTGGCTACATATACTGGGGACACATACCCCTGGCTACATATACTAGGCACATATACCTCTGGCTACATACAGTGGAGGAAATAATTATTTGACCCCTCACTGATTTTGTAAGTTTGTCCAATGACAAAGAAATGAAAAGTCTCAGAACAGTATCATTTCAATGGTAGGTTTATTTTAACAGTGGCAGATAGCACATCAAAAGGAAAATCGAAAAAATAACCTTAAATAAAAGATAGCAACTGATTTGCATTTCATTGAATGAAATAAGTTTTTGAACCCTCTAACAATAAAAGACTTAATACTTAGTGGAAAAACCCTTGTTTGCAAGCACAGAGGTCAAACGTTTCTTGTAATTGATGACCAAGTTTGCACACATTTTAGGAGGAATGTTGGTCCACTCCTCTTTGCAGATCATCTCTAAATCCCTAATGTTTCGAGGCTGTCTCTGTGCAACTCTGAGCTTGAGCTCCCTCCATAGGTTTTCTATTGGATTAAGGTCCGGAGACTGACTAGGCCACTCCATGACCACCTTAACCACTTCGCGTCCCTGGGGTTTTCCCCCTAAAAAAACAGAACAGTTTTCTACATTTCACACTCTTCCCATTCATTAGCCAATAACTTTATCACTACTTATCACACATACATGATCTATACCTTGCCGGGACCCGGTTCACTCAGCATAGTGAGGCTGACAGCGGGACTACAGGGAGAGGATCGCGATCGGCGCTGGAACAAGGTCAGGTAAAGATTGATACATTGTAATCCTCCATGCTGCCCGATCGCAGCATGGAGGGGGAAGGGGGGTATTACAGAGGATCGGGCGGGGGGTGGGAGGATCAGAGACCCAGGAAGGGATGCTAGTGTAGTGTAGTTAGGGGGAGGGGGGTTAATGAGCCCAGGAGCGTGCTAGCACGCCCGCTGTGCTAGCACGCCCGCTGTGCTCATTAAATGACAGCAACTTATAATCACGTCATGTGGCTTTCAGGAGCCACTTGCAATGACGTGATTATACTGTATGCGGGATGTAAACTGGTTAATGTGCTTCTTCTTGAGCCACTCCTTTGTTGCCTTTGCTGTATGTTTTGTGTCATTGTCGTGCTGGAACACCCATCCACGACCCATTTTCAGTTTCCTGGCAGAGGGAAGGAGGTTGTCGTTCAGGATTTCACAATACATGGCTCCGTCCATTTTCCCGTTAATGCGATTAAGTTGTCCTGTGCCCTTAGCAGAAAAACACCCCCAAAGCAAAATGTTTCCACCCCCATGCTTGACGGTGGGGACGGTGTTTTGGGGGTCATAGGCAGCATTTTTCTTCCTCCAAACACAGCGAGTTGAGTTAATGCCAAAGAGCTCTATTTTGGTCTCATCAGACCACAGCACCTTCTCCCAGTCACTCACAGAATCATTCAGGTGTTCATTGGCAAACTTCAGACGGGCCTGCACATGTGCCTTCTTGAGCAGGGGGACCTTGCGAGCCCTGCAGGATTTTAATCCATTGCGGTGTAATGTGTTTCCAATGGTTTTCTTAGTGACTGTGGTCCCTGCTAATTTGAGGTCATTCACTAACTCCTCCCGTGTAGTTCTAGGATGCTTTTTCATCTTTATCAGAACCATTGACACCCCACGAGGTGAGATCTTGCGTGGAGCCCCAGAGCGAGGTCCATTGATGGTCATTTTGTGCTCCTTCCATTTTCGAACAATCGCACCAACAGTTGTCACCTTCTCTCCCAGCTTCTTGCTAATGGTTTTGTAGCCCATTCCAGCCTTGTGCAGGTCTACAATTTTGTCTCTGACATCCTTGGACAGCTCTTTGGTCTTTCCCATGTTGGAGAGTTTGGAGTCTGCTTGATTGACTGATTCTGTGGACAGGTGTCTTTTATACAGGTGACTAGTTAAGACAGGTGTCCTTAATGAGGGTGACTAATTGAGTAGAAGTGTCTAACCACTCTGTGGGAGCCAGAACTCTTAATGGTTGGTAGGGGTTCAAAAACTTATTTCACTCAATGAAATGCAAATCAGTTGCTATCTTTTATTTAAGGTTATTTTTTCGATTTTCCCTTTGATGTGCTATCTGCCACTGTTAAAATAAACCTACCATTGAAATTATACTGTTCTGAGACTTTTCATTTCTTTGTCATTGGACAAACTTACAAAATCAGTGAGGGGTCAAATAATTATTTCCTCCACTGTATACTGGGGACTACTATACTCATGGCTACTTATACTGGGGACACCTATATACTTGGCTACCTATGCTGGGGGTACCTATTTTGGGGGAACTGCTGTCAGATTATCTGCATTTTTGTGGAACCGCTATTATGTATTTTGGGGAACTGGCTGCTAGATTATGTGTATTTTAGGGGAACGGCTGCTGCCAGATTACGTGTATTTTGGGGAACAGCTGCCAGATTATGTGTATGTTACGGGAACGGCTGCTGCCAGATTATGCGTATTTTGGGGAAATGCTGCCAGATTGTGTACGTTTGGGGGACCACTGCTGCCAGATTATATGTATTTTGGGTGTTCCGCTGCCAGGTTTCGCATATTTTGCGGAACTGCTTCCAAATTGTGTATGTTGGGGGAACTGCTGCTGCCACATTATCTATTTTGGGGGAACCACTGCCATATTATCTGTATTTTGGAGGAACTTCTACCACATTATGTGTCTTTTTGGTGAAATGCTGTCAGATTACATCTATTTTGGGGGGATACACTACGGCAGAGCTCAAACTTCCCCGGCAGACCTTTTCCTTTTACATCACTGCTAAGGTCATGTATATTTGGCCCCACCCATGACCACGCCCATTTTTTGGCGCTACACGCGGCGCATGGGTTTTCTAGGTGAGTCCACTCACTTCTTTTCCCAGGACTAGACCCCTGGTAACACAGCTTTCTGCACTGCAATGCACCATTTACAGAGTGACTGGTGCAGTAGAACAGTGTGCTGCATCTAAACGCAGTGCGCTACTGCAAAACTTGCATGGTAACAGTCATATTTTTCATTCACTGAATGCAACGCAATGCGCGAATCGCGTGCGGCGCAACTAGACCATCAGGATATGCCCCTGCTTCTTTTAACTAGCAGGACAACTCGATATAGTCAGGGGCGTAGCAATAGGGGTTGCAGAGGTAGCGACCGCATCGGGGCCCTTGGGCCAGAGGGGCCCCGAAGGGCCCTCCCTCAACTACAGAATTAGCTCTCTATTGGTTCTGTGCTCATAATAATCACTTGTATAGATACTTTGGATAGTGGTAATCCTTCACAAACTGTTCCCCATCCTTTTCTTGCACCTCTGATACTGTAGTTGCCATTGGCAGATTTTGGTGCGCCGTATCAATTGTTATGTATAGAGTGCTTGGGGGGCCCCATGTAAAACTTGCATCGGGGCCCACGGCTCCTTAGCTACGCCACTGGATATAGTAGCATATTTTGACACATACTCCCAGGGGCATAGCAATAGGGGTTGCAGAGGTTTGCGACCGCATAGGGCCCTTGGGCAGGGGCCTTCCCTCAACTGCAGAATTAGCTATCTATTGGTCCTGTGCTCATAATAATCATTTCTATAGATGAATTGCACCTCTGACACTGTAGTTGCCATTGGCAGGTTTTGGTGCACCGTATCCTGTTGTTTCAGGGTTGCGGGAGAGTCGAGGGGAAGACCTAAACTGTAGCGTTTAGTAGTTATAAGCTGGACACCTCTCCCACAAGGCAACCTATGTTGCTTTTCATAGGCTCCGAGTCCTCGGACCTCTTTCCTGCCTAGAGCACCAGCTACTGCTAATGTACGTCGCTCCACAGCACTGCTGTTCTATATACTGTTCTGGGTGGTCACAGGAGGGTAGTATTCTCTTTCTATCATTCCCCTCTGCACAGTGCACAACAAACGCTTCCACGCCTACAGCTGACCGACCCTCATTATTACTAGAAACCCTCTGTCTGTGCTCAGTGCGCTGCTGCGCAACGCAAGCTTCCCATCAGCACACCATTGGCTGCTGTTCCATAGCCCCGCCCATTCAATAACCGGGCAGCCGTAGAGCGCTGTGCGCATGTACAGGTCTATCTCCATGGTAACCAGTAACAAGCGGTGGTTATTCAGCGTGCAGTACGAGAACCCCGGTGCCATCCTGCTACGTGATCGCCCGTTCTGCCTGGTAGGTGCCCTTCTGACGCCTGCGTCATTACATCGTGTGTGACGTCATTGTTAATGCAGGTGGAACTGTTAACAAAATATACTGGTTTGTGGAACTACAAGTCTCAGCCTAACCAGAGAGGTTAAGGCATTCTGGGACTTGTAGTTCTATCCCAGCTGCTGAGAACTGGTTGGCTTGCTGCTGCAGAACCTCTTGGCCTGTGTTTGAGTTTCACTTTAAAAGTGATATGTTACATTCCTTTTGGGACAAATGTGCTAGCAAAACTTTTTCACTTGCGCCCTGTGTTGCGCTTTCCCCCATCGCAAGGGCCATGCAGGTCTGTGGAGACTTGCACACTTCCACGTGATGCGCCGGAAGTATCCAAAGTGCCGCAACGCCGACGCAGCGTGGTGCGGCATGATCTGTGCCTACCGCAGCAAGGCAAGTCAATGGGCGATGCAGTAAGTGTAAACAACAGGTGTGCAATGCGACACGGCACGCATGCAGGGACTGACAGGAATCGCAGCGACGTTTCACTGCCCAGCAGTGAGTATGTCACTGTGCAGGGGGCGGCGCTATGCATGTGACCCTATCGCCACACCATGGCTCAGGGCCATATGAATACTGATTTCTGCGGTGCGGAGATGCGGTGGCTGGCACAGCGTCGCTAAGGTGTAAAGGGGGCATAAAGAGGAACTGTAACAACATATAGTAAAATGCAGTAAATTATAAAAAATACCTACTTTTAGGGTAATTGTTTTCTTTGTGATGAGCATTTGTATTGTTCCTTTACCAGCTTTATAAAGCAACAAGAATTTCAGCATTGTGGGCCCTTTGCACACTACCGGTATATGCTTTTATGCACTCACCACTGCAGCGCAGGACACATAATGTAAAGTGAATCCATTATTTTAAATTGATTCCTTCACAATGCACAATTATAGTGTGAAAGTGCACACATTTAAGGCGACTGTGTTAAATTGGGCACCGGGTATTGCTGATAAGAAGAATATTAGTAATTTCATATTACCAATATTCTAATATTGGTTTTCTTAACGCCTATGCTAACCCACCCCTCAAACCAAGCCCCCTACCTAAACCCCTAATATTATCCATCCCATCAATATCAATCCCATTCTAAACACCTGCGCAGGTTAGCTGGATTCACAGTAGTCCGTTGCATAATGCACACATTATAATGAGTGTGAACTGCAATGGAGACTGCTACCATAACAAATGAGCCTATTCAATATTAAAGGACAACTGAAGTGAGAAGAACGTGGAAGCTGCCATATTTATTTCCTTTGCATATGCAATAAAGAGGTAGCGCTCAAGGTTTTACAGATATTTATTTCCTTGTAAACAATACCAGTTGCCTGGAAGCCCTTTTGATCTATGTGGCTGCAGTAGTGTCTGAAAAACACCTGAAACAAGCATGCAGCTGATCTTGTCAGATCTGACAATAATGTCAGAAACACCTGATTTGTATATGGAAGCACCAAAGAAATCGTACTTCCCCATGATATACTTACCCGGGGCTCCCTTCAGCCCCTTGCAGCTGACATGTCCCACACTGACATCTACGCTCGCACCCGCTGGCCCGGGCTCCCTGCCTGTGCAGAGGCTGACCTCTTCTACTGTGCCTGCACAAGCACCGCTTTCAATCATGTCCACGTTGTCTATGGCGTACTGCGCAGACACAGCAGTTTTGCGCAGTACGCTGCGGACACTGTGGGCTTGATAGACAGCAGCACTTCACGCAGGCACAGTAAAGACGACCTCGAGGTCGCCCTCTGCACCAGCAGAGACCCCGGGCAAGCAAAGCTGTCAGCGTTGGACATGTCAGCTGCAAGGGACTGGAGGAAGCCCCAGGTAAATATATAATGGGGAGGCACAATTTGCTTGATGTTTCTATGGCTAAACTAATAGAGGCAGTTTTACTATTTTTATACTGGTATTGGAAATAAATATAAATATATGCTATAGTTGTCCTTTAAACTCAAAAACACCCTGATAAGTGCCGCCATGGATAAAAAGGGATACAACCCTAATTATATAGAAAAGTAACAGTGGCATAGCTAAGGAGCTGTGGGCCCCGATGCAAGTTTTACATGGGGCCCCCTAAGCTCCTAGGTGTTTTGCGATTGGCGGCGCTTTGAAGTGCTGTACAGTACAACACTTACAATTGCTGATTTGTACCTTTTTGTACCTGTAAATAAAGTTAGTTATGCTCATCGGGCGTCCCCATATCTGGCTGCCATCTGTAGCTCCGCCCTCTAGCAAAAAAGGTCATAGATGCTTCTCTAGGACCAATCAGAGAGGCGTCTGTGACTTCTTCTGCTAGAGGGCAGGCCGATGGGCAGAGGCCGGACATAGGAACACTCGGTAAGTAAAACTAACTTTATTTTAAATACAAAAGGTTTGGCCTCCAAATCACTGCAAAATTGGTTTGAAAATTCCAATGCGTTGAGCACAGAAACGTGCCCAAAATGTTGCAATGTTGCATGTCTATGCGACTGTAATACATTGGCAAAGCAATTTTTGGAATAGCCGGCGATTGTCGATGATCCAGAGCCGCTGCCAAAATTGCTCTAGTGTGCCCCAGCCCTGTAGTGAAAATAACATAATGAATAAAATTGCTTATTTTTTACAATATTCATTTATAGATTATTTAGTCAGTGTTTGCCCATTGTAAATCTTTCCTCTCTCTGATCTGATTTACAGTGGTGTGAAAAACTATTTGCCCCCTTCCTGATTTCTTATTCTTCTGCATGTTTGTCACACTTAAATGTTTCTGCTCATCAAAAACCGTTAACTATTAGTCAAAGATAACATAATTGAACACAAAATGCAGTTTTAAATGATGGTTTTTATTATTTAGTGAGAAAAATAACTCAAAACCTACATGGCCCTGTGTGAAAAAGAAATTGCCCCCTGAACCTAATAACTGGTGGGGCCACCCTTAGCAGCAATAACTGCAATCAAGCGTTTGCGATAACTTGCAACGAGTCTTTTACAGCGCTCTGGAGGAATTTTGGCCCACTCATCTTTGCAGAATTGTTGTAATTCAGCTTTATTTGAGGGTTTTCTAGCATGAACCGCCTTTTTAAGGTCATGCCACAACATCTCAATAGGATTCAGGTCAGGACTTTGACTAGGCCACTCCAAAGTCTTCATTTTGTTTTTCTTCAGCCATTCAGAGGTGGATTTGTTGGTGTGTTTTGGGTCATTGTCCTGCTGCAGCACCCAAGATCGCTTCATCTTGAGTTGACAAACAGATGGCCGGACATTCTCCTTCAAGATTTTTTGGTAGACAGTAGAATTCATGGTTCCATCTATCACAGCAATCCTTCCAGGTCCTGAAGCAGCAAAACAACCCCAGACCATCACACTACCACCACCATATTTTACTGTTGGTATGATGTTCTTTTGCTGAAATGCTGTGTTACTTCTACGCCAGATGTAACGGGACACGCACCTTCCAAAAAATTCAACTTTTGTCTCGTCGGTCCACAAGGTATTTTCCCAAAAGTCTTGCCAATCATTGAGATGTTTTTTTTAGCAAAGTTGAGATGAGCCTTAATGTTCTTTTTGCTTAAAAGTGGTTTGCGCCTTGGATATCTGCCATGCAGACCGTTTTTGCCCAGTCTCTTTCTTATGGTGGAGTCATGATCAATTTCCTTAATTGAGGCAAGTGAGGCCTGCAGTTCTTTAGATGTTGTCCTGGAGTCTTTTGTGGCCTCTCAGATGAGTTTTCTCTGCGCTCTTGGGGTAATTTTGGTCTGCCGGCTACTCCTGGGAAGGTTCATCACTGTTCCATGTTTTTGCCATTTGTGGATAATGGCTCTCACTGTGGTTCGCTGGAGTCCCAAAGCTTTAGAAATGGCTTTATAACCTTTACCAGACTGATAGATCTTAATTACAGTACTTTGTTCTCATTTGTTCCTGAATTTCTTTGGATCTTGGCATGATGTCTAGCTTTTGAGGTGCTTTTGGTCTACTTCTCTGTGTCAGATAGCTCCTATTTAAGTGATTTCTTGATTGAAACAGGTGTGGCAGTAATCAGGCCTGGGGGTGACTACAGAAATTGAACTCAGGTGTGATAAACCACAGTTAAGTTATTTTTTTAACAAGGGAGGGGGGCAATCACTTTTTCACACAGGGCCATGTAGATTTGAAGTTTTTTTTCTCACTAAATAATAAAAACCATCATTTAAAACTGCATTTTGTGTTCAATTATGTTATCTTTCACTAATAGTTAACGGTTTTTGATGAGCAGAAACATTTAAGTGTGACAAACATGCAAAAGAATAAGAAATCAGGAAGGGGGCAAATAGTTTTTCATACCACTGTACATTCTGAAATATATCACTGGTGGTGGTGACATCTTTAGTTCTGCTAGGTGATTTGTATGGAATGTTCGTCACTGAGAGTTCTATGCACAGAGGGAGATACTGTATACAGTATATTGCTTGCTTAGTGGTTGGAAGAAGCTGTTATTTCTCCCAATGCAAAGAGGTTCACAGACAGCAAACTGTCAGTACCTTGGTCATGACATCAAACTGTCGGAGGGGTTTCACCACAATATCATATCAGCCATACAGACCACCCTGGTTATCTATTTGAGAAAAAGTGAAGATTTCTTGTGCTAAAGTTCCTATTTGAAGGACCTCTGTCGCAAAAATCTTAAAATGTAAAATACATGTTAACATACAGTATAAAAATAAGAAGTACGTTTCTTCTGGAGTTAAATGAGCCATAAATTACTTTTCTCCTATGTTGCTGTCACTTGCAGTAAGTAGTATAAATCTGACATTACTGATTTTGGACTAGCCCATCTACTCATAGGGGGTTCTTAGGGTTTTCTTTATTTTTAAAAGCACTTTGTGACCCATCCAACTACCAAAATGTACGGTGAGCAGGGAGGCTTGCCAGCATCATTATATAAATCTTTTTAAGGGAATGTCTGAATAAAGAATAAAGGTCATGCTGAGAATCCCCCATGTAGAGATGGACTAACCCAATACCTGTCGGTAATGTCAGATTTCTATTAGCTACTGTAAGTGACAGATTTCTACTACCTACTATAGGTGACAACAACATAGGAGAAAAGTCATTAATGGCTCATTTTACTCTGCAAGAAATGTACTTCCTATTTGTATGTGTTTTAAAATTTTAAGATTTTCGGGACAGTTCCTCTTCAAACTTAGTATCTTACTGAATACTGTTTAGGATAAAATACATCTGAAAATATGATACATTCATTAAACGGGAAAGTACAAAAGTTTAAATGCATTGAATGAAGTCGATTGTTTTTAATGTGAAAAGTTGTTTCCATGAACAGCTTAAAAAACCTTCAGCAGGCCAGACATGTCACACAGACCGTATTTTATCTCGGTGTTTCGCTCTTTTGCCCGGGGTTCAGCTTTAATAAAAAATGGTCAGAGGAGGTAGAAAAACAGATGAAAAGTTCAGAAAAGAGAAAGCAAACACCAGCTGAATTATAGCTTGTAGCACTTAAGCTCCAAGTATTATAACAATGTCATAATTTTATAGCAATTTTCCAGCGCTTGGACAATTACATTGGTTTATCTTTTTATATAACTTGGCGGTGTCTTTTTGCCTCTTTTAAAAGGTGACATCCCCGTAAAGCAGCACTTCCAATGGGCGTGGCGCTGACAAGAGCGGCTCAGTGGACCAGCGCTGGTTCTGGAACTGGCAGGCTGGAGATCACACCTCTGAATGAATCTCTGCTAAACGACATCATAAAGTATGTGGAGCCGTTCAGCTCTCGGCATCCAGAAGAGGCGGAGTTTGTCTTCAGAGAGCCTCTGCAATGGAAAACCAATTTGGAACCGTCCGCCTTTGGATCTGGTTATGATATTAGGTGAGGCTAGACCCGGAGAGAAAAAAAAATAGCATTACTTGAAAAGCATACCGATGAATCTAAATTACTGGCATTTTTTCAGCACTGAAATGTCTATGGCATTTAGTACAGCGTTACTATTTCACATGCTGGGGAATAGTGCGAATGTGGGCTTGCTTAAAGGAGAACTACCGTCAAGGTGGAAATGCCAAGTGATAAAGCAAACCTAGGGGGCAGAGGTGTGAGGAAAAACTATGATCAGAGGTTACAGAGAGTAAAAACTGAATAACTAGGATTTTCATGAATTGCGGAGGATAGTGGTGTTGTAATAAAGCAGGTATAACTGAGACTAAGGGCTGGTGCACACCTAGAGCGCTTCTGAGCACTTTTGAAACCGCTATGGCTTTGAAAAGCGATTGGCTAATCTTTTAGAATGGGATGGAGCACACCAGAGCAAGGATTTTTTCCCAAATGCAAAACACGGATCCTGCAGTATTTCTGAGGCGATTGAGCCTCAATGTTAAGTATAGGAAAGTGTAAAATGACTCTAAAAAATGCTAGTATAGAGCGATTTTCCAAGAATTGCTTAGAAAAAGTACTTCTAAAAACAATGAGCATTTACGATTACGCTAGCGAGTGTGCACCAGCCCTCAGATTCCTGAGTTCCGTTATTGGTCTCTGTAGCCATCTATAGTGTTCCCCAACCCTGTCCTCAAGGCACGCCAACAGTGCATGTTTTGTAGAAATCCAGAGAGGTAATTAATCAGCTCTGATGAGACACTGATTACCCCACATGTGCAGGTTTGTGGTTTTCTGCAAAACATGTACTGTTGGTGGGCCTTGAGGACTATAGTATTTAAAGATAACCCAAGGTGAGAGACATATAGAGGAATGGTTTATCCAATTGGTTTATTTTCAGCTTAAAGAGGATCTATAGTGTAAAAAATGGTGAATACTTACCTTGCGAAGGGGAAGTCTCTGGATCCTAATAAGCCTTCCCCCTTCCTCCTCTCTCCCTTGGTTCAAGTGCCAGGGTACCCTGAAGTGCGGCGAGGTAATATTTACCTACCCCAATCCTGCGCAGGCGCAGTAGCGGCTCTTCTTGCGGGTGAGGCGGAAATAGCCAAACCCGATCGGATCCGCTGTACTGCGCAGGTGCAAGTCCATTGCGAGTGCGCAGTAGAGCGGATACGATCAGGCTTGGCTATTTCCACCTAGCCCAAACGGAGAGCCGGTACTGCGCCTGCGCGGGATCCCGGAGAGGTAAATAAATGTTCTCTTGTCAGGCTTGTCCGGGGAGGATTCGGGGGAGCGATCGCTGGATTCCTTCACGCTTCAGAGGTTTGGGGAAGCCTCATTGGGAACCTAAGGCTTCCCCCTCCTGAGGTAAGTATCCCCCAAAGGTTTTTTTTTTTTACATTACAGAGTCTCTTTAAGTTTGCTTTAATATACCAATAGAGAGAACTGAAATGTCATAAGTCTTTCAGGAGTCTCGGGCTGGGTTCACACTGGAGGGATGAAAAACTGATCAGTTTTCCATGGACCAGTTTGTTACATTGGACATCCGTTTTCCTTTCATTCTCTCCGCTCTGTTTCACATTGCCATCGCTTGGTCTTATTCGCTGTCCTCCGCCTCCTCTGACATCACCGCTCGGGTCCACTGCACCGGGTGAAACACCGGTGTACATATTGAAGCCACAACAGAAGCATGGAGCAATAGGCAGTGCCGAATTTACCATAAGGCACTGTGGGCACATGCCTACAGGCGCTTGATGATGGAAAGGCGGCTCACTCTCCTCCCTTAGTGCCTCCCTCCTTCCCTATGCAGAGTCTTTATGAGAGTGTAAATGAGAGGTTACTCACCTGATTCTTGGCATTCCACTGATGATATCTCTCTTCAGTCAGGGGCACCTCTAGCTTCTTAGTATTAGCTATCCAGAGGTACCCTCAGTATTAAGGGGCACCTGTAGCTACCTATTATGGGCAAGAGAAGTAAGGAAGAAGTGAGCAGGCTAGCCAGCACACTTGCTGCGGGGTTTGTGGGTTAATGGAGGGTGAAGTCTGGGGTGCCTGGACATCTGTGCCTATAGGCTTCTGTGATGTAAATTTGGACCTGGCAATGAGAATACTGCCTCAAACCAGGGCGATTCTCATTGGTCTGTTGCAGTCCAATGGGAGCCTGATGCTTCTGATTGGGTTTGAATCTGAATACTGTCGCTTCACCCATGCAGTAGACCGAGCGGTGGTGGCACAAGCAGCGACGGAGGACCAGGATGTGATAGAGTCAAGTGAATGGAAACAATGGTATAACATGACACTGTCCGTCCTCATAGACTTTCATCTATTCCGCCAGCATTCGCTTTATCCGGCTGATCCGGAAAAGGAGTGCAGGACCCATACTTGCCTTCCGTTCCTAACATAATAATGAGAACAGATCCTATTGCTTTGCATAGGATCTGTTCGCGTCCATGCCGGTCCATTCTGTTTAGTTTTACTATACGGAAAGTTTTTATGTGTAGTGTGAACCTAGTCTTGCCAATACTACCACCGGAAAGAGAAAGAATGTTGCAGCTACTAAATTTATATAGAGACTTGCGAGCGGAGTGATTCTGGAACAGAAATAAAGGTGGCATCCATGTGGTGGTGCTACAGTGGAAGTGTAATGCCTGGTACACACCATGCAATTTCTCTGCAGATCGACAAGCTGAATCAAAATGTTTTCCGTCATGTTCGATCTGATTTCCGATTGTTTTTCTGGTCACTTCTGTAAAAAATCGTTCAAAAAATGATCAGAAATCAGATCAGATGTGTCTGAAATTATCGATTCAACCTGTCGAGCTGAAATTGCTTGCTGTGCACCAGGAATAACATACACAATAGCTGTGATGTACTTAAAGAGGAACTCCAGTGAAAATAATGTAATCAAAAAAGTGCTTCATTTTTAAAATAATTATGTATAAATGATCGAGTCAGTGTTTGCCCATTGTAAAATCTTCCCTCTTCCTGATTTACATTCTGACATTTATCACATGGCGACATTTTTACTGCTGGCAGGTGATGTCACTGGAAGGAGATGCTGCTTGCTTTTTCGGTAGTTGGAAACAGCTGTAAACACCCTTTTTTCCCACAATGCAACAAGACTCCCACATGTGATGTCAGAACCATGGTCCTGACATCACACTGTGGGAAGGGTTTCACCACATTATCAGCCACACAGAGCCCCCTGATGATCCGTTTGTGAAAAGGAAAATATTTCTCATGGGAAAAGGAGTATCAACTACTGATTGGGATGAAGTTCAATTCTTGGTCATGGTTTCTCCTTAAAGGACAAGCGAGGTGAGGAAATAAAACTATCTTTACTTACCTTGGGCTTCTTTCAGCCCCTACAAGTCAGGTGTGCCCCTCGCCACAGCTCCGGTCTTTGGGGTCATCGGGAGCATGGGCAGTACACTCCCGATGACGTGGGTGAGTACGCCCACGCATGCGCAGAAGACGCCGACCCATTAGGGGTCGGCGATCTTCAGAGGCTGCCAGCAGAAAACAGGAGCCACGGCAAGGGACACACGTGACTTGTAGGGGCTAAAAGAAGGCCCAGGTAAGTAAAAATCAGGGGCGTAGCAATAGCCATAGCAACTGCTATGGGGCCCTGGAGAAAAGTGGGCCCAGGTAGTACTTGATGTGTTCTCTATTAACTTTCCTTTGATTCTCCACCCTCTGACTTTGTCTCATTGCCCAGGTACTAAACACAGTGTACATTGCATGGAAATGGAAATTGCCCAGTCTACTTATATCCAGGGAGTAGAGGCAGGTGGCATTGCTCAAGTGTCTAAATCAGATGGCCCCATAGTCCCTAGCTACGCTACTGGTAAAGATAGTTTTATTTTCACACCTCGCTTGTCCTTTAAAGCATATTGATATTGGCCATCTATCGTCTTTACACAATGGACACTGTATATCTGAATAATCAATTATGCAAGTACTAGTGGACCTAAGCCCGTTTAAAAACGGGCTAGGTCTGTCACTGTGCATGCACCCACCGCGCACGCACATTGCCACCGCGCACGCCCGCCGGCCCGTCCGGCCCTTCGCCCATCATCGCTCACCATGCGTCACTCAATGTCTCTGCATCCCTACACATGCGCAGAGCGCATGTGGGACACACACAGGGACATGGGACGCAGAGACAGTAGGGTTTTATTATAGAGGATTTTGCATTACTGATCAGGTCTGTTTGAAGCAGCTTTATTTAAAGTAACCCTGAACTAGACTTAGTACAACGGGGAAAAGAGGCGCCCGAGTATGATAAAAGCGTCTAAAATCAGCTTAAAAATGATAAGTAATATGAGGTATCTTACCTCGATGAAATCTCTGTAATTAATACAAAAGATTTTTATTAGCACAGGCAATGCGTTTCACTGGTCTCAGCCCGCTTCATCAGGCCACTAGCAGTGCCAAATAGAAAAAAATCCTTTAGCCTAGGGAGACTCCCTATGCTGGTGGTTTAAAGGGCATTTTATTGACAGGTTGTGAAAATATCACCTAGGAGGAAACTCAAGAGATAAAGTTAATCGCATAAGTTAAAATACATGAGAGTTGAAATACATGCACTATTGACCTTTTTCTATGTCTCCATGCCCACAGAAGTTGTATTTTGCCAGGAAAACTTTTATGTCTGTAATTTGCTTATTAGTGATGTTTAATATATTCCCGACAAGGTACCGGCAAGAGTGAAGCTGTCACTGGCATGCCTGAAAATTAACTCTTTCAGTCAGCAAAATAAAAAAAGATAAACAGCCTGGTTATTCATATGTTTTGCACTATACATACACATGTTTATCTCATCATGTCACATGTCACATGTCACCTCGGGTACACTTTTAAAATTTGCGTAGGAGCAATACGTACATATGTTTTTGCTTTTGTATGTCATATCTGCATGCAACATAAAGCAAAAACAAATATAATTATTTTATAAACATGCCCTGTTACAGATGGTTTATTGCTATTAGTTCTAAAGTTTGTTGTTTATTAATTAAATAGCAAAACTTGTTTTGAATGTAGAAGAAGTTTAGTCTGGTGGCGCTGTTTCAGCTGCCAAGCCTCAGCCAAAGGTTTAGTGGTGATGGTAGGAACTCCATTCACTGCTGTGTAAAATTTGGCTTGAACACCCACTTCTCAGCCAAGAACGATTATTTGCTGGCTGTGACAGCTATTGTACACACTTAAAATAATCAGCCTACTTAGTTGTTACCAGACATTTTGCTCGACCACAGTATCAAATCTGTGGGGAGTTTATGGGATGCAGGGAGGAGAAGGGGTTTCTGGGATGCAGGGAGGAAAAGGGGTTTCTGGGATGCAGGGAAGAAAAGGGGTTTCTGGGATGCAGGGAGGAGAAGGGGTTTCTGGGATGCAGAGAGGAGAAGGGGTTTCTGGGATGCAGGGAGGAGAAGGGGTTTCTGGGATGCAGGGAGGGGAAGGAGCTTCTGGGATGCGGGGAGAGGGAGGAGTTTATGAGATGCAGGGAGGAGAAGGAGTTTCTGGGATGCAGGGAGGAGAGGGAGTTTCTGGGATGAAGGGAGGGAAAGGAGTTTCTGGGATGAAGGGAGGGAAAGGAGTTTCTGAGATTCAGGGAAGTGAAGGAGTTTTTGGGATGCAGGGAGCAGAGGGAGTTTCTGGGATGCAGGGAGGGGAAGGAGTTCCTGGGATGCAGGGAAGTGAAGGAGTTTCTGGGATGCAGGGAGCAGAGGGAGTTTCTGGGATGCAGGGAAGGGAAGGAGTTTCTGCGATGCAGGGAAGTGAAGGAGTTTCTGGGATGCAGGAAGGGGAAGGAGTTTCTGGGATGCAGGGAAGTGAAGGAGTTTCTGGGATGCAGGGAGGTGAAGGAATTTCTGGGATGCAGGGAGGGGAAGGAGTTTCTGGGATGCAGGGAAGTAAAGGAGTTTCTGGGATGCAGGGAGGTAAAGGAGTTTCTGGGATGCAGGGAGGTGAAGGAATTTCTGGGAAGAAGGGAGGGGACGGAGTTTCTGGGATGCAGGGAGGTAAAGGAGTTTCTGGGATGAAGGGAGGGGACGGAGTTTCTGGGATGCAGGGGGGTAAAGGAGTTTCTGGGATGCAGGGAGGTAAAGGAGTTTCTGGGATGCAGGGAGGTAAAAGAGTTTCTGGGATGAAGGGAGGGAAAGGAGTTTCTGGGATGCAGGGAGGCAAAGGAGTTTCTGGGATGCAGGGAGGTGAAGGAGTTTCTGGGGTGCACAAAGGAGAAGGAGTTTCTGGGATACAGGGTGGTGAAGGGGTTTCTGGGATACAGGGTGGTGAAGGGGTTTCTGGGATGCAGGGAGGAGAAGGGGTTTCTGGGATGCAGGGAGGAGAAGGGGTTTCTGGGATGCAGGGAGGAGAAGGGGTTTCTGGGATGCAGGGAGGGGAAGGAGCTTCTGGGATGCGGGGAGAGGGAGGAGTTTATGAGATGCAGGGAGGAGAAGGAGTTTCTGGGATGCAGGGAGGAGAGGGAGTTTCTGGGATGCAGGGAGGAGAGGGAGTTTCTGGGATGCAGGGAGGAGAGGGAGTTTCTGGGATTCAGGGAGGGAAAGGAGTTTCTGGGATGAAGGGAGGGAAAGGAGTTTCTGGGATTCAGGGAAGTGAAGGAGTTTTTGGGATGCAGGGAGCAGAGGGAGTTTCTGGGATGCAGGGAGGGAAAGGAGTTCCTGGGATGCAGGGAAGTGAAGGAGTTTCTGGGATGCAGGGAGCAGAGGGAGTTTCTGGGATGCAGGGAAGTGAAGGAGTTTCTGCGATGCAGGGAAGTGAAGGAGTTTCTGGGATCCAGGGAGGGGAAGGAGTTTCTGGGATGCAGGGAAGTGAAGGAGTTTCTGGGATGCAGGGAGGTGAAGGAATTTCTGGGATGCAGGGAGGGGAAGGAGTTTCTGGGATGCAGGGAAGTGAAGGAGTTTCTGGGATGCAGGGAGGTGAAGGAATTTCTGGGATGCAGGGAGGTAAAGGAGTTTCTGGGATGAAGGGAGGGGAAGGAGTTTCTGGGATGCAGGGAGGTAAAGGAGTTTCTGGGATGAAGGGAGGGGAAGGAGTTTCTGGGATGCAGGGAGGTAAAGGGGTTTCTGGGATGAAGGGAGGGGAAGGAGTTTCTGGGATGCAGGGAGGTAAAGGAGTTTCTGGGATGAAGGGAGGGAAAGGAGTTTCTGGGATGCAGGGAGGCAAAGGAGTTTCTGGGATGAAGGGAGGGGAAGGAGTTTCTGGGATGAAGAGAGGGAAAGGAGTTTATGCGATGCAGGGAGAAGGAGTTTCTGGGATGCAGGGAGGTGAAGGAGTTTCTAGGGTGCACAAAGGAGAAGGAGTTTCTGGGATACAGGGTGGTGAAGGGGTTTCTGGGATGCAGGGAGGAGAAGGGGTTTCTGGGATGCAGGGAGGAGAAGGGGTTTCTGGGATGCAGGGAGGGGAAGGAGCTTCTAGGATGCGGGGATAGGGAGGAGTTTATGAGATGTAGGGAGGAGAAGGAGTTTCTGGGATGCAGGGAGGAGAGGGAGTTTCTGGGATGCAGGGAGGAGAGGGAGTTTCTGGGATGCAGGGAGGAGAGGGAGTTTCTGGGATGCAGGGAGGGAAAGGAGTTTCTGGGATGAAGGGAGGGAAAGGAGTTTCTGGGATTCAGGGAAGTGAAGGAGTTTTTGGGATGCAGGGAGCAGAGGGAGTTTCTGGGATGCAGGGAGGGGAAGGAGTTCCTGGGATGCAGGGAAGTGAAGGAGTTTCTGGGATGCAGGGAGCAGAGGGAGTTTTTGGGATGCAGGGAAGTGAAGGAGTTTCTGCGATGCAGGGAAGTGAAGGAGTTTCTGGGATCCAGGGAGGGGAAGGAGTTTCTGGGATGCAGGGAAGTGAAGGGGTTTCTGGGATGCAGGGAGGTGAAGGAATTTCTGGGATGCAGGGAGGGGAAGGAGTTTCCTGGATGCAGGGAGGTGAAGGAATTTCTGGGATGCAGGGAGGTAAAGGAGTTTCTGGGATGAAGGGAGGGGAAAGAGTTTCTGGGATGCAGGGAGGTAAAGGAGTTTCTGGGATGAAGGGAGGGGAAGGAGTTTCTGGGATGCAGGGAGGTAAAGGAGTTTCTGGGATGAAGGGAGGGGAAGGAGTTTCTGGGATGCAGGGAGGTAAAGGGGTTTCTGGGATGAAGGGAGGGGAAGGAGTTTCTGGGATGCAGGGAGGTAAAGGATTTTCTGGGATGAAGGGAGGGAAAGGAGTTTCTGGGATGCAGGGAGGCAAAGGAGTTTCTGGGATGAAGGGAGGGGAAGGAGTTTCTGGGGTGCACAAAGGAGAAGAAGTTTCTGGGATACAGGGTGGTGAAGGTGTTTCTGGGATGCAGGGAGGTGAATGAGTTTCTGGGATGCAGGGAGGTGAATGAGTTTCTGGGATGCAGGGAGGTGAATGAGTTTCTGGGATGCAGGGAGGAGAAGGAGTTTCTGGGATGCAGGGAGAAGTAGTTTCTGGGATATAGGGGAAGTCGTTTTTGGGATGCAGGTAGGAAAAGGAGTCGGGAGAACACAATGTTGTGTAGCGCTCATATTGAAAGAAAAACTTGGTTCAAAAGGTTAAAATTTAAAAAAACATATATAAACATAAAAAAATATATAAATGATTAAGTAAAATTAACTCTGTAGTAGACCACAATAGCTAACTGTGAGCGCCCTCTTGAAAAGAAGTAGGATAGCAGGCTGGTCTCCACGTCTGGACAGGAAGTCCAAAAATCTCTCCAAAAATTTCACTTATGGACAGGAAGGGCAAAAATCTCTCCCAAAAAAACCAAAAGTGACAAATTAAACATTTTTTTGTAGGGTGCGGAAGAGTTGAAATCAGTGATTAATTTTTGTATCCTGTCCCTGGGACTACCAGTTTTCACTTTGATGCCAGAAAGCTCCATGGGGGTATAGAGAACAAACAGGAAGTAGAAGAAATCTCTCCAACAGGGACACATGCAGCAAAAAAGTCCCCAAAATTTCTAACTTCCTTCCACACTACTCATACGAAGAAACATTTCCTGGAAATGGGCTAATCATTGGTGATTTCTTTAAAATCCATTATGAGAGCTTGAAAGATAACATTACAGGGTCCATTTTATATCAGGGTTTTATGCTGAATATTCAATAAAAAGTTGTCATGCAGTGTGACAGCGTATTTCCTGCTTGGCGTTATTAAAATACCACGAAATACCATGAACGCCTTTTTGGAAGTCTTTGCCAGTACTTTAGCAATCCATATGTGTTTATGTTTATATTTAACGTGTTTACATGACAGAGATCCAGTTTGGACTCCACCATTGTTCCATGTGACCCGCGTCACCCAGACAGCTTCCGGGATTGGAGCCCTCCACCCTACTCGTAAAAAGTACAGGGTGGGAAAGTGTCGGGGTGATTTCAGGGCAGTTAATAAGCATCTTTCTATGTGTTATGTGTTAGGGAGAGACATAGTAATTGCACAATATAGATTCTCGGGATGTAACAGCTGTCATTTATTTCACGGAGAACAATTACTGACTCCAGCTGTTATCCTAGTGACAACGAAGTGAAGTCTGAAGATAAAGACAAAGATGGGATTCCTCTGTTCCTCCTGTCATCATCTATGGTGAAGATCCGTAATTTCAAGCAAATTACACGTTTTCTTCAGGTCGCTCGGGACAAAAAGTTAAAAGAAACACAGGCTTGCCTGGAAGGTCAGTTACAAACAACAACAACAAAACATGTGTAAAGCGCTTTTCTCCCAGAGGACCCAAAGTGCATAAGCTTGTCTCAAATCAGTACATTGTGATGTTGGGTAAATGTTATGTGATCATAAATGGCAGACTAAACAGGTGGCTTTTAAAGCGGATCCGAGATGAAAAACTAACTATAACAAGTAACTTGTCTATATATCTTATGTACAGTTTAGATCAGGGGTCTCAAACTCGCGGCCCGCGGGCCATTTGCGGCCCTCGGGCCATTTGCAGCCCTCGATACAATATTTTGTGGCCCTCGCCGGCAAAAGCTTCCTTATAGTTCGCTTCAGTGCTCCCAAGTAATCCGCCGCATCCCCGCCGCTAAACAAAGACTGCAGAGCCCCCAAATCGCCCGGGGGCAATCCGCTGGCATTTCCTGGAAGGGGCAGAGCTTTCAGCTTCAGCTCTGCCCCTCCTGACGTCAATCGCCGCACGAATCGCCGCCTCTCCCCGCCCCTCTTTGTGAAGGAAGAGTGAGAGGGGCGGGCAGAGGCGGCGATGCGCCGCGATTCGTGAAATTCCTTGTCCTGACTTTGCCTCCTGCGGCCCCCAGGTAAATTGAGTTTGAGACCCCTGGTTTAGATGGTTTAAACAGCAAATCTGTCTGCATACAACTTTAATAGAATATGATTATTTATTCCTGTGATACAATGACAGCAGCCATGTTGTTTGTAAACATTACACACAGCCAAGCTTATCTGCACCATCAGCACAAAACCTTATCCTCCTCCCTCCTCCCCACTGCCTCTGAAATCTCTGGCTAGTAATACCTCCACCTGCCCAGACTGAGCTCCCATGAGCCCTTGCTACTGCCAAGGCTCTCTGAAAACCGTGGGCGGGGCTTTTTTAGTTTATAGGGAATTAGAGTATTGAAACAAAAACAAAAAAGTATTTGGCTTGAGGAATGCCCTATAAACTATAGGAAAGGAACACAATTATGCAATGAGTAAAAGTTCATCTCGGATCCACTTTAAGTTTTGATGTAAACATGTCCAGGGTAGGAGCTCTCTTGATTATGTTCAGCAAGGCAGTCTACAGGGTAGGCGCAGCATGACAAAAAGCTCTGGCTCCAAAGGTTTTTAGTTGGACTCTGGGGGAGGTCAAGTTATTGGATCCTGTGGATCTGAGGTTGTGTGGAGGTGTGACACAGTTGCAACAAATCCTTCAGGTATCCGGGGCTTAGGTCGTGTAAGGATTTGAATGTTAGCATGCCAATTTTGAAACGGATTCTCCATTTTATGGGTAGCCAGGGGTAGTAAGCAAAGGATTTGTGTTGTGTGGCAAGTTAATAAAGTGCTCCCCTATTTTGGCTTAGTATTGTACTACTATCAATATCTTTACAGTGTATGATTACCACCCGAGCTATTAAAAGAGCCAACCAGAGTTCCTGAAGAGCTTTTATGATACCTATTTATAAAGATGGCCATCATGCTGATCACCAGAAATGTGCTGCTATTAGTCCCAGAATAATGACATTTTTCAGAGCACCATATTTCTGAAAGCCATCAGAAAAGTTCTTTATTTTTAGGCTCTGTTGCCACTTGTATTTTTTTGCCAATTTACACAGAAATGTAAATTAAAATATGTGATTGCCATGTTTACAGTGATGATCAGCCACTTTATAGCAGGGGTCTCAAACTCAATTTACCTGGGTGCCGCAGGAGGCAAAGTCAGGATGAGGCTAAGGAATTTCACAATCGCGGCGCATCGCCGCCTCTGCCCACCCCTCTCACTCTTCCTTCACAGAGAGGGGCGGGGAGAGGCGGCGATCCGTGCGGCGATTGACGTCAGGAGGGGCAGAACTGAAGCTGAAAGCTCTGCCCCTTCCAGGAAATGCCGGCGAAGTGCCCCCCGGGCGATTTGGGGGCTCTGCAGCCCTAGTTTAGCGGCGGGGATGCGGCAGATTACTTGGGAGCACTGAAGCGAACTATAAGGAAGCTTTTGCCGGTGAGGGCCACAAAATATTGTATCGAGGGCCGCAAATGGCCTGCGGGCCGCGAGTTTGAGACCCCTGCTTTATAGACTGGCAGAGTAAAGATCACTACTTTCGCTTTGGCATTTTTTCATAGCGTACCTCTGGTTACTAATGAAGTACCCCATTAATACCCAGTCACATTGTGTTTGTAATAAGACTCACCGGATCCTCGTTTCATCCGAGGTCCGCAATATAGCTCCACTTCCTAAAACAAAAAGCCTAAATGCTGGAGATAGCGAAAAGGTGGAGACCTTTTTTCAAGGGGCAGAGCTATGCACGGTGAGCCTTATTACGAACACAATGTGTTGGGGAATTATGAGTCTACTTCATTACAGTATCGTTTTGGTTTTTTTTTTTACCAGAGATTTTGCTTAAACGGGGAACATCAGCCTAAACAAAGATACTGTCATTAAGTTACATTACCGTAGTTATGTTAATAAAAATAGATACAAAATAAAAAAGAACAGGCAAATGTTTGTGATATCATGGGGCAGCCATCTTTTTCATGGGGGAAGCCATCTTTCTAGTTGAAGGAGGTGACAGGGAGCATGAGACACAGTTCCAACTGTCATGTGTCCTGATCACCCCTCCCAGCTGCGTGCGCTAGGCTTCAAATCTCAAATTCAAAATAAAAAAAAACAACAAATTTGCACCAAAACAGCAGAAGGAGAACAACATCATTAGAAATCTCATCATGCTTTGCACGGCATCAGGGGAAAAATGCCCAGGCAGTTTTCTTCTGTGCAGCTAAAAATGAGGCTTGGTTAAGAAAAACAAAGTTTTGATGCTGTGAAACTGTTAAAGAAACACCAAGCCTCGTCAGTGCTGCTGAGTAGATTTTTAGTCTGATGTTTAACAGAGGAACACTGCTGTCTTCCCTGGCAGCCAGCGAATAACGACTCACTGGCTTCTATGTGGTTGGGTGGTCCCAGCACTGCTATTCTATAAGAGGCCGACAATCAATGGGCCGCATCTATAAGTAATACATTTTGTGTGTGTGTGTGTGTGTGTGTGTGGGGGGGGGGGGGCGGTGAAAAAGTCTCAGCGGGCTGAATTTGGGTCATGGGCCATAGTTTGAGGACCACTGCTCTAATCCTTTAGAGAGACTCTGTAACAAAATTTTCAGTCTTATTTCTTCTATCCTATAAGTTCCTATACCTGTTTAATGTGGTGTGTCTTACTGCAGCCTTTCCTAGTTGCACAGTGGCTGTATTATCTCTGTGATATAATCTAATCTTCTTTCCTCTGACGGCTTTGTCGGACTCAGGCACTCAGGCTGGAATGTGCAGCTCTGCTTGTGATAGGATAGAAGCTATACACACCCTCTCCTCACCCCCTGCAGGCTCTGTGTGAGTCACAGACTGAGCTCCTCTGAGCCTATCATATTCTGGTAACAGCCATGTCTTTGTTTGTAAACACTGCCTAAAACTGGCAATTACAAGCCAGGATTGCAGTAGGGAGTGGCAGAAACAGCACAGTGGGGCCCAGGAGAACATAATGAATAGAATGGTATGCTTTTTATTGTAAGAATATTTTACAGATTCTCTTTGGAGTGGATCTTTAGCAAATTGTTTGCAAATCTGTTTTTTGCTTACCCTCATCTTGTATACATGGAAGAGAAGCTTTAAACTTTAGCTTTGCCTCACTGCTTCCCAATGTCCACAAACCAATGAAAGCATCATCATTGGCAGTTGAGTTGACCTGACTGGTTTGTGGACTGTAAGAAGTGGCAGGCAGAGCTGAAGTCCATCTAGTTAGCTCTATAATAGAGGAAATGGGGTCATTTTGTTAGCGGGATTCACTTTGTATCCAATCCAGATTTCTTCACAATTACTACAGTGAGAAAAGTAAGCAGTTAAAATCTAACAGAACTGACAGGTTTTGTACTAGTCCATCTCCTTATGGGAAATTTTCACGGTTTTCTTTGTTTTCAAAAGCATTCCCTGGATGGCAGTTGTTTAGTCCAACTACCAAAATAGTGTGCAAGCAAGTAGGGCAGCTAGCTGGTATCTTAGACTTAGCAACTGCCGTTTAGAAAATGCTTTTGAAAACAAAGAAAATCCTGAGAATTCCCCATGAGGAGATGGACTAGTCCAAAACCTATGAACCTGCTTTAACTGATGATTTTTTTTGTTCACTATAGTGGTCCTTTAAATGTAAAATTTTGATGAAAATCCACTGCTTTATCAACAGCTAACAGAGATCCCATGGCAAAAATCCTGGGTGCAGGTTTTGCCACAGTAGAAGGCGAGGACCTGTCTGTGCTCCGCCTGCTGGACAGAATGAGTCAGAACAAGGACGAGGAGGCCGAAATCAAGATGAAAATTTACCTCCTCTTCCAACAACTCGATATGCAGCTGCTTGACAGTTCTTTAAAACACATTTCACAGTAAGTACATTTACAAACGATGATCTTTCCAGTCTATCAGTGCAAAACCGTTTCCCCTTTTAATGAGCAGCAACATCTGCTCCTTATGGCATAGGAAAAAATAATGACGGGAAGGTGAAAGATATGAAAATCATTACATTGAGTGATTTAAAAACATAGAAGCTGGCAGACCTAATTGAAATGGAACAAAAAGTTGTTTTCCAGTTCTCCGGCGGGATGCAAACTGTGTACATGTGTTTCGTATTTCTGGTTAAGATATAAAATATTTTAGTTGACGTCCAGTCAATTGCCAGTGGCTAAAAAAAGAATCTATTTCCAGTTGTTAAATCAACACCCACCGACTGCCTTTAGTAAGTGTGTGGCACACACTTATTGGGGCATCTTGTGGTTAGTGGCTCCGTAACAGAACATTTGAACATCTCTGAGCGCCGGGTGGTTATCAGTGTGTAAGAATCGTAAGCTGTGCACTGTTCCCACATTGGCTTGGCTGGCTCGCCAGTCAAAAGAACTTTATGTAGAGGCAAGCCAAGGACAGGATATCACTTTCCACTGCCAGAACAGACCTCCTGTCTTCAGCAGTTTAGACTTATACCCACTTAATCAAATACTAATGTTTGGGCTTTTGCTGCTTCATGTGGAATCTGCTTGCTGCATGAAGGCAGACCTAGTACTGTGCTACTAATCTAAAAGTTTTAATTACTTTGGCGCCATATCTTTTATTTATAAAGCACTATTAAAGGACTACTATCACAAAAAAATTGTAAAACAAGCAAACACATAGTAATAAAAAAGTACATTTTGCCCAGAGTAAAATGAGCTGTAAATTACTTTTCTCCCATGTCGCTGCCACTTACAGTAGCTAGTAAGTATCTGACAGGCTTTGGACTAGTTCATCTCTTCATGGGGGATTCTCAGGCTTTTCTTTATTTTTAAAAAATACTTACTGAATAGCAGTTCTTTAGTTTAACTCCCGAAATAATGTGCAAACCGTTAAGGAGGCCAGCCGACCTCTTTGTATAAATCCTTTCAAGGTAGTGCTTTTTGTAAAAGAAATACTGAGAATAACCCGTGAAAAGATGGACTAGTCCAGATGGGTCCAATATTTACTAACTACGGTAAGTGACAGCAACAAAGGAAAAAAAGTAATTTATATCTCATTTTACTCTTAGAGAAATGTCCATTTTATATATTTGTATGCATTTTAAATGTTAAAGATTTCTGCAGTAGTTATTCCTTTAACACTGTAATATTTCAGTACTAAAATAAAATAAAAATAGCATGTGGCAACATAAGAGCAAACATACAGTAGTATACAATATACTGTATAAAATGCTCGTCCTGTCTTTTCTTTGGAGTGTTATTTTCATTCTTACTTGAGATGTTTATAGTGGAACACTTTGAAAAACACATCTGGGACCATATTGTAGTCACTGCTTTTTTGAAATTTTCTCCTAGGAAAAAAAAGGTGATGAAGTACCGTCAAAATTCTTCTGAGTATTTTCTTGCTTTCTGGTGATTTGAACAGCATTTTATTGATACGGTGTAAAAATATCACCCAGGAGAAAACTTAGGAGAAAAAGTGAATTGAATTGAAGGGCCCAGATCTCAAAGGGAGAAAATTATGTTGGCTAACTATTGAAAATCTACATCATGTTTGCTGATTTTTTTTTTTAAAAAAGCAAGAGGTTTGCAGCACTCCAAACTCTTTATTCAGCAGATAAACGGATATACAGAGCAAGCTTTCGGACAATCCCTGTCCTTTGTCAAGCTAATTCAAACAGTGAAACATCAATGTATTTAAGCACACAGCAGGAAATGACATCACACCAATTAAGCATAATAAAGAACCAAAAATTAACCCTGTGGGTACAAAAGTAAATCAATGGACATTCACGCAATCCTGCAGTTTTCCCTTGCAAAATGATGAGTCCATATTCAATCCCTTCTTTCCCTTTCATAATAGTGGCAGAGGCGGACATAGGCCTGTGTAGGCCGTGCAGCTGTACAGGGGCTCCATGCCCTCTAGGGCCCATGCAGCTGCACCAGAGTTAGGACATGATTATTCTGTAGGCTCTTGTGTATTTCTCTCTGAAACCCAGGAGGAACAGTGTCTGAAACCCAGGAGGAACAGTGTCTGAAACCCAGGAGGAACAGGGATAATAGCTTGTGGCCAGTCATACACAAGTATGAAATGTGTGCTGCATTAACACACTGCCTACAGAATGTAACCTAGAGCCATGTACTTTTATGTTATCAACATTATTTGGATCCAACCGTAATCTAATCTGATTTGATCATGGCCACTCCTATGGGGGCCCTTCATTTATTCTGCACAGGGGCCCACTGTTGACTTTGTCCGCCACTGAATAGTGGATCATATCAGTTCAACCTGCAATCAGAGAAACAGATGCAAATCAAAATCACGATTAAGTCCTGTGGGAAAAAGCGTATTCAATTAATTTATCCAAAAAAACCTATTTTCTCTTTAAAGCCAGTTTGCTGATTTTAGTTTCTGACATGGCGTACATTTTCATAGCAGTGGTCCCGCTGTCCTTGTCCCGCAACTTCTCACTCCTGAGTCAGCGAGGGAGCAGGGACAGCTATGAAAATATACATCATGTCAGAAACTATCATCCACAAACACCATGTAGACTTCAACAGCACGGTTAAGGACCGTCAACCTTCCTCTGTCCAGCTCTCCTAGAGTAACTGCCTGTCTCCTAGAATCTCCTCCATGCCCTTGAGACTGTCCTGGGAGACGAGGCAAAACTTGAGGCTATGGAGCAGGAGTTGTACTACCTGTGCAACCTCTGTAGGCTCCAGGTAAAACTCCATGCTACCATTAGTGACAGACTGTAGCCACTTGCAAAATGAGTGAAATAGTAAGATATGACAAGGGAGAAACATCAAGGTTTTGTTTTTTTTAACAATAAACATCTATTGAAAACGCCCAAGAAATGACAGCGGCAATCCTCACAGAAGTTATCATATAAAGTACAGATATCAGAATCAGAATTATTTATTTCGCTAATTACAATTGGGGTTGTACCTGGAATTATTTTTGACACATACAGGTGAAGGTACAATAATCAGCATACAGAGAATATAACATAAGTAAGCAGTTACACAATACATATAATGTCCCAAGGGGGTAATTCGAGCGCTATGTGAGCGGAGCTGCCCCATTCTTGGTATTTGAACTAACTACATGGAATCAGTATCGCTATTAGTCCCCAGTACTTGGGACCGATAGGACCGCATCCGAGCAAAGCATCTCGGTTTATAACACAAATTAATAAGTATAATAAAATAACTAGGATAGACATATGTTCATTTGGCACACATCAGTACCCACTGCCTATAAGAGCAAGTGCGAATAAACCCTATACAGGGTATGTAGTGAATTGAATGTCAAACCATTACATCTCAATACATTGTTGTCTCATACTGTGATTGAGTAAGGAATTACTACACGCTCTGAGAGTATTAATCTTCTAGTGTGAGAGATAAGAATGAAAAAGAGAAAATAGGAAGAAAAGAGGGAGAGAGGATTAAAACAGGGCGAGTGGGGGAGGGGGGTGAGAGAGAGAAGAAAGGAGAATTGGGCATGGGAAGGCCTAGTCCGGCCAAATGGATGTCAGTGGAAGGAGATCTAGTCCAGCCAACCGGATGTCAGTGGAAGGAGATGCAGCTGTTATTTCCCGCAATGCAACAAGGCTCCCACAGTATGATGTCAGAACCATGGTCCTGACATCACACTGTGGGAGGGGTTTCACCACAATATGAGCCATACAGAGTGCCCTGATGATCCATTTTGTGAAAAGATTTCTCATGGGAAAGGGGGTATCAGCAAGTGATTGGGATGAAGTTAAATTCTTAGTTACGGTTTCTCTTTAACACCAAAACAAGTGAAAATATTGACTTTCCCCTCTGCTACTTAAAGTGTACCAGAGCTAATGAAAATAAGAAGATTTATACATACCTTGGGCTTCCACCAACCCCATACGCACGGATCGCTCCCACGCCGCTGTCCTCAGTCTTCTCACAGCTCCGATACCGGGTCCCCGCACTTCCGTCAGTCAGAGCCAGTCTGGCGTAAGAGAAGTGCGCCCTCTACATATCTCACCAGCAGCTGCTTGAGTCACACACCTGCAACAAGCATGCAGCAAGTGTATTCAGACCAGAGTCGAAGCAGCTGATCTGCATGCTCATTATGGGACAGTAACTCAAATTATTAGACACAGAGCATAATTACAGAAGTCAGCAACTGACATTGTTTATTAGAGAATGAATATAGCAGCCTCCATTTTCTCACACTTCAGGGTTCCTTTTACTGACCAGATCAAAATCCCAAAAGTTTCATTGACTTGATGCCATACTAAAAAGTGTTCCTTTATTTATGTATTTTTCGGCAGTTTATGCCTGTAGAGTTTGGGTTTTAATCGCCTACTTTATCCTTTCAGAGACGTACGAGTTACTCCTGCTGCAGTAAAGAACGAGATTGAGCTCATCCAACGTTTCTGCAAAAACGAGGAAAAATCTGTGCTGAAATCAATAGAATATACATCAGGTGTGTAATAATCCTATATACTGTAATCCTATATATAGTAGATATGGTAGATCAATAGCCAAATACAACAACAAAATCAGAGTCAATCTGTAGTGTTGCAAATCATGTCCAAACTAAAAAGACTGAAAGGTTGAAGAACGTTACGGTAACTGGTTCTACCTGCAACGATCGTCACCTTAGGAATCCTCATCTCAGTGAAATACCTGATATTGGATATTGTAGACGGTGTAAGAGCCTTTTTGAGTTTTTTTTCCCCTGTGTCCTCATATGGAGGAATCTCACTGATGTGCCTCATTTCTTATCCCTAGGAGACACAAGGCCATGAAGGTCTCCAAGATAGGAAAGGAGGAAAAATCAATAACACATTTAAAGATGGTTTTAAAGGGTACCCCAGTGTTTCTCAAATCTGTCCTTGTGACTCCCCAATGGTCCATGTTTTGCAGGCAACCTCACCTATTCACAGGTGGGGTAATTAGTGTCTCATCTACATGAAATCCACCTAGCTGCGACACTAATTACCCCACCTGTGCATAGGTTAGGTTGCCTGCAAACCATGCTCCGTTGGGGAGCCACGAGGACAGGTTTGAGAAACACTGGGGAACCTGTTACCTTTCAAAAAAAATAGATACATCAGTAGGGGGAAGGCATCGAATGGCTTTCCCTGTCTCCCTACACCCCTCCTGCACTGTGCTGGGAACCTCTGAACAATCTTTGACGTTAAAGTTGTAGACTGCTCATCTCTGTAAAGAAGCAATGCTGCACTGCACAGGTGCAAAGTATGGCATGCGCCTGCATGGTAGCATGGAGTCGCACAAGTGGCTCCACCCCACTGCGCAGGCATGAACCCACTGGCGCCTGTGCAGTGCAGCTACACTCATACATGGAGGGAAGCGTGGCCGCGGAGATAAGGGGATCATGACCAGCACTGGACGGATCGCGGATGTTCAGGGAAGCCTCTGGATCATCCAGAGGCTTCCACCTACTGATTTAAGTATATAACTTTTTTTTTTACAGGCTTACTTTAATCCCTTTCCACGATATGCAAAAGTAAAGAAAATACTACAGTTGTGAATAAACGGTAGTTCTCAGGATAGGAATGGGTAAGGCTTTGCTCGTTCGTAGACTTTTCTGTGAGGGAGACATGCTGCTGGACTTCTTTTTCCGCGATGCCTAACCCTAAGACCCGCCTGCTGATGCATTACCCTAAAGCCCATACAGCCCCCCAAACTTTGTGTAGTGGGCCACCCGGCTATAAACATAGGTGCCTACGGTGGCGTCCATATTACCTGGGCGCCTCGGCCGCCTGAGTTATCTGCTTCATCCGTAGGACCACATGTTACAGTTATTTGATTTTCTTCAAATCTGGAACACCACAGAATTATTATCTGAGGATTATAGGAAGTACACAGAAGCACTTCAAGGTTCACCCTGGGTCATTACATCATTTATTTATTTTGCTGAATTATTTTAGTAGTATATGCTGCACTTACATCTAACCTGAGCCCTCGAAACCTTTGTACAATTTCCTTTCAGATTATGAATTCTCGAATGGGTGCCGCACTCCGCCATGGCGGCAAGTCCATGGGGAAATCTGCGACGTGATAGTGACACCACACGACCAGGAACCTTTCTGCGTGACGTGCACCACTTCAGGTGCTTTTATGAGCGGGGTAAGCTTGCTCCGCTGGCAGTGGATCACTGAAGCAGGGCAGCTTTACGAACAGTTCATTCATCAGCTCATGTTCTTTGCTTGCAGGGTAAAGTGAAGGACAACGGTGAAATTAACTTTGACGGACAGAGTCAAATGTATAAAGACCTCATCTCATTGTTGAAGGATAAATCACAGCGGTTTGCAGAAAATATCAGCAAGCAGGTAAAGTGTCTTGTCAGAGAGGAGTTTGGTTTATGGTGTGTTTTGACAGTCTGTAATGATGTTGGATGAACGCAGAGCTCCAGGGGTACTGGATCCCTATTTACTCTCCACTGAAGACTTGGTTTTTCATACTTTATCCACAATGCGGCTAAATGTGGCAGTACCATGAACAACAAGCATGTGCAATTATAATGTAATATTTATATAGTGCCAACATTTTCCGCAGTGCTGTATGGAGTACATAGTCTTGTCACTAACTGTCCCTCGGAGGGGCTCACAATCTAATCCCTACTGTAGTCATATGTACATCATAGTCTAGGACCAATTTAGAGGGATGCCGATTAATTTATCTGTATGTTTTTGGGATGTGGAAGAAATCTGAGTGCCCATAGAAAACCTACACAGACATGGGGAGAACATACAAACTTCATGCAGATAGTACTGGGTATCAAACCAGGGACCAAACGCTGCAAGGCAAGAGTGCTGTCCACTTCTACTCCAAGGGACTTGGTCAAGTAGTTTAAACTATCAGAAGTTTACTATATCAGGATTTATCATATATTGCATATTCATACAGGCACATGGTCAGGACCTGGGCCAGCCGCCAGAGTTGACTATAGTCAGAAGCTTACTATATCAGAGTTTACTATAATGAGATTCTGCTGTAGTAATCTGGAAGCTCCCAGTCCCTGCCATGTTAGTGGGCCAGTTCTGTTTACTTCTTGACCCTACCGCTATCTTCCTATCTTCGTCTGTTGTCCTAATGCTAGGAATACACTATACAATTTTCTGGCAGATTTACCTGCCAGATCGATATTTTCCAATATGTCCGATCTGAATTTCGATCGAATCTCCGATCGATTTAAGTTCACTTTTATGGAAATCGATAGGAAAATTGATTTAAATTCAGATTGGACATGTTGGAAAAAATCGATCTGCCAAGTAGATCTGCCAGCCAATTGTATCGTGTGTACCTAGCATTAGGCATGCACTTGCACCTTCAGCTAACTGATACAGTAGAATCTTGTTATAGTAAACTCTGATATGGTAAACCTCTGCTTATAGTAAACTTAGCCCTCAGGTCACAACCTTGTGCCTGTACGAATATGATGATGAATCCTGATATAATAAACTTCTGATAGAGTAAACTAACTGGCCAGGTCTCTTGGAGTTTACTATAAAGGGATTCTACTGTATTGGGAATTTCATACTGTCAGTGGGCTTCTGGCATAACATACTCATGTTGCTGTAAAAATTAATAAATAAAAATAAACCGAATGTGATGATGACTTAGGAAACTGTTTGGGATTCACCTGCAGCTGGGAGAGTCACCGCTAAAGAATATGAGGGGATATAGGGCCTGATGCACAAAAGAGAGGTAATATTGCCGTGCACAGACATCGCATAGCAATATTACTCTTACTACTGGCACTGTGTACCACGAGTTACACTATAAGCGCGACCTCCGATACTCGACTAGTGTGACCATTGCTAAGGTAATGCTACTAACGGTAGCATCCACCAGTAATGCCATATACCATGTTTCCCCTAAAATAAGACCTTTCCAGAAAATAAGACCTAGCTTATATTTCCCCTGAAAAAGAATATGACAGTGTCTTATATTTGGGGTAAAGCGGTAGCTGAGGGGCGGGGGTTGAATGGATAGATGTTTGTGCACCCTCCAGGAAACCATCATCTCGTGAAATGTAGAATTTTGTTTTTATTTTGTTCACTCCTTTTTCTTCTATCAGAGAAGGATGGAATATTTTGCCACATCAATTGGCAATCTATAAGTGTATGGCTACCTTAATCTGCTGTGCTACTCTAGTCAGCGAGAGTTCCACAGCAGGCCACATGTAGGAACAGATACTTAGTAAGTCTACCCCACCTGTCCTTTAAGTAATGTTGATGTTTGAATTCAGGAACATTGTACTGAATTCACCTGAACATCACATTTCACCATCATTCAGCACTGAACTTGCAGACAGGGCCAGGGGGAGTTCACTTACGTGGGTAGAGTAGTAGTGGTGTCTCAGCACCCTAGAGAAAAAGACACAGGCGATAAAAAAACGGGAGCCCAATAGCGCAATATGTTTTCATATACAGAATATCAACAGGTAAGGTAATTGTACTACTCCACAAAGGGGGGTTTCAGAGGGGCAACCGACCACAGGAAGCAGGTGGAGACAACAAGCCTGACTCCACTCGGGGTGGTTTAGCAGGGCCTAGGTGTGGTCACTCTCCTTGGTAAAAGTGACATATTGTCGCTATGGTTTAAACCATGTATAGTGTGTCTAGACCCCCCCAACAGGGTGTGTTGGGGGTACGTAAAGCACAATCTGAGTAAAGAGGCACCCCAGTGTGAATAAAATTGGATTAAACACAAGATAACAGCGAAAAAAAAATGAGCTGGCTTATCTTAATGACGAGATCTTTGTATACACAAATAAATATTTATTAAGCACAGGCAACACGTTTCACGGGTCTAAGCTCGCTTCCTCAGGCCAATAACAGTGCAAATGAAATAGCCGATCAGCAAAGGGAGCCTCTTTACCCAAATTGTGTCACTTACGTGGACTTCACGGCGGGTTTCATGTGACTTCATACTTCCTCATTCCAAAGTCAAAAAGAGGAAGTATCGGAGTCACGTGAAACACGATGTGAAGCGCAAGTAAGTAATCCCCCTCTGACCCTGTCCTTATGTTCAGTGCTGAATGGTGCTGAAGTGTGATGTTCGGGTGAATTCAGAACAATGTTCCAAACTTGATCACCAACACTACTCTTGAGTATAGTGTATGTGAAGATTGGACAGGCAAATAATTGTTCATTATACAGCATCTGTGTCCACTGGCTTTCTCCAAGGTACATGTGGTTTTGTGTCAGTGTACTGAATTCCGGGAAGTATTGACTAATGACTATATGCCTTTATTTTTGTGGAAGCTGTTAGCGAGGCAGAGCATTTTCTGTTGTTTTCAGCTATCTGTCATTTTGCTGATCTCACCCATCACCTAGCCATTATCTTCCTGTCTTACATTTTAAAGGACAACTGTAACAAGAGGGATATGCAAGCTGCCATATTTATCTCCTCTTAAACAATACTAGTTGCCTGGCTGTCCTGCTGATCCTCTGCCTCTAATACTTTTAATCATAGGCCCTGAACAAGAATGCAGCAGATCAGAGGTTTCTGACATTATTGTCAGATCTGACAAGATTAGCTGCATGCTTGTTTCTGGTGTAATTCAAACACTACTGCAGCCAAATAGATCAGCTGGGCTGCCAGGCAACTGGTATTGTTTAAAGGAAATAAATATGGCAGCCTCCATATCCTTCTAGTTACAGTTGTCCTTTTCAACTCAAACCAAAAGCCGCTTTTCCAGCTCCCTCCTAATAACTAATACTAACTGATTACCTAACCACTTCACTTCCTGATACCTAATCCGACCCTCAAAATTATACCTAACCTTAACCTATTCATCTGTGTGATGCATAGTGGAACCTCATAACTCCTAAACCAAGCCGATTCCGCAAAAGAATGTCCAACGCTATCCTACAAAGCTAACCCTAACCTAACCCTAACTTTGCCTAACCCTAACCCACCTATACTTGTCACCTTCAGTTCTGCTAAGTGTTGGTGCCCAACCCACTGGTGCAAATGCCAGTATGTGTAAGATCAAAGCATAGGTGCTGATTTGCTCTCAAGATGGTAATATGACTATTATCTATCCACAGGACTTTACATTTTTCAATGAGCCGCCAGTGTCTCAAACTATGGAACATGTGGATGTACTTGAAGCAGAGGAACCAAGCCAAAATCATTGGTCTAATGAGTATCCCGAGAAGAAAGCTCAGGAGAAGACAAGGCATTCCCTTGTAAAAAGCAAGACTAACAAAGCCAAATTAGAGCCGTCTCTGAAATGGAAGAACCTTAATGGTCACCAAGAGTATGTTGTCTTTTCAGTTCTCATATGCTGCAATTCTCATAGTTTATGGACATTTGAAATTAACTAGAAATATACACAGAGGCCAAATTATTTTCGTTAGTTGCGGTAATTTTGCAAATGGAAAAAATTCAGTGGAAACCTCAGTAAAATTGAAGATTGCGTGTCTTTGTACATTCGAGGAAAGAGGACAGGCAGGAAAGATTATTAAATTCGTCCATGATTTACGTTGGAGTTACAATCCACTAATCTAATAAAGATGAAAAATTAAAGAGGACTGAATTCCTTAAAGAGTAATAAAATACGCTGAAAGCCTACAGATATTTCATTGCCGTATAATTCTGTAGATTGGAGAACATTGGTCTGCAGCTCCCTCTACATTCTAGCTTTTTGGAGAATATTCTTAAAGCCTACATGTAAAATCTATACACTGAATCAACCCATGGTTTTCGTTGATCGGTAATGTAGTTATAATGCTCCTTGAGGCATCTAACAATCACATTGTTGTCTGTTGTTTACAGATGTTCCCTTTAATCAACAGCCTGTACACATGCACCAATTACTGTTGCAGTGTTGCATGCTGGTCACAAGCATTCTCCATGCCTCCACCTACTTTCTGTAACACTCTATCTGCCCCCAACTCCCGCAAAATCACAATTTGTTTTCCATGGATGTGTGAAGTAACATGACTCAAATCTGTGAGCTGTACATCAGGTCTGTTGCTTCTCTCTGTGACCCATTCCCATCCTGTCCTGTCCTATCTGACCTAACATGAAAATCTACAACTATTTAGGTACCCGTATATACTCAAATATAAGTCGACCCAAATATTTGACCCTCTTAAAGAGACACTGAAGCGAAAACAAATTATAAAATTATGAATTGTGTGTAGTATGGCTAATTACTAGAACATAAGTAGCAAAGAAAATATTCTCATATTTTTATTTTCAGTTATAGTTTTTTTTTGTAAAATTGCATCATTCTTTAATATTTGCAGTTTATACACTACTCAGCATTCTAAATTATTTTACACACCTGACCTTCCTCACAGAGGCGCTCACACGCTTTATGGACCTGAACCAGTTTTATATGCTCCTGTACTGCCTGATGAAGCGGGATTGTTGACCGTGAAACGCGTTGCGATTTTTATGGAGCTGTGAATAAATTGTATATTTTTACTCTGCATTTGAGTATATGTCCACTACCAGAGGGAGGTAAGTCCACCTCGACTTCCCTCTTTTTATCATTTTTAGAACATTGTTTTTCTCTGCTTGGCACCTCTGTTCGTACATATTACAGCACGATTAAGTCCACCCCTGGTGGAGGGGTTCTTTCCCCATTTTCCTATCTACAGAGAGCGACTTTTATACCTGAGTGGGGTCAGGTACTAATACTCCCCACCTGCCTGTCAAGTGGTTACCTGATGGTAACCCACCTTTGTGAGTATAAGAACCTTTGACATTACATTATATATTGAGCTTACCAGACAATATTGCACTATTGGGCTCTTGGTGTCCTCTGTTTTGTTTTTACAAGTAAATTATTTTACAGTGCAGGCTAGTGAACTTTTGAACTGTTCTCGGCAGAAGAAAAAACAATACAGTGCCAGGCACTTGAGATAACAAGCTTCAGAATACAGAACTCTCTGCAACTTTGAAAGTCGTGGAGCTCAATGGCTCTTTTGCATAGATAACAACTGGAGTTTTTTTTTAACTCTTCCTGTACTGGAAACAATATTGGATTTATGTCTCTGCTCCTAATGTTTTATTTCTTAGCTAATTTTTTTTCGCTTCAGCGTCTCTTTAAAGGGAACCTAAACTGAGAAGGATGTGGATTTTTCCTTTTAAAATAATACCAGTTGCCTGACTCTCCTGCTGATCCTGTGTCTCTAATATTTTTAGCCACAGCCCCTGAACAAGCAACCAGATCAGGTGCTCTGACTGAAGTCAGACTGGATTAGCTGCATGCTTGTTTCAGGTGTGTGATTCAGCCACTACTGCATCAAGAGAGATCATCAGGAGTGCCAAGCAACTGGTATTGTTTAAAAGGAAACATCCATATCCCTCTCAGTTAAGGTTCCCTTTAAACTGACATTTTGTTGATTACTCAAGTATAAGTCGACTCAGAAAAGTGAGCCATTTAAGGCTTAAAAAAATAAAGGTAAGTTAAAAAAAAATAACTGCCAGTGTGTAGCTTCTGTCCGCTTTATCAGGGAAACAATACAATACAATAGAGTGTTCAAGGAGAGCGACCATCCAGTATCCTGTTTGGCCTGGATAACCGAGCGGGAAAGGTTAATTTCCCACAATCCTACGGTGGTTGCAGGGATCTGCAACCCACCTTTGTGTATATAAATTACATTTTCTGTGATACTATCCTTTACACCTAACGGTACTGCACCATTAGGCTCCTGGTTTATCCATTTCTCTTTAGGGGATCCCGAGTACCCGCCACAAAGATCACCTATACTTAGTCATTAAAAGTCAGTCTGAATTACAAAGATAAATTTACATCACAAATGTATAATCTCTCATTTGAAACATGTCATTCTGCAGACACCAACTAAAAATAAAGGACTGACATTTTCTAAGAGTAATGGCTTTAATTGAAAGACTTAATTTGGCAGAAATGAAATTTCATTGTGAATGAGAACTGTTTTGCTTGTGTCTGACTTCTAGCACACTTTATTTACCCAGATCCATCATTAAAACCAAGGACAATAAGGAAGGAAAATCTGCAGACAAAAAAGATCAGAAGACGGTGAAACCTACAAGCTCTGAGAGTAAGAAAAGGTCCAACTTACTGACCTCTTCACTAAGACGGCATTCAGCATTAAAAAGGTAGGAATAGGTTTACGTATTGTGTTCACATCTCACCAAGGCACATAATGATTATTAACCCTTTCGCACCCATTTTCTTAGATTCCCACAACTCTTACTTTTTTCCGGTTTGTTGGGTAGGGGGGTAATGCAGGTGATTGCGGGAGTGCTAAGTGATGGGGATCTGGTAGGGTCTCTACCTATTCGCAGTAGAGCAAGAAGGCGACTTGGCATCAGCGGGAAGTGAACGGGACTGGCTGGTGACAAAAAGTCCCTTGATCTTTCCCTGCTGTGCAGCTACCGCCCCATTTCTCTTCTTCCTTTTGCCTCCAAGCTCCTTGAGTGTCTGGTTTACAAATGACTGACTTATTTTCTCAACACTAATGCTTGATTCAACCCCTTGAATTCTGCCCTGCTGGCTCCACAGAGACAAAAACCTCACCCTGGCCAAATCGAACAGCCACCATTCCATCCTTCTCCTCTTGGGCCTCTCCTCTGCCTTCAGCACTATTGACCATCCGCTCCTACTCCAAATACTACACTTAGTTGGTATCCAAGACTCAGCCCTGACCTTGATTTCTTCCTCCCTTTTAGATTGCTCCTTCCAGACCTCATATTATGGATCTACCTCCCTATCCACCCCCCTCACAGTTGTAAGTCCCCCAGGACTTTGTCCTCTCCTCCCAACTTTTCTGTACCTCCTCCCTTGGCACACTCATTTCCTAAATTTGCCTCAACTACCACCTCTATGCTGATGAAACATAAGTCTACCCCCCCCCCCCCCCCCACACACACACACACACACACACTTTGGTTAAAATTTCCTCTTGTCTTTCACCACCATCTCCATCTAAATGTCTGACAGATTTTTGAATTCAACCTGGATAAGACTGAAATCATAATCTTCTCACTTCATTGAGTCGTTTCCCCAACCTCTCTATCGCTAGCAATCACACATCCAGCCGCCCTGTCCCTCAAACTCACTGCCTGGGTGTCATCCTTGACTTGGCACTCTCCTTCACCCCCCACATTCAGAATGCCTCGAGGTTCTGCCACTTCCATCTTCACAACGTAGCCAAAATGTGCCCCTACCTAAGCCCTGACAACGCTAATGCTCTGGTCACCTCCTGTCTGGACTAATACAATGTCATCCTGGACTTCCTAAGACTACACTCTAATCTCTGCAATCTGTTTTGAACACAGCTGCCTGACTCATTTACTGCCAATTCTCTTCAACTGCCCCTCTTCACAAGTTCCTTCATTAGTATTAGCTCAATTTCATTGGAGGCAGCTACAAGATGATTTAGCAGAATCCAGATCTGCAACCCAGGTTACATTTCTCCCCCTTCCAAGTGAACATTCTCTCTCCAGCTGGGAGACACAGACCACAAACACTCAAGTTGGTGGAACAGCATCTGAAATCTTTATTTACAGGTCAATCTTATATACGGTACACACTGATATTGGGGGAGAACCAGATTAAACCGGAGTGCCCATGTGAAGTATTTGAGACAATAGCACAGACATAGTACAGACAGCAAAGACAATAGGATTTGTTGTTCTGTAAACACTGGCAGAGGTAGAACTTGTTACATGTGTTAATTGTCAATAGACCAGGTTCTTAACAACAATGCATGAATAGGTCTGAGTCTTCAGATCTCTGTCACAGTGGCTTGTATGGTAATATACCAGGTGGGTATTCAAATACAGGTTTGTCTCCTGTATGGCACAATAATGTGTTTCTGGCCAGACAGAAGACAAAATGAAAATTTGATGTGCTGTATATCTTTTAATATCAGGGTGGTTCAAGCAGCACATTAATAAAACCTTTCAATTAGCTTCCTTTTCCCCTCAGAATTGAATTTAAACAGCTTTGCCTGGCATCTAAATCAATTTACTATACCTTCCCTTTGTACATCTCAGATCTTATCCAGAGATACTCCCCAACCTGCTCTCTCTGCTCTGCCAAAACTATATGGATGTCCACCACTCATATCACTTGATCACTTGTGAGGACTTTCCCAGAGCAGCCCCTTCTATAAGTAACTCCTTCCCCCATCAGGCTCCCCCCCCCCCACACCTTCAACTCATTCAAGCAAAACTTAAAGACCCATCTTTTCACCATTGCTTACCTATCATCTTCATAGCTTCAGCCCCTTCCCTTGGGCACACAGCCCCTCCCCTTATGTGGCCCTCTCCCCAAAACCCTTAGATTGTAATCTTATTTGTCAGGGCTCTCCTACCACCTTCTCCACCACTATCTGGACTTGTCTGCTACATTTATTACTACATTGTTACATCCCTATTTTGTGAGCCATTATTTATCCCTGTGTAACATTGTTCAATGCTATAATGTCTCCCCTATCTATTGTACAGCACTGCATAATATTTTTGCACTTTATATATAAAGTTTAATAGTAAATACAAGTACCACCTGTTTCAAGAAGACACAAATATATTTAGTTACCTACACACAAAGATGCAATAATGGAGTATCTTCCAAATAGCATTGTACTATGCTGGTCATTAGACAAAGCAAATTTTTTGGATTAAAACTGTTATACATACATACATACATACCCAGCATTGAACTGTAAAAGAAATGTTTATCTTTTCTCCAAATGATCATTGGGGGGTGGGGGGCTGGGTAAATATTGTGGTGAAACCCCTCCCATAGTGTGATGTCAGTACCATTGTCCTGTCAGTTTGCTGTGTAATCATGTTGCATTGTGGGAAATAATAGCTGCTTCCAACTGCCAAGCAAGCCATATCTCCCTCTGTGGAATGTTCTTTACTGAGAGTTCTATGCACAGAGATCACCTGACAGGACTAAAGATGTCGCCACCTGTTATAAATTTCAGAATGTAAATCAGGGTGAGGAAAGATTTTACAATGGGCAAACATTGACCAATTTATAAATGAAAATGCTAAAAAAATAAGAAATTGTATTCATTATGTTAGTTTCACTACAGTTCCTCTTTAAGCATGCTTAACCACTTGACCACAGAGGGGTATTTACCCCTGTAGGGCCAGAGCAATTTTCACCTGTCAGTGCTCCTCCCATTCTTTCACCAATAACTTAATCACTACTAATCACAACAAAATGATCTATATCTTGTTTTTTTTCACCACCATTTAGGCTTTCTTTGGGAGGTACATTGTGCTAAGAATTATTTTATTGTAAATGCATTTTAATTTGAATAATAAGAAAAAAAAGGAAAAAAATTACTATTTATCAGGTTTTGGCCATTATAGTGTTAAAATAAAGCGTTCTACTGTGGATAAAGCCACACATTTTATTTGCCCATTTGTCCCGGTTATTGCAATGTTTAAAAAATGTCACTAGTACAATGTATGGCTCCAATATTTTATTTGCAAATAAAGGTGCATTTTTTCAGTTTTGCGTCCATCACTAATTACAAGCCCGTAAATTAAAAATTAACAGTAATATACCCTCTTGACATAAATATTAAAAATGTTTAGTCCCTTAGTTAAAGTGTACTAGAGATGACATGTGACATGATTAGATAGACATGTGTATATAAAGTGCCAAGCATACAGACACTTTGCTGTGCTCCTTTTCTTTTTTCCCTGCCTGAAAGAATTTATAATTAGCTATGGAACTGGCATTTTTTTCTCCAGTCAGGACTCAGTCAGCTCACTGATAACAAATTACAGCTATAAACCACTTTCCTAAGCAGATACCTGGGCTTTTTACTGTAAGAGGAAAAGATAAAAAGGTCAATAGTTCATGTATTTTCAAAACTCTGGGACTCTTGAGACACTGCAATTGAGCAGAGACTATGAAACATTAAATCTGCTTTGTAAATGTTTATACATAAAAGAAAACCTTTAGATATCTAAAAGAGTCATTTTTAGGAGTAGAAGGACAGATCCAATTGTTTATCTCATTAGTTTATTTTCATCTCTGGTTCACTTTAACAATGTAAAGGTACCAGTATATGTTGCAAAAGTGTAGAACTTTCTTCACGTTTCTTTTTTTTTTTCTGCTTGGCGCTAAATGTGATCCACATCTGAAGCGTGTATTTATTTCGGATACCTTATTTTGAGTACTTTCTTGCTTGATGGAAGCTCAAAAAGAATTTTATTGTCAAAGTGCGAAAACATTTCTTGTGGGAAAACCTAGTAAAAAAACTGCAATGAATCAAAGCCTTTATCTTTTTTAACTGGTTAACATTTCTACTGTTTTATACACCCTTTTTAATAGCAATAAAACTCAATTTTTCCTCAAAATAAATAAATATAAGAAATGAAATCCTGTTATGTTTAGTTGAGTGCAGGAATTAGCAGACAAGGTAAGTTATTGAATAATCGTAGTCAACTTGTTCCTACGCTTCATTTATGATTGGATAATGGGATATTTATTTCATATTTAGAGTATTTATGTACAGAAGACTTAAACCATTCATAAAGAGTAAATCCAGACTAAGGATAAGTGGGAGGCTGCCATCTGGATCCATTATTTTGTAGGCATTGGATGTAGCATTTGACTTGACTTGTCCTGATGAACTGGAATATGTCTAGCACTCAGGACTAGACTTAAAAAAACCCAAAACAAAACAAAAAAAACAATATAATGATCCTTGCCCAAAGATTAACTTTGATTGATGTCAACCAAAAACAGATGGTAATAAATCGGACAGATAATGAGCGTCAGCCAGCGATTTGTTTAATTTCTACAGGGATATCGTACTCCCCCTCATGTAAATTTGGAAACTTTAAGATGAAGAAGATTTAAAGAGAAAAGAAAAAAAAACTTATTATTGGTAACAAAGATTGGCTCTTGTTGAGAGGTAATACGGAACAGATGTCGCCTTCATGCTGGTACATCTCCCACATCTAGGTATTCGCATAATTATTTTTCTATCTAATTTCACCTTGAGACGTACCAAGATTTCAATCAGATTCTGCAATCCAACACTGGAAAATAATTGCTCGTGGAATGTGAAGCTGCACCGAAAGCCCTATTTCATGTACTGTCCAGTGTATTCGCTCACGTTGCTTCTGAATCCCCAAGTTATTATATATTTATGTAACACTGACACATTTTCCGCATTACTTAGAATTTATCAGACACTTTGGATCATAAACTGTCTCATTGTAGGGTTCGCATTTAATGTTCCTTCAGCATCCTAGTGCCAATTTGTGGAAGGAAGTCTTGTAATATGCCAATGTGTTTTTAGGTTGTTGTAGGAAGCCCAAATGTCTGGAGGACATGCACATAAAATCGTCTTTATCTTTAATATTAAAAAATTGCAAAATTACATCGATAGTGTCTTCAATAGCGAAAAATATATTCATCCAATAATGGTAATAAACAACTCAAGCCCATTAGGATATAGAAAGATATTAGGCTTGTATTTTTCTTAGACGACAACACCATCTTGTTTTACATTGGATAACCCTTCTTCCGGCCTTATAAATACAATGTATTTCTGAATAGTGCAAAAGCAATACAAGAATGCATCTGGACAAAATAAAACCAGGAAAAGCCATGCCTGAGGATGCCAGCAACTGGATCCGTTATGAAGCGGAATTGCCTTGGTTTACCGTGCTCCCGATGCACCACGTTGGCCCGACATCTTGCAGCATGTCTGATCAATACATTTGACCAGTTTTGGGCTGCAATCGGTAGAATTGTCGATTGGGAATGCTCGTGGTGGCACCGATTTGCATCTAAATCGATAGTAATTATTGAATCAGATGTTTGATTGTCCACCAAGTCGAGTGATATATGGGCACCTTTAGTCGACTGAAATTGAGCAGAGACAATAAAACATTTATTCTACTTTGTAAATGTTTAAATATAAAATAAAACCATGGGATATCTAAAAAAAAAAAAAAAAAAGTATTTTTAGGAGTAGTAGGACAGATCCAATTATTTATCTCATCAGTATATTTTCATCTCGGGTTCACTTAACGGGAACCCGAGGTGAGGGGGAGATGGAGGCTGCCATATTTATTTATCTTTAAACAATACCAGTTGCCTGGCAGTCCTCCTGATCCAGTGTCTCTAATACAGGGCCGTGCCAACACAGAGGCCAGCGAGGCTGGAGCCTCAGGGCGCAGGTCATTAGCACTCTGAGTGGGCGGAACTTGCAGTCTGTGACTCTGCGACGTCTGCATTGCCTTTGGCTGGCCGCCCCCCGCTGCATTCATGCTGCCTGCTGTGCCTTCCGGCGCCCGCTGCCGCTATTTAAACAATGCTGGCTGGAGCAGGAGCGGAGTGTATACATATTCCACTCTCCACTACACTGTTGCCATGGTCACCGGGACGCCTCCAACGTGCGCCGCCGCCAGCCCCTCTCTCTCACACAGAGGCCAATCAGCGTGCGCCTCTCTGTGTGACGTCAGCAGCCTGTGAGTCCCGCCCCCCTGCGGCTGGCTTAACGTGCCTCTCGGCGTCGCGCTGTCTCCTGTCCTGTGAATCAGCAGCTAGGGAGGAGTTAGGCAGGAGACAGTAGTGTGTGGCTGTGTTGACGTGATGGTGGAATTGCCTGCCCTGTGTGGCCCGCGACCTGGCTGTCACTTCAAAACTAAAAGTAAGTGTGACATGTTGAGGCAGAATTATTATGGATATTGGACAATATTATAAAAGCTCCCAATGCCTCCCATAATGCATTCTATTTTAGATATTTTTATTACTTTAATGTGACAAGCACAGCTTAGCTCTGGTCTGTTCTGCATTATGGATAATATTAATAATAATATTAATATAGGACATACTTATGTGTGACAACTGACAAGCACATCTATATCAGCTGCTAATAATACGGTATCCATTTATGGTGCATTATATGAAGGATAATATTAGTGTGTCTGTGCACTGTCTGTCATTAATCATGTCACTCAGGTGTCTGCTATCCATGGGTTTGAACAATGCACCTTATTTTGGTGTTAAAGAAATCATGAGGTAAAAAATTAGCTTTACTCACATGGGGCTTTCTCCGCTCCGCTCTCCGCCACTGTCCCGGGTTCCCCGCACGGTCAATCATGGCCACAATGTCCGCTGCGCAGGCGCAGTAGTTCTGCGCAGTGCGCAGCGGACATTGTGGCCATGATTGACAGCGGCGCTTCACGCAGGCGCAATAAGGACGACCTCCGTGCGGCGAACCCGGGACAGTGGCGGAGAGCGGAGCCCCAAGTGAGTAAAGCTAATTTTTTACCTCATGATTTCTTTAACACCAACATAAGGTGCATTATTCAAACCCATGGATAGCAGACACCTGAGTGACATGATTGATGACAGACAGTGCACAGACACACTAATATTATCCATGATTGACAGGACGATACATCTGATGAACATAATAAAAAATGAGATTCACTTACCTGGGTGGGGCCTTCCTCCGCCCCTGGCTCTGAGCCTGTGTGTCCCTCAGCGCAACTCCGTTTCCAGCCCGCCTCCTGTGGTCCCCTCCGTAGCAGCACACAGCTAATCTGCTTGCTATCATGCTCCCGTCAGCAGGACCATTCTGTGCAGACACAGTACTTTTCCGCCTGTGCAGAATGCTCCCGGCAATGGGAGCTTGATAGCAAGCAGATCAGATGGGCGGCTGCGCAATGGATGCAGGGACGGATTTCTACTTTTTACCGCCCTAGGCCAACTGTGAACCAACGCGCCCTCCCAACGTGTGTGTGCCCACACACACAATACTATACTAACAGGACAGGTCGAGAGTGGGTAGTGAAAAAGACAGGGACACAGAATGAGAGAGGGGGAAGAGGAAGAGACAGGGAACACAGGCTGGTAGAGTGGGGAGAGGAAAAGACAAGGAGCATGGAATGGGAGAGAGGGAGAGGAAAAAACTGAGAACACAAGATATGAGAGGGAAGTGGAAAAGACAGAACACAGGATGGGGGGGGGGGGAATACAGGGAGCATTGAATGGGAGTGGGGGAGAGGAAAAGACATGGAATACAGAATATGAGTGGAAAAGACAGGGAACAAGAACAAGGGATGGGAGGAAAAGACAGGGAACACAGGATAGGAGAGGGGGAAGTGGAAAAGAGAGGGAACAAGGGAAGGGAGAGAGGAAAAGAGAGGGAACATGGAATGGGAGAGAGGAAAAGACAGGGAACATGGGATGGGATGGGAAAGACAGGGAACATGGGATGGGAGCGTGGAAATACAGGGAACATGGGATGGGAGAGTGGAAAGACAGTGAACATGGGATGGGAGTGGGGGAGAGGAAAAGACATGGCATACAGGATATGAGTGGAAAAGACAGTGAACAAGGGATGGGGGAGAGGAAAAGACAGGGAACATGGGAAGGGAGAGAGGAGAGGAAAAGACAGGGAACATGGGAAGGGAGAGAGGAAAGGAAAGGACAGGGAACATGGGAAGGGTGAGAGGAAAGACAGGGAACATGGGATGGGAGAGGAAAGACAGGGAACATGGGATGGGAGATGAAAAAGACAGGGAACATGGGATGGGATATGAAAAAGACAGGGAACATGGGATGGGATATGAAAAAGACAGGGAACATGGGATGGGAGAGGAAAGACAGGGAACATGGGATGGGAGATGAAAAAGACTAAGCTAGTAAGCTGCAGTCAGCCAGGCAACACTACACTACCAGGTCTATCTGCGTAGTGACTCGTTTACTGAGGTGGGGGGAAGGATTGTCTCTGAGGAGACAGAGTGCAGCAGGCAGCTGGGCGGCAATGACTGAGTGTCTGAGCGTGTTGGGGTCAGGTGCTGATCATCAAATCTCCCGCTCTGCTACTCGGCACTCTGCCTCTCCACCCAGTGTAAGAGGGGAGGGGCGGGATGGGTCAGTGCACACAGTGTGCTGTGCATGGGAGAGACTCCAGCAGCAGCAGCAGAACGTCCCTGCACAGAAAGGTGATTGTGGAACAACTGATCTCCTGGCTGCAACACCGCCCCATTTCAAGCTCCGCCCTAGTCCCGTGCCTATTCGGCCTGCCCACAAATCCGGCCCTGAATGGATGCTGACCTGCCAGTTCGGCATTTGCTACAGAGGGAGCCACAATAGATGGGCTGGGAGCGGAGCTGCGCCCAGGGACACACAGGCTTTCAGGGGCTGGAGGAAGACTCATGTTTCTTTTTTAATTTGTCAGATGTATCCTTTAACCACTTGCCGACCAAGTGGTTTCCTAATGATCTGTGCTGGGTGGGCTATTCAGCCCCCAGCACAGATCGTATTGCAGGCAGGGCGATCAGACTTCCCCCCCCTTTTCCCCACTAGGGGGATGTCCTGCTGGGGGGGTCTGATCGCCACCGCTCTGCTGTGCCTTGTGGGGGGCTCCTCAAAGCCCCCCTCCGCAGCGCTATTCCCCCCTCCTTCTCCTTCCCTCCCTCTCCCTGGCTCTGTGGGCGGTACAGGACGGCGATACGTCCTGTACCGCCTCTGATAGGCTTCAGCCTATCAGACGGCGGCGATCCCTGGCCTATCAGAGGCCGGGGATCGCCGATCTCCTTTACGGCGCTGCTGCAGCGCCGTGCAGTGAAAACACTGGGGATTTCTTCCCCGTGTGTTTACATTTCGCCTGCGAGCCGCGATCGGAGGCTCGCAGGCAGTTCACAGAGACACCCTCCGTGAACTGACATGGAACGGCCACTCGAACGAGCGGCCGTTTCCATGGAAACCCGCAGACAACCAGTTTACGCCAATCGGCGTTAGCTGGTCGTCAAGAGGTTAAAGAGACTTTGAAGTCTCCAAAAAATGAGGTTTTTACCTTAAAAACCTCGTTAACATAATTGCCCCTCTTAAATCGCCGCAACCCCGTGGCTGAAAACACCCAAAATTACCCCAAACGCTCTGGAGTACATTGCGGGCTCCTTCCGCATAGAGGCAGAGCATTTGGCTGCAACTCTGCCTCTATGCGCGTCAATCAGCCCGGATCGCCGCCTCTTCCCTGCCCCCTCTCAGTCTTCCTTCACTGAGAGGGGTGAGAGAGAGGTGGAGATATGCGCTGATTGACACGCATAGAGGCGGCAGCAAAATCCACAACCAAGAAAGTTGTGGATTTTGTTGGGCGAGTTTGGGGTGGTTTAGAGTGTTTTCAGCCGTGGGGATGGAGCAATTTAAGAAGGGCAATAATGTTAATGAAGTTTTTAAAGTAAAAACCTCATATTTTGGAGACTTCAGAGTCTCTTTAAACTAAGTACTCACCTAACGTGTCATTAGTCGACAAGCTTGATCGAACGTTCAAGCGATCGTGGTACTTTGTGCGAGTGTCTTTGAGGATCTTAAAGATCTGCTGTGTCTGTAGTTTGAGAATGCGCAATTGCCACAGGGTGGGGGTGTGTGGGGGGGGGGGGGTGCACTTTGGCAGCTCAGCCTCTGTTAACGGTGGACCTTGTCCCGGCTCTGCTCTAATACTTTTAGTTTGAAAACATCTCTTTATTCAGAAGAGGACGAAAAGCAGGCATTGACAAACATGTGCAAAGAGTATATGTAAACAGCGCAGAAATAAGATGATCGACAGCCATCCATCAAATACAAACAATATAGTACAGTTTAAAAGATAACATTGTTGAATGTTAATTTCGACTACCACTGACCTTAGGTGCAAGGCAGTAAGGGTCAAGGAGTTTGATTGCTATTAAAGACCATTGTTTAGACCAAAAGATTCAAGGAAGGACACCCCCTGCTATCCAACCAAGGTGTCCAGGTTTTTATGAAGATTTCAGGTCTATTGGCTAATTTTGCATTGATTTTTTTTCAGATACCATAGTTGAGTCTACACATTTACTAACATTTGTAACAGATAAGACTCTATACTATAATATGTGTCATGGCAGCATTCAGGATGTGTTGCATTAGCTTGTTCTCTGGATGTCCGAGTGATGTCGAGTTATGACCCAGTAGAATCTACCAGGGATCCTTGGATATAGGTTTTTGCAGGGTTTGTGAAATGAGTTGAATGATTTTGTTCCAAAAGTTGGATATTTTGCTGCAGGACCACCTTATATGGACAAGAGAGCCCAGGCCATAGCAACCTCTAAAGCAGCCATCAGACACAGAGCTTGTCAAAGATGTGCAGTCTTTAAGGAGTGAGATAGGTGTGATGAAGAAGTCGAAGAGGGACTTCAATGTGGATGCTATAAAGACTCCCTTTAGCCAGTGTTTCTAAGGCCTCTTCCCAGTTGTCCTGGTCAGGTTCTGAGCTCAAGTCACATCCCCTTTTGGAAATATAGGGGAGCTTGGAGTCTGAGGGAGGATGGTTTTGGTCTGAGTAGAGCTTGGTAATTAGCCCTTTACAGAGTGGATCATGGGCACATGTTGACTCAAACCAGGAAGGGCGAACTTCCAATGGATGAGGTATTATTGACCTAATGAAGTGATATATCTGTAATGCTCGATAAGTCTCTCTTTCTGGAACCTGGAAGGTTGTGCATTGCTGAAGGAGTGTGGGGGTCTTATCATTAACCATCAGATCTTGTAAATTATTCAGTCTATGGGAAGACCACCACTGGAATGCCAAAGGGTCCAGTCCACTAGGGAAGTCCAGGTTGCCCCAGAGATGCAAAAATTGAGTGGGAGATCGGAATGAATATTTGAGCCAAACCCTGCTCCAGACAGTCAATCAGTGGAAAGTTATTAGGGACAATAGCTTGACAGCTTTATGTGCCTTGTTAGAAGCCCAAATAAGGCCCTGCCATGAAAGGTAGAAAACCGAGAGCCCAATATAGTGTAGCTTGTATTGGAGGAGTGCGAATGATAATGATGAAACGTAAGTATTGTACTTACAAACCAGGGTTACCTCCAAGGCAACCACTGAAAAGGCAGGTGGGGAGACCAAGCCTGTCCCCACTCAGGATTAAGACGTCGCTCTCTGTGGATAGAGGAAAAAAAGAGGGTGTACCACCCTTCCACCAAGGGTGGATTCTTGATGTGTAGAGCTGTACAGAGGCGCCAGTAGGATAAAAGTCACTAAAACGTTTAAAACGTTCGGGATGCGGTGGTGGACCAGCCAACCCAAAACAGACACAGGTACTGTCGATTTAAAGGGACTCCGAGCAGTGCAGAAACTATGGAAAGATGCATATCATTTTAAAGCTCTCTTTCTCCTCTCTCCAATGATATATAAACCACCACCCTACGTCTTTTAGTTTTCGCTATTTTCGCGATTGAAATTGCCGCGACCGCGATTTCGATCGCGAAAATAGAGAAAACTAAAAGGCGTAGGGCGAAGATTTAGGTGTCGTCAGAAAGAGGAGAAAGAGAGCTTTAAAATGATATCCATCAAGCCATAGTTATATTGTAATACACAGGCCGACACTTTCCCCAGTGTCAGCAGCTCCATTCTGCTGCATGCAGCTGCTGACTTTGACAAAAAGTTGCCCTGTGTAATACAATATAACTATGGCTTGATGGATATCATTTTAAAGCTCTCTTTCTCCTCTTTCTGAAGACACCTTAATCTTCGCCCTATGCCTTTTAGTTTTCTCTATTTTCACGATCGAAATCGCGGCCGCGGCAATTTCAATCGCGAAAATAGCGAAAACTAAAAGGCGTAGGGCGGCGATTTATATATCATTGGAAAGAGGAGAAAGAGAGCTTTAAAATGATATGCATCTTTCCATAGTTTCTGCACTGCTCGGAGTCCCTTTAAGTAATAAATCATTTATTTATATACTCCAAAGACAAGTTGCAACGCGTTTCACGGGCAAAATCCCGCTTCCTCAGGCAATAAACAACAGGAGTGATACACAGCACGGAGTCCAAAATACGCTTGGCAACTCTGTTGCCATGAGTATGGGGCCAGGAGTCTGAAAATATTAAGGGGAGTTGGGCTAGCTGAGAAGCTACTTTGTACTTGGCTAGGTTTGGTACCGAAAGGCTACCTTCTGACTTATGCCAGTGCATGCATTTAGTTGGGATCCTTGGACGGGCCCAGATAAATGAAAAGATTTATTTCTTTAGGCTAGCAAGGTCTTTCCGAGGGACTGGAATTGGCAGGACTGTAAAAAAGTATATGAGCCTTGGGAGGAGCGTCATTTTGACTGCTGAGATCCTACCTAACCAGGATAGGGAGTATGGATCTCGGATTAAAAGCGGTAATGTTTGGGTGTAATTCCACTCATAGAGGTCCTCATTCCTGTTACAAATATGTACCCATAGGTATCGGAGGTAGTGCGGCTGAAGTTGGAATCCAAAGGTGGACATGATGCGCATCTCCTCTAAATGTGCAGTGTTACAAAATATGGCTTCAGATTTTTGAATGTTAATTTTAAGGCCGGAGACATCGCCAAACCTCGTTAATAAGTTTAGTAGGGCTGGCACAGACATGTGGGGTTGCTGCAGGGTCATAAGAATATTGTCAGCAAAGTCTCTAATACTTTGAGCCATAGACCCTGAAAAACCACCTAACCAAGCATTTTAAAAGTGATTTTTTTTATATCAATTATCCAAGCAGCTGATGCACAGATCAGAAATAGCTCAACTACTAAATGTGCCTGTGCAGTACTAAGACACCATTTTTGCCAGGGAAAGGCTGTTAAAACATGACTACAGCAGGTTAATTGTGTGTTTTTATCTTGTACTATATGTTTTACTGGTACGATCGCAGTTGGGAGTAATAAAACTCAATACACATGATCTCAGGTGTAAGTGAACTACTGTAAGGTTGCTGAAGAATTTCTACAAGATAGCTTCCTGACAGCTACATCTGTCTCTGTTCCCAGCATGCACGGGGGCGCCGCTGCCTATCAGAAACACACTTGTTATCTTGACACCAGACTAATAGCTTGACTTCTCCCTCTGAATCCTCATGTCTAGTCAAATGTATGGCTTTGCCATTACAACTCTTTCTATTAATTCCCTGTCAGACGTTTCAAAGTTAGCAATGTGAAACATTCGAGAAGGCCTGTAACAAGTTTTGTGCCAGACATTCGTTCAAGCTATGTAACTTTTTTTTTGCTATACAATTTAAATGGTTCTAAATATAGTCCTGTCCATTTTATCTGTAGCAAAACACCTGGAGCAAAATCAGAAGAGTTTAGTGAAAGTTCTACAGAGAGTGAAGAAGATGAGGAGCAGCCGGAGCGGCGGCAGGAGGGGAACATGGACCTCCCCACTGAGTATTGGCATATCCAGAAACTTGTTAAATATTTAAAGGTAACTTATATGAGTTTGTGATGTGACTATGTAAGGGCTGGTTCAGACGGACGTTTGCAGAGCGTTTACTGCCAGCGTTCGGGGCTTGGCGTTAAACGCTCCCATTCAAGTGAATGGGAGCGTTTGCACCAAGCTTTTACGCGCGTTTGCACAAACGCGGCGTTCGGGTCCCGATTTTCACTGGCTTTCAAGGAGCCCCTGGAAGCTACATGTTGCTTCCAGGGGCGGTTAACCGCGACGGGTAATGTCCCTCTAGGGGAAGAAAAAACGCGACCGCATCCGAACGCAATGCGAACGCTGCTGAAAGCCTGAACGCATCACGAACGCAACGCCAACGAACGCGACGCCTCCAAACGTCCGTCTGAACCAGCCCTACAGTAGGTAAAGCCCTGCGGAAGGTGTCAGCGCTGTATAAATACACAATAATGATGTTGAGGTCTCTACATGATCTAGAGAAGAAAAATTGCAGAATGTATCCTATTCCTCTTTTTTCAACTCTTCAGTGACTTCTGTCTACTGTAAGAATTCCCTCTCCAGCTCCTATATACAATGCCCTACGTAAAGCAAACCTGTGATAATTATAAAAACAAAAATGAGATGCTTACCTTGGGAGAGGGGTCCTCTGTTGGCTTCCCTTGTTGTCTTCCATCAAGCCCCTCCAGACCATGGACACCGGAAACATGGCCGTACTGTGCCTGCGCAGTATCGCAGACACACTCAGGCCTCCTCCTGGACAGGCACAAGCTGGCATTTTCTCGATACTCCGTTCCCCTATTACCTTGCTGGCCAGCAGTGCAAGGCAGTTGTCTGCAAAGTAGGTAATTTCAGTGCGTGAGGTGCCAGGGAGGTTTGGGCATTGCCATGGTCGCCCATGTTAATAGCCGCAATTTGCAGCTATGACTGGAATTTTGAGTGCCTGATAAAATAGCGAGTGCCAGGGCCATCGGCTATAAGTACCAAACTCATGGTGTTAGCCAAACATCCCCAACGCCTCTGACAAAATGCAAACGACGCCGAAGGTGGTGTGGTTAATGTCAGGGATTGGGGCCGGTTCGGGTAGGGGGGGGGGTCAGCTAGGGTTGGGCATCGATAGAGTTCAAGTAAGAAGGGGGTCAGGTTAGGTGAGTACCAATATTCTACTATCATAATTACGTAGATCCTAATAGTAGAATATTGGTAATTTTACCGATATTCTACTAGTGGTGGTTTCCGGCACCCAAATTAGTTGTCTGTCCTTCCACAATGAATCAAAGATTGCCCATATAAGAGCTGTGGATTGCAGAGTAGAAGTAAAAACAAAACATTTGTAAAGCAAACCTGAAGCGAAAAAAAAACCCCACTGTATGATATAATGAATTGTATGTGTAGTACGGGTAATGAATAGAACATTAGTAGATGTCTCTCACCGTTTCTTGGCTGTTTAAGTGCTTCAGAAAACAGGAGTGTATTCAACTCAGTGGATCGAACAGCTCAGAGGAGCTCTTTTGCATAGATAGCAACTGAGATTTTTTTCTTTGCTACTAATTGTGAGAGATCGCGGAAAAGCCGCCGCGAGTACTACTGAGCAGGCGGCTGATTCCGCGTCCAGTGCGGCGGTTTGCACGCGGAAGCGTGTGTCTGCCGGCAGAGCGGAACGCGGAAAAGCCGCCACATGCAACAACAGTCAGGCAGCTGATTCTGCGTCCAGCGCGGCGGTTTGCACGCAGCAGCGTGCAGCTGGTGTGGCTGAGCCTGTTAGTTCACACAGGTTTAGGGCTACATGCGCTCGCGCCAGAAGTCAGGACCTTTATGCCAGCAGGAGATGTGTCAGCTGATCAGGATGATCAGCTGATTCCTGCTGGACTCCTGATTGGCTGAGTGGTTCGGGCGGGGCGGCAGAGTCCTGCAACTATATATACAGCTTGCTTGTCAGTTGCTGGTTGTCTGCCGTTGCGATCACTACGTGGAAGCACTCAGACCTTTAGTCAGATCCTACAGTGTGTTAGAACCAGATGGACCTGGGAATTCACACTTGGCCAGTTTACTTGTACTGTTATCTGTGTTATTATTCAGACTAGTTCCAGGGTGCTGAGACCAAGGACCTCGCACTCAGACTAGGCATTGTTTGATATCTGTTATGACTTATTGCTTTTCTGACTACTCCTCTGTCTTCTGATTCGGCACCTCGCATATCTGATATACCGTCGCCAGACCCTGCTTGCCTTGGATACCGAAATTGGCCTTCTGTCTTTGTACTTTATCTGCCATCTCTGTTGCTGAACCTCTGCCTGTCTGACCATTCTCCCTTCAGTGGAACGTCTCCCACTGGAGGGTTATCTCTGAGGCTTGCCTCTCCGAGACGCCTGTCCCAAGCAGACGATTACTGCTAGGGGTCGAGATTCCTTACTCTGCCTGGTTAGAGGATCTCACGCACGGGGTTCCCATTCAGAGGTAACCACACCTCTGAGGAATTGCCGTGTGGTGGATATTTCCACACTTCTGTGATTTATATTACTGTCTTTATTGTGTTCTTTTGCTGGTGCCCAGAGGTTAGCAATATATCGGATTATCGGTGATATTGCAGATCATCAATAATCGGGTATATATCTGCATTCTTGGTGATACTGCAGATCACCAATAATCAGATTCTCTCTGCATGCTGATACCGATCGTTACACTAATGTTCTATTTCTTAGCTGTACTACACATGCAATTCATTATATCATAAGTTTATTTTTCGCTCCATGTTTGCTTTAAATATGCCCCCTTTTAAAACCCAACCTTCCTCCGTGAAAAATATGAGGCAACAGGATAGATTTAGCCACTCATCATGATAGTGTTGCATATCTACGACAACATCGCCCAACAACAGATTCACTGCAGCATCTTCACCCAAAGTTTATTGGTTGAAGCAGAGTTAATTTGCTTGTCTTTTACAGGTACTGCCCTACAGACTAGTCTGCAGATGGTAGATTGGCTAAAGGTGCTTAGTTTACTGACCTACAAGCAGCAGACCAAAGATTCAAGATTATGGCCAGCTTTAGGTTCACATAGCATAGCACAGAACTTCGGAACATTGGTTTTTGGACAACTCTTGCGGGATCTAATAATAGTAGGCTATTGAATTTCAGCCTGGCCACACTGAAATCTGTACTATTCCATTTCTGAGACAGGAATTCTATTTTTTGTTTGATTTTCCATCATTTACTCGGTTTCTTGTATGACAGATTTGCGTCACTGGCATCTTGCAAAGAACTATGATAGACTAGTCTGACAAATGAAAGAATCTTTGATTTGTTGCTGTTGTAACCCTTTCCTGTTGCTTTTGCCTAAGCAAATATGTTTAAGCAGAACAGTAGGCTTAAAAAGTAGCCTTTAGGGAGAAAAATAAATACCTCAGCAGGAAGGCTGCTGATAAGGTCCTTGGTCTCCTAACTCAACATTGTTAAAAGGTGTTTGGACAGTGTCCCTGTCCACCGTTGTCCATCTGCCCAGCATCTTCTGGTCTTAAAAATAGTATGCAGGTAGCAGCTCTAGCAATTAGTTTGGCTCTCTTAACTTCGTATGGAAACGTTAAAGAGCAGAACTTTGCACTTATTTTGGAAAACATGGCTAGAAGACCTACACCACTGTCATAGTGGTACTGGGCATCAAGACACTAGAAAAGTAAAGAAGAGGAGAACTGGGACCAGCGGTAGTAGCATCTGATGGAGGCATTTTGTCTGGTGACACCTTTGGACTAGCACTTATGCTAGGTACAATGCAATTTTCTGACAGATTTACTGTCAGATCGACTATTTCCAACATGTCCAATCTAATTTCCGATTTATTTTCCGTTCACCCCTATGGAAAATCGATCGGAAATCAAACCAGACATGTCGGAAGTAGTCAATCTGACAGTAAATCTGTCAGAAAATTGCATTAATGTGCTTACATGGGGGTTTGAATTGGATCCCTCTTGTTCAGGAGAAGATGTGATTAACCATTTTTCCCTAATTACCGTAGTTCTATGGTCTTTATTGAATAAACCTTCCTTGCATTTTAAACAACACTGATATCGCTCATTGAATTATGTGGTAATGGTCACTGTAATGGGTTTTTAATGCACTTTGCATTAGTTCACAAAATAAGCACAGGAGCACTCTAATTATTCAGCTATAGAGGCAATTGTTTTTTGTAGCTGGATGCAAATTTGGTTGCAATTTATATTTTTTAAGCACACTGAAAATTGACTTTTTTTTAAGCAAAAGTGGAATTTTCAGTTTATGCTCCGCCAATGATGGGGCATGGACATTAATGTGCAATTTGGATTTAATTTAAATTTCACTTAGGGGATTGGTAATGAAAAATGAGAATTGGCCTTTGTGGGATTTCTCTACCAATAAGCTTTAAGAAGCAGAAGTTATAATTTTTACACGCGGGCAAAATTGTAGGACATTTTATTTGAGTTTGGATTTCTATGAAAATCTTAATATAAATTGATGCATTAAAAGTTTATGGCCTGGAAGAGTTGAAAGCTGGAAAGTGATTTCTCCTCATTTACATTCCTTCTGCTCACACTTTGTTTTGACATCACTGAGAGGCCTCATTACAATGTCATAAAAGTGCAACAAAAATCAGGGAAGCCAACTGATGCCCAGGGAAAGGTATAACTTATTATTACTTCAAGCTGTACTCTCGACGTCTATCAAATATCATAAAGACAGAAGTGGCGATCAATGAATTCTACAGATATTGTCCTTGAAGAACACAAATAGGATGAAAAGACGCCCAAAGGATAATAAAATGACTTAAAATCTATCAAATAAATAAGGTTTGAGGTGGCTTACCTCAATGAAAAAATAAATTAACAATCTTTAATAGCACTGATAATGCGTTTCCTGGGTCTCCGCCCACTTCCTCTGCCGCGCTATGGTCAGAGCCAGGAATAAGGCGCTCTATTCCGGCTCAGAACATAACGTGGCAATCGATTTGGCCTGAGGAAGTGGGTGGAGACCCACAAAACTTGTTAGCTGCAAATGAATATTACATACTAACCTCACCGTCTGTTCCGCTCAGAAGCTCACCATTTTCTTCTTATAGTGATCCCTTCCAGTTCTGACAAAATTTTGTTAGAACTTAAATATACCAGTTGCTGTCAGTTATATATCAGAAGCTGTCAGTTACAACTGAATGTGCAAGGTAATGTCCATGTTTCCCTATGGCTCAAGTGGGCGATATAACAGTTGAACAGTGCGCTGACCAGGAAACTGTTATGGGGTAGTGGCCATTTTTAAAATGGAGGATGGAGAATTCCATCGATCACAGTGGACAAACAGGACGCAGGAGAGGAGAAAGAGAGAGGTAAGGATGACCTATGTATGGTTATTTTGACTTTTTATTTTCAGTTCAGGTTCTCTTTAAAGTGAACCTTAACATACGAAAAAAAAAAAGGAATTTAACTTACCTGGGGCTTCTACAAGCCCCCTGCAGCCGCCCTGTGCCCGCGCCCAAGCTTCTTATGGGCCTCTAAGTGAGGAGCTGCAGAGGTTACAATAACTTTGGTACATTATTAAAGAGGAACTTAAAGAGAAACCGTGACCAAGAATTGAACTTCATCCCAATCAGTAGCTGATACCCCCTTTTACATGAGAAATCTTTTCTTTTTCACAAACGGATCATCAGGGGGCTCTGTATGGATGATATTATGGTGGAACCCCTCCCACAAGAAACTCTGAGGGCCGTGGTAATCCTGGCAGTTTCCTGTCTGTGAACCTTGTTGCATTGTGGGAAATAGCTGTTTACAGCTGTTTCCAACTGCCAAAAAAGCAAGTAGCAGCTACATCACCTGCCAGCAGTAAAAGTGTCACCATGTGATATATGTCAGAATGTAAGTCGGGGAGAGGACAGATTTTACAATGGGTAAACACTGACTAAATCATTTATACATAATTATTGTAAAAATGAAGCACTTTTTTATTACATTATTGTCACTGGAGTTCCTCTTTAAGCGAAAAGGGGGAAAAAATAAAACACTACATTGCAAAGCTAGAAGTTAAAGCCCCACTATCACAAAAAAAGTAGGCAGATAAAATCTGACAGAACCGACAGGTTTTGGGCCAGTCCATCTCCTCATGGAGGATTCTCAGGGTTTTCTTTGTTTTCAACAGCATTTCCTGAACAGCAGTTTAACTGCCAAAATAGTAATATACTAGCCAGCCTCCTCCCTAATCACTTATGTCAGTTATACTTTACAACTGCTGTTCAGGAAATACTGTTGAAAACAAAGAAAACTCTAAGAATCCCCCATGAGGAGATGGACTGTCCCAAAACCTGTCGGTTCTGTCAGATTTTAAATGCCTACTTTTATCGGGATAGTGGTCCTTTAAAAAATACATCAAGAAATGATTGATATTCACCATGTAATTTGTTAATATTGTTTGATCCACAATCAGCCTGCACAGTAATCATCTTTACTAATAGCAGACATGAAAAAGAAACAGACGCCAACTGCCATTATCTATAACCACACCCCCTAACAATGTGATAGGCTAAAAGATTTTTTTTTTTATAGATATACATATACACCTGCACGTAATCATCTTTACTACTGGCAGACAGAAAAATAAAACAGACAGCACCAACTGCCATTATCTATAACCCCACTCACTAGCAACGTGAAAGGCTAAAAGATTGTTGTTTTTTTATAGCTATAAATATGCACAGAGGGAGATACTGGTTGCTTGGCAGTTGAAAACAGTTATTTCCCACAATATAACAAAGTTCACAGACAGGAAACTGTCAGGAGCTAGGTCCTGGCATTACACTGTGGGAGGGGTTTCACCGAAAGCCATACAGACCCCCTGAGTGATGATCTATTTGAGAAAAGGTAAAGATTTCTCATGGCACAAGGGGTATAAGCTACTGATTGGGATGAAGTTCAATCCTTGGTTAGAGTTCCTCTTTAAAAATATGAAGGACCTCACATTCTTTTTTTCCCAGTGTCCCAGTTTGCCTCAATCTTTCCTCGGTGATAATATTCCACAGATCATAAAGAATTATTATTTTTCCATCTGCAGTACACAAAACCGTGGACTTTCCTAAATGAGACAAGACATACATTGATATTCATAAGATAAAATAGATTTCTGTAGTCTGGTGGACCTGGCTGAGGCAGGTTAGTGCCTTCCGGAACCAATTATTAGGCAGCGCCGTTTGCCATTTGTAATTATGTTCCTCATGGCAGAATCTATACGAGGTGTACTCTCAGAATATTGTTTTTGGTCGGAGTGCAGGAGGCTACTTTAAACTGCACCAGTATAAAGAAACAAAGGATTTTCATCTGTTACTTTCAGAGCAGCAGGAAATTAAGGTGGTCATTTGCACATCCATACTAATATATCCAGATACAAAATATCTGCTGTAAGACATAATATTTAATCAAGTCTGCAATATCGCTGCGTGACTGACAAGCCAGAGGTGGCGTAGAAACTACTGAATGCCGGGGGTGTTCCCTACAAAGGTTTGTGTTGCTCTGCCCCAAGGATACTTGCTCCAGCTTATGTGACGTTGAAAAAGAACTCTACTTCAAACGCCTGAATAAAGGTATCACTCCAGTGGTGTACCTATGGGCGGAGCCAGAGATGGATTGCGATGAAATGGGTCTCTATGCACGGTAGTAGCTTTAGCTTCTCCTTCTGGTAATCTAAGATTGGAGAAGGGTCAGAAGAAGGGGCAGCTGGGCCCCCTGAGCACTCAAAGCTGTTTACTACTACGAACCCGGCACAGTTTACTGACCTGAGGAAGTGTCTGTAAGCTGAGAAACGCGTTGTCATTTTTGTGCAAAATAAAAGTTGGAATTATATGTTCAGTGAAGTCAGTAAGGTAAGCCTATTCTTACCTTCCTTTTCAATTATTTTGAACACTTTCGTTTTTTGGGGGTTTTATCTACTAATCATATAGACCATCCTTATGATAACCACGTCTCTGCAACATTGTTTGTGGATAGTGTTACCCCTCGGGTACTTACCCTATGGAATAGTCCTTTTGAAAGTACTGTAATGAGGTGGATATTTTTCCAATACCCACATGGAGGCATCTATAGATGTCTCTATTCAGTCATGGACATCTGCACCATTACTACACGCCTTTGAAGAAGTGACCCTTCATGGTAACGAAATGCATTTCAGGCTGAGTTCAGTGATATTACCGTGATGTATTTCTTTTTGTATTTGCCTGTCCAATGGATTTTTTTTGCGATTTATTAGATATAACTATGCGCATTGTAAACCCTCAGGTTTGTTTTTTCGATATCTCTTTGTTGATGCACTTGGTTTACAGGTTACAATACACAGGGGGATGTGAAAGTTTGAGCAACCTTGTTAATCGTCATGATATTCATGTATAAATCGTTGGTTGTTACTATAAAAAAATGTCAGTTAAATATATATATATATATATATAGGATAGTGATATTTGAAAAGTGAAATAAAGTTTATTGGATTTACAGAAAGTGTGCAATAATTGTTTAAATAAAATTAGGCAGGTGCATACATTTGGACACTGTTGTCATTTTTATTGATTCCAAAACCTTTAGAACTAATTATTGGAACTCAAATTGCCTTTTTAAGCTCAGTGACCCCTGACCTATATACACAAGTGAATCCAATTATGGGAAAGAGTATTTAAGGGGGTCAATTGTAAGTTTCCCTCCTCTTTTAACCACTTGAGGACCTAGGGCTTTCTACCCCTTAAGGACCGGCCACTTTTTTTCCATTCAGACCACTGCAGCTTTCACGGTTTATTGCTCGCTCATACAACCTACCACCTAAATTAATTTTGGCTCCTTTTCTTGTCACTAATAAAGCTTTCTTTTGGTGCTATTTGATTGCTCCTGCGATTTTTACTTTTTATTATATTCATCAAAAAAGACATGAATTTTGGCAAAAAAATTTTTAACTTTCTGTGCTGACATTTTTCAAATAAAGTAAAATTTCTGTATACATGCAGCGCGAAAAATGTGGACAAACATGTTTTTGATTAAAAAAAAAACCCATTCAGTGTATATTTATTGGTTTGGGTAAAAGTTATAGCGTTTACAAACTATGGTGCAAAAAGTGAATTTTCCCATTTTCAAGCATCTCTGACTTTTCTGACCCCCTGTCATGTTTCATGAGGGGCTAGAATTCCAGGATAGTATAAATACCCCCCAAATGACCCTATTTTGGAAAGAAGACATCCCAAAGTATTCACTGAGAGGCATAGTGAGTTCATAGAAGATATTATTTTTTGTCACAAGTAAGCGGAAAATGACACTTTGTGAGAAAAAAAAAAAAAAAGTTTCCATTTCTTCTAACTTGCGACAAAAAAAAATGAAATCTGCCACGGACTCACCATGCCCCTCTCTGAATACCTTGAAGGGTCTACTTTCCAAAATGGGGTCATTTGTGGGGTGTGTTTACTGTCCTGACATTTTGGGGGGTGCTAAATTGTAAGCACCCCTGTAAAGCCTAAAGGTGCTCATTGGACTTTGGACCCCTTAGCGCAGTTAGGCTGCAAAAAAGTGCCACACATGTGGTATTGCCGTACTCAGGAGAAGTAGTATAATGTGTTTTGGGGTGAATTTTTACACATACCCATGCTGGGTGGGAGAAATATCTCTGTAAATGACAATTTGTTAATTTTTTTTACACACAATTGTCCATTTACAGAGATCTTTCTCCCACTCAGCATGGGTATGTGTAAAAATACACCACAAAACACATTATACTACTTCTCCTGAGTACGGCGATACCACATGTGTGGCACTTTTTTGCACCCTAACTGCGCTAAAGGGCCCAAAGTCCAATGAGTACCTTTAGGATTTCACAGGTCATTTTGAGAAATTTCGTTTCAAGACTACTCCTCACGGTTTAGGGCCCCTAAAATGCCAGGGCAGTATAGGAACCCCACAAATGACCCCATTTTAGAAAGAAGACACCCCAAGGTATTCCGTTAGGAGTATGGTGAGTTCATAGAAGATTTTATTTTTTGTCAAAAGTTAGCGGAAAATGACACTTTGTGAAAAAACACAATTAAAATCAATTTCCGCTAACTTGTGACAAAAAATAAAATCTTCTATGAACTCGCCATACTACTAACGGAATACCTTGGGGTGTCTTCTTTCTAAAATGGGGTCATTTGTGGGGTTCCTATACTGCCCTGGCATTTTAGGGGCCCTAAACCGTGAGGAGTAGTCTTGAAACGAAATTTCTCAAAATGACCTGTGAAATCCTAAAGGTACTCATTGGACTTTGGGCCCTTTAGCGCAGTTAGGGTGCAAAAAAGTGCCACAGATGTGGTATCGCCATACTCGGGAGAAGTAGTACAATGTGTTTTGGGGTGTATTTTTACACATACCCATGCTGGGTGGGAGAAATATCTCTGTAAATGGACAATTGTGTGTAAAAAAATCAAAAGATTGTCATTTACAGAGGTATTTCTCCCACCCAGCATGGGTATGTGTAAAAATACACCCCAAAACACATTATACTACTTCTCCCGAGTACGGCGATACCACATGTGTGGCACTTTTTTGCACCCTAACTGCACTAAGGGGCCCAAAGTCCAATGAGTACCTTTAGGATTTCACAGGTCATTTTTGTTTCAAGACTACTCCTCACGGTTTAGAGCCCCTAAAATGCCAGGGCAGTATAGGAACCCCACTAATGACCCCATTTTAGAAAGAAGACACCCCAAGGTATTCCGTTAGGAGTATGGTGAGTTCATAGAAGTTTTTATTTTTTTGTCACAAGTTAGCGGAAATTGATTTTAATAGTTTTTTTTCACAAAGTGTCATTTTCCGCTAACTTGTGACAAAAAATAAAATCTTCTATGAACTCACCATACTCCGTACGGAATACCTTTGGGTGTCTTCTTTCTAGAATGGGGTCATTTGTGGGGTTCCTATACTGCCCTGGCATTTTAGGGGCCCTAAACCGTGAGGAGTAGTCTTGAAACCAAATGTCGCAAAATGACCTGTGAAATCCTAAAGGTACTCATTGGACTTTGGGCCCCTTAGCGTACTTAGGGTGTAAAAAAGTGCCACACATGTGGTACCGCCGTACTCAGGAGAAGTAGTATAATGCGTTTTGGGGTGTATTTTTACACATACCCATGCTAAGTGGGAGAAATATCTCTGTAAATGACAATTGTTTGATTTTTTTACACACAATTGTCCATTTACATAGAAATTTCTCCCACCCAGCATGGGTATGTGTAAAAATACACCCCAAAACACATTATACTACTTTTCCTGAGTACGGCGGTACCACATGTGTGACACTTTTTTGCAGCCTAGGTGCGCTAAGGGGCCCAACGTCCTATTCACAGGTCATTTTGAAGCATTTGTTTTCTAGACTACTCCTCGCGGTTTAGGACCCCTAAAATGCCAGGGCAGTATAGGAACCCCACAAGTGACCCCATTTTAGAAAGAAGACACCCCAAGGTATTCCGTTAGGTGTATGGCGAGTTCATAGAAGATTTTATTTTTTGTCACAAGTTAGTGAAAAATGACACTTTGTGAAAAAAAACCAATAAAAATTAATTTCCGCTAACTTTTGACAAAAAATAAAATCTTCTATGAACTCGTCATACACCTAACAGAATACCTTGGGGTGTCTTTTTTTCTAAAATGGGGTCACTTGTGGGGTTCCTATACCGCCCTGGCATTTTACAGGCCCAAAACCGTGAGTAGTCTGGAAACCAAATGTCTCAAAATGACTGTTCAGGGGTATAAGCATCTGCAAATTTTGATGACAGGTAGTCTATGAGGGGGCGAATTTTGTGGAACCGGTCATAAGCAGGGTGGCCTTTTAGATGACAGGTTGTATTGGGCCTGATCTGATGGATAGGAGTGCTAGGGGGGTGACAGGAGGTGATTGATGGGTGTCTCAGGGGGTGGTTAGAGGGGAAAATAGATGCAATCAATGCACTGGGGAGGTGATCGGAAGGGGGTCTGAGGGGGATCTGAGGGTTTGGCCGAGTGATCAGGAGCCCACACGGGGCAAATTGGGGCCTGATCTGATGGGTAGGTGTGCTAGGGGGTGACAGGAGGTGATTGATGGGTGTCTCAAGGTGTGATTAGAGGGGGGAATAGATGCAAGCAATGCACTGGCGAGGTGATCAGGGCTGGGGTCTGAGGGCATTCTGAGGGTGTGGGCGGGTGATTGAGTGCCCTAGGGGCAGATAGGGGTCTAATCTGATAGGTAGCAGTGACAGGGGGTGATTGATGGGTAATTAGTGGGTGTTTAGGGTAGAGAATAGATGGAAACACTGCGCTTGGGTGGTGATCTGATGTCGGATCTGCGGGCGATCTATTGGTGTGGGTGGGTGATCAGTTTGCCCGCAAGGGGCAGGTTAGGGGCTGATTGATGGGTGGCAGTGACAGCGGGTGATTGATGGGTGGCAGTGACAGGGGGTGATTGATGGGTGGCAGTGACAGGGGGTGATTGATGGGTGATGGGTGGGAAGGACAGATGTAATTAATGCACTGGTGAATTGATAAGGGGGGGTCAGAGGGCAATCTGAGCGTGTGGGCGGGTGATTGGGTGCCCGCAAGGGGCAGATTAGGGTCTGATCTGATAGGTAAAAGTGAGGTGATTAGGTAAAAGGTGGTGATAGGGGGTGATTGATGGGTAATTAGTGGGTGTTTAGAGGAGAGAATAGATGTAAACAATGGATTTGGGAGGTCGGATCTGCGGGCGATCTATTGGTGTGGGGGGGTGATCAGATTGCCCGCAAGGGGCAGGTTAGAGGCTGATTGATGGGTGGCAGTGACAGGGGGTGATTGACGGGTGATTGACAGGTGATTGACAGGTGATCAGGGGGATAGATGCATACAGTAAACAGGGGGGGGGTGGTCTGGGGAGAATCTGAGGGGTGGGGGGTGATCAGGAGGGGGCAGGGAGCAGGGGGGGGGGGGAATAAAAAAAATAGCGTTGACAGATAGTGACAGGGAGTGATTGATGGGTGATTAGGGGGGTGATTGGGTGCAAACAGGGTTCTGGGGGGTGGGCAGGGGGCGGGTCTGATGGGTGCTGTGGGCGATCTGTGGCAGGGGGGGGGATGAAATCAGTGTGCTTGGGTGCAGACTAGGGTGGCTGCAGCCTGCCCTGGTGGTCCCTCGGACACTGGGACCACCAGGGCAGGAGGCAGCCTGTATAATACACTTTGTAAACATTACAAATTGTATTATACACTTTGTATGCGGTGATCGCGGGGTTAACATCCCGCCGGCGCTTCCGTATAGCCGGCGGGATGTTGCGGCGGGCGAGCGGTGACAGGCGCCGGCGGAGGATCGCGTCACGGATGATGCGATCGCTCCGCCCATGCCCTTAGAAGGACCGCCGCCTCTGTGGGTGAGCCGGTCCTTCAGGGCTCCACTTCCCGGCCGCCCCTGTGCGTTAGGCGGTCGGGAAGTGGTTAAGTTTCTCTGAAGTGTAGCAACATGGGGGTCTCAAAACAACTCTCAAATGACCTGAAGACAAAGATTGCTCACCATCATGGTTTAGGGAAAGGATACGGAAAGCTGTCTCAGAGATTTCAGCTGTCTGTTTCCACAGTTAGGAACATACTGAGGAAATGGAAGACCACAGGCTCAGTTCAAGTTAAAGCTCGAAGAGGCAGACCAAGAAAAATCTCGGATAGACAGAAGCGACGAATGGTGAGAACAGTCAGACTCAACCCACAGACTAGCACCAAAGACCTGCAACATCATCTTGCTGAAGATGGAGTCACTGTGCATCGTTCAACCATTTGGCGCACTTTACACAAGGAGATGCTGTATGCAAGAGTGATACAGAGGAAGCCCACAGCACAAACAGAGCCGCTTGAAGTATGCTAAAGCACATTTGGAAAAACCAGCTTCATTTTAGAATAAGGTGCTGTGGACTGATGAAACTAAAATTGAGTTATTTGGGCATAACAAGGGACGTTATGCATGGAGGAAAGAGAACACAGCATTCCAAGAAAAACACCTGCTACCTACAGTAAAATATGGTGGTGGTTCCATCATGCTGTGGGGCTGTGTGGCCAGTGCAGGGACTGGGAATCTTGTCAAAGTTGAGGGACGCATGGATTCCACTCAGTATCAGCAGATTCTGGAGACCAATGTCCAGGAATCTGTGACAAAGCTGAAGCTGCGCCAGGGCTGGATCTTTCAATAAGACAACGTCCCTAAACATTGCTCAAAATCCACTAAGGCATGCATGCATGCAGAGGAACAAGTACAACATTCTGGAATGACCATCTCAGTCCCCAGACCTGAATATAATTGAAAATCTGTGGTGAGAGCTAAAGAGAGCTGTCCATGCTCGGAAGCCATCAAACCTGAATGAACTAGAGCTGTTTTGGAAAGAGGAATGGTCCAAAATACCTTCAACCACAATCCAGACTCTCATTGGAACCTACAGGAAGTGTTTAGAGGCTGTAATTACTGCAAAAGGAGGATCTACTAATTATTGATTTCATTTTTTTTGTTTGTGGTGCCCAAATGTATGCACCTGTCTAATTTTGTTTAAACAATTATTGCACACTTTCTGTAAATCCAATAAACCTTATTTCATGTCTCAAATATCACTGTGTGTGTATGATATGATATATTTAACTGAGATTTTTTTATCGTAACAACCAACGATTTATACAGGAAAATCATGACGATTAACAAGGTTGCCCAAACTTTCGCATCCCACTGTATGTGGTGCCCCCTCCAGCAGATGTCACCCCAGTTCTCTGCTTGGTTTGCCTGTGTCTGAAAACATCCTTGTGTTCCTACCCAGAGCAACACCTGTTTTGGAGGTATGACTATATCAAAGGGACTGCTCCTCTTAAAGTTACACCTCTGCCCCCCTTTGCCCTAACCACAACTGTTTTATTATTATTCTTTAGTATTTATATAGCTCCAACAATTTCCACAGCCACAGCGCTTTACAGAGTATATAGTTTTGTCTATAACAGTCCATTAGAGGAGCTCACAATCTAATCTAATCCCTACCATGGTTATATGTCCATTGTAGTCTAGGGCCACATTTTAGAGGGAAGCCAATTAGGTTACTTGTATGTTTTTGTGATGTGGGAGAAAACTTGAGTGCCCAGAGGAAACCCACTTAGACACAGGGAGAACATACAAACTCCTTGCAGATAGAGCCCTGGGTGGGATTCATACCAGCGACCCGACGCTGCAAGGCCAGAGTTTTACTGAAGGTTGCAGTGTCAGCAAAGACATTGGTGAAGGAGCGTTGAGTCCTCCCGAGACATGTCCTCCCTGGCAAGGCATGCTGGAATCTGTTGTTCCCAAGCAGCTAAAAATCATGATGCAGTTTTCCACCAGGGGAGCATCTTGTGCTTTCTACATGCTGACCTCAGGTCTGTCCTCAAATTCTAACTTGTTACATTTCTCTAGTTACTGCTACCTCTGAGGCTGACAGATTAATTGAAAATCAAGCTGCTCACATGTGTCATGTTGTGATAAGCTGCTCTAACTAACCCAGCTTCCAAAAATTTCAAAGTGAAAACATAACTTAAGCATTTTGGCCATGCTGGTGAAACTGAAAGCCAGCAGAGCTAACAAGTGTCATGTGTGGCTGGAAAGAGATAGTGCCATACCACAGCCAATCAGGCAAGCTCTATTGATGAACTGTTATATCAGCTCACACATGCTTTTAATTATTTGCTGAGAAATAAGTAAAGCACATTTGCCCAAGCTAACAAAAAGAATTGGCTTGCACGGTGCTGGGAAAAAAAAAACCTTTATGATATATGAAGTTAAAACTTAAGAGCTACTTTAGAGCGACAGCCTGTTTAGCTGCTTATACCTATGAGTAATATAAGAGTGAACAGAGGCGCCAGCAGGATAAAAAGTTCTAAAAGGCTTAAAATCCCTCAGGTGGTGGTGGTGGACTCGCCTCCCCGAAGCAGACAAGATACCGTCAGTTTTATGACTACAGGTTTATTATTAGACTCCAAAACAAACAGTGCAACGCGTTTCACAGTTATGTTACCACTTCCTCAGGCAATAAACAGATAGGAGTACACTGTAAATAGATAAGTTGACTTTTTTACAGATTCTATGTAATCTATAGGATGCGTTCAGACTTGTCCATTGCACCATTAATGTTCCGAATTTGGCATATCAAATTTGGAACACCCGAATACTCCCAAGCACACTTCAGAGCCATTCCAGTAATTAACAAGTGGACAGGGTAAGGGGGAGGTCACTTACTTGTGCTTCATGGAGCATTTCATGTGACTCCGATACTTCCTCCTTCCTGCTTTGGGAGGAGGAAACCTCAGAGTCACGTGAAATGCGCCATGAAGAGCAAATAAGTGACCTCCTCCTGAACCTGTCCGCTTGTTCAGTACTGAAATGGCTCTGAAGTGTGTTCGGGAGTATTCGGATGTTCCAAATCTGATATGCCAAATTCGGACACTAATGGTGCAATGGACAAGTCTGATTCTAAATATTACACAGAATCTGTAAAAATGTCCATTTATTGACCTCTGTTACCGACAACGGTTAGATTTTAAAGAGGAACTCCAGTGAAAATAATCTAATAAAAAAAGTGTTTTATTTTTACAATAATCATGTATAAATGATTGAATCAGTGTTTGCCCATTGTAAAAGCTTTTCTCTCCCAGGTGGAAACAGCTGTAAACAGCTATTTGCCACAATGCAATGAGGTTCACAGACAGGAAACTGCCAGGACCATGGTCCTCACAGTTTCCTGTGGGAGGGGTTTCACCACAATATCAGCCATACAGAGCCCCCTGATGATCCGTTTGTGAAAAGGAATATATTTCTCATGGGAAAGGGGGCATCAGCTACTGATTGGGATGAAGTTCAATTCTTGGTCACAGTTTCTCTTCAAAGTGGATCCAAGATAAACTTTTACTCATTGCATAATTGTGTTCCTTTCATATAGTTTATAGGGCATTCCTCAAGCTGAATAATTTTTTGTTTTGTTTTAATACTCTACTTCCCTATGAACTAAACAAGCCTCGCCCACAGCTCCTTTTGTATCTTGGCACTGTAGCAAGGGATTATAGGAGCTCAGTCTAGGCAGGAGGAGGAGGTTACTAGCCATTGATTTCAGAGGCAGAGGGGAGGAGGAGAGGGGACTGAATTTACATACAGGCAAGCTGATAGCATCTCCAGCCCTCAGCCTGTGACAATGTGACAAACAGAACATGGCTTCCCTCGTATCACAGGAATAAATAATCATAAACTTTTGAAGCTGTTTGCAGCTAGATATGCTGTGTAAACTATCTAAACTTTTCATAAGACATATAGACAAGTTACTTGTTATACTTAGTTTTTCATCTCGGATCCGGTTTAAGTGCAATGGGAACCTAGCCTTTGCATACTTCACCTGCGTCATAACAGATGGGGAGTGAAATAGCAGTTGTGCAGTTGCATTATAATGTACACAACTGCAATGTAAATGTTTTGTCAGAAATACAGGACTACCTAGATATAATGCACAAAATGTAATGGTTAAAGGACAACTGAAGTGAGAGGTATATTGAGGCTGCCATATTTATTTCCTTTTAAACAATACCAGTTGCCTGGCTGTCCTGCTGATCCTCTGCCTCTAACACTTTTACTCAATATCCAAGTAAGTGATTTTCCACTCGATGATCCAGGAATTAACAATCTTTATTGAAGCAGTAAAACACAGCACAACATGTCTGCTAACATGTTTCGAACACACAAGGGGGTCGATTCACTAAAGTTTGATAATCGCTATCACAGCAGTTATCACGTGAGCTACCGTGTGTAAAGGTTTGCGCGTGAACAGCGTTACTTCGCATGATAAGCGAAGGTTTGCGCGTGATCACGTGTGCTTTTCACATGCTATACCTTGCTATAAATACGAACCATTATGTGTTTGAAACATGTTAGCGGACATGTTGTGCTGTGTTTTACTGCTTCAATAAAGATTGTTAATTGCTGGATCATCGAGCGGAACATCACTTAGCTTGATATTGACTGTTCGAGGTTGAGCTGCCTCGTTCCTGCTGTGACTCTGTTGGGTGGTCGGTTGAGCGGACCTCACTTCACACACATAACACTTTTTAGCCATAGATCCTGAACAAACATGCAGCAGATCAGATGTTTCTGACATTATTGTTATATCTGACAAGATTAGCTGCATGCTTGTTTCTGGTGTGATTCAGACACTACTGCATTCAAACAAATCAGCAGGGCGGCCAGGCAAATGGTGTTGTTTAAAAGGAAATAAATATAGCAGCCCCCATATTCTTCTCACTTCAGATTCCCTTTAAAGGGACACTTAAGTCAAAAAAAAAAAATGAGTTTTACTCACCTAGGGCTTCCAATAGCCCCCTGCAGGTGTCCGGTGCCCTTGCCGCCTCCCTCCGATCCTCCTGGCCCCGCCGGCAGCCACTTCCTGTTTCGGTGACAGGAGCTGACAGGCTGGGGACGCGAGTGATTCTTCGCGTTCCCAGAACCATTAGCACCCTCTATGCTGCTATATGGTATATGATATATGCTATAGCAGCATAGATGGCGCTATTGTGGCCAGGAACGCGAAGAATCACTCACGTCCCCAGCCTGTCAGCTCCTGTCACCGAAACAGGAAGTGGCTGCCGGCGGGGCCAGGAGGATCGGAGGGAGATGGCAAGGGCACCGGACAGCTGCAGGGGGCTATTGGAAGCCCCAGGTGAGTAAAACTCATTTTTTTTGTTCGACTTAAGTGTCCCTTTAATGAGATACTACTAATTCTGAATTGCATTCCTGCTGTTACTCTGTGAGCATAGACTAATACATGTTTGAGATGCCAGGGTTGTTTCGGAAACATTCTATTTTCCATTTTGTTAAGGAACATGTTTATAAAATAACCTGCATGTTTTTTTAAAAGCAGCGTTGTTAGCCATTCGCTGGCCATCACTGCTTCCACTGTTCGCATGATAGAGATGGAAGTAAATATCCAATGTACCACCATGGGGCTTGATTTACTAAAGCGTGCTAACATAGTTAGCACGCCTAAAAGCTTTGCACGTGCAAACTAGGGTGCTAAGTAGTTTGCACGGGAAAAGCTGTTACTGATCGCGCACTATTTGGTGCGTGCAAAACGTCGCACCGGTGTGCACGAAACATCGCACCGTCCTCGTGCAAAGCATGCTTATCAGGCTATTGTGCATGCGGACGGTGCAAAGTTTCGCACGCTCCGGTGTAATGTTTTGCACGCAGCGCTAAACTTTGCGCGCGCAAAATTGTGCACGCATATTAGCGCATGCAAAGGCACTTTGCACGTGCTAAGGGGCTTTTCACTGGCGTGCTAACACTTCGCACACTTCAGTGAATCAAGCCCCTTGTGGGAAGTGGACCTACCAGCAGCCCAGTTTTCATTAGCAAATCCAGGTTCAGATTTTTTTTTCCTAATCGAAGATACCCTAAATCAGGCCAATAGTGTGTCAAACATTCGTACCCACCAAAAGTAAAAAAAACGATTACTACTGGAACTTAACTGAACAAACTTTAGTTTTGTGCCAGCTGTGATTTTAGGCTTAGAAGTGACATTCATGAGATTCTTCCATTGAAAGTGAACCTCTGTTTTCTCTCGTCTTTAATCTGAGCACTGACAGATTCATTAATGTGACACATAGACATTTGTGATCCTCTAGATCTTCACTTCTAAACTTTTCTAATAGTGCAGGTTTACTGATTTGGAATAGATCATTTTCCAATTATTTATGTTTTCAGTCACTTTCAGAAGATTCTTTTCCTCATTCTACTAAAGGCTAGTACACACGCCTGACTGCAGCCAACGACGGGTCCGCCGTCAGCAGACAGTACAACGTGTGTACAGTCTGTCGGTGGACTGTTAAGGCTGTTTCTGAACGATCCGTCGTTCAGAAACAGCCTTATCAGTCCGCCGACAGACTGCTGAAAACCCGCCCGGCGAGAGGTGCCGACGGACCCGTCGTTGACTGCAGTCAGGCGTGTGTACTAGCCTTTAGAGCCCAATATAGTGTAGTATGTACTGGTAATGTATAATTGGAAGAGTAATAATATTAATTTAATACTCACAAACCAGGGTTACCAAGTAGGCGCTCAGTGTTGATGATACTGGCAGATGCTGTTTACTCCTATCTGTTATTGCCTGATGAAGCGGGTTTGTATCCCGTGAAACGCGTTGCACTTTATTTGGAGTATCCAATAAAATTGTTTTGACTGAAAATCCACAGTCGTGTGTTCTGCTTGGAGGAGGTCAGCCCATCACTGCCTTGCCTCCTCTATTACCAAGATGGGTTTTTAAGTTCTTTTAGTGTTTTTTATCCTGTTGGCGCCTCTGGGATCCTATTATTTATATCCTTCTTGAGCTAAGTGGGACCACTTAGCTTCACTTTTCAGGAAGAGAAAACATAATTAATAAGACAAACTGTCTTATAATATACAGGGCCGGTTCTCGTATGAAGCATGGTGAAAAATTTGCATCAGGCGCAGAGATTTCAGGGGCAACATTTTTGTATTGCGTGTACCTTCCTGAGGAGGAATGTAGTGGCTGAGGGTGAGCAGTTTGTTTGTCACAGATTCATAGCCAGCCTGTGTGATGGTGTTGAGCTGCAGCATGTCATGTGAGAACATTAAATGAAGCAGAATAAATTATTGGATTATGTGCGATTATTCCAAATCGGGGTGAGGGGCGCATCCTTACAAATTTGCCTCAGGCAGCAAAAAGTCTAGAACCGGCCCTGATAATACACATTTGGCATAAAGTGAATGGCCAGAAATGTATTTCTCTTAGGCATCAACCCAGAATTTCCCTCTTTATTTTAAAGTCCCCTTCATAGTTCCCCTTAAATACTGACTAAGGCCCTGCAAATTGTCCTGCAGTGACATTACACGGATGCTCCTAGCCAGTATATTGGTGTCTTCTGGAGACAGGCCACCTCATGAGGGCAGCAGCCACATTCCTGTGCATATTGCATACATTTTTCGGCAATCATGAATAAAATAATTGAAAGCTCAGAAAAAATTGATTGGAACTGTAGACCAAGTAATTGACAGTCCATCACACACCATACAATTCTTGATAAAGTTGGTCTGAAATTCATAGCTCCCAACTGTCCCTCTTTTGGAGGGACAGTCCCTCTTTGGGAGCCCTGTCCCTCTGCCCCTATTTCCTCCTCATTTGTCCCTCTTTCAGGACTTTATCCCTCTTTCTATGTAAATATATGTATTTATCTACTGAAAAATGTGTTTAATTGGCTCTAAACCTTATTCCCATCTTTTAAATTGAGATATTTCCTATTTTCAAATGTTAATATGAAGGAAAATGAACCAGGATAGAAATGACCAGTGTAGTTTGAATTATAAAAACAACATATTTTTCTTATGAAATCTTTATGGTATGCGTGACTAGGGGTGTGTCGGGGCGTGATCAGGGGGTGTGGCAGGGGCGTGCCTTAAGTGCCCCTCTTTCTCATCTCAAGAAAGTTGGGAGGTATGGGAATTTCCAACATGTCCAATCTCCAAAAATCGTACAAAACCCGGGAAATTCGATCGGATTTATCGATCGAAAACAAAGAAAAGCTCTCGATTTTTTGGGATAACCGTTCAAAATTATTGACCTGGTGAAAATGTGGATCTTTTAATTGTATGGTGCGTGGCCACCTTAAGTTTGCAATCTACACTGTGTCAAGTTAGCTTTGGAGTAGAAGGATGAAGATATGGCCACTGCATCAGGACTCCGGAACCGGAGGGCCTACTTAATTGCGGTGGCTCATCATTAGTGCTGTAGTGTTAATGTTCACCTCCATATGTGCTTTGAATAGTGGTAAAAATTAACAAACTGTTTTCCTCCCTTTTTATAAATACCTCACAGTGAGGCTTCCCCTGAAAAGCAGCTTTGCTGTTTGTATCTTGTAGTCATTGTACAGGGTGGCGCATGAAAGACTGGTCAAGCTGCCTGTCACATGCACAAGCAGCCAGCCGCTCCCAGTGCACCTCTTATCCTTACCGTGTGTCCTCCCTGGATCTATTGAGCTTGTCCTCACCTGCATTTGCTGCCGCATGAGAACATTACCCATACAGCAGCAAATGCAGGAGAAGACAGGTTCAATAAAGCTGGTGAGGACACAGCAGGAATAGAGTAAGAGGTGATCAGGGACCATCTGGCCACTTTCCAGTCCTGTATATCAACGCACGTGGCAGGCAGCCAGCCAATCTTGAGTGCACCACCCTGTATAAAATTCATTGTAAAATTTGCATCTAGGCCCAAATTTGCATTTCTCTTCACGAGGAGATGTTATCTAAAAAACAAATGCGATGAAGGTAGAAGGTGGTCATCCTCAGACCTTCTTACAGGAAACCTGTGGTTGAAATAGCCGGTGTCAGAGAGCATAACACAAGACTTATACAGCAGTTTGTGGATAGCAGTAATTCTAATGAAAACAATAATAGTAGCACAGCAAGGGTGAAGAGGTGCCCAGGATGGATAAAACTTTGTTAAAAGCACAATAAAATAGGAAAATAGGAGGTGCCTTACCTCTCCAATTACACTAACGAGGATTTAACAACAAAAAGATTTTATTTGCACAGGCAACATGTTTCATGGCGATTGCCCACGAGATTAATTTCAGAAAATAATGGCATATTGCGCTATTAGGCTCCCGTTGTCTCTGTGTTTTTTTTCCCTAAGGTGATCCCTCACCTCACCCCCCCCCCTTCCCCCAGTTGACAATTATAGTAGGTTAATGGATTTTATTCCATTCATGTAAAGGTTATATCGATATGGATTTCCCTAGGACTGTCTGTGCCATTGGTTATCCTGCATCATGTGATACAGAAAACCTGGAAGTGTTCAGTGTAATGCCATTGCAACCTTTAGTGACAATCCCATAATTCAGAGCAATCTTCCTATTATATTTGATAAACCATTGAATATTGGCCAGAGAAGAGCTGTTGTCCAGCTACTAATGGAAATCTCCCTTAAAGTGGCGACTGAAGATTACTGCTAAATCCCATTTGTGACTGGTTCTCTTTAGAGAGTGTGCGGAAGTTCATTTTGATGTTTTTGCTTGCCACACCCCTTCTAGCACCTCCCCATTGAATCTGCAAGTGTTTAAATGCCCTAGCTGGAGGTGAGGAGCCTGGATTTTGTGGTTTTTTTTAATTGTATTTGATCCTTTGTAGCTAGAATTTTATCTAGTGCTCTCCCTCTTCCTCTATTAGTGATCCTAACACACACAGCTTGCTGGTGTGTCCGCATAGTACATATGTAGGTACTAGCAGCTCCCTTGCAGGATTAGTTAGATGCACTATCTGTCCCAGGGAGGACGTTAAGGATATGTGTTCCTATTCCTTAGATAGGTTTTGATGCGCTGAATGTGTGCATGTTTTTGCTATGCATGTTACAGGGCCAGAGTTAGGACACAAACGAAACTGTGCTAACTCTACGCGGTGTATGTGACTATGCAAGAGACTTTATTCTTGTAACGAAGATCCCAGCTTTTAACTTGTAGGGACAGCATTGATTGCTGCATGATTTTTGTGAATGGATTTGCATGAGGATTTGCATGAGTGGGTGGAAGTTCATTTTGACTTTGCTGGTTCTCTTTAGTGCTTGAACTGCTTGCATGCTGAAATGTTTGCCTCTGATTCCCTTTTTGAATCCATCTCTGTTCTAGCCTAGGCCTCACCCAGCTTGTTGTGCTCAATAAGTTAATAACTCCTTCAGATTGCTGCCTACACTGGGAATGTGTGTTTTGGTATAGGCTATGTTTTGTCTGTTTGCGCACCAGCAGAAAACGATTTCAGTTGTGGTATTTTTGGGAGTTCTGTTGTCATGGCCGTCTGCCATAGCCTTTACCAAATGACAACCCTCTCCCCCCACAAGGCTTCTACTAAATTTTAAAAAGCGATCAATTGCATGATCAGGTGCCAGGATTTGGCTTCTCTAAGATCGCATTTCCCAGTGTTTAACAACAACAGCATGTCGGCACTGTGGGAATTTAACTGACAGCAAAGTCTTTTCCACATTGAGTAATGTGTGCGCTGTGCCACTTGTACAAGCGGTATGTCCTGAAATGTCAGCGCTAACCACTTGCAGTAGAGACTTTGCTGTAGACTTCATGTTCTATCTAGAACACATGAAACCATTTCATTGTGGTTTGCTTGAAAGTCGAACATTAGGCTTCATAAGCAATTTATTACAGAGAGGAGCAAAAAAAAAATAGATTTACCATTCATTCGATGATTGAAATGCGCTACAATTTTTAGATAGGCATGCAAAAGAAGTCAGCTACAAGTGGATCTCTGAACGGATATTAAAAAATATTATAGTTACGGGCCTCTTCCTTAACCACTTGAGGACCCACCCTTTACCCCCCCCTTAAGGACCAGCGCTGTTTTAGCTGATCTGTGCTGGGTGGGCTGTGCAGCCCCCAGCACAGATCAAACACCAGGCAGAGCGACCAGATCGCCCCCCTTTTTTCCCCACTAGGGGGATAATGTGCTGGGGGGGTCTGATCGCTCCTGCCTGCCTGGGTGTTGCGGGGGGGGGGGCACCTCAAAGCCCCCCTCCGTGGTGAAATTCCCCCCCCCCTCCCTCTCCTCCCTCCCTTCCCCGGAGATCAGAGGCTGCACAGGAACGGATCTGTCCTGTGCAGCCTCTAACAGGCTCCTGCCTGTCATGTGACAGCGATCCCCGGCTGCTGATTGGCTGGGGATCGCTGATCTAGTACAACGCTGCTACTGTTAGCAGCGTTGTACAAATGTAAACAAAGCGGATTATTTCCACTTGTGTTTACATTTAGCCTGCGAGCCGCGATCGGCGGCCCGCAGGCTATTCACGGAGCCCCCCGCCATGAATTGACAGGAAGCAGCCGCTTGCGCGGGCGGCTGCTTCCTGATTAATTAGCCTGCAGCCGGCGGTCCTGCAGCTGCCACTTTGCCGACGCGCGTTATGAGTGCGCGGTCGGCAAGTGGTTAAGGTGGCCACACACCATACAATTTTTTTTAATATCTGTTCAATTTAAGAATTGCAATCAATGTTTCTGACAGATTGTAACATTTCAAAAATATGACCAATGTACCACCACACCTATGTTCAATGTTTCCCCAATTATGATAAAAATGATTGGAAACTCTGAGAAAATTGCTAGGGTGTGTATATTAATAAATTGACAATCTAACACCATACAATCTTTAGTGGTGGCTGGATGGTGTAATGGTTAAGGGCTCTGTCTCTGACACAGGAGACCAGGGTAATCGACGCAAATCACCGTAAACCGCCCAAGTAAGAATGGGCCCATAGGGTTTTATTACACTAGCACTTTTAAAAAGCGCTAACGTTTGAGAGTTTTGCCGAAATGGCAGCAAAACGCTTTAGTGTGAATGGGCCCTAAGGCTCAGTTCATATTGTATGCATTTTTACTGAAGCTTTTTCACAATGCACTGCTGAAACACCTGATCAGATTTGTTTTTTAGAGTTTAATGTGAACAGACCTGTAGTGCCTTCCGATTTGAAAGAAATTTGGATGGCTTGCAGCAGATTTTCATACTTTGCATCTGTTTACCATGTAATCATTGTCAATTAACGCTATATGCATGCAATAATTTGCAGTGAAATAATGCCAAAATTTGCATTCCGAAAAACGTATGTGAAATGTAATACCCTAGTGGAAATCGGCCCTTAGATGTGAAAACGGATACAAAAATTTGCATTGGAATTGAAATTTGCATGCGAGACCATTGATTTTCATGGATCAAAGTTCGCATGTGGGACAGTGCATGGTGCAGAAATCAGCAGCATGCTGTCCATAGTTCTTTGCGCATTTTGAAAAATGCATTAAATAAAAATGACTCCATTGAACTGCTTTGGTTTCAGTGTTAAAGCGGATCCGAGATGAAAAACGAACTATGACAAGTAACTTGTCTATATATCTTATCTAAAGTTTAGATAGCTTACACAGCAAATCTAGCTACAAACAGATTTAATAGATTAGAAATCTAAATGATTATTTCTTCCTGTGATACAATGACAGCAGCCATGTTGTTTGTAAACTTTACACAGAGGCAATCTTATCTGCACCATCAGCACTCAGACTATGAGAAAAACCTAATTCCCCCTCCTCCCTCCTCCCCTCTGCCTCTGAAATCAATGGCTAGTAACACCTCCTCCTCCCCCTGCCCAGACTGAGCTCCCATGAGCCCTTGCTACTGCCAAGGCTCTCTGAAAACCTGTGGGTGTGGTTTATTTAGTTTATAGGGAATTAGAGTATTAAGACAAAAACAAAAAAGTATTTGGCTTGAGGAATGCCCTATAAACAATAGGAAAGGAACACAATTATGCAATGAGTAAAAGTTCACCTCAGATCCACTTTAAGCAGAAATTCCCATAGTGATCAGCTTTCAGAGCAGATACACTGTACTTTGGGAACTTGGAATTTGTGAACGAATGATAATGCAAAAAAAGCAAATATGATAACTGTATGGGTAATAAAAAGTAGGAAAACACGTTTTTATTGCATATTATGGCAGTTTAATCCTGCTTTAATGTGAAATGCAATTTTCGCTAATAAATTGCTTTAAATGTGTATTTTTGACCTGCACAAATGTTTTTGTAATGCAAAGTTACTAAAAAATATGGTAGAGCCATAGTCAAAATATCCCCTCAGCTCCAATAGGTTATCCACACAGCTTATATTCTCTCAAATGATGAACAAACTTGGTTAAAGGAACATTATCAAACCAAGTGTTCTAAAATGACAATATACAAATAATGTCTACGTAGCTGTGTAAACATTTTCCTACTTTTCATGTTAAATTTCAGAGGCAAAAGCTTTAATTCACTGTGTGTAGATTTTGGCTGCATTTGAAATGTTTCATTTGCAAAGGTATGAATCTCTGCAGTCTGAAATGCTAAGAACAGTGTAATATTGAAACAGAGTTATATGAAAAGCCTGTCAGGTTTCACACACACAATTACAAATATTTATGTTGCACATAAGATACATTTGCGCTGCTCTCTGCATAGAGTTCAGTCAGAGAGAGGCAGAGATTTCTCTCACACACACACAAGGTTAACAGATGAAGTGTGAGGGAATTCCCCCTCCCTTCATGGCTCAGTCTGCCGTCAGATTTGCCATTAGAAATGTGCGAAAGGAATTAGAAAACAGTAAACAAGGAGATAAGAATTCAAATGTATACACCATCACTTAGTAGCACTTCCCAAACATTTCCTATCTCAATTGAAAAAAAACATTTTAATCGATAGTGTTCCTTTAAGCACTGTAAGATATATATGGTTGCCTAAAGGTGCGTACACCCCTTTTGACGGATTTCGCCATCGGCGATCAGGAGCTGATCCCTTTGGGCGACACCGCTGGGCCAGGCTGCACACGCGTGTCAGATGTGTAGACAGCTGACACGCATGACAATGGAATTGGCGGAGGATCTGTGTCACTGGGGGTGAGTAGATCCGCTGGGCAGATCACTCGCAAATTGGAAATCAGGGGCTGCACATGCCTGATTACCACATCATACATGCCTGATTACCACATCATACATGCCTGATTAACGTCTAAGGCAATCGTTATGGTCTGCCTCAGCCGACTTAACTCAGACGTGAGTACGGGCCTTAAAGTGAACCAGAGATGAAGCACCCTCATGTATTTTACCATATATATCAGTGGGAACATTAGAGAAAACACCTACCCTGCTCTCTGTTTCATTGTTCACTGATCAGCTTGCTTGTTACCAGCTTTGATAAAATCCCCAACTGAGCATTCAGTCTGGCTTTGCTCAGGAATCATTATAGCTGAGTCTGTCTTCTCTGATGTGTTTTCAAGCCCAACCCTGCCCCCTTCTGGCTCTGCTCAGGAATCATTATAGCTGAGTCATTATAGCAAAGCCACACTGAATGCTCAGTCGGGGATTTTATCTGGGCTGATAACAAGCAAGCTGAACAGTGAAGAATGCAACAGAGAGCAGGGTAGGTGTTTTCTCTAATGTTCACCACAATTAAAATTACTCTTTATGCTAGGTACACTCTAAGTTAGCCAATAAATGGTATCATCCTGATTCAAAACTTCTTGCTTTTACCGATGGCTAACACGGTACAACACTCTACTGCTTCTGCTAGGTACACAGGATACGTTTTTTTTGGTCGATTCTGCAATTCGATCGTTTTTCGATTTGTTTTTTCTCCTTGATTTCCCGCTCTATTCTCTTATCTTTTCTTATCAATTTCCATTCACTTCTATGAGAAACCGAGCGGTAAAATGATCAAAAGTAATATAGGACATGTCGGAAATTATCTATCAAACGTAGAAACATATCATGTGTACCTAGCATTAAACAAAACAGCGATTCTAAGCCCTACAGCTTCTGCATATTCTAAACCTATTTCGAATGTATTGCGTAGGAACTTCTTTGTATAGAAATAATTTGTTCGAGGATGTCTAAAGTGTTTATTGCATCTACCTGCCTGTGGGCAGCACGGTGGCGTAGTGGTTAGCCCTCTCGCCTTGCAGCGCTGGGTCCCTGGTTCGAATCCCAGCCAGGGCACTATCTGCAAAGAGTTTGTATGTTCTCTCCGTGTCTGCGTGGGTTTCCTCCGGGCACTCCGGTTTCCTCCCACATTCCAAAAACATACAGATAAGTTAATTGGCTCCCTCTAAAATTGGCCCTAGACTACAGTACTTACACTACATAATATAGACATATGGCAATGGTAGGGATTAGATTGTGAGCTCCTTTGAGGGACAGTTAGTGACAAGATATATATATATATATATATATATATATATATATATACTGTACAGCGCTGCGTAATATGTCGGCGCTATATAAATACTAAATAATAATAAAATAATAATAAAATACCTACATGATTCCCTTTAGAAAGAAAGGCAAATAATAACATGAGCAGGGCCACCAGTCAGATTTCTCTGTGCATCCGTTTGTAGCACTCAGTAGGATGATAGATGATTGGCAGTTGACTGACTGATATTGGCAATGCTTTCTATAAAGGTTTTGGTCCTCAGTGGAGTTCCTGCCTGTGAATAAACGCAAGCTCTGTTCATAATTCCTGAGTCTTTTTTCCCCCTGCCGTATGACAAGCATTAGCATTTATTAGATAGAACGAGAATGAAACATTTAACCGCAGTCGAGAACAGTTTCCCTTCACTGGGAACGGCTTATTGGACGGCGCACAATGCAAATAGATGGTGGCCACCTGGTTTAGATCTTTTGCGGTGATCGTATGCAAATGCTCCAGCAAAATTACAGTTTCCCATAATGTTTTTCCAAGTTTCTCCATTTTCTTCTATCAGTTTGCACACTGGAAATGTGAAACGTGTGTTCAGTGTTAGATTTGTCAACACATTGTACAGTGTGCGTCTCGCAGTAATAGTTAAATCGCTGTATGTTTCTACTGTGGAGCTGCAAGAAGATTGGAAAACAAAATCACTTGTATAAACCATGGATGCTTGCCCATGTTTTCCTGTTAATGCTCTAATGAGGAGATGGTGACAGCATGTTGGCCTCCAGATTGTCAGCTGTTGGGAAGGGCAGAACTTGCAGGTCCTCAGCCCCATTGCTAATACCTAGTACTCTGTATCGCAATCTCCAACATGATATGTGAACATGATTTGTGACTTGATAAGATCAGATATTCACAGGTGTTAAGTCTGCAACGAGAGATTGGAAATTGGTGGGGAACCCTTTACCAACCAATTTAATTTAGCACATTTTTTTATTTCTTATTTAGATTTACATTTTCTTGCTTCAAATTAGTACTATTGTAATGTGTATATGGCCACTTGTCATTGGGGGGCAGTGTGGGACAATAACAGAGGACTACTGCGTTCACTTTCTATATTTTCTGCTAGTAGAGGGAGATCAAAGCATTCCAAGAATTTACAGCACTACCAGTTTTGCGACTGAGGTCAAAAGCAGTGCACTTATCTCAAATGAGTTAACTCTATTAAAGCTGATAATGGGTTAAATTCACTCTATCTGTACTAACCAGAATGGAGAATTTGAATGAAAGGCAATTTATAGCCTGTATGCTGTATGTACAGAAAATCCACTTACTCCAGACAGCATAATCCAAATTATACAAGTTAAACAGATGTTAAAGGACACCTGATCCAGATCAAAGGTATCTAAGGTATGCACAGAGTTATGTTCATGCTGGCTCCACATACCTCTGTGCGTTGTCCATTCCTCTCCTGGTTTCCCCCTGGTCCTTGTAATTACACCTTGAAAATTTTGACTTTTGGCTGAGGTCAAATATCAGACAGGAAGAGGCAGGCTTGTTGTGATGCTTCTCCCTATAATCCTCCCAATTTCCTTATTTTCCACACCCCATTTTACTCCATTTAAAACAAGGGAATGGGACAGCGATAGGAGGGAACATCGCCAGAAGCCTGCCTCTTCCTGTCTGAATATTTGATTCCAGCAAAAAGTCATATTTTCAAGGAGTTATTGCGAGGACTGGTGATGAACCAAGTTAGGTTTACCTTAGGTAGCCTTCCTCAGGTCAAGTGCCATTTAATTGTCTAATTATACTACTAAAACTAAAATTTCAGTAACTACGCTTAGTCACCTAAAAGAACATTTAAAAGCATTCCCAAGCATTCACTGGGCTCGATTCACAAAGCGGTGCTAACCCAGTTAGAGACTTTAGGCATGACAACCATTGCACCATGCTGGTGAAAAGTCAGTTTAGGCGTGATAAGTTTAGGCATGATAAGTTTAGGCATGCTAAGTTTAGATAAGTTTAGATCGCACACAAAGTCCCGCACGCAAAGCAGCGCCATTAAACTCTATGTGAAGGGCACCAGACTTTGCTAGCGCAAAACTTTTGATCAGCTGTGCACTGCGGTGCTAACCCAGTTGGTGCTTAAACTTATCATGCCTAAACTTATCACACCTAAACTTATCATGCCTAAACTTATCTCACCTAAACTTATCATGCCTAAACTTATCACACCTAAACTTATCATGCCTAAACTGAGTTTGGGCATGATAAAGGGCTTTTCACCATCGTGCTAACTGTTAGCACCGCTTTGTGAATCAGGCCCACTGTGTGGAAAATTGTTTATTTTGACTGCAGAGAGCCGTAGAAGCTTGCTTATCTCTGGTAATCCACAAATGTAATGTGTCTTCATGCTTTCCACTCCATCCGCTGTATGGACACATCGCCCCAGCAACAGCAGTGTCACTTCAGCAGAAAAGAAGGGAAGAGAGTGAAGACACAGGCACGGGGAGATTCTTGCCTTGGTTGCTGATGACAAGGGATATGAAAGCTTCTACTGTTCTCTGCAATGAACATACAATTTTACACACAGGGAATATGTGGGAATGCTTAAAAATGTTATTTGATGTAACTAAGAATAGTTACTGAAATTGTAGTTTTGGGATTATAATCCTACTGTAGAGCACTAGTTTGGGCACATGTTATTCCATGCATATTGTGTGGAATACATCTAAACGTGCAGTACACTAAATTTAGTGTGTTATACATAAACCATTCCTACATTACTGTATTCATTTTTATTATCTGACTGGCTGAGTTCTGACAGTTCCAATGACGTGTTGTGAAGCAGTGCATTATTGGAATGCTGCATAAATTTTTATCCTTGTTGCAACACTGTCCCATTTGATGTCACTGACTGAGACCAGTGCTCCATTGGTGCTGTGCTGGGCTGAATTCACCATAAGGCACTGTAGGCACATGCCTACAGGCACCGATGATGGAAAGGCGGCTCACTCCCCTCCTCAAGTGCCTCCCTCCTTCCTTCCCTAAGCAGAGTCCTGAGTGGAGTATAAATTAAAAAAAAATACATATATCCAGGCACATCGCATCTAGTTAGGACATTAAATAAGTTATTAAGGAAAGGGAGGTGCTGAAGGGGGTGTGGCTAGAAAACAGCAAAAATCTATTAACCCTTCTCACTCTTGCATGCAAATGTTCAAACAAATACATTCAGAGATTCACTCATCCAGGTAAACATGGATACATTACGTTAGCTCCCTTGTGCGATTGGTAAGATGCACTATCTGTCCCAGGAGACGATGTCAGGATGTGTGCTCCTAATCCATTGATAGGTTTGATGCAATGAATGTGTTTGCATGTCTGCACTATGCATGTTACAGGGCCAGAGTTAGGACACCTATGTTTACCTGGGTACTTCTGCGCAGTATAGGTGACTAAGCATAAGAATGCATTCTTCTGTGAACTAAGACCCCGGCTTTTAACTTAGCTGTAGGGATAACAGTTGTGCCTGGTTGAGTGAATCTGTGAATGCATTTGTTTGAACATTTGCATGCGAGAGTGCGAAGGGTTAATAGATTTATAAATTAAAAAAAGGTTACTCGCCCATGTCTCGGCATTCCACTGACCAGATCTCCCTTCAGGTGGAGACACCTCTAGCTACCTAATACCTGGCTCAAGCTACTTAATACTTAGGATAGCTCTGGCTACCTAATACTAGGGGCACCTGCAGCTACCTATGACATGCAAGGAAACTAAGGGAGAAGTGACAGCTAGGCCAGCCAGCACACTTACGCTGCGGTTCAGCTGGTGTTTGTAGGTTCATGGAGGGTGAAGTCTAGGGTTCCAGGACATCTGTGCCTATAGGCTCCTGTGATGTAAATCCGGGTCTGGTGCTGTGCGTTTCTATATAACGCATATCTGCTGACGTTGTGAAGTGATAGTGAGCACTAAGGGAGCTTTTAGATTTGTGTAAAGTACTAACAAAAGCAAACACAAGTTTAAAAAGAAAAGTTAAAAACAAAAGCTCAGTATAATATAGTAAAATTTTAGTTCCTGCTAAAAATGCTCTCAGTACACCCTCTCTGTTACAGAGACCCTTGGAGTCATCTTTTCATGTTCTACCACCGTGTTGTCAGGAACACCTTGTTCATGTGGCTGTAATAATGAAATAAATCAGTAACAATGGAACTTCGGGAAATGTGATTAAGAATAGATCCCGACAACCTTTCAGAATTCCCAGAATCGGCAGTGGTCCACCCCATTATTATTAGTCTATCAGTAAACTGAGATGTATGTAGAGCTTAGCATGGAGAAGGCCTGTAATCAGAGTGGCTATCACATGGCCTTCATCATCCAGCAGGTCTGAGTGACAGAGCACCACTCCCGTAGCTTTCCAGCTCCTGAGACTCAAAATTGCTTAAATGTTCCACTCATTTGGTGCCCAGACAAAGAAAGATCAGCTTTCTTTTTTTAATCATTTCTAATGATCTGTTTGTGGGTGTACCTCCACATTCTTTTCCTGGCTTCTCAATCTTCTTTCCATGCATCTCACTAAGCAACCTGTATTGCACCTCCTGTATAATACTATACAAAGTAATTAGTTTTCTTATTTCTGCTGTGAACTGAAGGCTATGCATTTAAAGTAGGGTGAAACTCAAATTCCATCCATCATCTAAAGCAGTAGTACAGCATAAAACTAGTAGGAGAAAATGTATGAATGGGTTAGAAGCTACTGGAAGGGTTAATGCTCAAACTTCTACTTCCTTCACAAGCTATTTGCTGAATTGATTCCTGTTACTGTACTGAAATTATCTACCCTACCATACCCTACTGAAATTATCAGATTGTGTTCAGCTAATAATCAGCTGTGTTAACAATGCAGAAAATCTTTTGTTGTATCCAGAGGGGAAGTGAAGAATTTTCTACTTTGTATGCTTAGTAATTACTTAATTACAAGTCAATCTAATAATTTGTCCTGCAGCTGGCATTCTTATTAATTAGCTGCAGTTAATTGTACAGGTGCCTTGGAATGACATTGGAACATTGGAACAAGGGTGTCATGGGAAGGACTATTCATGTATAATGCTTAGAAAAACATTACTGGGCATTGCAATGCAGGAGCACTGTACAATTACTAGATAAATGTTGTTGGGGTCCTGGTCACCAAGCTTTGCAAATTCTGGCAAGGAATAGAGAAAGATGCACTGTTTTCCTATTTGTTTCAGTAGAACCATGTGGAACTCTCAGAGTGCAGAGGACCGTAACAGCCCACAATTGTTTATCTACATTATAGCTGGTTGAGGATGGCAGATACATAGGCATCCAACCTAGCAATTATGGCAACAGAAACCTGAGTGCTAACACATTGCAATGCCTTGGCTTGTAAAATCAGGTCCTTAATGTTGGCATCAACAGGTGACAATTTTGTATTTTAACCCTTTCGGGACTGGGCGGCTCTGGGACCTTAAAGGGAAGGTCCAAGCAAAAAAAAAAAATGAGATTCACTTACCTGGGGCTTCTAGCAGCCCCATGTAGCCATCCTGTGCCCTCGTAGTCACTCACTGCTGCTCCAGTCCCCCGCTGGCAGCTTTCTGACCTCGGAGGTCAGGGCCACATTGCATACATTTTTACGTATTCCAGCTAGTGCAGGAACAAAAATTTACGCGTTTCACCACTAACGCGTAAAAATGTATGTGTTAATGTTCCTGCACTAGCGGGAATGTGTAAAAATGTACGCAATTCGGCCCTGACCTCCGAGGTCAGAAAGCTGCCAGCGGGGGACTGGAGCAGCAGTGAGTGACTACGAGGGCACAGGATGGCTGCATGGGGCTGGTAGAAGCCCCAGGTAAGTGAATCTCATTTTTTTTTTTTTGCTTGGACCTTCCCTTTAAGGACCAGAGCCGTTCTTTCCCTATTGAGCCCTGTGATTACTGTGATTGGCTCACAGTAATCACAAGGTCAGGAGCCAATGAAATTGGCTTTTGACTGGGATGCCGAAGCTCTGCGGCCACTGAGACAGCAGAGGGAGTGGGTGCAGGGACAGAACAGCGGTGTGAACGACGACGACAGTGTGAGTGCATGGTGGTGAATAGTTGGAGTCCACATACTGTCAGAGCGGCACAGCCACCAGCAGGATGTAGATTCCAACTATTTTGGACCAAAAGCGGTTAAGTTTTGTAGCTGTCTGGCCTTGCCAGTTAGGCCTCTTTCAGATGGCAGGCTGAGCGCTAGTTAGCGCTTGGTACTGGCGGTCAGTACCAAGCGCTAAACAGCCCTTAGCCGGTGCAAGGGAGAAACTGCAAGTCCTTCATCTGCCCATGTGAACGAGGCCTAAATTTCTCCTTATGTCCCATTTCACTTTACCATCTTAAATATAAATAAATATAAATAAAGTCACCTTAATCTCGTTTTTTACTTCCTACCTTCAGTTTCTCACAGCAGATTTGTTTTTCCCGTAACAGAACAGCCTAGATCACAGTGTACTGCAGAGAATCCAAACACATCTACCCAAAATAACATTCCGTAATTAGGTTATAATAATTTAATTACGCCTAATTGACGCGACTCTTCTGCCGCAACAACTCAATTGTCATTTCATGCGGCCTTGTTTCTTTCTAAATTTTAAATTCTCACAGTTTTACACACGGGGCCTTCTCATGCAGATGCAGCTTTTATTTTACCTCAGTTACTTGAACCTTTTCCTAGATTCCCAAAATAACACAAGTAAGACCTCCTGTACACACGAAATCAAATTAACTGAATGAGCTCATGACACGCTGTGGTCACAGCATGTTCTGTTTAGGTAAGCTGGTATAATTTAGGCTTCCCCACAAACGTTTCATGACTCAATCTGTTTGTTAGCTGCAGAAGGGCTTATTGACAGGCTTATTGAAACCTTAACTGCCACTCTGTGTTTGCTGCACTTTGAGACAACTGTCTTCCTCTTTTCGTTACCTCATAAATCCCCTTCGGTCACGTGACCCCACTACGGGTCAAACAGGGGGCCAGTTTCCAGTGCTCACTTTGCAGATTACTCTCTAGGGTCCCACAACACAGTCTTAATGCTTATTAGACAGTGTGAATTTGATACTGTAAAAATGTTCCCATAATTACACTCAAGCATGTAATTCTCATTCCTGAAGGCTTTATTAGTTAATTTGATATTGTGTTGGTGTGATGCATATAAAAGTTTGTCTAGGCTGAGTAGCACTTAAAAGGATCCTGTAGTGGATGGCATAACTGGAGCGAAGATGGTACACTTAAGGCCCCTTTTACACTAGGCCATTTTCTTTCTGTTGTGTTATCCTTTTTGCATGCAGGGTAACTCAACAGCAAAGAAAGTCTATGGGGCCTTTTACACTTACCCCATAGCATTGCGCCGGACGTTTCCGACCCGCAGCAAAGTCAACAGTTCATTACTTTGCAACGTCCGCTGCAATGTGGTGGCAGAATGCATGGAGGTCAATGGCCATGGCAAAACTATAATTTTTTTGGGTGGAGATGCAGCGCCCATGTGCAGAACGACGCAAATACGACAGGAAGCTGGAAAGCCCAATGATGTACTTCCTGTCCAGCAGGGAGTATGTTACTGGGCGAGGGGCGGTGACGTGGGGCGAAGGGCGTGCTATACATATGACCCTGTTGGTGCACTCTGCCACAGGGTCATATGAATCTAGTTTTTAAGTGTTGCAATGCGATGAAGGCAGAGAAAAGCACCGCAACGCATCTGCCCAGGTATAAAACCAGCAAAAAGTGTGATCATGATGTCTACTAAGTCCCAGGAAAGAACTCCAGATTTGGATGAAAATTTAATTTCTTGACTGTGGGTGCATCCCGAACCTTAGCAAGTGTTCCCTAGTCCTTTGGTTGGATTACCATAGGTTACCATAGCAAGACATTCAGCTGAGTATGAAGAGAGCTTAGTTTAAGGGTAAATCAGTATAGAGATAGTAATGCACATGATGCAACCCTGAACCTGTTATTATTAAATCAACTTCTGAATTTCCTGACAGGTGTCCAGATTGAAAAACACACGATTGGTTCGCACGATGACCAGGGGCCCCGGACCTCTCTCACTGGCCGGGGCCCCAAGGCCAATATGTGATACCTGGAGGGGAGTGCAGGTGGGCCTGGACCACTCACACAGGTGTCCAGATTGACTTAGGATAATTGTCTGCCTGGGTACTGTTCTGCTAATCCGCAAATGTAACCATTGCCAGCCAGGATAAGCTCTCTGCCTAGTCTCTTCACTCTGCTCCCTCTTCCTCTTCTGCTGAATAGACTCATTGCGTGGCAACAGTTGAGTCACTTTAGCAGAGGAGGGGAGCAGAGTGAAGAGACCAGGCAGAGATCCTCTCCTGGCAGGCAATTATTACATTTGCCAGCAGGGCCGGTTCTAGACTTCTTTGTGCCTGAGGCAAATTTGTGAGGATGTGCCCCCCCCCCCCCCATTTGTAGTGATCGCACAGCACCCAACAATTTGCTCTGCTTCATTTAATGTTCTCACATGATATGCTGCAGCCCAACACAGTAGCACACTGGTTGGTTGTGAGTCTGTGCATCTTTCTTCTCCTCCTCCTCTGACTGCATGCTGTTAGTGTAAATACAGTACAAAAAGGCTGTCCCTGTAATCTCTTCGCCTGATGCAAATGTTTCACCTTGCTTCACAAGAGAACCGGCCCTGTTTGCCAGTTGGCAAATGTACAGTAGATCTCTACATTAAAAGTAAAAAATATTACACACAGGGACTATTTTCAAATCTACTTTTATGTACACAAAGCCTGGAATACATATCCAATTTTGATTGACCAATAATTGGCCAAATTTACTTTTTTATGTTCTATGAGAGCCCTCATGCTACATTGACCAATCAACATGACCTGTGTATATACACCCTAAGAGTGGGTATTTAAATTTTAGTTTAGGGAGTTGATTTGTGCAGCGTATAGGATCTGAGGCCAGGGAAACCAATGCAACACCAAAAACCAGAGGAAAAGGTCCAGGAATGAGGCCAAGGTCGTGCACTGGAGGTCACATGACTAATACTCCAAGGGATAGACAAGCTCAAAGTCAGTTACTAGCCAGAGGGCAGCTAAGCAGATAAACCAGGGATGACACGAGAGCGTAGTCAGAACAAGCAGAGGTCAATACAGGCAGTGATGCAAAAATATGGTCAAAGGTACAAGCAAGGTTGTCACACAAGAGCAGTCTGAAATCGCACCCTATCAGGTTAGGCACGCAGCAAATAAATGCTATCATGGACAAGGATGTACTGGATGAGGCAGGACTTTATAGGGGCAATGATTAATCTTGCAAGACTACAAGTCCCAATGGCTGCTCCATTGCCTTTTGGCCACCTGTTGGGCATTTCAATTTAACAACTCTCCTCCGGCAGTTAACAGCAGAGGAAATAAGACACATGCGTGGCTATAGGCTTCCATCTAAAGGGACGTGGACCCATGCATGCAGACAGACTCTAAGCATGATTTTCAACCATGGCAGCCTGAAGAGGAAACAGCTAATTGAGCTGGCTCTCGGAGGAGCCGGAATTTTTGCTGGACCATTGGGTAGGTAAGTTCATGACAGAATGAACATAACATTTTGAGGGAAAGTTGTGTATATAATGTCATGATTATAAAAAACAGAGCAGTGGCGCACGAATGGGCAAAGAAGCAGCCTGGGTTAAAACTCAGGGCCAGTCCTCAAGCCCTATTGTGGAAGTCAATAGTAACAAACTGGAGAACCCGGCGCTTTAAAATATTCAATTCCACAAATCCCACTCAACCAGGAAAAATCCACCATTGTGGTGAAAATGTAAATGACAGTACCTGCATCCAGTGTACAACGTTAGAATGTCACCTCCTAAGTGATGGTCCATTCCCGCTCTGACTGTGTGGCAAGGCTCTCTGGTGTCAGTGGCTGCAAACCGCATGCAATATTATCTCGTGCTCTGTCGGCGAGTTTCCTGGATATAGTGGCAGAGAAGGGACACCGCAATAATGCAGACTGCGCCTATAGTTGACAAACTGCACGCGTACTATGTACTTACTGACAACTGCTTGGTTTATTTGCATATAATAAAAATTCCGATCCGGATTTCAGCTCTCAGCCTTCAGCATTGGATAGCAGCATCATAATATATAATGTCATGATATTGACACCCCACACACTCAAAGATGATTATTAAAACAGTGAACTGGGGTGAATACGACACTAAATGCTCAGCAGTAGGCTACAGTATATATGACATACAGAAGCCAAATTCAATTCAAGACAATATTGAAAATGCTCAAGGACATTCAATAGCATAATAAAATATACCCTTGAAGCAAAGGTACATATACAGTAATTGGCTTGATAAATGACTACAATTATTAACCATCCCTTTGAGGTGGATCACAACCATAAAACACTCAGCCCCTTGCTTGATTGTAATGTGTATGCAAGGCAGGGATGTTGCACCTGTGTTGGCTGGTGGAGAGGGGCGCAACATGGCGGCTCCTAGCATGTGGCATTGCGGGTTGTAGGAGTGGGAGGAGTTAGGGTAGCGCTGGTTGGTGTTAAAGTTGCTCATCGTGCTACATTTCTGTCCTGCTAGATGGTGGAGTTATATGTAAACTCTTGGTGGTGAGTATGTGGATGGGGGGAGTTTTAACAAATTCTGAAAATGACCTTTAAACTGGATTATTTCTTAGAAATAAGCACATTTATTAGACGACTAGAGTTGCAAAACGTTTGGCAACTGTTTATCCAAGTTAAGATTTTTGTTTTCATTTTTAATAGGATTCTTGAAATTCAATTTCATTGTGTTTGCAGCAAAGTAACAGCCTGTGAACCATTGCAAAATCATCCCCTTAGGCTTGGTCCTGTGGAGTTTCTGGAGGAAGCAATGGCCTGCCACTCAATCGAGATTTTTTTTGTGTGGTATTTATGAAAATCCATGGAAATGTGCTATCTGTCTTACTGTATTTTAGTTCCAATAGTAATTGCTTTTCATTACAGTAGATTGTTTTAGCAGCTCAACTCCCCGTGTTGCAATTTTCTGGGTCAAAAATAAAAGTGTTCATTTAGAGGCATTTAACTTCTGGAGCGCTTACAGACTGGAGCAAACAGCCTGTCTGATTGGTCGGGGTCAGAGGACGTACCACACAGAGCTATTTTCTGTTTTCTGTAACTGCCTGAGGTCAGCTAGAGTTTAGGCTTGAGGATCAGCTGCCTGGACTGAATGGTAGGTTTGGCATTTTTGCTTTCTTGCCGGTTCTTTTTTAGCATCAGGAAGCGGACCAGCATTTCAGAAGTAATGCAAGCTGTTAAGGAATTGGACGTTACTAGTAATGTTCAGGGTCAAGAGAGTCTGTATTAACTTGAGAGTGTGTTCTGGACCAACTGCTGAAGGTGAAAAGCAGCTGGCGTTAAAGGAAAAGTCTAAAAAGAAAAATGCTCTCATTTACCGTATTGTACCAGGATATTAATAATAATAATAAATATAATTAGCAGTGGTAAAACATTTGTTTTGCAGATACTATCTTTTGGTTATGCCTAGTTATACATAAAAATACCATAAAAGCATTGATGAAGCCAGATTTTTCATACGATCTCTCTCTTTATCATTTTCTCACCTTATTCATGTAATAGTTTTCAATAGCTAATAAGTAGGAGCGTAGCTATGAATCATTGGGTCTCTCAGCTGAATTTTGATACGCCAACGTTCAAAATCCTTTACCTGTCTCCAGTTGGTGACCACTTTGAAAGTTTTTTTGCCATATTTCATATTTCAAGTGTGGCCATCGTGATCCCCTCCCAACAACCTGCACACACCCTCCCCCCATACACACACACTTTCCATAACAAGTGTGGTCGCAGCAACATGTGATCTGGAGGCAGGCCCCTTGTAAGTAGTTGAGATCCCCCAAAAGCTCAGTACCCCTTTGTCTTTAGTGTAAATTCATGCTTCCTGTTCACTGATAAGTCATATAAATGAGGTGAGAAATACATAAGGTGAGAAATCACACAAGTTGTATACATCAGCACCAATATCGCCTTTTTTTTAGGTTGTGCATTTTTAAATGAGATTGAAAGACAATTGTCGACCATTTATGAGAGAATTACATGATAAGCCATTTTATGTAGACCTTCATCAGGCCATTTGATTTCGGATTGAATAATTGAGAAGACAAATAACTTTTATATTGTGCTTGTCTCCTGGTGAACTCAAATCTCTTCAGGGCTGCATCCACTTAAAGAGGAACTTCAGCCTAAACAAACATGCTGTCATTAAGTTACATTAGTTATGTTAATTAAAATAGATCGGTAATATAATCTCTTACCCACCCTGTTTTAAAAGAACAGGCAAATGTTTGATTTCATGAGGGCAGCCATGTTTTTGGTTGAAAGGAGGTGACAGGGAGCATGAGACACAGTTCCAACTGTCCTGTGTCCTGATCACCCCTCCCAGTTGCTAGGCAACGAGAACAACAACATAGGAAATCCCATCATGCTTTGCACAGCATCAGGGGAAAAATGCCCGGGCAGTTTCCTTTGATGGGCGGAGTTTAGCTTCTGTGCAGCTACAAATGAGGCTTACATAAGAAAATCAAAGTTCTGATCCTGTGAAACTGTTAAAGAAACACCAAGCCTTTTCAGTGCTGCTGAGTAGATTTTTAGTCTGGAGGTTCACTTTAAAGCACGCAGGATCAGTAGGAAGTGTTGCCCAAAAGAAGCCAGTTTTATGTACTGGCTTGAGCTGGGATTCGAACCCTGGTCAAAGGCTCAAATCCTACATTAAAGGCAACAGTTTTATCAGTACGCTATCCAACTGAGCTAATTGATTGTTGTATTGGTTTATTTATAGTACAGACAGTCCCCTGCTTACACAAAGGTTCAGTTCCGGGAGGTTGTTTGTAAGTTGAATTTGTTTGTAAGTTTATTCATCTTGTTACTTTTTCTTTTGGACACCTCTGGATTTAGGCATATAGTAGTAACAATGTTATTAGTTAATGCACTTTCTTTAATGTGATTTGTATTATATCACTTACAACAGTTTATACAATACGGTAGCATGTAACAACAAAAATATTTAATAACAAAACAGTACTGTATGTTTTGTCTGTGGAAACAACTTTGTATGTGTGAAATGTGACTCAAAATCAGTAGTTTCTAGGTCACCTGACTTTGATCTCATCCTCTTCAGCTTATTTTTAGTACTTTTTGTTTTTTGGGGGTTCTAAAAAAAAGTGTTGGGTATATATGAGATGAGAAGACGCTATATAACTCATGAAACAAGCTATTGCTATAGATTGCAAATCAGTATTTCCAAGCACTTTAAAAAAAATGTTTTTGCCATTTTAGGGAGGTAACCAAACTGCCACTGTTATTGCACTGTGCTCCATGAGAGATTTTAATCTTACGCAAGAAACATGCCAGCTGGCTATAAGAGATGTTGGAGGACTGGAAGTGCTCATCAACTTGCTGGACACCGAAGAGATCAAGTGTAAGGTATGAAAAAGAAATATGACTTTGGCTAAGCTGCAGGGTCACGATATACCAGACCAGCTGGAGCAGGTAGCAAACTCATGCACTGTATGAGCTTGATTCACTATACCGTGCTAACACATAGCATGGTCGCGCTATGCGTTTAGCATGCAATGTGACGTGCGCACATGTTTACGCAAGTAAAGGTTGCGCTTACTCGCTAACAAAGGTGCTAACTGTCTTTGCGTGTTAACTGTCGCTTTAACACGCAAACACCTTTGTTAGCGCACGAGCTCAAGACTTTACACACGTTAATAAGTCGCTAAACGCATAGCGCGACCGTGCTATGTGCACGGTATTGTGAATCAAGCCCTACATGTTCCAGTGATCTGCTGCAGGTGTTCACACTATCTAAGGAGTGGAAATGTGCCATATGCTCAGATATGGCAACACATCCGCTACCCACTAATTATCATACAGGTCTGGGATGTCCTCTGTGATATCGCAATGGACATTCCCGTATTCAGTGTGAACGGACTGTATGAACAAGCCCATACCAAAGCATGGATCTGTCTTACATGCACATTGGTACTCTGCCATCCATTCCAAAAATTAGTGTGGCTACCTCACTCTTTTGTAGTAAATATAGTTTATGTAACTAACTGTAGTTTAAGCTCTTGCTAAATCTGTATAATTCTCAGACTGGTAAGAATATCTGGATGGCATCTTATGAGGTGTCCAAATTCCGCCATAGTTCGCCCACATCGGCATGTGTGGAAGTTGTTACCCTCATCTTCTCCTGTCCACAGAATATGGAGATTTACCACTTGTCCTTGACATGGACAAAGATGCTTTGCAAGAATGGATTAAGGATTTCTTTCTCCCGTTCTTGCAGAAGCCCCTAAAGAACAGAACTAAGTTATGTGGGCCACTTATCCTACGAGGAATCTTGACAAATCTGGCCATAGCTGATATCCAGCTATTATAGAAAGCAGTGGAGTAGTCAATCACACCGGGCTTCACATACCTGGGCAGCAAGTGCACTATCATTCTGTGGGTCCCCAGTCCGGAGCTGGGAAAAAAGGGCGCATGCCGCTAGTGGACAAAAAGGGCGCCGCCATTCACTCCCATAATAAATAGCGTTTAATGGGCGCCGAGTAGGAAAAAAGGGCGCCGGAGCTAAATAAAGTTTATAAACGGCGCCCGGCGATGTTTAATGATTTATAACTGAACTTGTGGTGATTTACGTTTATAAAATGCACCCGTGCCGAATAACGTTTATGAAAATAATAAACATATTTATCTTCTTTAAATAATTAAAACATTATTTAAAGTTTTATCTCTTACTGTTTGTAAAACATTATTATTCACAAAATAAAGCGATCAGTACGTAACGTAAATTGCAAAATATTATTTAAAGTTTTATCTCTTACTGTTTGTAAAACATTATTATTCACAAAATAAAGCGATCAGTACGTAACGTAAATTGCAAAATATTTTTTGAATCCACAATTAGTAAAACATTATTATCCACATAATAAAGGGGGGTCTTAGGTTTAGGCACCAACAGGGGGGTCTTAGGTTTAGGCACCAATAGGGGGGTCTAGGGGTTAGGGGTAGGTACAGGGAGGGGTACTTAGGCAACAACAGGGGGGGGTCTTAGGTTTAGGCACTAACAGGGGGGTCTTAGGTTTAGGCACCAACAGGGGGGTTTTAGGTTTAGGCATTAACAGGGGGGTCTTAGGTTTAGGCACCAACAGGGGGGTTTTAGGTTTAGGCATTAACAGGGGGGTCTTAGGTTTAGGCACCAACAGGGGGGTTTTAGGTTTAGGCATTAACAGGGGGGTCTTAGGTTTAGGCACCAACAGGGGGGTCCTAGGTTTAGGCACCAATAGGGGGGTCTAGGGGTTAGGGGTAGGTACAGGGAGGGGTACTTAGGCAACAACAGGGGGGGGTCTTAGGTTTAGGCACTAACAGGGCAATTATAACAATTAAACATATATTATTGGTTTTTTTATAAACGTAATTATAAGTTTAACTTTTGAAACAGGGAAGATTAACGTTTTCACAATTTCCGATTTCATAAACATTATTTAATGATTTATAATTTTGTTAAACATTATTTGTAAACGAAATATAGCACACTATATTTATAAACCCTATTAATGATTAATTATTATTTAGAGTTTACACCCCGCGCCCTTTTTGTCCAGGCGCCCTTTTTGTACGTACGCCCCCAGTCCACCCAATAATCCACTGAAATAGAAATGAAGGAGGCACTGCATGGGCTAGCTAAACTTCAGATACACTACATGTTTCGGGGCTTCCTCCTTCTTCAGATCTACATGCAATATTGGAACACAGCAAACCTATGTACAATAGTGCACCACTTCCATAATAGGATGTCTACCCACAGTGGGTAGTCTTCAGTTATATGTAGTGCCCGGTATGATACAGACTTTTTACCCTTAGGGGGTAACCTGGACTGTGGTGTCACTTTGGTCAACTGACCAAGAGTAGGTCTACCTATTATGGGAGTGGTGCCCTAATTGTACGTACGTTTTCTGTGATCCAATTTTACATGCACATCTAAAGAAGGGGAAACCCCAAAACAGGTGGTCTGTACATGCAGATAGACACCCAATATATCAAGCAAGAACATTTTAATGAAATAAGCGTGCAGAGATTAAATCATACACAACCAACAGATAATGCAGCTTGCTTTGAACAGACAAAGATTACAGAAAATCAAAATACCATAGAGATCGTTGCAACTTAGTACAGACATTGACATCTTGTGGTTGCTTTACTATACTGCAGTTTAGGTAATTCTGTTGATACTGCCCACAGAAACAAGCTACTTGAAAAACTACTTTATACATAAATGCAAGTTTATCTAGCCACCTCCTTCATTTCCATTTCACGGCTTATATGCAGGCCGCATAATGACTTTTGCAGCTTTTTTTCTGTTAGTATTTATATAATATTGAATGTGTTTATTGTTTAATTACTGTAGCTGGTTTTTATTTCTATTCCTACTAGATTGGATCATTGAAAATTTTAAAGGAAATTAGTCACAATTCCCAGATCAGATCTACTATTGCTGACCTTGGAGGGCTGCAGACAATGGTGAACATACTTGACTGCCAGGACAAGGATTTGAAATGCCTGGCAGCAGAGACCATTGCAAACATTGCAAAATTCAGGCGAGCCAGGCGAACTGTGAGACAGTATGGGGGCATCAAGAGACTGGTAAGAACATGCTGGCCTGTTCTGGTAAATTCTGTATAATGACTGTTGTATGGAGGATGACAGGATACGCATAGAAGAATTGTTTCATAACTTTCTATACTGCTCACGAAAAATGTCACTGAACTGTACATTGTCCATCGTAATATACTATTTGGGGAGTTTCTCAAGAACCTTTGTAAACACCCCAAATCTCCATTACCTGGAGTTTAAAGCTTGTATGGATGGGGATCCTTCAGTTTCAGATGCTTGTCCAGTGTTTAAAAAACAGTTGTTTATTTAAGATAATCACTAGTCGTATGGGCTTTCTAAAGTGACAGACTGTATACTATGCTTGCTATGCCACTGTTTTCTGTAGCCCATGTAGGTGAAAAGATATCATGTGAGGCGCTAGGAGATTTTTCTTTCTTTAAATGCTCAAATTGTCCTGAGAAACTTGTTGCAATTTATGAGAGTTTTGTATATTTAGATCAGGGGTCCCCAAACGTTTTGGGTCGAGGGCCGGGTCAATATACTTCAGACTGCTGGGGGGCTGGAGTATACATAAAATGATGTAGAAGTCTTTGCGGACCAGACAGTGAAGCATACCCAGGTGACAACCTGCAGTGGACAGCAGTGTCACCTGATGTGGAATTTGATTGAAAACCAGCGAATTACTGCTTTCTGGCTGCCATGTGGATGGGTGGTGCCAGTACTGCTATTCTATATGCATACCACCAGTATTTAAAGATGTAGCTGACCGCCTCTATTATTAATATATTTTGTGAGTAGGGGCCGGTAAAAAAGCTTCAGGGGGCCACATTCGGCCCGCGGGCCTTAGTTTGAGGACCACTGATTTAGATCAATAAAATAACAGTTCTTAACCATACCATTGAGGTTTTGTTTTTGTTTTTTTGCCTGAGAGGAGGTAAGCTTATCTTTTCCTCCTCAGTTTTTAATAATTTTATTTCACTTTGGCACATCTGAACCACATACATAATCATACCACCTCGTGTGGAGTGTATTTCCCTTTGTTGTTTTGTCCATAACTGCAGAGAGCGACTTTCAACCGTGTGGGGTCAGGTGTGTTCACCCCACCAGCCTACTTTTGTGCCCCTGCCCTGGCACACAAATGTAGGTATAATTATTCACATCAACTTAATCCCTGTGTCCCAAACTTACTACAGTATCTTGGCTCTTGGTTTTCTTCTCCCACATCCCCCTCTCCCCTTTTTTCTACTTTGTGTTTATACAGAGCTGCTCACCATGATTTCTGAATGAATTTGATGAAATACTATACCTGCCAAGGCAGCTAATAATGCTGTTCTGTGAGCTTGGGGAACTTGTGATTTTTTTACATAAATGATGTTACTTGTGAACAAAAGCAAGTAGGATAACTCTATGTGCAATAAAGAGTAGGAAAACTAGCTTTTACTGTATGTTATGCCAGACTGTAATTCTGCGTTAACTTCTATTGTAGAAAATTCTATTTGCCCTCCAACCCCAGCAGCCTCCTCTCTCTGGTGCAAAAAGATATTCCATCCTAAAAAATATAATATAACCTCTATTGCAATGAAAACTTTTCACCCTCTTAACATAGCAACCCCCCCCCCCCCCCCCTACACACACACCCACGCACACCCATACACACACAATAATATTTTCACTGAAAACTTAGCATTACAAGTAATTGCATTGTCAATCAATGGGGCAATCTGGGAACGATTTACTGTATTTGTTATTCCACAAATCCGACTACAGTTTTGGTTATGAGCATAGTAGAACAATGTTGCATTGTTAGCAAAACCAATATGTTCTGGCCAAATATTCCTGAAGCTTTGAAAATACCTTGGTGGTTGGTTTTATATTATTTCAAAGTAAAAAAATACTTAATCTCAGAAGAACTGTAAAGTTTCTATACATTATATAGGGTACAGGACCAATGTTTTTAAGCCCAGTACCACGGCACAACCCTTCTGCACGCGCTCATAAAATTGACAGTACATGTCCAGTCCTACGATTATGTTTTGCCAGTTTTTAAAATTTCTGTTATTTTCATTACATCGGGATTCATGGCTGGCAGATTTATAACTTGTAAAGTTTATGAGCAGAATTAATTAATCATTGACGGCGGGGAAGTATACTGCATTAGCGCAGGCCCCTCCCACTTTTGGCCCAGGCTTCTAGCTTTTCAATAAGTAATTTTCCAGTTCCATAACTCAGCTCCATTTGAAATGCTTTGGAGGAATAAAAAATTCCATTTCAGATCTTTAAAATGAATATCGGGAAGGGGGGGCCGGGGGAGTCTGGAATGTGACTTTCGTGGGTATGTTCAGCATCTGGAAAATGCCATTTGTTTTAGAGACATTTAATAAAAATTAATACATGCCTGATGAGAAGACAGTTGTATTTCATATAAATAAAAACAGCCACTAGTAAGCTTTCTGTGCAACTAGCAGAGACAAAAACAACAACTGTATGTTGAGCTCAGATCTGTAGTTTATTGAGTAATCACTTACAGTTTTTATGTAATACCTATATACATATTACATATAAGTATATATCCAGATTTATCTTACATAACAACAGAATCCCTTCCAGGATTGATATATGCATTCTCAAGATTTTAGCGATTGTCAAGAACTAGAAAACACCCAATCACAGCTCTTTGATTAAGTTTACTTTAAAACATTTAAAAAAATGGATATCGCTCTTTACTTGCAGTGCTAGGGTCCCCGGGTTCATATCTGGGTCAGGATATAATCTGTGTGGAGTTTGTATGTTCCCCCCATGGTTGCGTGACTTTCTTCCGGGTATGCCGGTTTCCTCCCCCATCCCAAAAACATGCAGGTAGATTAATTGGCTCCCCAAAAGAAATTTGCCTGAAACCACAATAGTAACATGAGATAATGACTGTCTATGGTAGAGATTCAAATAGGAGCTTCTCTAAGGGACAGGACTATACACACTCTGGATTGATGTAGCCTGGCGGGGATTGGGACCCGATCCCTCGGGCAACATTGCTGGGCCGAGGCTGTACAGATGCATAGTTAGCCTACAGGCTGACAATGCGTTCTGCAGCAATCCAGGGGGCAGAGGGCCAACAAAGCGGTGCAGACGTGACATCATATGGCAGGTGGGGGAGCAGTTAGAACAAAGCTATCAGCCGCCACTCTGCCAAGTTGAGTCTCCTGGCAGATCGCTGGCAAGGTGGCAGCTGGGGGCTGCTGTACAAATGCCGGATTATCATAAGAGGTGGTCAGTATCGGCCACCTTAACCGACTTTAATCTGGCATGTGTACAGGCCTTTAGTGTGCTGACTTTATACACCATCTAAAGCACTGAGGAAGAAGTACTATACAAATACACAATAATAATAATAAATACATATCCTGATGATATCATCATTATACCCCCACTACACTATCCAAGCAGCAGGGTGATTGGGATTGATTGGATACTATATTACACTTCCAATGGTGCCCAGCAGTGGTTGCGAACCACTGATGCCCTGATGACAATGTTGATTCCCGATGACTGATGTGTCAGTTTTGCTAGTTATCACATAACAAAAAAATAAGTGGAATCACAGTAACTTACTTCCATTGTTGTCCCAAAAATTGTGGCAAAAGTGGACTGAAATGTAAAAGTCTGTTTAAGACAAATTACAAAATTACTGTATTTGTTAGGCTATAGGGATAAGAATTACCGGATTCCGATTTTGTCAGAATACCAACTTTCCATAAGGTTTTCTAACCTATTACAGAGTTTCTTCAATTGAACAAATTAACCTTCTAAGTCAATTGCAAGCACTCAAATATGGCGTTGTCACCAAATTTCATACATATTTCAAAGCCACTTATGGGAATGTCATAATAAAAACAATAAAAAAAAAAGATGCTGCCTTGGTGGCAGGGACTCCTCCTGCACTAGTGTTGGTGTTCGAATTTGGGATCATACATTTGGAAACCCGAATCATGCCGAACACCCCACGTCACCACCCAATCTAATGGACAGGGTCATGCGGAGGTCACTCACTCTACACTTCACATGACTCCGATGCTCAAAAAGAGAAAACACCAGAGTCATGTGAAGGGCGATGTGGACCACAACCGTGTGATCCTGTCCACTAGCTTTCTGTGCTGAATTGCTGTGTTCGGCATAATTCGACTTTCCAAATACAGGATCCGGAATTGAAACACCAACACTATCCTACACATTAAAGTTTTGTCAATTCCAAGTCAATCCCATTGAAGTATAAGGCATTGAAAAATGAATTGCAAGCTCTCAAACATGAAGTTTTGATATGTATGTCAAGGCCACCTTAGGGTATGTCATAATAATAATAATAATAAGACACTGCCCTGGTGGCAGGCACTCCTCTTTCACATTTAAGGTGAACCCGAGGTGAAAATAAACTGATGAGCTAAACAATTGTATGTATCCTCTTGCTCCTTAAAAATTACTTTTTTTAAGATATCCAATGATTTTTTTCATGTTTAAACATTTACAAAGTAGATTGAATGTTTTATTGTCTCTTTGGCAGCCTATTAACTGTCCCAGCGTTAAAATACATGAACTATTGACCTTATTCTATCTCTCTCTGCCCTCATGAGTTATATTTTACCAGGAAAACTTTTATGGCTGTAATTTGCTTATCAGTGAGGCTTTCCATATTCCTAACAAGACTGAAGCTGTCACTCACATGTCATAATTTTGTTTCTTTCAGACAGCAGAAAAATGATGCATGATTTTGGGGGGCAGCATGCATTACTTACTCACAGGGGGGTGCTCTCTTGCCTGCCCCCCATCTATTCACACGTCTCCATCTTGCATCTTGCTACTCGAATACAAGTCGACCTTGTGTATAAGCCGACTCCAATATTTGACCCTCTTAAGCTGGAATATTTTATTGGCTCGAGTATAAGTCTACCCAGCAAAGTTAATAGCTCACTTGGGGACCAGGAAGAATCAACGTCTGTACTCGGGGACCAGGCGAACTTAATGACTGCACTGCATAAAGTATTGCAGCCTCCTGTCCCTTAAATGCAGCCAATAACTCCTCTGGGCCTCCAAGTGCAGCAAAGATTCACTCCCCTTCCTGCAGCCCAGTTCCCCCTCCCCCCACCCTTTCCTTGTTAATTGTTGTGGCCAGAACTTTCAGGCAGGGGTCACACTTGTCTTTCAGTTTCTACACTTTTCAGAAAACTGAAAGACAAATGTGACCTCTACCTTACAACAGCTAATGTAATTTATAGAGAAAACTGACAAATTGCGCAAGATGTCAGTTTTTTTTTCTGCATGCGAAATCTGCATTAAAGTGTGACCTAGCTCATTGATTAATATGAGTTCTCAGTTGAAGTCAGTTTTTCTGTGCAGAAAACGCGTACGAAAGCCGGTAAGTGTGACCCCTGCCTCAGACCTGTGCTTTCTTGGCATTTGCTTTATCAAGTGTCACTTTCCACTGGGTAAATTGCTGCAAATGAGAATGTCACTAAATAGCACACACATTACTCAGTGTGTTCAGTGTTGCCAGTGACTCATGTATAAGGTGACACCTATACTTTTATTATGTGAGTCAGATGTAAATTTATAGACCTGTTGATGTCCTACGTCCCCATGCATGCCAGGAGATGTAGTCCATTAATGTGACTACATCTACTGGCTGTGAGATGTAATCAAAATTATGGACTTAATTTTCTGGCATGCAAAGCAGTGGCCAGTGCTTTGAACTGTGGTTCTGTGGCACACAAAAAGTTGGAAGTTCGTGTATAGATGGGGTTGCTAGAGTGCAGAGCTCGGTAGGGAAGTAAATGTTCCCTGTCCCCCCAACACACACGATTTATGAACCTTCCTTAGGGGGAGTCTTGTTTGATTTCTGTTAAGCTTGGAGGTGTAATCTCCACAGTCAGCATGCAACACATAAGCTGACGTGAAGGAGGTACACACACCAGCACAAGGAATCAGGATATCCCCAGTTTAGTGGAGGAGAGGACTGACTTCAATAGGAGATTGTGGTGCACAGAGCCGGTGCAGATCCGAACAGCCACAAACAACACTTTCGTAATAACGTCTCAGCGCAAAGTAGCGCTGAGCGCATAAACCAGGACTGAGGAGATCAGGACAGGTAGACAGAATGAACGCCTGCTTAACTAGCCACTACTTAGTGACAGCAAGCGTCCACAACAAGACAGACTGGAATGAGGCAGCCAATGCGTAGCAGCGATGGCGTGCCTCACAAAGACAGGACAGGATAGCCAGGAAATAGGAGGATCAAGATAGATGAACGTAACACAGACAAATATACAATAAGTATGTTTTCCTAGCGTATTACAATTACAGCTATCAATGAAACTATTTGTAACGTCTGACTAACATATGTATATATCGGCAATGAACCGATATATGACATAAGCAGGAACACTGACTAGCACTGGAGCAATACAGGGAACAGGACTCAGAAGGATTCGCTATCTCTTCGCAGAGATGAACGCAATCCACAAACGGTAACAGGACAGGATTCAGAAGGATTCGTTATCTCCTCGCAGAGATGAACGCAATCCACAAACAGGACCAGGAGCAGGATACTAGCTCAGCACGGGTGATCACGATACGCGCAAACTACCAAAACGTGCTGGAAGGCTGACTAACTGAACACAGGAAATAAACAGTTCGTGTACGTATATATCAGCGACACTGATGTATCAATGTAACACGAATACAAGGAAAATAACAAAATGCGCAAGTATGCGTATATATTGGCGATGAACCAATATATGACACAAGACAAACAGAGTAACAACTTCTAGAACAAGAGCAGAACTAGGAGGACTCGCTGACCCCTTCGCAGGAGTCAGCGCAGTCCACACGGACTAGGAACGAGGTGGGGCACGAGCAGAGTAACAGACAGAATCTGAGACTATGGTAGCCCATCAAGCATTGCAGGAAGCAGTTCTTTATACTGAGGTCATCCAATGGGAGCAGACCTGCAGATTCCCACACAAGTGAATGGTAATTAATCACAGGCTGACAGCAGGAAAAGGCAGACAATGATATGCAGCCCGCAGGAAAGGGATTGCCCCTCCATTGCAGCAGACAATGTTTGTTTACACAAAAGCATATTAAACTGTCATTAACTTCAGAGCGACTGCAGATGGAATCAGCAACTAGTTTAAGTGCAAACCAAACTATGCAAGCAAATGCATGTAATGACATCAGAACTGCTTGGGTTGCAATACCACTGCAGCCAGCAGTAAACGCTGCAGACATGATCATAACAATTTCTTGTTGGATTCTGTTGCTCAGGTCCGTTTAACTTTATCATCTTGCCTTTAAGGTGGGACTATTGGACTGTGTTCCTATGAGATCCTCTAACCTAACTCCAGAGCAGGAGAAGGATATCGAGGTGGCGCGGTGTGGAGCACTTGCACTGTGGAGCTGCTCTAAAAGCACAAGGAATAAAGAAGCCATTCGCAAAGCTGGAGGAATCCCACTGCTGGCAAGACTGCTCAAATCTCCCCATTCAAACATGTTGATACCCGTGGTGGGCACATTGCAGGAATGTGCTTCAGAGGTAAGTACCTATACTTGCCTGTGCAAGCAGCTTCATTATGACAGATTGATTAATGCGTGTCCTAAATCTTCATTGTGTACTGCAGCAAATGGAAAATGGACTAGTTGCTATGGCTTGGTCCAATTTGCGAATCTGACTATCAAACTTAATTGGCTGATTAAATTATTGAATCTGCACGTTGTGGTTCTTGTTTTTTTTTATATAATATAGTCATAGGTGTCACCACCAGTAACCAATATGCCCTGATATATGGTAGTGCACTTCATGTCTTGCCTTTGGTTTTATTATACCGTATATACCTCTGCATCAAAAGTGGGATGTGTTTATTTCATAAAAACAGTAACAATAAATGAAAAAGAAAGAATTATTTATGGAATTTAAAATGTATATTTAAAAAAAAGTTTTTGTATAATTAACTTCAAAATTATTTGAGAACTTTTAAATCTTGAAAAGAAACCAAATTAATTAATGTAATTTCTGTTCAGGTAGAATATGTATTTTTTTTTTCATTAGATTAAGTGGAAAATATTTTTTAAGGTTTTTTTAAGTTAATATTAAATACTTTAAGGGGAAATGTTAGGATTACAGCAAACCTGAAGCGTAAAAAAAAACCTTATGATATAATGAACTGTATAAGTAATGAATAGAACATTAATAGCAAAGAAAAGATAATCATAGAATAATCATAGCAAAGAAAAAATAATCATATTTTTATTTTCAGTTATATAGCTTTTTTATAGCATTGCATCATTCTGTCACAGTTGAAATGTTAAACAACAGCCTGTCTTTTAAGCTATAAAACAAAGCAGAAATAATAACCCTTTGAACTTTCCTACAGTAAAACCTTATATCAAGCTGTCTCTCACTGCTTCTTGGATGTTTATCCAGTTCACCCCCAAGGGTTTTACCCTAATAGACCAGAGCAATTGTCACCTGTCAGGGCTCCTACCTTTTATTCCCTAATAACGTTATTACTACTTATCACAACAAAATGATCTGTACCTCATTGTTTTCGCCACCAATTAGGCTTTCTGAGGGTAGTACATTTTGCAAAGAATGTTTTTAACCTAAACTAGTAGACCCAGCCCGTTTAAAAACAATCTCTAGGTCTACGGCCGCCGCCGCCAGTGCGCAAGTGCGCGCACACTGCGCACACAACCGCCGTGCGCCCGCACCGCCCACCTTGCTCGGCTGCACCTGCCCACCTCGCACGCCCGCACCCGCCCACCTCGCACGCCCGCACCCGTCCACCTCACTTCACCCGCACCCGCCCACCTTGATCGCCCGTCCAGCTCCCTGGTCCCAGCTGTCAGTTACTGCGCACATGCGGAGTAACAAAAACCCTGGGACACAGGGACAAAACTGCTGGACGCAGCGACAGTTAGCTTTTATTAGGTAGGATGCATTTTAACAGGAAAAATAAGAAAATAATGGAAAAAATTATTTCTTAGTTTTCGGCCATTATAGTTTTAAAATTAAATGTTCTCCTGTGGATAAAACTGACACATTTTATTTGCCCAGTTGTCCCGATTATTAAACTGTTTAAATTATGTCCCTATCACAATATATGGCGACAATATATTATTTGGAAATATAGGCTTTGTTTTTTTTTTGTACGGTCCATAATTACAAGCCCCTATGAAGTAAAGTAAAAGTAATTTTCCCTCATAAAATATAGATTAAAAAAGCTGAGTCCCTAAGGCATCTATTTATGTATTTTTTTAAACTGATTTTTTTTTACAAGTGATTTTTTTTTTGTATGTATGTATGTGCCTGATGTGTTATACTTTTTGGCCACAAGATGGCGCTAGTGAACACTTTCCGTTTGATAGGAAGTGTTCACTTTTTGTTTACATTTAACTACACTGTGATGGCTTCCTGTTTTATGAATGGACGTGGCCACTGATCGCGGTCACGTCCATTCATTCCAGGCATTGTGATTGGGTAGAGGATTGCTCGGTCCTCTTCCCCAATCACTGAACACCGAATCCCGATGGAAACAGGGGTGGGAGTGGCGCGCACACGTGCAGAGTGGCGGCGGGAACGAGCGACTTAATAGAACCTCCTGTTGCCGTTAACAGGCTCAAACAGGACTATTTAATAAGTCAGGATGCCATTAACTGGTTAAGTGCTTCCAAAAACAGGACTGCATTCGACCCAGTTGGGTTAGAGGGCTCAGAGAAGCTCTTTGGCATAGTTAACAACTGAAGTTTTTTAACTCTTCCTGTACTGAAGACAATTTGAAACACCTTTCTTTGCTACTTATGTTCTATTTCTTAGCTGTACTACACATACAATTCATTATGTCATAAGTTTATTTTCACTTCAAGTTTGCTTTAAAATCAAACTTCCAAACAAAAAATGGAAAGCCATCTGACAAAATAAAACATTTTGTAAATACCTTTTTTAAGATGCTTGAGTTGAGTCCATGGTCAGGTGACTGCTGTTGGACTCTCTTCTTGACCCTCTTTAGTTTAGACCACCAGTACACTACACTTTGGTGTTCTTTGTTTTGCTTTTAGTCTGGAGAGCCTAATTAGACGTTCTTTTTTGATTGAATAAAACAGAAAACCAGTGTAGTTTCCACTTAAACATAAAATATAGCCAAAATAACTAAGGTAATCATGTGGTGGAGGGGATAAAGTTTTCTTTTTGATTCTGAAGATCCTATTTAATTGTTTTTCTTTCATTTAAAAATACATAAAAAGGATAGTTTCCATATATAGATTCATTTTAGTCAGATATCAAAATCTGAAAATACAGTATGTGGTCAATAAAGAATGATTAAATGCATTAAAAAACTAGACTATCTCTAATTGTCAACATCATCATGTAATCCCATTCACTAGCTACTCGCACAGTGAGTGAGGGCTTAACTACTTCGGGACGGCAGACTCTGGCTTCTATAAGGACCAGGGCTTTTTGGTTGTTTTTAATCAGTACTTCCTGATCACTGTGATTGGCTAAGTGTAATCAAGAGGTCAGGAACCAATGAAAAGGGCTCCTGACTGAAGAACAGAGCTCAGCTGTCTTTGGACAGCTGAGTTCTGCACCAGCGGGCACACGTGATCGTGTCCTCTGCATGGGTGCCACCGGTGTTAAAACTACACCACATCAGGCTTAGGCAGCCACAAGTGTGGCAGGGTTTTCACATTTGGCAGTCCAGAACCAGTTATAGGACCACAAAAAAATTAAAAATATATAATACATATAAGATGTACATTTCTCCCAGAGTAAAATACTCTATACATTACCATGTTGCTGTCACCTACAGTAAATACTGTATATTCTGGCATATAAGACTTTTTAATCCTTGAAAATTTTCTGAAATGTCAGGGGTTGTCTTATACGCCGGGTGATATGCCCTATCCCAGGGGTCCCCAACTTTTTTGAGCCCGGGGCTCACTATCCCGACCGAAATTTTCTCCGGGGCCCCAGGGGGAAGGAGGGGGGTTGGTATGGGTGTTGGTTTAGGGGGCGTGGTTAGCGGCGGCAGCCCCCCCTTTTTTCCATGATTTTGAGCTTGTATATAGGTAAGTAGGTATCTAGGTATAGTTGCCCCCAGTATAGGTAGCTAACACAGTTGCCCCTGTATAAGGACTATAGTTGCCCCAGTATAGTTAGTTAGGTGGTATACTTACCCCAATATAGTTAGTATAGTTACCCCAGTATAGCTAGTACAGTTACCACAGTATAGCAAGTACAGTTAGCCCAGTATAGCAAGTACAGTTACCACAGTATAGCAAGTACAGTTAGCCCAGTATAGCAAGTACAGTTAGCCCAGTATAGCTAGTACAGTTACCACAGTATAGCAAGTATAGTTAGCCCAGTATAGCAAGTACAGTTACCACAGTATAGCAAGTATAGTTAGCCCAGTATAGCAAGTACAGTTACCACAGTATAGCAAGTATAGTTAGCCCAGTATAGCAAGTACAGTTACCACATTATAGCAAGTACAGTTAGCCCAGTGTAGCAAGTACAGTTAGCCCAGTGTTGCCATTACAGTTAGCCCAGTGTAGCCAGTAGTTACCCCAGTATAGCTGCCCCAGTGTAGCTAGGAGAGGTGACCTCTCCTCCCCCCGCGGCCGCCGCTCCTGTTACCTTATGAGCGGGCGGTCGCTTCCTTCCTTATATTCCCCATAGCTCCTCGTTTCAGCATCTCGTATTACAGCAGTGCTTCCTGAGTGGCTGCTGTAAGGAAGGGAAGGAAGCAGGGCAGCGGCTTCCTGTAGCGGCGATCGCCGTTTCCATGGGAACCACTGCCCTGCCTCCTTCCCTCCTTACAGCAGCCGCACCGGAAGCGCTGCTGTAATAAGAAATGCTGCAAAGAGGAGAGGGGCTATGGGGAATATAAGGAAGGAAGCGGCCGCCCGCTCATAAGGTAACAGGAGCGGCGGCCGGGGGGGGGGAGAGGGAGAAAGACCAGATCCGCCGCGGCCCCTCAGAAATCTGCCCACGGACCACCAGGAGGCCGCGGCCCCCAGGTTGGGGACCTCTGCCCTATCCTATTATCGCCTCTCAGATCTCGCTGCTGAGGACTGTAGTGAAGCGGCGCAGGAGCACATGTGTGAGATCTGAGAGGCTGAGAAGGAGGTAAATAGGATACAAGGGCAGGCCAGACAGATGAAAGAGGTGTGTTTTATGGGCACAGCGCAATCTATTCTTCCATACCTCTCTGATAAATAGGGAGAGCTGACCAATCAGCTTAGGGAGAGGGAGAGTTGACCAATCCAACCAGTCAATACCCTGTATAGTGTTATATACTGGGTACCACATACAGTACAGAACCAGTATCTGTTCATACATAGCACCAATATATGATTTTTTAACATTTTTATTTGGTGTGCGTTGGAAGAGGGGTAGTCTTATATGGCAAGTATATCCCAAACTCTATATTTTAACTGAAAAATTTGGGGGGTCACCTTATACGTCCAGTCGTCTTATACACCGGAATATACGGTAGTTAAAAGCGGAAAGATCTGACAGGTTTTGGACTAGTCCATCTCAGGATTCTCAGGATTACCTTTATTCTTTACAAAAGCACTCCCTGGAAAGGATCTATAGAAAGATTTCAAACAGCTTCCGTAATTATTTGTACACTATTTTGGCAGCTGGACTGATCAACTACAATTCGGTTAGTGCTTTTGTGAATAAACAAATAACTGAGAATCTTCAATGAGCATGGACTAGTCAAAACCTGACAGATTTGTAAATTTTTCACTACCTACTGAAAGCAACAGCGACATAGGAAAAAAGTAATGTATAGTGCATTTTACTCTGGAAGAAATGTACATTTTATGTGAATTATTTTTAATTTTACATTTTTTTGCGATAGTTGTCCTTTAACTGTGAGACAATCATTTTCTTCCTAATTCTGAGTGTGGTCAGTCTTAACAGTGGGAATTTAATTACAAGAGAAGAAAGCAACTTGATGACTAGCACCTCCCACCAGGCGCGTAGCAATAGGGGGTGCAGAGGTAGCGACTGCATCGGGGCCCTTGGGCCAAAGGGGCCCCGAAGGGCCCTCCCTCAACTACAGTATTAGCTCTCTATTGGTCATGTGCTCATAATAATCACTTCTATAGATACTATGAATAGTGGTAATCATTAACAAGCTGCCCCCCATCCCCTTCTTGCACCTCTGACACTGTAGTTGCCATTGGCAGGTTTTGGTACGCCGTATCAATTGTTATGTATAGAGTGCTTGGGGGGCCCCATTGTAAAACTTACATCAGGGCCCACAGCTTCTTAGCTACGCCACTGCCTCCCACCATCAGCCCGGGGGAGTGGCTTTGTCATGTTGGTCATTTGCAAAGCAAGGAAATAAGAAAACACAGTGCTACTTATTCTTGCTGAACCTCCTGGCTTTGTGTTGTAGACTAGAGCCATATAAACCAAAAAAACGACTGTACAGAATTTAAAATCGTTTGGATTGTTATATATTTCACATGTACAATATTTCATATGAACATTTACCTTTCGGCCTGAAGTCCCAAGTTAAACCCGTTACCAAAAAAAAACCCCACCAATACGCATTGTAGACTAAAGCGTAATTTTAAACAGCTTAGCAAATACAAGAAAGTAAAATTTGATTAAAAAGGTCAGATGGGAGCGTAGATTTTAAAATGCTCCTCAAGTTTATATTCATAATATTATTATAGTATAATATCTAGCGAAAACGTTACCTATCAGTCGATTTTCTCTTGGCACAAGTCTAGTGTGTAATTGTGGTTTTATATTTTTATGTTTTTGACTTTTCTTCCCCCTGAAGTGCATAAAACGAGGCTAGTATATTTTTTTACATTAAGTAACCAGGATCCAGCTTTCCACATAAGCTCTAAATGCGGTGTATCGGAAGGTTACCGTCCCCAGATACGCCGAGGATTAAACATCTGTGCAAAATCTAATTGAAACTTCTTCTGTTAAATCCTCCATTAGTATTTATTACGGAATAGCCAGTTATAAGGTTACCAGCCAAGCAGTATGGTCTTCTGATTAACCTTTTGTTTGGTACTTAAATAATTAAACCAGTATGGTGATGTCAGATTTGGACGGTTTTCGGCAGACAATTTCAGCCCGAACACTTTTATTAAGCAATGTAACGTGATAGCGGCTCATACACTTTTTTGTGCCATTAGCATATTATGAACCTATGCTTAATGTGTTAAGATATGTATTTGTATAGTATACATTGGCATGGTTTTTACACAGGGATTTGCCTTAGCTTTATTACCCTACGAAAACAGAACAGAATGAGTTTATTACTATTGATTTATAAAGTTCCAACATATTCTGTGGCACTGTACAAAGTAAGAAAGAAACATGGGGTACAAAATAATACAGACAAATGGTATACACCAATATACAAAATCTAGAATTAGTGACAAAATACGGAATCAATATAGAATTAGTAATTACAGTGACAAAAGTAACCCGATGAATAAAATGTATAATGAATTCCAAGACACAAAAGGGTAAAAGAGCCCTGCCCTTGCAAGCTTACAATAGGGGTGGGGGGGGGAATCAAGAGGTTTTCTTCAAAACCAATAAACGGTAAGGCCTTGTACACAGGGGCATAGCAATAGGGTGTGCAGAGGTTTTGACCGCATCAGGGCCCTTGGGCCAGAGGGGCCCCGAAGGGCCCACTCTTAACTACAGTATTAGCTCTCTATTGGTCCTGTGCTCATAATAATCACTTCTATAGATACTTTGCATAGTGGTAATCATTAACTAACTGTTCCCCATCCCCTTCTTGCACCTCTGACACTGTAGTAGCCATTGGCAGGTTTTGGTGTGCCCCATCAATTGTTATGTATAGAGTGCTTGGGGGGCCCCATTGTAAAACTTGCATCAGGGCCCACAGCTCATCAGCTATACCACAGCTTGTACACACCAGCCAATACTCTACTCACTTCCAACAGAGGCACCATCCAATCAAAATAATAGAACTGTCAATTGACAGGAAGTGAATACTTCTGTTGCCCGCTGAAAAAAGCCAGTGAACTAATTTTTAAAGGTCAAAGGTGGTAAAAGCAAATCAGTCATGCAAATATCATACTATGTTGATGCACAAATAACCAATAAATATAATATGACAGTAACAAGAAATATGGTATATTTGGACGATTGTTCCTTCGTACAGTGGCTGGATAGTGTACTGGTTTGTACTCCCTTTGACATGGGAGACCAGGGTTTCAATCCTGGCTAGGGTCAGTACCTATTCAGTAAGAAGTCCTTGGGCAAGACTTCCTGACACTGCAGGACATCCTCCCAGTGGCTGCAGCTCTTGAGCACTTTGAGTCCAACAGGAAAAAAGTGCAATACGAATGTTTGGATTATTATTATTATAATTATTATTACACAAGTGTACTTTTGGCATTCCCATCTGAGTGGTTATTGAACAGAATTATTGATTGCCTGAAATGTTGGCTGGGGACCTGCTTGTTTTAAAGTACAAAGCCTAGATGCTTTTAACATATTCTTAAAACAGTAACTGTATAATACCCTGGCAAAATAGGGTGCTTAACCACTTCAGCCTACAGCTTCGAAAATCTTATGCATCCGAGCAATGTTCACCTCCCATTCATTCGCGAATAACTTTATCGCTACTTATCAAAATTAATTGATCTATATCTCGTTTTTTCCGCCACTAATTAGGCTTTCTTTGGGTAGTACATTTTGCTAAGAGGCACTTTACTGTAAATGCATTTTAACAGGAAGATTAAGATAGAAATGGAAAAAAATCATTATTTCTCAGTTTTTGGCCATTATAGTTTAAAATTAATACATGCTACAGTAATTAAAACCTATGCATTTTATGTGCAAATTTGTCCCGCTTATTACACCGTTTAAATTACGTCCCTATCACAATTTATGGTGCCGATATTTTATTTAGAAATAAAGGTGCATTTTTTCAATTTGCGTCCATCACTATTTACAAGCTTATAATTTAAAAAAATTTAATAAGAAACTCTCTTGACATGTATATTTAAAAAGTTCAGACCCTTAGGTAACTATTTATGTAGTTTTTTTTTTTTTTAATTGTAATTTTTTTTATTTTTTTTAATACAAAAATGTATTTGGGTAATTTTAGTTTGTGAGGGAAACTGCTAATTTTAGATGTAATATAATGTATTTTTTTATTTAATAAAAGTATGTGGGTGCAGTTTACTATTTGGCCACAAGATGGCCACATTCAAAAAATTCCTGGATGCGAACAATGTCGCATCTAGGAACTAAAATGAAGACAAGAAGTTTCCTGGGGGCAGAAATACCACGCTCTCTGATGAGAAAGCGTCGGTATTTCTGCCGGGGACTTAGATCGGTGAATGGGAATTACATTCCCATTCACTGATCGGGGGGGCAGCGGGAGCGCGCTCGGGCGCGCGCCCGATCGCGCGCACCACACGGCTGCAGCACCACTGCCTATCTGGACGGATATATGCGTCCAGATATGGCGAAGTGGTTAAAGGATGCGCTTATCTACATGCGTTACGATGCAGTAACTGAAATGAAACAAAAAATGTATAAAAGGAATACATAGGCCTCAATTCACTAAGCTTTATCAAACACTTTATCAAACATTTGATAATTTACCTCATGGGTAAAATATAATTTTGAATTCACTAAGGTGTTATATATTTATCTAATGTTTTATCGATAAAACGTTCAATAAATCTATAACACCTTAGTGAATTCAAAATTAGATTTTACCCATGAGGTAAATTATCAAACGTTTGATAAAGCGTTTGATAAAGCTTAGTGAATCGAGGCCATAGTTTACAAGTCCAATCTCACACAAAAAAACCCTAAAAAGAAATACCTCAGACTGCACTTGCCCTTGGTTGTTCTGAACACTGAAGCTGCTCTGCTATTGTTCACTGTTGGTATAGCTCAGGAGTGTCAAACTCAAATACGAAGGGGGCCGAAAGTTAAACACTGGAGCCAAGTCGCGGGCCAACCTCATGGCCACTTACCTCACTTGTAAAGTTCCCTGGTATCTAATGGTCGCCCTCCCTCCCCATACAGTTCCCTGATATCTAATGGTCACCCTCCCTCCCCTATACAGTTCCCTGGTATCTAATGGTCGCCCTCCCCTATACAATTCCCTGGTGTCTATTGGTCCTCCCTCCCCTTTGCAGTTCCCTGGTGTTTATTGATTTCCCCTCCCTCCCCTACACACTCCCCTGGTGTCTAGTGCTTTCCCCCTACCTCCACATGTGGCTTCCCTGGTATTCTACAGCTTCCCGGGTGGTCTAGAGTGGGCCAAGTGGGGAAACCAACTGGGGGCCAAATCTGATGGCTTTGAGGGCCGGATTTGGCCCACGGGCCGGAGTTTGACATGTATGGTATAGCTACATACTGCCAGATACTCTCCTTTTTAGTATGACCAGTGATATCTGCCTTCACAGTCACAGGAATTTTGAGAAGACAGAGTGGTTTTAGTTGAGAAAGCTGCTATCCTCTAACCTTTCCGTGAATTCTTGTGACCAGGTGCAGCATTTGATTAAAGGATAGTTGCCAGGACTCAGAAGCAGCCTGAAGCAGCATATATATGCTATAATGCCCCTTTAAAGCTCCTTTTAGGTATTAATAGCTAGCAGTAAACTAAAATGTAAAGATCACTTTTAATACAACTAATTTACAAAATGAGTTGTGAAGCATTGATACATATCATAGTCCCGTGTAGGCTCGTAGTATCAGAGCTTGGTTTTTTGTCTTTGTTTTTTTTTTTTTGTTTTTTTTTTTATTTGAAAGAGGCTTCCTAAGTGTCTAAGTCCAAATAGCATACTTTGTTGGGAGCCCATACGATGGCTTCTTCCAGTTCCAGCGGTGTTCATTCCTAAAGGCTACAAACGTCTCAGAGGGATTTGGTCTGTGCCTTACCCCTTGCAGTCTAAACAGAAGGTTAATGCCATTCAAACAGAGGTAGCCCCACCCACAGAATCTGCAGTCTGCCTGAGCTCAGCTGCTACTGGTCATGTGATTAAATTTTTAAAGGCAACCTAAAGTCTAATATAAACAAGTCAGTTTTACTTACCTGGGGCTCCTACCGGCACCCTGCAGTCGCCCTGTGCCCGCGCTGGGACTCAACGATCCTCCGGTACCCCCGCCACAGCTCAGTTTCTATTTTGGCGACTGAGCCTGTTGATAAGCACTGCGCCTGCAAGGTCTGTGGCTAAAACTGGCTTTTTTTTATTAATCTTTAGGTTCGGCTTACGTTAGGTAACATCTGAGCACTTTGACTGGCAAAATGTTCAATACTTTTATTAAGCTCTCTGCCTGGAGATGGGCTATAGAATATCCCTTACAGCAATTGATGTGATTAGTTCTATATTCTCTATAAAATGTGACAAAAAAAAGAGAAAAGAGTCAGCATTCCATCATAGTATAAAATACATTATGGAGCCTGCCTGTCTCTAAGATTGTTAGTTGATAACATTTTATGTCAGTACAAGTTTGCGTTAAAATATGTAGAAGTGCAAAACACAAGCCAAGAACCATTATTTTGTTTTTCTTTAACATCTCCGTTTTCTCAGCCAAGTTACAGAATTGCAATTAAGACAGAGAGGATGATTGAAGACCTTGTGAAGAACCTAAACAGTGAAAACCAAGAGCTACAGATGCATTGTGCCAGTGCAATCTTCAAGGTGAGTCTGCTTTCTGGGGCGGATTGTTATAACGCTGCTATTCCCATCCCTGAAGAAGAATAACAGGAATCTTGTATCTCTTGTATTTCATTGTGATGATGTACAGTATTTATTATTATGGAGATTATGGATGTGTGCTGTAGTTTTGCTTGGCTGTGAAAAGTAGCAGCGTGAACTCTGCCAGATGACCTCATAAAAGCAAAAGCTGAAACTTGATTGTTTAAAGGGAGCTAAAATGTATTTAAAAAGAAGAATGGAAAGAAGATTGGCTGCAACTGTAGGGTCTGTTCAAATAAAGGGTTAGTAGCTGATTGTATTAAAGCTCCATGAAGCCTTAAAGTGACACTGAAGCAAAAAAAAAAAAAACTGATATAATGAATGGTATGTGTAGTATTAATAGAACAATAGTAGTAAACAAAAGAGTCTCATATTTTTATTTTCAGTTCTATAGCTTTATTTTTATAACATTGCATCGTTCTCTAATATTTGCAGCTTACAAACTACACTCTGTATTTTAACCTTTTCATCTTGAAGGATTTTTCCTCTCAAAAAACCAGAGCTATTATCACCCGTCAGCGCTCCTTCCATTCATTCATTTATAACTTTATTACTACTTATCACAACGAAACAATCTGTATCTTGTTTTTTTTCGCCACCAATTAGGCTTTCTTTGGGGGGTACTTTTTGCTAAGAATTATTTTATTCTAACTCAGTTTTAATGGGAATAATAAGAAAAAAATTGAAAAAAAATCATTATTTCTCAGTTTTCGGCCATTATAGTTTCAAAATATACTTCAAACAGTCAGGAGCACCACTATAGGCTCCGAGTAGAAGGTATAGGTGTGCCAAGATCCTCACCCCGGTACCCAAGGGGTCACAACATCCGCTTCACATAAAGGACCGGCACCACACCAGGTATTTTATAGCTCTTCAAGGTTTAATCAAACAAACATGTTAGCAACGACAGACTGCTGTTTCGACCCTCCTGGGCCTTTGTCAAGTTGCAAGAATGATTCTTGCAACTTGACAAAGGCCCAGGAGGGTCGAAACAGCAGTCTGTCGTTGCTAACATGTTTGTTTGATTAAACCTTGAAGAGCTATAAAATACCTGGTGTGGTGCCGGTCCTTTATGTGAAGCGGTTATAGTTTCAAAATAAAACATGCTACCGTAATGAAAACATACACATTTTATTTGCCCATTTGTATTGGTTATTGCAACGTTTAAAATTTTTCCCTAGTACAATGTATGGCGCCAATATTTTATTTGGAAATAAAGGTGCATTTTTTAAGTTTTGCGTCTATCCCTAATTACAAGCCCATAATTTATAAAGTAATTGTAGTATACAGTTTTTGTATACATATTAAAAAAGTTCAGTGCCTAAGGTAACTATTTATGTATTTTTTTTTAATTGTCATTTTTTTAATTAAAAAAATAAAAAAATGGTAACTTTAGGGGAGTGTGGGAGGTCAGGGGTTAATAAAAAAAAAAGTAACTAGGGATGATAAACTGAAAAAAAGGGGGGATGTAATACTACAATTTGGCCACAAGATGTCCTCAGTGGTGACTTCAGCTCCGTACTGTTAGTACGGAAACGGAAGCACTACGTGCACGGGATTCATGAATGGCAGAGCCGTTTGAATAGATGGCTGCAGCCATTCACATGGGGAATTAGATCAATGAATAAGATTTGTTTTCCCATTCATTGATCTAGCGGCCGGCGATCCGCGGTAATGAGTGGTGGTACCGAGCGCAGGGGTGGGGCAAGTGGGGGGATGCGGTGGGTGGGACGTGGTACCTACGCCCCTGCACAGAATTGTGGCATTTTGCAGGGGCGTAGTTACTCGTCCTGGGGGAGGGGAAATGGTTAAACTATGAAACAGAGCTGAGCTAATGACCCTTTGAACTTTCCGGCAGTAAAACCTTAACAAACAAGAAACATTGTGCTTCAGAAACCAGCACTGTAGCCGGCCAAGCTTGGTTGGAGAGCTCAGAGAAGCTCTTTTGCATAGGTAACAACTGAAGTTTTTTAACTCTTACTTTACTGTAAACATTATGGGACTCACATCTGTGCTACTAATGTTCTATTTCTTAGCTGTACTACACATACAATTAATTATATCATACATTTATTTTCACTTCAGATTCCCTTCAAAAGTGCTCCTACAGGAGTTTTTGTACCATCTCTTGGCCCATCCATAAAATGTGCTCCCCATATTTGTTGGGCTTCCCAACTTTTTTTGTGAAAGGGTATTTTTATTTATTTTTTGCTTAGAAACAAATTTACAGCAGCGAACAATTGCCGTAACAAAAACAACAGTCCTGGTAACAACTTTACAAGGCATAGCCCCATGACCCTTTCAGAACCGTGGGAGTCCTGGTCTGGTTGCCCCTACTCCCCTTGAAATCCATATTGTCATGTAAACAGCTGTATGATTGTACAATTTAATCGTCTAGCTTCGGCTTATAGGATGAAAGCCACTTAGACCAAATTCTCCTAAACTTTTTGTGGCTTTTACGTTTAGTATGTAGTTGGTTTATTAAGGCTAATTCCTTATGATTGTAGGCTACCCAGTTCTTTTTCAGGGGGCTTCCCAAGTTTGCAATGTGATATCACCAACATCCAAGCAGATCACACATTTCCTATCCTTTAAATGGTATCTGAACTGACATGGCATGATGAGAAAAACTTAAATGTACCAAGCATACATATAACTAGGATGTGGTCCTTTATTTCTCACTGAAAGGGATAAGAATTCAGCTATGCAAATTACAGTTTCTCTCTAGTGGGACCTATAGTGTAAAGGTGGCCATATATCAGGCGACTTGGCGGCCGTTCGACCATCCGATACGATTATTATAATCCAAATCGGATAAAAATTGGGGCCGCCAAGTGCATTTCCCCGATCCACTATGCGACCAATTTCGGGCCAAAATTAGACGCATTAATCAGTCGGACATGCTGCATGACGGAGCAGTTTCTGGTGGGTGGGTTAAGAAGGAGAACAATGTGCTCTGATAGGAATTTGAAACAATGACCATATGTGAGTATGCTAACGCTCTTCTGTATCTGATCGATGTCAGATCTGAATATAGATCTGATCACTTGCTCGAATATTATTATTTAGTATTTATATAGCGCCGACATATTACGCAGCGCTGTACAGTGTATATATATATATATCTTGTCACTAACTGTCCCTCAAAGGAGCTCACAATCTAATCCCTACCATTGCCATATGTCTATATTATGTAGTGTAAGTACTGTAGTCTAGGGCCAATTTTAGGGAGAGCCAATTGACTTATCTGTATGTTTTTGGAATGTGGGAGGAAACCGGAGTGCCCGGAGGAAACCCACGCAGACACGGAGAGAACATACAAACTCTTTGCAGATAGTGCCCTTGCTGGGATTCGAACCAGGGACCCAGCGCTGCAAGGCGAAAGAGCTAACCACTACGCCACCGTGCTGCGAATAGGATCTGAAGTGAAAATTGCATGTTGTGTACCAGTATTAAGACACACATCTGAGAGCTGGTAATGCGTTTAGTACTTCAGGATTTGTCTGTGTTGGAGCTGAATACATTTTAAAAACTGCCATCATTTACCTGAGACTGTCAAAAGTTTAACAAGGATCCGTAATGAAAAAAAGCACCCTTGAGGGTTTCTTACCCCAGGAGTGGGAAGCCTCTGGATGCTAATGAGGATTCCCCATGCTCCTCACCCCCTGGGATCCAGCGCTGGCAGCCCCCCTAACACCAGCGATGAAAATATTTACCTACCGCGATCCAATGCAAACACAGTAGCGGCATTCCAAATGGGTTCAGGTGGAAATAGTGAGCCTGATTGGGTCCACTCTACAGGGCAGGTGCAGGCAGACTCGATCGAGCTTGGCTATTTCTGCCTGAGCCGCTGGAAAGCTGCTACTGCACCTGCGCTGGATCATGGTAGGTAAATATTGCAAGCGCTACTGTGCCACAGCCAACATCCTATTTTTTGTCACAGATCTTCTTTAAGGAGTGGGAAGCCTCATCCTAATGAGGCTTCTCATGCTGTCCTCTGCCACTGCCCAGGACCCTTATGCTGATCAGGGAGTCGCTCTTCTTATGGAATGAGCATGCCCGTGCCTACGCAGTAAGCTAGTGCTGCTCATTCGCGCAGGTGCAGTACAGCTGTGCTCGTGCTTGAAGAGGGGCGCGGCCCCTGATCAGACTAAGGACGAGCCCTTCGTTGGTAATCTCTGGAGGGTCTGCGAGTGCCAACTGGGGACCGGAGGAAGCCGTGAGAAGCCTAATTAGAATCCAGAGGCTTCCCTCTTTATAGGTAAGTATGTGAGTTTGTACCCGAGTTTTGGTTCAGGTATACTTTAAAGGGATACTGTAGGGGGTCGGGGGAAAATGAGTTGAAGTTACCCGGGGCTTCTAATGGTCCCCCGCAGACGTCCTGTGCCCGCATAGCCACTCACCGATGCTCCGGCCCCGCCTCCGGTTCACTTCTGGAATTTCAGACTTCAAAGTCTGAAAACCACGGCGCCTGTGTTGCCGTGTCCTCGCTTCCCCTGATGTCACCAGAAGCGCATGGCACAGGCACAGACCATACTGGGCCTGCGCAGCACGCTTCTGGTGAAATCAGCAGGAGTGAGGACACGGCAACGCAGGCGCAGTGGTTTTCAGACTTTAAAGTCTGAAATTCCAGAAGTGAACCGGAGGCGGGGCCGGAGCATCGGTGAGTGGCTGCGCGGGTGCAGGATGTCTGCCGGGGACCATTAGAAGCCCCGGGTAAGTTCAACTCATTTTCCCCTGACCCCCCTACAGTATCCCTTTAATATTAAACTTTAGAGACATTTTTTTTTTTATGTGACTAGTTTACTCACATCTCGTTTGCATTAACATAAAAACGGGTAGTCCCGGGAACAGGTGTAAAATACAGAAAATAAAACTAGAGCTCTATTTAACAAATAATATTTATTTAAAGGGTTACTTAAAAAAATCAGTTTAACTTACCTGGGGCTTCTTGCAGCCCCCTGGAGTAATCCTTTGCCTACGTTATCCTTCCAAGTCCCTCCATCGAGCAGCTGCGATACCCGCAAAGCAGACCCAGTAGTCCTGCTGCCAGGAGCGCTCTAAGTTAAAGAGGAACTTCAGCCTAAACAAACATATTGTCAATAAGTTACATTAGTTACAATGGCTTGCAAAAGTATTCGGCCCCCTTGAAGTTTTCCACATTTTGTCATATTACTGCCACAAACATGAATCAATTTTATTGGAATTCCACATGAAAGACCAGTACAAAGTGGTGTACACGTGAGAAGTGGATCGAAAATCATACATGATTCCAAACATTTTTTACAAATCAATAACTGCAAAGTGGGGTGTGCATAATTATTCAGCCCCCTTTGGTCTGAGTGCAGTCAGTTGCCTATAGACATTGCCTGATGAGTGGTAATGACTAAATAGAGTACACCTGTGTGTAATCTAATGTCAGTACAAATACAGCTGCTCAGAGGTTGTCCAAGAGAATATTGGGAGCAACACCACCATGAAGTCCAAAGAAGACACTAGACAGGTCAGGGATAAAGTTATTGAGAAATGTAAAGCAGGCTTAGGCTACAAAAATATTTCCAAAGCCTTGAACATCCCACGGAGCACTGTTCAATCGGTCATTCAGAAATGGAAGGAGTATGGCACAACTGTAAACCTACCAAGACAAGGTCGTCCACCTAAACTCACAGGCCGAACAAGGAGAGCACTGATCAGAAATGCAGTCAAGAGGCCCATGGTGACTCTGGATGAGCTGCAGAGATCTACAGCTCAGATGGGGGAATCTGTCCATAGGACAACTATTAGTCGTGCACTGCACAAAGTTGGCCTTTATGGAAGTGTGGCAAGAAGAAAGCCATTGTTAACAGAAAAGCATAAGAACTCCCATTTGCAGTTTGCCACAATCCATGTGAGGGACACAGCAAACATGTGGAAGAAGGTGCTCTGGTCAGATGAGACCAAAATAGAACTTTTTGGCCAAAATGCAAAACGCTATGTGTGGCAGAAAACTAACACTGCACATCACTCTGAACACACCATCCCCACTGTCAAATATGGTGGTGGCAGCATCATGCTCGGGGGGGGGGGGGGGGGGGTGCTTCTTTTCAGCAGGGACAGGGAAGCTGTTCAGAGTTGATGGGAAGATGGATGGAGCCAAATACAGGGCAAACTTGGAAGAAAAACTCTTGGAGTCTGCAAAAGACTTCAGACTGGGGCAGAGGTTCAGCTTCCAGCAGGACAACGACTCTAAAAATAAAGCTAGGGCAACAATGGAATGGTTTAAAACAAAACATATCCATGTGTTAGAATGGCCCAGTCAAAGTCCAGATCTAAATCTAATCGAGAATCTGTGGCAAGATCTGAAAACGGCTGTTCACAAACGCTGTCCATCTAACCTGACAGAGCTAGAGCTGTTTTGCAAAGAAGAATGGGCAAGGATTTCAGTCTCTAGATGTGCAAAGCTGGTAGAGACATACCCTAAAAGACTGGCAGCTGTAATTGCAGCAAAAGGTGCTTCTATGAAGTATTGACTCGGGGCTGAATAATTACGCACACCCCACTTTGCAGTTATTTATTTGTAAAAAGTGTTTGGAATCATGTATGAGTTTCGTTCCACTTCTCACATGTACTCCACTTTGTATTGGTCTTTCATGTGGAATTCCAATAAAATTGATTCATGTTTGTGGCAGTAATGTGACAAAATGTGGAAAACTTCAAGGGGGCTGAATACTTTTGCAAGCCACTGTATGTTAACTAAAATAGATAGGTAATATAATCTCTTACCTACCCTGTTTTAAAAGAACAAGCAAATGTTTGTGATTTCATGGGGGCAGCCATCTTTTTGGTTGAAAGGAGGTGACAGGGAGCATGAGACACAGTTCCAACTGTCCTGTGTCCTGATCACCCCTCCCAGCTGCACGCGCTAGGCTTCAAATCTAAAAAAAAAAAAAAAAATACAATTGCGCCAAAACAGCAGAACGAGAACAACAACATCAGAAATCCCATCATGCTTTGCATAGCATCAGGGGGAAAATGCCTGGGCAGTTTTCTTCTGAGCAGCTAAAAATGAGGCCTGGGTAAGAAAAATACAGTTCTGATACTTTGAAACTGTTAAAAAAAAACACCAAGCCTTTTCAGTGCTTCTGAGTAGATTTTTAGTCTGGAGGTTCACTTTACACTGATTTTTTTTTACACTTCAGATTTCTTTTAAGCATGTCTTATTTGTTAGTTCTGTCACTTTTTTTTCTTTCTTTCTTTTTCTTTCTTTTTTTTTTTTTTTTTTAACTGTAAGGGGTAGAGTTCTACCAGAAGTCAAAATAAAATCCCAAATATACAAGCACAGCTAAGACATCGTAGTTTATAGACAGTGAAGTACAATGGTGTTTTAGTTATACCCAGCAGTTCATGTCCAAGCCAAAATGTTTGCTGAAATGAAACATTTTTTTTCCTCACCTCATTTGGCATACCACTCTGTCATTTTCTCCCTTCCAACCATCCCCATAATGATGTCCGCACATTATGTTTGTTATTTGATTTTGCAACTTACATATGTTGCGGTTTAAGTGACGACAAAAATTTTACTCTCTTATTTCTTTTTTTTTTTTCCAAGACATCTCGGCGTACCGACATCTCGGTGTTTGTCTGCCTTTTCTTATTTATTTTATAGCGCTGCTCCCTTATTTCTTACCCTTCTTAGAGCTTCGGCCTTGTTTATGACATCAGGTTTTCTGATTAATTCTCCTGCCAGCATTCCTCTCTGTTTAACTCATCCACCGTGGACTTTTTATAATTCAAGTGGCAGCAATGATCTTTTTTTATTTCTACATTTTTGTAATTGATGTCATATTAAATGTCCAAGAATTATGAAATGGATCTTATGAACAGAGATGCGTTGGCAGGACTTCAGAAGCCGCAGGCAAGGCATAATCACCAATTCCCAATCCACAAAGGCAATTCATATTACCAAACGCTTGCGAATCTTATTGCTTAAGCGGGTGATTCGCAAACACGAAAAACAATAATGTTTTCTGGAAAATGAATGCTGCGAATGAGACGGTAAAGGGGGAATCTTTCTCAAATGTCTCTCCGTTTGTGATGTATAGTGTGCCGAGGACGAGGAGACCCGCGACTTGGTGAGACAATATGGAGGACTGCAACCGCTAGCCATGCTGCTCAACAAGTTTGACAATAAGGAGCTATTAGCGGCGGTAACCGGTGCCATCTGGAAGTGTTCGATCAACCGGGATAATGTGACAAAGTACGAATAACAGTTTGATTTTGTCTTTTTTTTTATGACGTTGAGTTGATGTGTGTCTTGCATGATCTAAATCCCAGACGGCGATAATGTTCAATTTAAAAGCCGTTTTGGGCCGCTGCTGGCCAGCTGGTAGAGTTGAACGAAGGTCGCGGGCAGAGGTGAGGGATTTCGATCAGAAAAAAAAAAGAGAGAACAAGATGCGCGGGTAATGAAAGTAGCAGGAGGGAGCCGAAATGAGGTCTTTGGCTGGAGGGAAACAAGTGCCTAGACGGCAAGTATCAGATAGATTGACACAATAAGCACCTTTCAGGAACAGTTATATACATCAGACCATCTCAAAGGGAATAGTTGATAGATCAGGTGCGGTGATAAGCAGCTGCTGGCTAAAGAGCGTAGACAACAGACCATCTCCAGTACTCAAATCTTCACATAAATTACTGCAAGCTGACATATTAACTTAGGAAAATATATGGCCTGCTACGTCGTCTGCTGTACAGCTTAGCAGAGAAGTCATCTAATTGGCTTGCTGCTGCTGATGGATGGCGTGGTACATTGCAGATAAAAAGGTAATCTCTACTTAGACAAATAAGTTGACGCCCTGACGATTTAGAGCATCGTACCTTATTTTTTATGGACTTTCATTCTGGGTGTTGGAAGCCTATACAGATTCATGAGAGCCCAATCCCTGGAGAGCCAGTAGCCGAGTGTTTTATGTGTGAGGAGGAACACAGAGAGTTGTGAGTCACCGGATTTCACTCCCCCATATTCAGGCAGCAATTCCACAGGTTCTCTCCATGTAGAATACTTTATTCAATTGATAACTTTACATTGAAAACAGAACCAAGAGAGTCACGTAAACAAAGCAAACCAGCTTACGACAAAGTGATTGTAATAACAATATATAAAAAGTACCTCTAGTATAAAAGACAGAGCCTGCCATGTCAGGCTCTGGGGAGTGATTGGTCATAATTCAGGTGAGTGCTCCGCCTCCCTCTAAAATGCGGTCGTGGAAGGTTTTCTCATACTTCTGCCGAGGCTCTGGACACGGCTCAATTGGTGGCTGCCAAGGTTGGGGCGTGCCACGGCAACACAGGCGGAAGCTTTGGAAACAGGGCCGTGACTGCATTGCCAAGGAGGGGGGTGGAGCATCACATGTGTAAGAATTACAGCCAATCAGGGAAGCAATTGACCCTGAGACACGACAAATTCTGCATCATTACGACAGAGCCTGATATGATATTTAAAGTGTAACTCAATGGCTTCACAGAAAAATTGTTCTATCATGACATATATCACTAAATAATCTATTTTGCAATTAAAAAAGTACCTGAGCTGATGTCACACAATGAGATAAGCATATGTACATATTTTGCCAATCCTACTTACAACTTTCCTGCATTCCATATTTACAGCATTTAGGGCTTGATTCATTAAGCTGCACTACTAAAGCAGCACACCTTAATGTGAAGGAGAGGCCACTATGTACACCTTACATAGCAGTGCTCCCTGCTATGTAGGGAACATGCCTTCCTTAGTAACTATAGTTAAGGCACACTCCTATCTAAGGAAGGCATGCTTCTTACATAGCAGCGAGCACTGCTATTTAAGGTGTACATAGTGGCCGCTCCTTAACATTAAAGTGCACTGTTTTAGCAGTGCAGTTTAATGAATCAAACCGTTATTTAATTGAAAGGCAAGACTTAATAAACCAGTGCTTTGTGCAGTTGGAGAAGTTGAACTGCAGTGGCAACTCTTTTGGGCAGCAATTAGAGGTCACAACACTAGTACTCCAAACAAACAGTCCAGTATTTTATCTTCATAAACGCCTTGTATCTTTGTGAATCAAACATATAATTTTTTGACATCTTTATCAAAGGTTTCAAGAATTCAAGGTCATAGAAACGATGGTCACCCTACTGTCGGATCAGCCCGAAGAAGTTCTTATAAATGTGGTCGGTGCACTTGGAGAATGCGGACAGGAACCAGCTAACCGGGCCATCATCCGTAAATGTGGGGGCATCAACCCTCTAGTTAACTTACTCACCAGTACTAACAAAGCTTTGCTGGTAAATGTCACCAAAGCCGTAGGAGCTTGTGCATCGGAGCCAGAGAACATGGCGTAAGTACCAACTAACATGTAAGAACACCCTTCTACAAATATTGCTTTGCTCTTCAGTCTGTTTTCTCGGTTAGCTGCCATCCCTTTCATTATATAAGCATAGATCTTAAAGGAATACCAAAGGTGGGAAGGGGGGCGGGGGGGCGGTTCAGATGTACTTACCTGGGGCTTCTTTTAGCCCCCCACAGTCTATTTGGTTCTTCTCTGTATTTCCGATCCCCTCCAGGCTGCAGATAACCCCTCCAAAACAGCTGATAATTGGCCAATGTCAGAGACTATTGCGCATACGTGAGCCCTCAGCCCATCCGTGCACCTGCTCGATTGCACTCCAGTGGCCAGGTGACAAACACTTTGGGCTAGTACACCACAAAATTGCTATCGCTTAGCGATTTGTAATAGCAATTTTGTGAAGCGATTTTTAGAGTGATTTTTAAATGAATGAGCTTTTTTGCACATTCATTCAATCTGAATCGCTCCCAAAAATTCTACATGCAGCGAATTCGCGATTTTCAAAAAATCACAACGCAGCTGTGGGAACACCGTCATAGGGTTTCAGTAGCCAAGCACTTTTCAGAGCGCTGGCGATCTGAAAAGCACTGAGAAGCGCTCTTGGTGTTCACCAGCCCTTTAACTGCACATGCACAGAACATTAATGCCCATGATTGAAGAGGCATGTGAACGGGCCTGCGCATACGCAATAGCCAGAATGTTTGGAGCAGACAGCGGTACCCTGGAGAGGATCGGAATTACAGGGAGGGATCTGATAGACTGCAGGGGGCTGGTAGAAGCCCCAGGTAACTAAATCTGATCTCACTTCCCCCATCCCCCCTCCTTGGTTCATCACAGACAGGTCAATTTACCCAGGCTGGACAATGATGGCCTAAAGACCCTAAGTCACAGGAGTCCAAACTTTTTAGGCTAAGGGCCATATTGCCATTCATGAGAGTGCTAGGGGGCCGAACTAGAAAAATTAAACACAATTTTTGCTGATTGCCGTTAGGTACACTACAGTATACCTGTGACATTTTGCCAAATAAAACATTTCCACAGGACATAACCCACATATATCATGTGCAGTTGCAGCTGCTAATCAGTGGTCGATACTGCTGCTGCGGCAGCTGCTAATCTGGTTGTTACTGCTGCTGGCCCCTGCATGCTGCACCACAGCTATGCCCTTCAGGATGCATAGAATTAATAACCGTAGAGACCTTTTGGGGCCACCAGAAATGGCTCTGCAGGCTGCATTTGGCCCCCGGGCCAGACTTTTCACATTCTTGACCTAAGTGATTTTTGTTCTACAAAAAAAGTACCTTGTTACAGTATGGGTATGGTGATGTTTACACTCGTCCTTTTCCATTGATTTGGTGTGCGTGTCTTGTGGGCTTTCCAAACATACAAACCGGACCTTCAAGTTTTTTGGGGGAAATTAGATGTGTTGCTGTTCATCTCATAAATTGGCATGCATACAGTAATAGACCGTCAGAGCAGAACAACATACCTGTACTATTTACATTCCACTGCTCTAGCTCCAATGAGCCTTTTGCCTTATTCAATTAATTTTAATTCTGAGTTTTCTTCCAGGAGTACATTTTCATCTTGTCCACAGCATAATGTTTCAGCACTTCAACTAAGTACAAAAAATAGTTAAAGAAGTAATGTCCTATAACTTATTTTGAGTACTTTTTCTGTTGTCTCGAGGCGTAAAAGTTGTTTTATTGACACATCTTGTGTGAGAAAACTCAGGAGAAAGTTAATTGAATAGAGAGACTCTACCGTGAACCAAGCCTTATATCACAGAATGCACGGAGAAGTGAGTATGCATGCCGTATTTCACACGGAATTCTTTCACTATGAGTTTGAGCTGGACGGTGAGAGGCAAGAAGACAAAAAAGAGGTTCTTGGTACCAAGTTGAGGAATAGCTTTGTGCTAAATATTCCCACAGCCATTCAAATTGTACAAAGGAAAGTATACAAGGGTGGGTGAAACAAATTAGCACCAACACAAGTAACACATTTTTGTTTCTTTCACAAGACTGTAGAAACCTTGATTACTTTCTCTATGTCCATTGTCACGTTAAATATTTTGAAGATACGCCCGTCCTCTAAGGCGTATCTTCATCCTCACGAGGGCAAAAATCATCCGAAATGAACGACAAACTCATTGTTCAGATAGCAAATAGAGCATTAACCGACAGGTTAGATGAATGATCTACAACGTTTCTCATTCTTTTTAACTGAAGTAGGTGGTTTCAGCACCAGTACAGACTAACCAGCAAGCTCATGGTGAACCAGAACACCCCAACGAGTTCTCGTACACCATGAGCTTGCTGGTTAGTCTGTACCTCTGGGTATTTCAGGTCCTACTTCATAGAACCACATTAATCCATGCCATGCACTGATGAAGACCAACCAGTCGGAAACAGTCTGGATGCATGTTGGATTATTGTGGCTCTGTACAATTAACAGCTGACACATCATTGCATTCCAGCGGATCTGGAGGTGTGTTTAGCTTCTAAGGACAACAATGGTTAATTGGCATATTTCAGCAGTGATGCACTGGGAGACATCTCAGAGCTCACTCCAACCTGAATTATCGCAAATACTTTCTGGTTTAAGAACGCAAACATTTGCTTTTCCCAGAATGCTATTCTTTTTATACAGAAGCAAGTTTTTGCTGCACACCAACCGACCTGTACTTCATTTTTGTAGACAGCAAGGAGAGGCCACTTTAACTAGTGGTTAGGGTCCCTTCCAAAGTGATGGCCTCATCGTGGTGGAAGGGTCCAGTACTGAACTGTTAATCAATCAGATGCGGCATGTCCATCTTTGGATGCGCAGCCCTCCCCCTTCCTTCTTGTTTTAACCTGTACTTCATGCTTAGTGTACTCTTGCTGACTGTATTTGCAGAGGTTAAGCCGCTATGTTCTCAGTAGCAGATAAAATCCTTTCCATTTCGGGCTGAAGTCTTTCAAGCTTACTTCATATCTTTTGACAAGATGTAGCTCTGCAGCGTCTCTACACAAAGATAGGTTTGTAAGGGGATATTAGGTTTAGTCTGGCTTGCTGCTCGGTTTAAAGATCTCCGCGGAGCCTGGAGAAAGTTATGATCCCCTTTCTGATTGATGTATAAACACAAGACAGATGGTGCCGTGATGATTCTGATGATAATTCATTCTTCAGCTCCTCCTGAAGATAGTTTGATTAGTGTGTGTTTAAGTAATTATGAGCCAGTATTTAAAGGCGGTCCTGTTAGCGGGCAGCACATGGAAAACAAGTTAAACATTATACATTCCCAACAAAGGATGCTCTGTGGGTTTTATTCGGACGTTTAAAGCTGTATCAGTATTACAGATGGGTTTCCTTCCCCGCAATGTGCCGCGGACATCACCCTCAAGTCCACCAGAATCCGTGCTTCAGAAACCTTATTTAAAAAACACACACATCCTTTTCTAGTAATAATGTCCTGCAATAAATATTTGTTTTGGAAAATGCTTGCTTGTTACGCAGTGACTGGGCCCTTATGACCGAGTGTGTTTGGATTGCATTAAACGTTCTCAGCTAAGGAAAAGACAACCTGGCTTAAAAGGACGAGTAAGCCTGAAATATGTAAAACAGCTCATGATACCATTGGCTAGTATGTATGTAAAAATATTATTACCAACTGTACCCAATTTACAATTTGTTTTTAAACTCCACTAATGAGTTTGTTTTCACAGTTCAGCGTAGCTCTGACTACTTTGGCAATAACTTTTTCACTAATTATTACACCTAAATTATCTATATACTGTATTGTTTTTTGTTTTTTTTCAAGAGAAATTAGACTTATAATACAGTGGGATGGGAAAGTTTGGGCAACCTTGTTAATCTTCATGATTTTCCTGTATAAATCGTTGGTTGTTAGGATAAAAATGTCAGTTAAATACAGTGGGATGTGAAAGTTTGGGCAACCTTGTTAATTTTCATTATTTTCCTGTATAAATCGTTGGTTGCTATGATAAAAAATGTCAGTTAAATATATCATATTGGAGACACACACAGTGATATTTGAGAAGTGAAATTAAGTTTATTGGATTTACAGAAAGTGTGCAATAATTGTTTAAACAAAATTAGGCAGGTGCATAAATTTGGGCACCACAAAAAAGAAATGAAATCAATATTTAGTATATCCTGCTTTTGCAGAAATTACAGCCTCTAAAGACTTCCTGTAGGTTCCAATGAGAGTCTGGATTCTGGTTGAAGGTATTTTGCACCATTCCTCTTTACAAAACATCTCTAGTTCATTCAGGTTTGATGGCTTCCAAGCATGGACAGTTCTCTTTAACTCACCCCACAGATTTTCAATTATATTCAGGTCTGGGGACTGAGATCCACAGCACCTTATTCCAAAATGAAGCTGGCTTGTCCAAATGTGCTTTAGCATACCTTTGTTTGTGCTGTGGGTGGAGAAAAGGCTTCCTCTGCATCACTCTCGCATACAGCATCTCCTTGTGTAAAGTGTGCCGAATGGTTGAATGATGCACAGTGACTCCATCTGCAGCAAGATGATGTTTTGGTCTATGGTGCTGGTCTGTGGGTTGACTCTGACTGTTATCACCATTCGTTGCTTCTGTTTATCCGGGATTATTCTTGGTCTGCCACTTTAAGCCTTAACTTGAACTGAGCCTGTGGTCTTCCACTTCCTTAGTATGTTCCTAACTGTGGAAACAGACAGCTGAAATCTCTGAGATAGCTTTCTGTATCCTTCCCCTAAACCATGATGGTGAACAATCTTTATCTTCAGGTCATTTGAGAGTTGTTTTGAAACCCCCATGTTGCTACTCTTCAGAGAAACTTAAAAGAGGAGGGAAACTTAAAATTGACCCCCTTAAATACTCTTTCTCATAATTGGATTCACCTGTGTATGTAAGTCAGGGGTCACTGAGCTTACCAAGCCAATTTGAGTTCCAATAATTAGTTCTAAAGGTTTTGCAATCAATAAAAGTATAACAGTGCCAAAATGTATGCACCTGCCTGATTTTAATAAAACAATTATTGCACACTTTCTGTAAATCCAATAAACTTCATTTCACTTCTCATATATCACTGTGTGTGTCTCCTATATTTTTAACAATTTATACAGGAAAATCTTGAAAATTAACAAGGTTGCCCAAACTTTCGCATCCCACTGTATATGATATAGGAGACGCACACAGTGATATTTGAGAAGTGAAATTAAGTCAATTGAGCTCTCTCTGCTGTAGAAGCAGAGAGATTAGAAGTGATCACTAAATACATTTTAATAAATAAATTCAGCACCTATACAATTAAATGCAATGGCAGCTTTCAGAGCAGGTAAACTGTACTTTAGAAAGTTGTAATTTTTAGACGGACAATATTCTTGTGCAAAAAAGCAAATATGGTAACTGTATGGGTAATAAAAAATAGGAAAACACATTCTTATTGAATGCTATGTCAGAGACAATCACTAACCAGCTTGCTTGCCAACTCAACTAGTCAGAAGATCAATAGAGAAACATGTTTATTTGTATTTACAAGTTGAAAGATGATGATGTTACTTTCAAACACAATGCTGTATCAGGCAAAAGCCGCATATTAATAACAAGGCAGGAGGCATAATGAAACGCATTCTGAAAGTGTTATGCAAAGGAGCTGGGTGAAGGCTAGTGTTAGAAGAAATCAGTGTTAAGAAATCAGAGGGGTTGGGATAGTATCAGGCTACTGTTAAAGTTAAGGTTCAGTGCAGGCCAGATGGCATGCCTTTTTATAATATTAAATGTTAAAACTTGGCATACATGTGCATTCAGCACAAGATTTCTGAGAAGCAGCTCACCATTGTTTACAAATTTTTGTTGCATTCATCATCCCATCATTTCCTAACCCTATCCAATCCCCCTAATGCCTAATTAAGACGTTGCGTTAAATGCTACGTTAAGGTCGCATAACGTGCGCCTAACTCAACGCATAGTGGGCTAGAAGCTGGACGTACGATCGAGCCGCGTTAAGCGGCTCTTCATGCGTCCTGTGATGCCGTGATGTGTACTCTTGGACGCATGCGGCATCACGTAGTCCCGCCGGCCAATCGGCGCACAGAGCGGCGCACCAGCTCACACCGTGCAGTTAATATTAATTAGCCATGTGGCTGGCCGCGGAGGAGGAGGGGAGACCTCCTCCTCCAACACCACTGAGCATGTGCAAACAGTCTAATGCGGCTTAGCCGCGTAGAACGCACAGCATGCAGCACTTTGTTTTTAGCTGCTGCGTTACAATGTAACACAACGTGGGCACTGTGAACAGCCCATTGATCTTTCATTGCTGTGCGGTGGGCTGCGTTACAGGCTGCTCTAACGTGCGCCTGTAACGTCTCGCTGTGAAAGCAGCCTTAACCACTTTGTCCTCCACTACAGTATATCTACGTCAGCTGTGGCACCCTCCAAGCCACAGTGACGTAGATATACTAACCTCCTTGCAGCCCTGCTGTGCACGGTCGGGTGCGCTTCAGAGCGCACCCTCCGGCACTGTCAGCTGCAATACTAATTGGTGGAAGGGAACATGTTCCCTTTTGGCCAATTAGTATACCCTCCTCCCATGAATGATCGCTGCAGTAGTGAACTGCAGCGATCCTTCATCTGTCCCCCCTCGGCGCACAAATAGTTAAAAAAAATGCACAAGCAAGCAGCCACACTCACCTACCTCGTTCCTGCGACTGTCCTGAAGGCTGATCCTCCGATCACCGCTCTGAAGTCAGCCGCATATTGCCGGAAATCCGGGTCCTGGCTTGATGACGTCATCAAGCCGGGACCCGGGTTACCGGCAATATGCGGCTGACTGCAGAGCGGTGATCGGAGGATCAGGCTTCAAGACAGTCGCAGGACCGAGGTAGGTGAGTGTGGCTGCTTGCTTGTGCATCTTTTTTAACTATTTGTGCGCCGAGGGGGCTGCCTAATGGGGGGGGGGGGTGCATCTAGATCTATAGATTATTGGGGGGAGGGGGGGATATGTAAAGGGGGGGGTGCATATGCACGGGGGGACATCTAAGTAACCAAGGGGAGGGGGGGTTTACACATTTTGCACATCTGGGCACCTGGGGGGCCCATAACTTAATACTGGGGGCACATTTGGTTATAATGGGGGGCAGCACTAATCTTGGGGGTACATCTGACTATAATGGGGTAATCCTGATCCAGGGGACACATGTGGCTATAAAGAGGGGCACTATTCTTGGGGGTGCATCTGTCAATCGATTCTGGGGGTGGCAAACACAGGGGGCACATTTGGCTATGCTGGGGGGGGGGCTGATATTGGGGACACATCTGGCTATACTGGGGGGGGGTGATACTGGGGACACATCTGGATATCTATACTGGCGGGACTTTAACTGGTTGCACAGTTTTTATGTCAATCGCACTTTTTATTTTTAAACAAAAATTTGTCAAAATTGAGAAATGATGCATTTTTTTATTTTTCCCCCTCTTTTTCCCATTAAAATGCATAGAGAGGAACATTTTATTTGGGACCAAATACCCCCCAATGAAAGCTTAGTTTGTCTTGAAAAAAACGATATATAGATCATTTAAGTAGCACGAGTACAGATGAAGTTATTGGTGATTAAACAGGGACACCGCTAAAGCGTCAAAACTGCTCTGGTCAATAAGGGGAAAACAAGAACTGGATGCGAAGTGGTTAAGGAATGCTGTAAGGAGGCTAGGGGAAAAAAGAGTTGAACTTACCTGGGGCTTCTAATGGTCCCCCGCAAGTCGCAAACCCTCTGCACCTGCGCAGTCGCTTCCTCGCTCCCTTTGACATCACCGGGAGCGGTCTGCGCAGGTGCAGTATGGTTTGCGACTTTAAAGTCGCAAATTCCGGAAGTGAACCAGGGGCAGGGGACCATTAGAAGCCCCAGGTAGGTTCAACTCTTTTTTCCCCTAACCCCCTACAGTACTCCTTTAAGCCTTCCCCCTAATGATATCTCCCTTTCTGAAGTCTAACCTAAATTTCCCCTTCTTAATGAAAACCTTCTCTTAGGCCATGTTCACACTACAAATCGCCAGCGCTATCGCAAGCGCTGATGATTTGGTAAACGATTTTCCCTGCGCTTTTCGCTTAGAAAAGCGTTTTTCTAAGCTCTTAGCTCAGCGATTCATTTTTTCACTACCTAATGTCAGTCAGGAAGTGAATTCTTTGACCCTGAAATAAATAAATACAATGGGCTCGATTCAATAAAGCGTAATAACTGCGATCACAACAGTTATCACGCGATCTGCCACGCGCAAGCCCAATGCATTTATTCATTAAAACACTCGGTAAATACCAATTCAAATCGCTTTTTCAAGCGCTTTGCGGTTTCCCTATACTTTCTATTGAACTCAAATGATCAGAAAATGGTGCAGGAGCCGCGTTTGTGATTCAATAGAAAGCGGATTGCTTAGGTGAGAACACTCACATAAGCGACTATTGCACTAGCGCGAAATCGCTCTTGGGGCTTAAGTCACTAAGCTATGATAAATCATATCACAGCCGCGCTAGCTTTTTTGTGTGTGTTTTCGCGTGCAATCACGAATTTCCATACGCAATCGCGAATTTTAGTCCTCAATGTCTAACCATAATGTACTTCATTAATCAAACCTTTCTTAACATTTCTCGATAATACTAACCTGTTCCTGCCCTAACCTTAAAGTGCACCTATACGGAGAGGGATATGGATGTTTTCTTTTAAACAATACCAGTTGCCTGGCAGTCCTGCTGATCTCTCTGGCTGCAGTAGTGGTTGAATCACACACCTGAAACAAGCATGCAGCTAATCCAGACTGACTTCACCCAGAGCACCTGATCTGTATGCTTGTTGAGGGGCTGTGGCTAAAAAGTATTAGAGACACAGGATCAGCAGGAGAGGCAGGCAACTGGTATTATTTAAAAGGAAAAAATCCATATCCTCATTTTAGGTTTACTTTAAACCTCTTTTACAACTCCTCATCCTAACCTCTACTTACTTTGTTATCAACTTCATTTCAGTGGTTTTTGCATAATCTACCCCTGCACTGGTTATTCATCTCAGGCCCAGTGCACACCAAAAACCTCTAGCAGATCCGCAAAATGCTAGAGGTTTTTGAAGCAGATTTCAGAGCGATTCTAGGCATGTTTTCTAAACATGCCTAGCGTTTTTTTGGAGCGGTTTTGTGTAGCAGATTGCAAATATTGTTACAGCTTCTGCAACAAAAACGCCTGGAAAACAGCTCCGAGGCCTGGTGCACACCAAAACCCGCTAGCAGATCCGCAAAATGCTTGCAGATTTTGAAACGCTTTTTCTTAATTTTCTGTAGCGTTTCAGCTAGCATTTTGCGGTTTTGTGAAGCGTTTTTGGTGTAATAGATTTCATATATTGTTACAGTAAAGCTGTTACTGAACAGCTTCTGTAGCAAAAACGCCTGGCAAACCGCTCTGAACTGCCGTTTTTCAGAGCGGTTTGCCTTTTTCTTATACTTAACATTGGAGGCAGAAACACCTCCGCAATCCAAAAAATGCCTCACCCCAGGTGTATGCGTTTCTGCAAAACGCCTCCCGCTCTGGTGTGCACCAGCCCATTGAGATACATTAACCAAGCGTATCCGCAGCCGCAAAAATGCAAAAAAAACCCGCTTGGTGAGCCCCAGCCCTGATTATTGCTTACTGGTACAATGTGTATCACCACCGAATCCCCCCCCCCCCCTTTTTTTTAGGGAATCTGAAGTGAAAATAAACTTATGATATACTGAATTGTATGTGTAGTACAGCTAAGAAATAGAACATTAGTAGCAAAGGTATGAGTCTCATGTTGATTCCAGTACAGAAAGAGTTAAGAAACTTCAGTTGCTATCTGTGCAAAAGAAATACTCTGAGCCCTCCATCTAATTTAGTCGGCTCGAGTGTAGTGTGTAAGCTGTAAATATTAGAAATTGATGCAATGTTATACAAAAAAAAAGCTATATAACAGAAAATAAATATATATGGGACTCTTTTCTTTGCTGCTAATTTTCTACTACTTATCCGTACTACACATGCAATTCATTATATCATAAGTTTTTCTTCACTTCAGTGTCACTTTAGTACTATAGTTACTTACGGATTCTGTGATATTTTGCTGGTCAAACAAACGTGATTCTTTACACTTGCGGTCGTAAGTTCCCGCTGCTATAATCAATGTTTATTTCTTCAACGCCTGCAGGGTAATTGACCGGTTAGATGGAGTCCGTTTGCTGTGGTCGTTGCTTAAAAACCCTCATCCAGATGTTCAAGCGAGCGCGGCGTGGGCCATCTGTCCGTGCATCGAAAACGCAAAGGTGAGAACACATTATAACCCAGACTGCCTGTTTCAGGCATCCAATGTGCTGCTTCTCAGATTGCCTGCGATCCCATGGAAAACAGCGCATGATTTATATAACACTACATTCCACAAACTGCTCTTACATGTGGTTTTCCCCTCAGCGGAGGACTTCTATTTGATATAAAATATAATTAGACAATTATAAAAATTTATAAGCAGCCGAAACTCTACTCAACTAAATAATGGTTTAGTTGCCCCATTCCTGTTTATTATAATACGATAGCCAGACTTTGTTTATAAGGTGGCCGGCATCTTAGCAATCCGAAGAAAAAAAAAAATCAGAATGTTTAATTTTGTTGTTGATTATTTTTAGATTTTTGACTTTTTTGTAATTTCTGCACCTTGCATTCAGCCATTCCATTTTTTCACTTTTTGATTAGATGGAACTGCATTTTGCACCCCATAAAATGCAAAATTAAATTATCCTGGATTTTGTTTTGAATATTTTTTTATTGCTTCGTTTGCATCTTTTATTCAGAGCAGATTTTTATGAAGCGGTAACGTGTGTGTGTGTGTGTGTGTGTGTGTGTGTGTGTGTGTGTGTGTTGGTTATAATTACAGCAAGGTGATTTAATGATGGTGCATGATAAGTGCCTGCTAGCGTAGGGGCATAAAAGAGTGGTGGTCCAGGGTTAAGCAGCAGGGGTGGAGTGGCTGGTTATAATTACGGCAAGGTGATTTAATGATGGTGCATGATAAGTGCCTGCTAGCGTAGGGGCATAAAAGAGTGGTGGTCCAGGGTTAAGCAGCAGGGGTGGAGTGGCTGGGGTTAGGCACCTGTGGGTTTTAGGATTAGGCATAGGTTCAGTGTGAGAGTAGGCATGGCTGTAGGTATACATGACCTGGTACCGGGCGATCGTGTGTCCTCCACTTCCTAGTTAGTTTGCCGCTGTCCTGAAGCGGCTCCAGTCCCCAAATCATGATTGGCTGCAGGATTCCTGCAAACTAACCAGGAAGTGGAGGAGGAGACACATATCCAGTATAGCTCTTCCGGATGTCCCACTCCACCTTCTTCAAAATTCACCCCTTCCCCCTTTTCTACACAGTCATTCACTATATCTTAGTGAGAGGGGGTATAGTGCATGCATCAATTGCCGCCTTCATTTATCAGTGATAGATTGTAGGGGGGCATGGCTATTACAGCTGCCAATCCCACCTCCTATCCTAATCTGGCAGGGGGCATATGGCTTGCAGGTATGAGGGGTTGTGGGGAGAGGTGCAGTCGGGCCAACATTTTAACTCCTTGACAGTGTTCCTTATGAGAGGGAATTTAGGCATAGGATAGGATTAACATTAGAAGACATCTCAGAACTGAGCCCCCCCCCCCCATTTAAAAACACCTGCTTATGTGGGGGCTCATGGGTTTTACCTTTACTGTATGTAGCAGGGGGGGGGGGGTGATTAAAACCTGCAAATTTGGCTTTAGTAAATTCTTTTATGCCACCTTCCGGATCTACAGTTTTTGACGTTTGCACAAACTGTATAAATATGTGATAATATAATTGGAGAGTCAGGGTCTCAACAGGAATTTGTAGCAGTGGAAAAAATATATATTTGTCGCAATGTATATCTATTTAGAAAATGTATATTGTTGCCGGTGATGCTGTAATTCTGAGGATCACTTTCATGAGGTAATTTTTGGATAAACCTCACCAGTGATTGTGTTGTCAGAACAAAAAAGCAGTGACTGGCACCAGCAAAAATGTTTCCCGAAGAAAATGTGTTCACCTTTGTAATTAGGGATTCTGCCACTAACAGCTAAGTACAGGACGTCAGGAAGTCCCCATGTTTGACTAGACTTCCTTGTCAGAATTTTAGCCATGTCCATTAACAGCCTGCCATGCCGTGCCTCCTCCTGCCTATGTTACACTCTCCACACATTACTTCTCCAGCCATCCCTCCTCTTGCCTTTGGTACACCCTGTTTCTCCAGCCATGTCTCCTCCTGCCTATGGCACTTCCCCACTTACTAGCCATGCCTCCTCCTGTGTATGGTACACCCTCCTTCTCCAACCATGCCTCCTTCTGTCTATGGTACACCCTCCTTCTCCAACCATGCCTCCTCCTGCCTATAGCACCTCTTCACTTACCAGCTCTGCCTTCTCCTGCCTATGGTACACTCTCCTCCTTTGCTATGCCCCCTCCTGCCTATGGTACACTCTCCTCCTCCAGCTATGCCTCCTCCTTCTTATGGTACACTCTCCTCCTCCAGCTATGCCCCTCCTGCCTATGGTACACTCTCCTCCTCCAGCTATGCCTCCTCCTGCTTATGGTACACTCTCCTCCTCCAGCTATGCCTACTCCTGCTTATGGTACACTCTCCTCCACCAGCTATGCTTCCTCCTGCTTATGGTACACTCTCTCCTCCAGCTCTGCCTCCTCTTGCCCATGGTACACTCTCATCCTATGGTACACTCTCCTCCTCCAGCTACGCCCCCTCCTGCCTATGGTACACTCTCCTCCTCCAGCTATGCCTCCTCCTGCTTATGGTACACTCTCCTCCTCCAGCTATGCCCCCTCCTGCCTATGGTACACTCTCCTCCTCCAGCTATGCCTCCTCCTGCTTATGGTACACTCTCCTCCTCCAGCTATGCCTCCTCCTGCTTATGGTACACTCTCCTCCACCAGCTATGCCCCCTCCTGCCTATGGTACACTCTCCTCCTCCAGCTATGCCCCCTCCTGCCTATGGTACACTCTCCTCCTCCAGCTATGCCTCCTCCTGCTTATGGTACACTCTCCTCCTCCAGCTATGCCCCCTCCTGCCTATGGTACACTCTCCTCCTCCAGCTATGCCTCCTCCTGCTTATGGTACACTCTCCTCCTCCAGCTATGCCCCCTCCTGCCTATGGTACACTCTCCTCCTCCAGCTATGCCTCCTCCTGCTTATGGTACACTCTCCTCCTCCAGCTATGCCTCCTCCTGCTTATGGTACACTCTCCTCCACCAGCTATGCCCCCTCCTGCCTATGGTACACTCTCCTCCTCCAGCTATGCCCCCTCCTGCCTATGGTACACTCTCCTCCTCCAGCTATGCCTCCTCCTGCTTATGGTACACTCTCCTCCTCCAGCTATGCCCCCTCCTGCCTATGGTACACTCTCCTCCTCCAGCTATGCCTCCTCCTGCTTATGGTACACTCTCCTCCTCCAGCTATGCCCCCTCCTGCCTATGGTACACTCTCCTCCTCCAGCTATGCCTCCTCCTGCTTATGGTACACTCTCCTCCTCCAGCTATGCCTCCTCCGGCTTATGGTACACTCTCCTCCCCCAACCTTTGCCTCCTCTTGCTTATGGAACACCCTCTTTCTCTAGTCATGCTCCCACCTGCCTTTGGTACTCCCTCCTTCACCAGCCATGCCTCCTCCGGCTTATAGTACACCATTTTTCTTCAGCCATGCCTCCTCCAGTGCTGGGATAATGCAGCAGATGAATGGAAAAGTGCGTAGGTTTAAGTAGTGTAGCCCTTGGTCAGATTTGCATCCAGCTATGGGTAGTCCAGTAGGACTCAGTAGCCAGCACTGCAGAGCTAGTTATGGCTGCATGGTTTGCAGATTTACTACCAGACAAGCATGCAGTCATCTGCAACACAGCAGCTATAACTGCACAATAATGAATGATGATAATAGTAATAAAGCAGGCTTCAACCAAAATGCTTCAAACTTTTTTGCTGAAGGGTGATGAGAGAACAAATAAATGAAACTATACCATCAATGACTACTACTAAAACCAAAATGCCACTCATTTGGTTTTATTTTTTATTTTAATCATGTTTATTGAAAACGAATTGCAATGTGAGTAAATTCTAACTGTTTTTTAATAACCTTTTCTCTTGCGCCCACCCCCCCTCCCCCTCCATCTGCCTATTGAGAAAAGAAATTCAGCTATTTTTAGGTCTGTCCTTTAATTTCTAGTGGGAAAATGATGCAGAAAAACAGTACCATTTTTATCACTGTAAAGCATTTGTTGTCAGTTTTTATTTCATATTGTTAAGAAAGTAGAGAAGAAAAACTCCTTTTAGCACCTTCGTGGCAGGGATGCACAACGTTTAACCACTTCAGCCCACAGGGTTGAGATTTTTTTACATCTAAGCAACTTTCACCTCCCATTCATTTGCCAATAACTTTATCACTACTCATCACAATGAATTGATCTATCTCTTGTTTTTTCCGCCACCAATTAGGCTTTCTTTGGGGGGTACATTTTGCTAAGAGCCACTTTACTGTAAATGCATTTTAACAGGAAGAATAAGAAAAAAACTGAAAAAATTCATTATTTCTCAGTTTTCAGCCATTATAGTTTTAAAATAATACATGCCTCCATAATTAAAACTCACGTATTGTATTTGCCCATATGTCCCGGGTATTACACCGTTAAAATTATGTCCCTATCACAACGTATGGCGCCGATATTCAATTTGGAAATAAAGGTGCATTTTTTCAATTTGCGTCCATCACTATTTAGAAGCCCATAATTTAATAAATCATATTGATATACTCCTTTGACATGAATATTTAAAAAGTTCAGAGCCTTAGGTAACTATTTATGTTTTTGTTTTTTTAAATTTTTTATTTTTTTTTATTAAAACTTGTATGTGGGTATTTTTTGGTGTGGGAGGTAAACAGGGGATTTTTCATGTAATGTAATGTATTTATTTAATACAAAGTGAGTTTTTGGTGTAGTTTGCTATTTGGCCACAAGATGGCCACAGTCAGAAAGTCCTGGGAGCGATCGATCTCGCTCCCATGAAGAAGAAAGAAGAACAGAGCTCAGAAAAGCTGCAGCATCTGAAGAGACGCTGTCGGCTTTTTCTCCGGGGGGGGGGTCCGATCAGTGAAAAGGGATTTATAATCCCTTTCATTGATTGCTGGGCTAACGGCCAGCGGCGGGGGCGCACATGGGGGGGCCCGCGGGAGTGCGTGCGACCCGCGGGAGTGCGCGCAGCCTAACTGGATGAAAATTTTCATCCAGTTAGGCTGAAGTGGTTAAAGTGGACCCGAACTCTTGCACAGCACACAATAATTTATTCCATGTATAGTTGCTAAAGAAATTCACTGCACTGTGCTCTCTGTTTGCTTAGCCAGATCAAAGGGTCCAGTTAACTCTCTTCAGCAGCTGTCTCATTAAGGCTTAACCCTTTCAGTGCTTTCAGGAAAATGATGCCAAGTCTTCAGGTTCTTAAGAATTTCCAAACATTTGAATTAATATTTTCTTCCCCTTAAAGGTTATCATTCTGTGGTTTGTCTTTTAGAGCAGAAAGGAAGTTCTGAGTTTAGATCCACTTTAAGGCATAAAAAATGAATAGTAATCCAGAATGAAACTCTTTTTTTTCTCTTGTGTTCTCTCCTCCCTCCTACTCTTTATCTCAAATGGCAAGATGCTTTAATCACTCCCTCAATGGACATCCCTCTCCTCTGTTAATATGACACAGATATAAAGGTGCAGTTAATGCGACCATATCTGAATCGAGAAGAAGAGCATTGAGTAACTGTTAGATAACCTTTAAAATTCCCAAAGTACCTTGTGGATCATCCATGCGGTACTGTAATGTCAGGCTTGGCAAGTTATCAGCTCACAGCTCAGCTCCTATGCTCCAATCTATCCCCACCTTCTTCACCCTGTGTGACGCGTTCCCACTTGAACGGGAGGTGAGGAAACAACACCTGCCCGACTTCGGTTACACCCAGGCCTTGTAGGTGCAAGGTATAGGAGCTGAACGTAGAGTGAACTATGTAACTCACCAGAACCTAACAGGAGATAAGCAGAGTCCAGTAACAATCCGAGGTCATACACGTATAATCAGAAGTATTGAGGTACACAAGGAGCAGGCGAAATCAAGGTCAGGTAATTCTAGGTCAGTCCGGGCAGAGATCAGAGAGTAGTCAGGTAACAGGCAGAGGTCGGTTCTGGCGGCATGCAGAGAGTAGTCAGATTCCATGCAAAGGCCGGTTCACAGGTAATCAATAAGCAGCAAATCACACCCAGCAGAAGCACACAGCCAAAGCTATCATGGGCAATGACAGAAAGCACTCAGCAGGTTTAAATACTTCATACAACCAATCAGCGGTCGACCACATGCACACAGCAGCCAATCACATGCAGGCAATAATCCTGTTTAAGTGTCAGCTGAAGAGATCAGCTGACACAGGTAGCAATACATGTTAGCTGACTAACCACTCAGCTGACCTGCAAAACCTCCTGACTGTGTGTCAGTTATAGCATACGGGTCAAGGGCATCGCCCCCGACGTGAGAGACCAGGGCTCAATCCCGGCCAGGGTCAGCATTCATTATTTTATATTTATTAAATAAACCCCTGCCTAAGTGTCAGCTGACTATCCTGTCAGCTGACACTACCTCTGTCGCCACTTCAGACCATACTATGGCCGAGAGGAGCGAGACATCCACCCACCAGTATGCGCAGAGCGATCCCCAGTGCACGCATCACCAGCGGAGGACGGCCGTCGCCATGCGGAAGTGGAGGACCCAACGCGACTCTCGTCAGGAGCGGTCGCATTGCGGGAACTTCCAGGTGAGTTCCTAACAGATACCAGGACAAGTTCACTGTATTTATTTGGCTCCATTAAGCATACATTTCTTTCTGTGAAAAATAAAGGGTTTCTATTTAGTACATTTTTCTTCTCCTAATGATTCAATATGATAAAATATCTCCTCTTTAACATATCGTAATTGTTCATGCTTGGCACTATAGGGTAGATCAGTTCTGTTGTATGAGAAGCTGTCTATGGTAATTCTCTATTGACACTACTTGCCTTTTGTATCATGAGATGGGGGCATTTCCATTTCCAAGGGCAGGTCTACCTTCTTCTATCTACATTTGGAAATTGTAGTATTTGGTGGGTTTTCATAGTACAAGTCAAAAATCCATTTGAAAAATAGGACTCTTTCCCACACTCTTTGATAATGCATTTCCACCACCGTTTCCTTCCACAATTTTTAAGTGTATTTTAAGTGTATATCCGGACTTGCACATTTTATTCCCCAGGATCCCTCCTCGCCGTTGTGAGGCAATCTCTAGTAGGCCTATATAAAATATTGGCAAAGGGGTAGGTGGCTCATTTAGTTTTTGGTGGGCACTCTTAGTTGCCGTCCAGCACCAGCGATCAATGACCGCATTTTGTCTCTTATCAATTTGGACATTCACACTGCTTTAGCAGAGCGATGTAGACCGTGGATGCTCATGGTCTACATTTATTGGCTTCACTCAGAAATACAAGGTGCTCATGTCATCATCAGTCCTCTTAGTTACAGGAACAAAGCAAGAAGATGAATTTAATTGCAGTTCAGCACTACTAAACTGAGCTACGTTCGGCATCAGGAAGCTGCCATCATAAGTAAGCTAAACAAGGCTACACAAACTAACATACAGCAAAGAGAACGTAAAGTAAAAAGTGAAGTGACGTACTCATAAAACTAGGGATCGATCTTATATAGAGAAAGACCTCACGTTTACCAAGGGTTACTTAGTGACATTCCACTGTAAGTGGGCTAGGAGTGTATTATAGATGTTAATCACATTAGAAGCTTTCTATTGGCTTCCATGATTAAATGATTGACAGCATATACACGGGGCAGGATATGAAATTTCAAGCTATACTTGGAATTGTTCTGGTCCTACCCTGATTTTTTTGTAACTGTTATGGTTCTGAAGGAATCCTGGTGTCTTTCAGATGGCACAACCAGCTAGATTAGAAAACTAACTGACCCTTGACACAGCATGATTGCTGCTTCCACTCCCCTCTTCTCCATTGTCACCAGCATGTTTCCTCCTCCACATAGGAAGATTAGTGCATGAATCTGGCAGTCATAACCTTTTTTAATGGACCTGTCCACAATGATCTACCTGTAATGTCCGTCCTAGATGAGCACCTATGACATTACATACAAGCACCTGGGTTGACTTGTGTCACTATGCACCTCAGTATTGGTAACTGGTACCGATGCTTCAGCCTCTCTGCATATAGGTGGATAATGTCTAGTAACTGTGGATTGTCAACAAACTGCAACTAAGCTTTGGCTACAAACCTCTGTTGGATGATATAACAGTGGATACATCTTCCTAGATCCAATGCAGGTGCACTTTAACAGAGCTGGAAGTGTGAGATCTAATACATTTTATTTAAAGCAGACCCAAATAGCACACTATGCAAATTGTTCATTCCACATATAAATGCTGTGAACTCCACTGCACTGAGCTGTGTGTGTTTGTTTAACTACATCAGAGCTTTATCAGTAGCTGTGACTCACAGCACCCTGGTTCTGCCTGTACAGAAAAAGACTGAGGCTTTAACCCTTTCTGTGCTCCCTGAAAGTCAATCCAATTGAAACTGGAAAAAGTTTTTTTAGTAGTTCCATAAATTGTAATGAAGATTTTTTCCCCCCTAAAGGTTATTACACTGTGCCTATTCTTTTAGAGCAGAGAGGAAGTTCTGAGTTTAGATCCACTGTAAGCTCACATCATGGCGACCAGTCTTTGGCAGGGCAAAATATGCTGTTTATAGTGACCTTTCGCCGCAAGAAGCAAAGAAAAACGTGCTGAAATATAATAGCAATAACCAAGGATAGTTTTGTTTAATGCTGGGCGGAGTCCTCCTTTGAAAAGACATCCATTTGTTTCCCTTGCTTTAAACCCCATTAAACAAATCTTATTTTCTGTTATTGTTAACCATTATTTACAGCAAGCCAGCAATTTACTGTACTTTTAACCGCGATGGCGAAGGAAGGAAACATTTTACAGGTTCTTGCAAATGTAAAAAATCTGACAATTCTATTGTTTAAAATGAGACGACTGAATTTCCAATATATAACAATGTCAGGCATTTTTATTGTCCTTTCTTTCCCCATAGCCAGCATATTGTGTTATTAGACGTTTCATCTGCTAAAAGAGACATGAAATCTACAATACTGGTGAAAGCTTGTCATTTTAATGAATCCATTCAAACTATTAGACTGCATGTGTTAAAATATATGTGTGCATGTATATATATATGTATATATATATATATATATATATATATATATATATATATATATATATATATATATATATATATATATATGCAGGGCCGGATTTGTACTCTTTACCACCCAAGGCCACTGTCACCAGCCGCCCCCCTCCAGTATAGGTAGCCAGATGACCCCTCCCCCCTTCCCTCTTGTATAGGTAGCCAGATGACCCCTCCCTCTAGTACAGTGATTTTCAAACTTGGCTCTCCAGCTGTTAACCACTTCACCACTGAGGGGTTTTACCCCCTGAGCACCAGAGCAATTTTCACCTTTCAGCGCTCCTTCCATTCATTCGTCTATAACTTTATCATTACTTATCGCAATGAAATGAACTATATCTTGTTTTTTCCGCCACCAATTAGGCTTTCTTTAGGTGGGACATTATGCCAAGAATTATTTTTTTCTAAATGTGTTTTAATGGGAAAATAGGAAAAATGTGGGGAAAAAATAATTATTTTTCAGTTTTCGGCCATTATAGTTTTTAAATAATGCATGCTACTGTAATTAAAACGTATTTGCCCTTTTGTCCCGGTTATAAAACCATTTAAATTATGTCCCTATCACAATGTTTGGCGCCAATATTTTATTTGGAAATAAAGGTGCATTTTTTTCATTTTTGCGTCCATCCCTAATTACAAGCCCATAGTTTATAAAGTAACAGTGTTATACCCTCTTGACATAAATATTTAAAAAGTTCAGTCCCTAAGGTAACTATTTATGTATTTTTTTTAATTGTAAATTTTTTAATTTTTTTTTAATTACAAAAAAAAAAAAATGGGGAGTGTGGGAGGTAATGAGTTAATTTTATGTGTAAAAGTCATTTATTTGTATGTGAAAAATGTGTAGGGTGTAGTTTACTATTTGGCCACAAGATGGCCACAGTAACTTTTTGTTTTAATGCGACCTCCAAGCTTCCTTCCGGAAGCTTGGAGGAAGTATAAGGAGGCTGGACACGTGAGTTTTTTCTCACAATGATCGCGCTGCCCATAGGAGAGCAGCTGATCATTGCGGGGCTTAGATCAACGAACGGGAATGGATTTTCCCGTTCATTGGTCTCTGGGCGAGCGGGCGTCGGCGTGTTTACTAGCGGCGGGCGGCGTGTTTACGAGCGGGAGCGCGGGCAGCGTCGGGAACGCGGAAAGTACGTGTTTCTCCGTCCCTGGTTGTTAAAGGATGGAAAAAGGGGCGGAGAAATACGTACGCGCGGGGGTAAAGTGGTTAAGGAACTACAAGTCCCACAATGCATTTGCCTTTATGAATCATGACTGTGTCTGTCAGACTCCTGCAATGCATTGCGGGACTTGTATTTCCTTTACAGCTGGAGAGCCAGATCACTGCGTCTATAATAGGTAGCCTAATGACCCCCCAGTATAGGTAGCCAGATGATCCCTACCCCCATTCCCTCCAATATAGCTAGTTAGATGACTCACTTAATCCCTCCTTTTCCCACCCCCCTTTTCAGTATAGGCAGCCATCAGTGTCACTCAATTCTCCACTCGACTCCAATGCAGAAGCTTTCTTGTCCTTTTAGTCTCCAAAGCTGCCAAAGTCCATAGCCCTTGGCCATAATGCAAATGTGCACAGAGACAAGATGGCTGCTGCACAGGCGGCTAGCAGCCGAGTACCGCGGTCAGGCGCTCGCCTGATCTCCCTGCCTTGCAGCATTTGCAAGTTTGCAAATGCTGCACCAGTTTAGCCTGCTGCTTTGGTGCCCTTGCTCCTTTGGTGCCCTAGGCCATGGCCTAGGTGGCCTAGGCTTAAATACGGCCCTGTATATATATATATATATATATATATATATATATATATATATATATATATATATATATATATATACAGTGGGTTGCAAAAGTATTCAGCCCCCTTGAAGTTTTCCACATTTTGTCATATTACTGCCACAAACATGCATCAATTTTATTGGAATTCCACGTGAAAGACCAATACAAAGTGGTGTACATGTGAGAAGTGGATCAAAAATCATACATCATTCCAAACATTTTTTACAAATAAATAACTGCAAAGTGGGGTGTGCGTAATTATTCGGCCCCCTGAGTCAATACTTTGTAGAACCACCTTTTGCTGCAATTACAGCTGCCAGCCTTTTAGGGTATGTCTCTACCAGCTTTGCACATCTAGAGACTGAAATCCTTGCCCATTCTTCTTTGCAAAACAGCTCCAGCTCAGTCAGATTAGATAGACAGCGTTTGTGAACAGCAGTTTTCAGATCTTGCCACAGATTCTCGATTGGATTTAGATCTGGACTGTGACTGGGCCATTCTAACACATAGATATGTTTTGTTTTAAACCATACCATTGTTGCCCTGGCTTTATGTTTAGGATCATTGTCCTGCTGGAAGGTGAACCTCCGCCCCAGTCTCAAGTCTTTTGCAGTCTCCAAGAGGTTTTCTTCCAAGTTTGCCCTGTATTTGGCTCCATCCATCTTCCCATCAACTCTGACCAGCTTCCCTGTCCCTGCTGAAGAGATGCACCCCCCAAGCATGATGCTGCCACCACCATATTTGACAGTGGGGATGGTGTGTTCAGAGTGATGTGCAGTGTTAGTTTTCTGCCACACATAGCGTTTTGCATTTTGGCCAAAAAGTTCCATTTTGGTCTCATCTGACCAGAGCACCTTCTTCCACATGGTTGCTGTGTCCCCCACATGGCTTGTGGCAAACTGCAAACGGGACTTCTTATGCTTTCTGTTAACAATGCCTTTCTTCTTGCCACTCTTCCATAAAGGCCAACTTTGTACAGTGCATGACTAATAGTTGTCCTATGGACAGATTCCCCCACCTGAGCTGTAGATCTCTGCAGCTCGTCCAGAGTCACCATGGGCCTCTTGACTGCATTTCTGATCAGCGCACTACTTGTTTGGCCTGTGAGTTTAGGTGGATGGCCTTGTCTTGGTGGGTTTACAGTTGTGCCATACTCCTTCCATTTCTGAATGACCGCTTGAACAGTGCTCCTTGGGATGTTCAAGGCTTTGGAAATCTTTTTGTAGCCTAAGCCTGCTTTAAATTTCTCAATAACTTGATCCCTGACCTGTCTTGGACCTGTCTTGTGTGTTCTTTGGACTTCACGGTGTTGTTGCTCCCAATATTCTCTTAGGGCTGGTGCACACCGAGCGGCTTTTTGGGCGTTTTCAGATCCGCTTGCGGCTGCGGATCTGCTTGGTCAATGTATCTCAATGGGGTGGTGCACACCAGAGCGGCAGGCGTTTTGCAGAAACGAAAAATGCCTGGGTGAGGCATTTTTTGGATTTCGGATGCGTTTCTGCCTCAATGTTAAGTATAGGAAAAACGCAAACCGCTCTGAAAAACGCCTGTTCAGAGCGGTTTTGCAGGCGTTTTTGTTACAGAAGCTGTTCAGTAACAGCTTTACTGTAACAATATATGAAATCTACTATACTGAAAACCGCAGCAGCAATCCGCAAAACGCTAGCAAAACGCCTCATAAAAATAAAAAAAAGCGTTTAAAAATCTGCTAGCGTTTTGCGGATCTGCTTGCGGTTTTTGGTGTGCACCAGCCCTGAGACAACCTCTGAGGCCCTCACAGAGCAGCTGTATTTGTACTGACATTAGATTACACACAGGTGCACTCTATTTAGTCATTAGCACTCATCAGGCAATGTCTATAGGCAACTGACTGCACTCAGATCAAAGGGGGCCGAATAATTATGCACACACCACTTTGCAGTTATTTATTTGTAAAAAAATGTTTGGAATCATGTATGATTTTCGTTCCACTTCTCACGTGTACACCACTTTGTATTGGTCTTTCATGTGGAATTCCAATAAAATTGATTCATGTTTGTGGCAGTAATGTGACAAAATGTGGAAAACTTCAAGGGGCCAAATACTTTTGCAACCCACTGTATATATATATATATGTATGTATGTATATATATATATATATATATATATATACACACAATGTATGTGTATGTATATATAAATATATGTATATATAAATATATGTATATATATATATATATATATATATATATATATATATATATACTAATAGGTTGAATTCAAGTGCCAGAATGGTTCCAGGTTCCAAGTCTGTTTTGTCTATGTTTACTTTTGTGCGATTTTAACAATACAGATTCTCTTTAAAAATGGAACTTTAACCAATGTTTGAACTTCATCCCAATCAGTAACTGATACCCCCTTTCCCATGAGAAATCTTTACCTTTCCCCAAATAGATCATCAGGGGGTTCTGTGTGGCTGATATTGTGATTAAACCCCTCCCACAGTGTGATGTCATAACCATGGTCCTGACAGTTCGCTGTCTGTCAGCCGCGTTGCATTGTGAGAAGTAAAGGCTGTTTCTGCCAAGCTAGCAATATCTCCCTCCTGTGCATAGAACTCTCAGTAACGAACATTCCATACAGATCATATGGCAGAACTAAAGATGTCATCAGCAGTAATACATTTCAGAATGTAAATCAGGGAGAGGAAAGATTTTACAATGGGCAGAAAAAAAATTATTCATTATGTTATTTTCACTGCAGTTCTTCTTTAGGTCCGACTCGTGTACAACTCAACCCCTATTTAGTGAGTCAGACCTACATTTCTAGACTTATAGTCGAGAGGCGGCCTTTGGGGGTGGCAAGTGGGGCGATCGCCCCAGGCCACGCACATGAAGAAGGCCCCGCATGTCAAGCCTGCCATACCATGCTAATTTTGGTGGTGGTGAAGGAAAGGTCTACAGAAGTCTAGCTGTATGTGTTCTGAGCAGTGTGTCATTTACAAATACTCAGATTTTCCTATTTTGTTTTACATACCTTATATTTTGCACCGCCCCCTCCCCCCCTTTTATTGCTTAGGTTTTCGTCTTCAGCATGCTTTACTGTACTATGCCGTTTGCATTTTTGTAACGAATTTCTGCACTGACATGAAGCTTGCCAAATGTCAGATTAAGGTAACATGCAAGAGCCTCAGCCTGAGGGCCCCAGGGGCATTTAGGTCAGTCAAGCATGGACTGGAGCTAGAGGGGGCTCAGACTGGAGCTTCCAGACTGGCTGGGGATTGGTGATCGGTTTCATGGGGAGCTAGGGATAGGTAGAGGCTGGCTGGGAAGCTAGGGACAGGTACAGTTTGATTACATTACGTATTGTAATTGTTCCTGTATTGGTTGGCTTAGGGGTATTTAACAAGTTTTTAAACAATAATAAGGCATACTGCTTTAGAGGTGGACAAGCCTGTGACTGTGGTGGTACGGTACATAGCCTTCACTTATGCCTCTAGGCCCCGCATATGACACTCGACCCAGGCCCCGCGTACTCTAAGGCCGGCTTTGAGTCGAGGATATTTATTGGCTCAATTCACTGCCTAAATTTGAAAATAAGATAACAATTTAATCAACTCAAAATGATTAGCTTCTTGTTCACCATTTCGAGCTGCTATGTGTTTTTTTCCCTACTTTCCAGGTTTTTTTTAATGAAATAAGTCAGTTTTTCTTATATATCCTTTCACCCTTATTTGTTCCTAGAGAAGCGGGGGATATCATCTTATAATTTCTTACTCTCTTGAAATTTGTAAAATAAAAAAAAATCCCGTCTTGTACCAAAACAGCTTAATTTTATGGTTGAAATGTTCTAAGCATTTACAAAACAGATTTAACATGAACCAGCTGGTAGACACATATCTAGACATAATAACTTTTATATACCAGCCCTGTTCATTGTGCTCAGATTCCAGCGGTACTTTCTTCCCCAAATTGCTGCAAAGAAGAAAAACATTTCCTCATTTGTAAAGAAGATCAGCTCCACGCTCATTTATCATGAGTGAAGGGCTTTAAAGATGGCACTACTGTTTACGGTGTCATTACTGTACATGGTTGAAATTTGCTGAATATTAAACAATTAGCTATAAAGGAGAACTTTCACTCATGATGAATTTCACATGCCAAAGCACAGCAGTGTAATAATAAACCTCCTAGCATTCCTTTACTGTTCTGTACCTTTATGCTTGTATGCATTTATGTAATGGGAATCTTTTAGTTGCTATTACTAACTTATCTATACTTATTGCTTTTCGACATAGTTACATAGTTTGTTTGAAAAAAAGATATCCGTCCATCAAATTAAGCAGAAGAAGAACGAAATACAGAGGTATTTCATAGGCGTGGCAGAACACGCCAGGCTGCTCTGTCTTTAGCGCTGCTCACTACTTCCTGATTAGCAGGAAGTAGTAAGAGTAAGTAGTGCTGGAGACAGAACATCCCTGTGGCAGTAAACCTTGCGTAGAGCCCAAAAGGTGCTCCCACTGCCTTAAATATTTCTCTGCAATGGAGTGTGGAGCACAGAGGGGAGGGGGGCCCAAGGAGAGGGAGGGAGGATTTGGGCCCCCCTCCCTGTGGCTGAGTCCCAGTGGGGCACTGCTCACCCCTCCATGACTGCGCCGAGTGCACCCTCCTCCCTCACTGCGCCCCAGATGGACAGGCGGCTTGCCCGCCCCTATAAAAAGGCTCTACCTGCACAGGGGTACATTTATTACCGTCACAGGCTGTTTCGGCACAGAGTGAAGCTGAAAGACGGCTCACCCTGTTCCTGTACAAAGACTCCTGCCCGACAACAATTACTATTCCCCTTCTGAGTTGTAGCAACTCGGGGGAGACATGGAATTTGGGCACCAGCTACTGCTTTTCTTCTAGCTAACCTCTGCGGTGCCCGAAGTAATTATGCAGCACTGGCAGCGATATGATTGGTGCAGCGCTGCGTCAAAATCAGCTGCGGAGGGCTGTAACAAGAAGTATTGGCGCTCCCAAGCAAAATCTTTGATGGTGCCTTCCCTACAGTCACACCTTGTTCTTCTGTGGTGACCTCCACAGCCTGGAGCGTATCTGTTTAGTGTGGCTAGCGTAATCCCTTCCCATAAAAGTATGGCTACCATGACTCCCTCCACCCAGAACAAGTGTGGCCACAAAAATACCTGCTATAGAAAGGGGAGCTTCTTACTGAAGTGGAGGTCCTCGACATCTGGGTACACCTCTACTCACTAGAATTTAACCTGGAAGGATCTTAACCTCCTTAGCGGTTATCACGAGTCCAGCTTGGGGTGTAAAAAACGAGCTAGGAGCGGTTATCCAGAGCTGGACTCTTGGTAGCTGCCGGTAGGTCTATGTAGAGCAATGCGCGCAGCTAGCATTTTTCACTCACCTCACGGGGGATCCCAACGTCGGCCGCCATTCTTCTTCCTCTCCTCCGAGGCTCTGCTTCCCCCTGGTGAGATCGCTGTCTGTCATCATGATGACAGCCGGCAATCTCACTATAGGGTTACAGCACCACCCGGAGGACGGAGGGAGAATTGCAGCGCTGGATCCCAGGGAGGTGAGTGAGTGCTGGGGCTGCTGCAGATCTCAATGATGTGTAATTTTTTTCCAGGTTTTAGGGTCTAAAAGCATGCTAAAAAAATGCACTGCTTTTAGACCCTAAAATCCGGAAAGAATCAGACCGCCATGGGGTTAAGCCGCCATTTGGGGCTAGGAAAATCTATTAGGTATATGTAGCTTGAGAGCGCAACTTCTCCTTATGAGTGAGACAATACTCAGACACTTAAGGTACCCATACTAGCCATGTATGGGCAGATCGACCAAGAGACAGATCTCTCTCTGATGCAATCTGATCAGAGAGAAATCTATTGGCTGACAATATATCGCAGGCCAATTCATAATGGATTTCAGCATGAAATGTTTCGGGAATCGGCCTCATGACGCCGCAATCGCTGCCTCTGCCGCTGTCCCCCCAAATGTTAAAGCGGAATATAACCCAGCATTTCAACTTTGCTCTAAAACATTATTTACAGCATATTATATGCAACCAGCATTTTTTTTTACTAGACCAGCATTGGAAGGGTTACACACAGAGCTTTAAAGTTCAGTGGAGAGAAATGCAGACTCATCCAAGTGGTGAATTTGACACACTCTCTGACTGTGCAGGAGCTGGAGGACAGCCAGAGAGTGTGTAACATTCCTCACTTGTTACATTGTGTTTACTTAAATGTATCTATCTAAACTTCGGCTGCTGCAGCTTTTCTCTCCACGAAACTTTAAAGCTCTGTGTGTAAACCTTCCAATGCTGGTCTAGTAAAAAAAAAAATGCTGGTTGCATATAATATGCTGTAAATAATGTTTTAGAGCAACGTTGAAATGCTGGGTTATATTCCGCTTTAATGGGGGGAACAATGCTGAATCGTAATGTGAAATTTCAGGAAAAATCATAATAAATTTTTGTAAGCATAATCAGGTACTGCAATTTCAAACTTTCACGTAATTTTTGCGTAATTTGGTGCCAAATTTAGTGGTTAATAACAAAGCTGCCATACGTGGTCTCATCACCAAAATTTCTACGTATGTTGCGGGGAATAGTAGAAATAAGTAAAAAAAAAAATAATTCAAAAACATCTTGTAGTTTTTGAAATAATTGTTTTTAAAAATACTTAAGAGCAATCATTTTTAACCACTTCAGGACCACAGGCTTATACCCCCCCCCCTCCCCACCCCAGTGATCAGGCCATTTTTCACAACACAGGGCTGTGCAGCTTTGTCAGTGAGCTGCACAGCCCTACAACGTAGCACACAAATTAATCTTACCTCCTTTTATTGTCCTTAACAGGACATTGTTTTGGAGGTGTCTGATCGCTGCTGTGATCCTTTGTTTTTTGTAAATTCAGTTTTACACAGTGTGACTTTCCCTCCCTTCCCCCTCCCTCTCCTTCCCAACCCCCTTCCCTGTCCAGGATTGACTAGGATGGCGATTCGTCCTCTTCTCCACCTCTCATAGGCATCAGCTTATGAGAGGGCTTACATTGCCAGCCGCTCTGAGGGACAGCCGAGTGTCCCTTGTACAGCACTGCACTAGATAGCAGCGATATCGAAGGGGACTTCTTTCCCCTTTCGTTTACTAATGGCCTGCTAGCCGTGATCACAGCTAGCAGTCTGATCACAGGCAGGGAACGATCATGCATGTGCGCCTGCGTTCCCTGCTAAACTACAGCGCCAGGACTTGACGCCAAATCGGTGTTAGCTGGGGCTGCCCCCTTACCGACGCCTGCTGGCGTTAGGCGGTCTGGAAGGGGTTAAATTGTCTAGTTGTTAATCCCACTATTCCCCTTAACATACTTAGCAATGTGTCCTTGTTCCGCTTTCTTATTTATTGTATCTTGATGCCAAACATATTACAAGCATACATACAGTCTTGATACGTCAAACCTGTTGCAGATGTCAGCGCTGAGGTGTGCCAGGGTGTGGGTGACCAGGGTAAGGGGACTGCACAACGCCGTTTCGCGCCTGACTGGCGTTTGTTCACGTGCTGGTATCCTGTGTTCCCTGTGTTGGAACACAGGATACCAGCACGTGAACAAGCGCCAGTCAGGCGCGAAACGGCGTTGTGCAGTCCCCTTACCCTGGTCACCCACACCCTGGCACACCTCAGCGCTGACATCTGCAACAGGTTTGACGTATCAAGACTGTATGTATGCTTGTAATATGTTTGGCATCAAAATACAATAAATAAGAAAGCGGAACAAGGATACAGTTGCCCGGTTTGTTTTGATGTACCATATCCATTTAGACTTTCTTCCCAGTGATTGCACCGGTTGCACGTTCCTTTGCTTTGGTGTACATGTTGCCATATGGAGCGTAGAGGTGAAGAGAAGGGACTTATGCAGGCTGTCTTTCTGTCCTCCCTCAAGAAACAGTACTGAGTGCCGGGTGGTGTGTGTTGCTACAGTGTACTAATACTTAGCAATGTTATCATTAGCAATGTTATCAGAGCAATCAGAGGCGCTGAGATTTGCAGCAGACCTATCTGAGTTTTATGCTCCATCTCTATTGCCTGATGAAGCGGAATATGCCTGCGAAACGTGTTTCACGTGCACTTTCTGGAGTATGTAAATACATTGTTGTTACTTTTGTATATACACAATACTAGTGTGTGTCTGCTTGGGGGAGTAAGTCCACCTCTGCCTCCTCTCATTTTAAACGTTTTAGAATATTTTATCCTTTTGTCGCCTCTGTCTGCTTATACAATAGCAATTTTGGTGATGATAACATGTATGGGGCTTTGCTATTAACCTCTAGAGTCTGCCAATAATTATGTGAACGTTCCATAATTATGCAAAATTACGAATGGCTTACGCGTAATAAATTGAATTTTCTATTTATAGTTATGTATGGCCTTTACTGCCAAAATTTCACGCAATCGTAATGAGCAGATTACAATCATCACTAGCTGTGAGTCAATAAAGAATACACGAATCAGGATTTGGATTGAGAATACTTACCTTAGTAGTGGGAAGCTTCTAGATAGTCCGAAGGCTTTTCCCATCGTTGTTGACCCCACCGATACAGAGCTGAGACCCGCTAAGGATGTATGACAAGAGCTTGCCAGATATGCTCTTGTGGCCACGCTGCCATCTATGTATGAGCAGCATATCCATATTGCACATAGTCCTCACATGCCCGGTAGCATCAAGCTGCTCGTTCACAGCTTCTTCCTCCTGAGCAGCTGCATGCTCTACTGCGCATGCACAGATTGTACTCTTACATTATAGTCCGGCACTCGGACATGAACAAGAAGGGGATCTGCGCAGCAGAGGTGGGGTCGCGGAAATTCTGGGAAGCCTCTGGAGCAGTGGTTCCCAAACGTTTTGGGTCGAGGGCCGTGTCAACATACTTCAGACTGCTAGGAGACATCATAAAATGATGTAGAAGTCTTTGCGGGCCAGACAGTGAAGCATACCCAGGTGACAAGCTGCAGTGGACAGCAGTGTCACCTGATGTGGAATTTGATTGGAAACCAAATTACTGCTTTCTGGCTCCCATGTGGATGGGTGGTGCCAGCACTGCTATTCTATATGCGGACCACCAATATTTGAAGATGTAGCTGACCTCACCTATAAGTAATACATTTTGTGTGTAGGGGGCCAATAAAAAAACCTCAGGTGACCACATTCGGCCCGCGGGCCTTAGTTTGAGGACCACTGCTCTGGAGCATCCAGAGGTTTTCCACTACTGCTACTACTAACTTGTCATATTTTCTTTATCATAGGTTTGCTTTACAGCACACCTGAACTGAGATGGATATGGAGGCTGCCATAATTATTCCCTTTTAAACAATGCAGATTGCCTCACACAGTCCTGCTGGTCTCCTTGGCATCAGTAGTGTCAGAATCACACACCTGAAACAGAAGACCCATGTAGCTCATGGTGACCCAGAACCACAAGAATGCAGCTAATCCAGTCAGACTTCAGTTAGAAACATCTGATTTGCATGCTTGGTCAGGGTCTATGGCTAAAAGTATTAGAGGCAGAGGATGAGCAGGATAGCCAGGCAACTGGTATTGCTTAAAAGGAAATAAATATGGCAGCCTCCATATCCCTCTCAGTTCAGGTGTCTGTTAAAGTTGGTCTTTAAAGGAAACCTTAACTGATAGCAAAAAAAAAAGTTTCACTTAGCTGGGGCTTCTACCAGCCCCCTCCAGTGACCGCGCACAAACCGATCCTCTGGTCCCCTGCAGCGAGTCAGTTTTGATTTGCCAGCTGGCCAGTCGATGGCCACTGCGCGTGTGCGACCCTGGCCACACATGTCTTCCATTACGCTCCCCTCACCGGGAGCGTCCTGCGCATGTAGTATGAGATTTTCTCATACTGTGCATGCACAAGACAATCCTGGCAGCGGGAGCGTGATGGTGCAGTGCCAATCGACTGGTCAGTCAGCAAAAATGAAACTGACTCTCGGCAGGGACCAGAGAATCATTTTGTACCGGTGCAGGCACAGTACGGCTGCAGGGGCTTCTACAAGCCCCAGGTAGGTGAAACTTTTTTTCTTGCTATCAGTTTAGGGTCCCTTTAAGAGTTTAAGGGCTCACATTGCAAGCTATGTAGCATTCATTCAGTTCTTTTGTTTTAATAAAAAAAAAACCTGACACAGAAGCAAGCTATTGTTTCAATGCATTTTGCTTCTTTTAAGCGGTAGCCCCCAGATGATTTTTGTTGATAATCACAGTTTATTTCTACAATCATACCATCACATTTTTGGGCACCAGCGAGCCTTATTGACAAATTGTTTCTGACATTACAAGCTTTCTACAAGGTCCAAAAAACCACCGCGAGTAGATGTCTGAAAACCATTTATCGACGCTGCCCAATGCTCTGTTTATGTAGTTGTAATCTATAAAATAAGAAAAATATTTGGCTTTGGAAACAAACGAGAACCTGATTTAGCTTTGGGATTATTTTTTCCTGGCTGAATTCTGTTTGCTACTATTTTTTTTTTTTTTTTACTCTTTTCAACTTGATGAACTCCACTTTGTCCGGAGAGAGCTGGAGGGTTTCTTTCGCGTTCTGGAAAATAGATCTCTCTAAATTTATTTTCTTTTTAATGCAGAATAAAGTCTTGCTGCTTATCCTGATGCCACATTCGGCCCATTTTCAACCTGTTCCAGATGCCTGAGCACTGCGAGAGCTGAGACAGGCTAGGAACATAAAAGAACGTCGGACAAATCATAAAAAAGTAATACGGGACCGTATAAAATATTAAAGGCGTGATTTGGTACGGTATATAACGCAAATCAAAATACATTTTCTGTAAACTGTTGCCATGTGGCGCTTTTTTGTCCAGTGCAGATTAGAAACAAAGAGGGATTTTTTTCACATTACAAGACAGATAAATGATTTTCAATGGGAGGGCAGCATTTTCTTCCCTGATTATCTAAATGTATATTTAGGGAAATCTCCACTAAGAGAATAATGAGGTTATCATTGCTGATTGCCTTTAAAGTGGACCTGAATTCAGCGCTTCCTTGTTGCTCTAAAAGATAAGCAACAGCATATAATAACCTATAAAAAACATTTTCTTGTTACAGCTTGTACAGCTCCTACAGAGACGTTGCAGTGTACTTACTTCCTGGTTTTCTGGGAGCACAGAAAGGGTTAAACTCCTGTGTTAACATATTAGCTCTCAACTCAGCAGACAGCTGGAAGCTAAAATTACACTCGCTTATTACTTGCAGATAAGGAAGAATTAGACAGGCTGTTCTCTATAAACACACACAGGGGGACACAGTGTGGATTTCTCTGTGTTCTTGTCTCAATTTGACTATAATAAGGGCCATACCCTGCAAGACCCTCTAAGGATCTTACACACAGGAGAAAAGAACACAGAGAAATCCACACTGTGTCCCCTTGTGCGTGTTTATAGAGAACAGCCTGTCTAAGAATTCAGGTCCACTTTAAAGCATATCATAATCCATTCTGTCTTTCTAGCTGCTGTTTTGACTATTCCTTCAGGATCATTGGGGCTTAGTCACTAAATAGCAGTAAAATTACCATAAGCAGGTAGTGCATGACAATTTTACTAGTACTTACGCCACTAACATAGCACATGTTCCACAGATAGAGCAACCTGTGTTACCTAGGTAACACTTGCATTGCTAATGTAATGCAAGTTACGCTATTCGCGTAGCACATGCCATGCTAGCAATGCAGGTGCTACTTGCACTGTCTGCATATTTACCGATATTTAGTGAATATGGCCCATTTACCTGCAACAAGTATGCAGCATGTGTAGTCGGACCATCTGATGAAGATATGCAGTCACAGTCAGTGATCAAAAGGCAAGACAAAGAACATTTATATTGTGCTTTTCCCCTGGTGGACTGAAAGCGTTTCCAGGACTCCAGGCTTCATGGGCGACCAGGATCATTAGGGAGCCTTGCCCAAAAACTCCTTACTGTTTTACGTACTGGCTTGAGATGGGATTCGAGCCTTGGTCATAGGCTCAAATCCTTACCAGCACTGGGTCCCTGGATCAGCCCCCAACCTCAGTTATCAGTATTATGTAATCTTTAGCCCCGCCCCACTCCAATATCATTGTTAGATACCTCTTTTACCTCCCTCTTCCCAAGTCCTAGTTAGTAGTATTGGGATAATATTGTGCCCCACTCCTGCAAGTATCAGAATTAGTTACCTCAATATATGACCAAACAGTTAAAAGTCAGTTCTGCCAAAGACATTTATATATAGCATATCTGCACTTGTTATGCCAGAGCACAATGCCCTTTCCAAGATGCAGGTATCTGAAGACAAGCAACTCTGTTGTTGCAGAGAACTTTTACCCATTATCTTAACAAAAACAAATATTTTTCAATACATCACTGTCTGATAAGGCAAGTAAAAAAGTTTACATATATGAAGATCTCTCTCCTCTCTCTCTCTCTCTCTCTCTCTCTCTCTCTCTCTCTCTCTCTCTCTCTCTCTCTCTCTCTCTCTGTGTGTGTGTGTGTCTCTCTCTCTCCCTCTCTCTTTCTCTCTCTCTGTGGCCCATATGCAATTCACTTTCTCCTGCGTTTTCTCCTAGGTGGTATTTTCACAACTTGTCATAAAATGCTTTTTATGCCACCAGCAAGCAAGAAAATACTCAAAATAAATTTGATAGTACTTTTTCATCAACGTTTGGGTACCTTTTCAATTGTAAAATGCTGAAAATGTAGTTTAAAGAGAAGATGAAAATTATCTCCTAGGAGATAACTTAGGTGAAAAAGTGAATTGCATATGGGCCTGTATCCTCAACACAGTTTATCAGTCCCATATCTCTGCAAAGACACAGTGCATTGGGGTAAAACCATCCTAAACGTTCTTGTTTGACAAATCTAATTTTATAGGTTACAGAGAAAAGTAACAGTGTTATGCTCATTAAATTAATTCAATATGTAAAAAAAAAACCTGTTCGTTCCCATCATACAGTGAAATTCCACCTCTGTTATAGAAAAGTCCTTAAAACGAGCCTGTGTATCTTTTTTTTTTACTGCATGGGTTAAGAATCCAGGGGACATATGCAATTCACTTTTTCTCCTAAGTTTTCTCTAAGGTGATCATTTTTTTTTTCAAAATATTTTTTATTAATTTTTCAAATTAACCCATAACATAGAGATTAAAAACCATCACATTGCTAGCCTCTCAGCATCAAGCCTGCCTAAGCATAGCAATCGACCCTTAGAATAAAAGTAGTTTACTCAGCTCATTACACAGTATAGATTTCCCCTACGTTCCATTGTTTGGTGGGCGGTACTCAAGAGCTCCCAATAACCCTCCAGTATCCTCCAAACAATACCATGAGGTTAATACAAACTTTACCGTTAAATCATTTATTTCAGTAGGCGAAAATGTATCTAAAATATACTTCCTCCAGATTTAAAAAAAAAACCCTTGGCCCTTTTCTCCAGATTTTGCGAGACCTGCAGATTTTCCAAAGTGAAAAGGGATAACCTTTCTTTTCGAAGCATGTCCGTGATCATTTTTTATCTTCTCTTTAAAATAATTTTTCAGCATTTCGCAATTAAAAAGTACCAAAAGTAGTTAAAAAACTAGTATCAGAATGTTTTTGTGTATTTTCTTGCTTGCTGTAGGTTGAAAAGTCATTCTATTGATAAGCTGTGAAAATAGCAACTTGGAGAAAACTAAAGAGAAAAAGTGAATTGCATATGGGCCCAGGGCTCTAAATGACAGTTTCTCTGGGCTTTAGACTCATTGCAAGAGTTAACAAACCATTGCTTTATCTATGCAGTCAGAGGAGGGTCCCTCCCTCCTGGAAACTAATTAGAGACCATAAAACTTCTGTATGGCCTTGCTATAAAGCAGGGGTCCCCAAACGTTTTGGGTCGAGGGCCGGGTCAACATACTTCAGACTGCTGGGGGGCCGGAGTATACACAAGATGATGTATACGTTTTTGCGGGCCATACAGTGAAGCATACCCAGGTGACAACCTGCAGTTCAATTGGACAGCGGTGTCACCTGATGGGGAATTTGATTGGAAACCAGCGAATTACTGCTTTCTGGCTTCCATGTGGATGGGTAGTGCCAGCTCTGCTATTCTATATGCAGACCACCAATATTTAAAGATGTAGCTGACCACATGGATAAGTAATACATTTTGTGTGTGGGGGGCCGGTAAAAAAGCTTCAGGGGGCCACATTCGTTTGAGGACCACTGCTATAAAGGTTGAAACTTCAACACTTAGGCGTTCTTGCTAATGTAATGCTTCTAATGTAATGCCGAAGCTCGGTACTTACCTAAAGAGAGGGAAGCATCAGGATCCTGTTGAGGCTTCCCTCTCTATTCTAATGTCCCCCGTCGTTGAGCGCAGCCCCCCAGAAGATTAGTGACAAGACATTGTCGCTAATCAGATCGGGCCTGCACAGCTCCTCTTCCGTGTACATGACCAAGCAATAGCCGACAGAGCTCGCCAGCGCATGCGCAGTAAGCCAGAGACCCGCAAGCTCTATCCTACTGCACATGAGCTGGCGAGGCTACAGTGCAGCCATTAATATGGAAGTGAAAGTGCACAGCCCCGATTCGGAGGGGGGGGGGGGGCGCTCTGCAACGGGGGTCTGCTGATAGTAGAGGGAAGCCTCAATAGGATTCTGAGGCTTCCCTCTCCACAGGGTAAGAACTTGTTTTGAACCCAAGCTGTGGCTCAGGTTCACTTTAAGGGATGGGGTTTTCGAAGAATTCCCCCATAGCATTACATTAGCAAGAGCTTTTCAAATAGTGTGTCCCAGGCCTTAAAGAGACACTGTAACATCAAAAAGATCCCCTGGGGGGTACTCACCTCGGGTGGGGGAAGCCTCCGGATCCTAATGAGGCTTCCCACGCCGTCCTCTGTCCCACGGGGGTCTCGCCGCAGCCCTCCGAACAGCCGGCGACTGTGCCGACTGTCAGTTCAATATTTACCTTTGCTGGCTCCAGCGGGGGCGCTGTGGCGACTTTCGGCACGGAAATAGACGGAAATACCCGATCTCCGTCGGGTCCGCTCTACTGCGCAGGCGCCGGAAACTTGCGCCTGCGCAGTAGAGCAGACCCGACGGAGATCGGGTATTTCCGCCTACTTCGGCGCCGACAGCCGTCAGAGCGCCTGCGCAGGAGCCAGGAAGGTAAATATTACGTCACCGCTGCACGGAGGGCTACAGTGAGACCCCGGATGGAGGACGGCGTGGGAAGCCTCATTAGGATCCGGAGGCTTCCCCCACCCGAGGTGAGTACCCCCCAGGGGCCGTTTTGTCGTTACAGTTCCTCTTTAAAACAATGATAAATGGATAATGAATAGAACATTCGTAGCAAAGAAAAAAAGTTTCATATTTTTATTTTCAGTTATAAAGCTTTTTTTTTTTTATAACATTGAATCATTCTATAACATTTGCAGTTTACAAACCACACTTTATTTTAAGCTATAAAACAGAGCACAGCTAATTACCCTTTGAACATTCCTGCAGTAAAATCTTATCTCAAGCTGTCTCTCCCTGTTTCTTGGCTGTTTTAAGTACTTCAGAACACAGGACTGTATTCAACCATAGTTGAGTCGAATAGCTCAGAAAAGCTCTTTTCTTTTTTTTTTCTTTTGCTACTAATGTTCTGTTTCTTAGCTGTACTACACATACAGTTCATTATCTCATAAGTTTATTTTCGCTTCAGGTTTGATTTAAAATGGAAATAAGAATCAAGGATTCCAGGAAAGTTCTTTTTAGGATTAGTACTACAGACACAGGTTACTTATCTCATCAGTTTATTTTAACTTCAGGTTTGCTTTTAAGTATAGAGAAGGACTACGCAGAGGCTGAAGTGAAGCACATTCCTCAAATCTGTGAAGTTCATATTTAATCTTCAAACCATAACAAGTCGGCGCTAAGATGAAAAATGAAGTTGAATTTAGTTTATGGACAGCTGCTTGGCGAGCCAGTTTCGTGACCAGACACAGGTTGCATAATAAGAGAGCATGACCGTACAGCGTTCAAATTTATACGAGCATCTTATGAAGTTTGTCCAGTTATTTTAAGATTCATCTGCTGTGAGAGAAAACGTCTATCTGCACTTGTAACAGAGCGCAACAGGAAGAATTACAAGCACATAGTTTACAAACCTATATGAGAAACGTATTGTGTGTAACCAGAGGAACTGCAAATAACGTGCCAGCGAAATTAATCAGCAGAAAACAGCCGTGCAACGCCACAGCGTTTACTAAGAGAGAAATGTGCCTTGATGTGGGCACGCTAATAAGCCGGGGGAAATTGGAGAAGCCTGATCCAGACTTACATTAGGACTATGAACACCTTGTAAGCATTCCTAGAGGAATTTATGATGATCTCGAATAAAAGGCTAATCTCGAGCATGTTCTTTTGGGGAAATAAAACCGTGCCATGAAGATCCCTTGTTCCTGGCTGGGATGAAACACGTAAAGAAGAGGAACATATTATGTTCAGAAGGGATAGAGGTGATAACGTAGTTGTCATGTAGGATGGTGTAAATAAGGAGACTAAAGTTCTACTCAGATCACCATGAGATGCAGGGATGGATTGCTATACTTAAAGGACAACAATTGGAAAAATGTAAAATACATATTTATAAAAAGTACATTTCTTCCAAAGTAAAATGCACTATTCGTGACTCTTCTCCTATGTTGCTGTCGCTTATAGAAGGCAGAAAAATCTGACAGATCTAACAGGTTTTGGACCAGTCCATTTCCTCACAGGGGAATCTCTGTATTTTCTGTATTGTTTAGAAAAGCACTCGATGGAAAAGACTTACAGGTGAAACTCAACAAATAGGAATATCGTGCAAAAGTTATATGAATATATGAAACAGGAGCCGTTTGCAGGTGTTTTGGATGAATTAGCTGATTAGCGTCTGACAATTTGAGCTTAGAATATTGAACCTTTTCACAATATTTTAATTTTATGAGATTTTGATTTGGGGGCTTTCATAAGCTGTAAGCCCTAATCATCTAAATTAGAATTAATACAAATATTTTGCTTTGCACGTAATGAGTCTATTTCCTTTATTAGCTTCCCTTTTTAAGTTGAATTACTGGAATAAATGGACTATTCTAATTTTTCGAGTTTCACCTGTATGTAAGGATGCCGGCTATCCTCTCTACGCGCTTGCATGCTATTTTGGCAGTTGGACTGAGCAACTGTCATTCAGTAAGTGCTTTTAAAAATAAAGAAAGCCCTGAGAAACTTCCATGAGGAGATGGACTAGTTCAAAACCTGTCAGATTTCTATTGCCTACTATAAGTGAAAGCAACATATGAAAAAGTAATTTACAGTGCATTGTATTCTGGAACAAATGCATATCTTCTACATCTGCATACACATGCATTTTACATTTTAAAAAAATTACTTTAGTGATCCCACGCCGCTCAATGCAGCACTCACAGAGCTAGGACAGATTTTTGCCTGGAGAGGGACTTTATTTAAAAATCCATTTAACTCATGGTGGTCTGTGTAAGAGTTTAGTTTCCTTATATAAGGCCCTACGTGATAACTATCCCCTCTATCCCTTAGCAACATAATATGTTCATGTTCTTATCATGTTTCTCCCCAGCCAGGAACAAGGGGCCTGCATGCCAGAGCTTGTTTTTATTTATAAGCTCCTTCAATAATTGCTTGCGGACCGCATCAGTTGAAACCTATGTCCTGCAGGTGGCAGTGCGGCTCTGACAGGAAGTAGATTTCAACATCTTGGCCGCTACCGATGATCGTGCTGCTCTGCACCCGCCACGGGCCCCTCTCTTTGCTGTCTCTATGATGGCAGAATTCTGTGAGCTTGTCAGGAGCCGTTTTTATAGGCTCCTAACCACGTTATCACTGTGAGCCAAGTATTGGTGCACATTGATGGACAGGATCAGGACCCTCCTGACCGGCGCAAAGGGCTCTACCTTCATAGCAACGGCAGAGAGAGGGGCCTGCGGCGATGGGAGAATGGCAAGAGAGAGGCGCGTATGTGCGGCGATTTGACGGTAAGCACCACTTTGTTGTACCAGCAGTCTCTGGGCCTTAAGGGGCCAGAGACTGCTGGTACGCAAGGGTTTAAGCAATTTCCATCATGCTATTTACTAATTTTAATATATGTCCATAGAGCTTCTGTTTATCAATTTATTCATTGACTTAATAAACCATCATCAACGATCCAAGGAATGGATATCGTTAGTGATCCCGCAAACCTGGACTGGATATTTGAATCATAATTATCTGCTATTAAGTGTTAAAGGACTGCAGCTTGGATTTGGCCCTATTAAATACAGCAAGCGATTATTTTGATTGGTCTATTTACAAGCTGAATACATTTGCATAAAATCAGCATAAGCTTTGTATCAACTCAGAACTGTTAACCTAACATTGACCATCCCTAGTGACTGTGGATAATAGCGGGATCTACTGCCCAGATAAAGCTGTGCTCAGTTTATCAAGCGCCAGGATTTGCTGAATCAGGGAGGGGTTGCGTACAATAAAATAGTCCTCAGAGCTTCATTACACTACATTTCTTTGTAGCAGTGAAACGCTAGCGGCTTAATGTAAACCCTGTTACCTTTGGAAGCCCGATCGAGTCCAATTATGGTTTTGTATTAGTACATGCATGTCTTGGATCGACAGGAAAAACATTTGTACTTTCTCATTTGTTCTGTCTGGTTTTGGGTTTGCAATCACTTTGGCTCCGCTGATACAATTCTCTCTGTCAGCTGTGATTTAAATCATCCACATGTATTTTCATAAAGTACTGGTTTTGACAGTTTTTAAACAATGCAATTTTGGAAGCCAAACAAAAAGGTGCTGGAATCCCGAAACTGAAGACAGAGGAACAGCATCAGACTATCCCCGATCAGGCATGAGCTTCCGATTTCCGCGGAAGCAAATTTTCCAAAATTCCGTCGGAATTGGGGTTTCCGTATTGGAATGCGGAACGCGGAAATTAGTAAACGGTAATCGGAATATGCGGAATACCGTCAATTCGGAATCGCAATTTTTTGACCAATCAGGAGATGCGGAATTAGTTGACCAATCATGATCAGCGGAAGGTTACCGCGCTAAAATAACGTTTTTCACATTTGGATTTTACGTTTCACCGTATAAATATAAATACATATATATATATATATATATATATATATATATATATATATATATATACACACACACAGGGCCGCCATCAGAAATTTTGGGGCCCCTCACACATCGTCAAGCCTCCCTGGGCCCATCCACTGGTTGCTGTGCCAGCCCACTAGCCACCCCACCCCCGTGTCCGTGCATGTCTGTGCGCAAAATGTGTGCTGCGGCGAAAAACGTGCATGGCTCCGACACTAAAGAAAGCGGCATGTACAGCGTGATGGTGCAAAAAGTGGGCGTGACCATGACAAGTTGTGGGTGGGTGCTAGCAAAATACGGGTAGTTCCCGATGACTACAAATGAGATAGGGACTTGTAGGTCTGTTCTTATCCTTTATCGGTTCTCTTTTGTCCCCCTCTATTCTTCCTGTACCTTTTTTGTCCCCCTCTGTCTCACCTCAGTTTGTGCCTCTTTTGTGTCCCTCTGTGTGACCTCATGTTCCCGTATCATCTATTTTCTTCCTGTGCCTCTTTTGCCCACCTCTGTTCCCCCTGTGCCTCTTTTATCCCCCTGTGTTACCTCCTGTCCCCTTCTGTCTCAGCTCATCCCCCTGCCCTAGCCAGGTATAGGTGATCCCAGTATAGGTATCCAGGCATAGGTGCCCTCAATATAGGTAGCCAGGTAAAGGTGGTGCCCCAGTATAGGTAGCCAAGTATAGGTTGTGCCCCAGTATAGGTAGCCAGGTATAGGTGGTGCCCTCAGTATAGGTAGCTAAGTATAGGTTGTGCCCCAGTATAGGTAGCCAGGTATAGGTGGTGCCCTCAGTATAGGTAGCCAAGTAAAGGTGGTGCCCCACTATAGAAAGTCCGCTGTAGCAGGCTTATTCATCTGCTCCCCACGTTCAAGCGCTGATGTCACTCTTCTCTTAGTGCTGGAACGAGATGTGCTGGTTAGTGAGCCACAGGCCCGCAGCCAACACATGCGACCCTTCCAGCGCTTTGGGGGGGGCTAGGGCCCCCAGAAGCCCTGGGCCCCTCACTGCAGTGTCAGTTGTCGTCCCCCCCTCCCCTGTAGGCTGCCCTGTATATACACATTAATACACTTACCAAAAAGCTGGAGAAATCACTTGAAATCAATGATGCTGGCGTCGCTTCTGGTCACACTGTTCACTCTCGCCGTCCACGTGTACTCAGTGCTCACTCAGGGACTCCTGGAAGTGACATGTGCGAACTTCCGCCTAGTCCACATTACAAAATAAACGGATTTCCGCAAACAAAGGCGGAAATTTCCGAAAGTGTGTTTTTCACTTTTTTTTTTTGTCAAATTTGAATACAGATCAACTTTATTGACAATAGACTGTAGATCCTCAACAGTATTGATGATCATCTTACAGTGCGGAAACGAAAACGATGTTTCAAATGAGCCTTTGAGTAATACCTCGGAAATTTACGGAAATCCTTTTAAATTTACGGAAATTGTACCATCAGAATGCGGAATAACGCGGAATGCCGCGGCATTCCATTGGAATGTAGCGGTAGCGGAATTTCGTTATTACGGTAGGCGAAATTACCGAGGAATCGGAAATCGCCTCTTCCGACCATGCCTGCTCCCGATACCTTTCAATAAATAACATGGACACCGTTTGTGGATGTTCCAGGTTTAGCTTTAATGATTTTGTGATCACTTTATAAAATTTCAAGGATGCTAGCAAGACAAAAAACTGAAATCCATCCTTTTGGCACGTTTGCTTATTTAATGTAGAGCAGTAAACTAAAACTAATCAGATGTGCAAATAGTACTTGCCCTGTTCTCTTACAAACATATACAATGGCGTATAAATAGGTGATGCATAGTTAGTGACTGCACCAGGGCCCTTGGACCAAAAGGGTCCAGTAGGGCCCCCCCTTCAACCACTTTCTTAGCTTTTTATTGGTGCTTAGCTGGTAATTATCACCTCTATGTGTGCCTTGATTAGTTGTAGCTATTAATAGACTGTTCTTACACCACTCTGAGAGCTCGTTTCCACCATAGCGAATCCGCATGCGGCGCCGACATGCGGATTCGCTTGGTACATTGAAGTGGCCGGGGCTGTTTCCATATGTGCGGCGTGCGGGAGCGATTTGGCGGCGGGCCAAATCTGCACGACGGGACCCACAGAATTCGCCTTCGTCGGGAATCCATGCGAATCGCCGCTAATGTATTTAATAGGAAAAACGCATGTGTTTTTTACATGCGTTTTTACCCGCGATTCGCGTACGATTTCGCACCTTTTTCAATGTTATTTTGCCCTGGCAGAGTCATGGTTAATTTCGCATGGCACCCTGCCATGCGAAATCGCACGCAAAATCGCGGGTAAAAACGCATGCGGAATCGCATCCGCATGCGTTTTTACAAGCGTTGGGATGCCGGCAAAATCGCGTCGCAACAGTGGAAACGGGCCCTTACACTTCAGCTGTACTTGGCAGGTTTGGCGCTTCTTATCAATTGTTATGTATAGAACACTTAAAGGGGGCACCATGTAAAACTCGCACTGGGACCCAGAGCACCTAAGCTATGCTGCTGCACTTTTAGTTATACAAATGTTTGTAGTAGAAAATGACAAGGCCAGGAAGGTACATCCAGAATGGTATTTATTGATTAGGTTGCTTTCTCCCACCCCATATACATAGTGGGAGGGTGACAGCTTTCAATTAAAGAGGAACTGTGACCAAGGATTGAACTTCATCCTCATCAGTAGCTGATACCCGCTTTCCCATGCTTTCCCATGGTCCTGACAGTTTCCTGTCTTTGAACCCTGTTGCATTGTGGGAAATAACTACTGCCGAGCAACCAGCATCTCCCTCTGTGCATATGTATATCTATAAATAAACCACCTTTTAGCCTATCACAATTTTAGTGGGCGTGGTTGTAAATGGCAGTTTGTGCTGTCTAGTTTTTTTCATGTCTTCCAGTAGTAAAGATGATGACTAGCAGGCTCATTGTGGATCAAACAGCATGAACAAATTACATGGCAAATATCAGTCATTTCTTGAGCTCCTATTTTTTAACTTCTCACTTTGCAATGTATTGATTTATTTTTTCCCCTTTCCACTAAAGTTCCTTTTTAATACAGTACAAATACTGTATATAGAAAGGTTATTATTGTTTTTTTTATTTATATAGAATCAACATCTTCTGTAGCATTGTACAATGTACAAAAACATATAATAATGGGGAGCATAGATACATCAGCAGTTCAACATACTATACAATCAGGACAACTTGTGATACTAGTACAGATACATACAACTGATGTGTGCTTTGAAAAACATCAATGCTGATGGATGATAATTTGATAAAATGCAAAAAGACAGGAAACACAAGGGACAGGTCCCTGCCCTTGCAAGTTCTCAATCTAGTGGGGTGGAGACACTCGGGGAATAGACAAAGGGGTTAGCAGATGAGGCAGTGAGCTTTAAATTATAGCAATAGCAAATTATAGGCTTGCTTGAACAGGTGTGTCTTGAAGGTATGTTTGAAAATTTACAGGCTTGTAGCAAGATGGACAGGCTGTGGGAGAGAGTTCCAAAGGAGAGGGGACACTTGTGAGAAGTCTTGGATGAGGGAGTGAGAGGAGGGTGGCCAAGCTGGATGACAAGAGAGTCTCTTGGGTGGAGCAAAGGTTCTGGAAGGGATGATATTTGGAGATGAATAAGGAAATGTATGGAGGGGATAGCCTATGTAGAGCTTTGAATGATAGTGTTAGGAGTTTGAACTGGATCCTTTGGGTGATTGGCAGCCAGTAGAGGGATTGGCAAAGAAGGGTGTTATCAGAGGAGCGAAAGGAGAGGTGAATGTGATGAGCAGCAGAGTTCAGTGCCTGGAGAGGTGCCAGTCAGTTTTTTAGGAAGAGAGTAGCATGTTACAGTAATCAAGATGAGACATGATTAGAGCATGTACAAGCATTTTAGTAGCCTCTTGTGTAAGTAAGGGACAAATTCTGGAGATATTTCTGAGATGGAAGTAACAGGAAGTAACAGGAGGTTGTTAATGTATTAATATGTGGTTTAAATGAGAGCTCCAGAATGACTCCCAGACAGCGAGCTTTAGGAGTTGAGGTTATTAGGGAATTTTCTACATTACTGGTAACTATAGGTGGGGAGCAGAGAAAGACGGAGGAAATTTCACAATCTCTGTTTTGCTCATGTTAAGTTTGAGGAAACAGGATGACATGAATGCAGAAACAGCAGACAGACAGTCAGGTCAGGTGTCCATAGCTCCCTGGAAACTATTTAAGTGACTTTTTTACACACTGTAACTAGGGCTTATTTTTGGAGTAGTGAGTTTATTTCGCACATCCTCAAAAATTCTGAAAAATCCTGCCAGAGCTTTTTTTCAGGGCAGCTCTTATTTTCAGGTAATAATAATATAATGTATATCCATAAACAGTAGCCAGTGCTTCCATACAGGTAAAGGGGGCAATTGCCCCAGGTGCCCCTACTCCCCTCCATCTATAGTGAACCATGACAGTGGGGTTGCTGTGTGTTTACCCTGTATAGGAAAAGAAGAAAGTGAATAATGGGAACACCAAAAATGCTTTTTAGGGGACATATGAGGGACAACTAATTATATTGTGTGGTGGGGGAGGGGTTGGATCTGGTCTGGCACCCAGCTCAGGGGCCCTGTGGGTGATTTGGTTGGAAGGGGGCGCCAGTTACTCCCAAAGTTACTTTTGCCCCATTATAGCTAGAATTGGCCCTGTATAGTACATATCAGACCAACATGACTGATAGCTGAAGAGGAAAGAGCAGACACTGGGAAGAATCTGTACACGCCCTAGACAGTCATCTGAAAAAACATCACAAATTTGTATTTTTGGGGTCAATAAAAGTCTACTGTTTGTATACAATTTTAGTGAATAATGCTCTTACGCTTATAAAATTTAGAAAGCCAAAACTGAACAGGGATTCATTTTCCGTGACTGTAATTGACACGTTGATGGCAAACGCTGCCCCTTTCGTTCCAGCAAACACCTTCCCAATTTCTGGGACAAAGGGAAAAAAGAAGCAGACGCAAATCTAGGTCTAAGTAACAGAATACAGCCCAAATCCCAGCACAGGGCACAGCTGTAAATAAAACAAAAAACCCTCCGGGCACATTATCAATTACACAATGTTGAGTTTCTCTGTAATGCCAATTGTTAGAAATGAAACCAATGTTCGGGAGCTGTAACTCATCCACAAATGTCAACGTTGTGGAACATAACACCCAGGAGAACATGATTCAGCCTGAAACGTTACTCAGATCCCGGCCCAACAAAAATGTAATTTAAGATGGTGGCGATAACATTCTAAATCAAACAATGTTTATGGACCCTGCCTACGACTTTAGTGGAAAAAACATGCTGATAATAACCCAATTAGGACAAGTTCCTAAGCAGATTTGTGCCGTAAGTCTGCGGCAAAATTAGCCATGGCAAACAAAATCTAATTTGGAAAATGTAAATAGCTTAATCCGTTTAAGGCATTGCGGGGCCTGCGTTTGATTATTGCCATTTAGAAACGTAACATGCTAGTTTACAGTAATAAATGAGTTCCCCCAAGATGGAATACTGTAATGGCCTTTGTTATGTCTGCTGGAACGGACAACAAGGCATTTCTTTCAAGGCCGTTCTAAATATGCTTTGATATGATCGCCAGTTATTTGTCTTATGACTATGGTATGGCTGTGTATATAAATTGCTTTTTTATGTGCTTTGCTTTGCTTTGCTTGATGTGCATTCAAACACTCAACACAGCGCTGCAGCCTCACAGAAAATATTGAAGGTTTATTGGAGGTACGGACCAAGTTGTCCATCCTGTCTTTCCATTTAATGTTTCTTCTAGGCTAGGGGGATGAGCTACGTAATCAAAGGGCTGTGCAGCAAAGCAAATGAGTTTGAACATGTAACAGACGAAGCTGAAATACATTGTTCATGATAATTTCAGCTAGAGTAGGAGTGTCAAATTCAAATACAAAGTGGGCCGAAATTGAACACTGCAACCAAGACATGGGCCGACCTCAATGTCTAGTGACCACCTCCCTCCCTCATAAGAATCCCTGGTGTCCAATAGACTCCTTCCTCCCCTATATAGTTCCCTTGTGTCTTGTGGCCCCCTCTCTCCCCTATACAGTTCACTGGTGTCTAATGCCACCCCCCTTCCCTATACAATTCCCTGGTGTGTAGTGGTCTTCCCTCCCTCCCCTATACTGTGGTGTTTAGTGATCATTTCTCCATACTCTTTGCAGTTCCCTGGTGTCTAGTGGTCCCACTCCCACCCCTAAAAAAATCCTTGATGTTTAGTGGGCCCGACTTGCACCCCTGCCAGGGAACTGTTTAGGGGTGCAAGTCGGAACTTTTTAGTATCCGAGTAAACTTGGATATCCGAACCCAATATCCTGGATATCCGGCCGGATTCAGATATCCGGATAGAAAACCGGAAGTGACCTGAAAATGGCTTAAATTGTTTCCGAAAATCTCTTCAAATGGCAAAAAACCTCTCTCTCTCGCGCGCTCTCTCTCCCCCCTCCGAAAGGGATTTTTGCCATTGAGGGTGATCTTGGCTTCTGCTCGGATATCTGGACTAACTATCCGCCCGGATTTCGGATTTCAGGTGGGAGTTTGTCGGATAGTGCTATTCGGATTTAAAAAATATCCGAATTGCTATTTAAAGTTCGGATAGTGGAAAAAGTTTGGATTATCTGGGTAGTTCGGATACCTGAATATTGGATGAGCACCACTATTCGCTGGTGTCTAGTAACCCCCCTCTTTCCCCTAAATAGTATCTATTGACCTCCCCCCGCCCCCATACAGTTCCCTGCTGTCCAGTGCTTTCCCCCTCCCTGTCCCATATGGCTTTCCTGTTGATCTAGGGCTTTAACCCTTTGATCTAGGGCTTTACCCCCATTACAGATTCCCTTGTGGTCTGTAGTGGTCAAAATATAATGTAAAGTGGGGAAGACACTTGTGGGCCAAATTTGATAGCTCTGCGGGCCATTCAGAGTTTGACATGTATGAGCTAGAAGATTGCCAGCAGCTATTGATAGTCCATACTTGCTGTTGATGGAGGAATGGCAGGAACAGTACTATGGAGAGAAGAGGGAAAAAAGCAGGAGTTCTCTCGCTACAAAGTAGTTAGTCTGAAAAGTCTGCTCGTCATCCAGGCTTTGATAGGCATAGAAGGTGGGGGAAGCCTCACAATAAATGATTTTGGCCATTAGATGTCTGACATCTGTGTGTACACAAATGCTAGATTGTATATAAACATCAAATATAATGAAAATCTTATGAAACTATTTCATTTTTATCTATAATTCACTTTCAGTCGATATGTTGACTAAATGTAGAATAAACATGCCTGGTCTTTTGTGCAATTGAAGTGGTTAGCAGCAGTCAGGGGTGTAGCTAGAGGGGGACCCAGAGCTGTTGGAGGGCCCCAACTTTAGTTCTAAGCTTCCCTCTGATATAGGGGTGTTTTTGTGGCTACACTTGTTATGGGTGTGAAGATCACGATGGCCACACTTGTTTTATGACTCTTGTGAGATGGACCCCAAGGCTGCGAAGGGCACCAAGGGGAGATGAGGAAAGGGGTGTGACCATTGGGGATGCCCCATGAAAGTTTTGCTGGCAGGGCCCATGAATTGTAGTTAGGCCAGTAGCAGCAGTGCGCAATTGATGTCTCCCAAAGATCTGTACTGCATTGAGCAATAGAAAGCTAGAGTCTGCAGCAGTTGGACTGAGGCTGTAATTACGAATGATCGTTCTATTGACCGCTCCATCGATCCAAATTTCAGACCGATTTTTTTAGTCTTATGTGTTGATGGGCCCGAACAATCTTTCGGATTGATTGCAATGATAGGATCAGATGGTCGATCGTTCGGGAAATTAAGTTAATGGACATCTTAAAGGACCACTATCGCGTAAATTGTAAAATTTAAAATACTTGTAAACACATACAAATAAGAAGTCCGTTTCTTCCTGAGTAAAATGAGCCATAAATTACTTTTCTCCTATGTTGCTGTCACTTACAGTAAGTAGTAGAAATCTGAGAGGTTTTGGACAAGTCTATCTCCTCATGGGGGATTCTCAGGGTTTTGTTTAGTTAGTGAATGGCAGTGAATGGCAGTTGAACCATACAACTGTTAAAAAGGTGTGCAGCACGCAGGGAGGCTTGGCAGCATCATTGTATAAATCCTTTTCAGGGAATGTTTTTTATAAAGAATAAAAGCCTTGCTGGGAATCCCCAAAGAAGAGATGGACTAGTCCAAAACCTGTCGGTAATGTCAGATTTCTACTACCTACTGCAGGTGACAGCAACATAGGAGAAAAGTAATTTATGGCTCATTCTACTCTGGAAGAAACATACTTCTTTGTATGTGTTTACATGAATTTTAAATTTTTCGCAATAGTGGTCCTTTAAGTGTTGATGGGCCAGAACAATCATTCGGATTGATTGCAACGATAGGATCAGATGGTTGATTGTTCGGGAAATTAAATCATTGATGGACATATTAATATCAAACAGTGCAAAGTAGTGCAATCTGGAAGATATTGATCTTATACCTGATCTACCACTAATCGCATAGTGTATGGACACCAATACAGTGGTGCTTAAAGATTGCACTAGATATTATATTTGTATTTAGCATGCCATCTGCCAGTGTTAGCTAAATTTGACAAAAGAAAATGTGGATTGCCCAGCAAGCTCATGATGAACCAGAAATCCTAGGAGTGTATAAGGACCAAAAAGCCCTCTTACTAAAATGTGATTCAAGTCAGAAGTTTGCCTTCTTAAAACAGAAGGTATTTGCGATTATTCAGGTTGGAGTGAGCATATGATTTCTCCCATAATGCATCACTGCTGAATATGCACACCATCCCTTTGTTGTCCCTGAAAGCTAACCACACCTCCAGAACCGCTGGAATGCAATGATGTGTCATTAATGTGGCTCTATGGGGTAGGACTTGAAACACCCAGAGCTACAGATTGCCCAGCAAGCTCATGGGGTTCCAGAACTCCTAGGAGTGTGTAAGGGGTTGCAAAGGACCAAAAAGCCCTCTTACTAAAATGCTATGCAAAACAGAAGTGTGCCTTTTCTAAACAGAAGGTATTTGCCATTATTCAGGTTGGAGTGAGTATTTGAGGTGTCCCACGGTGCATCATTGCTGAATATGCAAATCATCACTTTGTTGTCCCTGAAAGCTAAACACACCCCCAGAACCGCTGGAATGCAATGATGTATCAGCCTGTTAATTGTTTAGAGCCAGACTAATCCAACATGCATGCAGATTGTTTCAGACTAGTTTATCCTCATCAGTGCATGGCTTGGATCAACAAGGCTCAATGGGATAGAACTAGAATCACCCAGAGTTACAGATTACCCAGCAAGCTCATGGTGAACCAGAACTCCTAGGAGTGTGGAAGGGGCTACAAAGGACCAAAAAGCCATCTTACCAAAAGGAAATTAAGATTTTCACACAGATGACTTTACTTTGGGTCAGTTTACTATACAGTCAATATTGAATTAGGAGACAGATTGTGAAATGTTATGCTATACTGTGGTTCCACAGTGAAGTGAAGCTATTGTTAAACTGGGACTCTTTTCCTCCCTTTGCTTACAAAGGACGGAGAAGAGGAGGAGGTAAGTGCTGGATTTAAAGCATTCAAGTCCTACGAAAGTGTCAAGGGTTTACATTTTAACTGCTAAATTTTCAGGGATTTTTTCTGTTGCTAAGTACAGCTGTCACTATAAGTACCCAAAGCTAGGAGGTCTGTAGCCACAGGTACTATTGAAGTTTGTGCAGCTTAGGCCCCGTTTACACTTAATCAGTTGCTCTAAGTTATAACTGAAAGAAAACTGATTGTCAAAGTAATGTCCATGTTTCCTATGGCACCTTTCACACTTAACGCGTTTTAACTGAAATCTTTTTCACAATACATTGCTATGGAAAAAACACGTACTAACGCATACCAATGCGTACTAACGCACACTAATTGATTAAGTGTAAACAGGGCCTTATTCAGAAGGTCCAGCCTTCTGTCTCCCAATCATCCTGCTCTCAGGTGCGAGACACAGGGAACAGGACAATACTCAGGCTGAATGTTGAGCTCGGCTGCTGAGATTAACAGCCTGGTATTCTGAATAAGCAAAACACGTTTCAGTGTTTCCAGCACATTACATCTGCTCCACACATTAGCCACCACTGTTATGGTCCCTACCTTTGAGCAAGTGATAGTGATAGGGGGGTGGAGGAGTGCACAAGAGGGGGAGGGTGGAGGAGTGCACAAGAGGGGGAGGGTGGAGGAGGGCACAAGAGGGGGAAGGAGGAGGAGCGCACAAGAGAGGGAGGGTGGAGGAGGGCACAAGAGGGGGAAGGAGGAGGAGCGCACAAGAGGGAGAGGGAGGAGGAGCGGACAAGAGGGGGAGGGTGGAGGAGCGCACAAGAGGGGGAGAGTGGAGGAGGGCACAAGAGGGGGAGGGTGGAGGAGCGCACAAGAAGGGGAGGGAGGAGGAGCGCACAAGAGGGGGAGGGTGGAGTAGGGCACAAGAAAGGGAGGGTGGAGGAGCACACAAGAGGGGGAGGGTGGAGGAGGGCACAAGAGGGGGAAGGAGGAGGAGCGCACAAGAGAGGGAGGGTGGAGGAGGGCACAAGAGGGGGAAGGAGGAGGAGCGCACAAGAGAGGGAGGGTGGAGGAGCACACAAGAGGGGGAGGGTGGAGGAGCGCACAAGAGGGGGTGGAGGAGCGCACAAAAGGGGGAGGGTGGAGGAGCACACAAGAGGGGGAGGGTGGAGGAGCGCACAAGAGGGGGTGGAGGAGCGCACAAGAGGGGAAGGGTGGAGGAGCGCACAAGAGGGGGTGGAGGAGCGCGCAAGAGGGGGAGGGTGGAGGAGCGCACAAGAGGGGGAGGGAGGAAAAGGGCACAAGAGGGGGAAGGAGGATAAGTGGGCCACAATCATAGGGTAGCGGGGGCTATTATTATGCCACTGGTCACAAAGGGAAAAAAGGAAGATTACTCCCAGGCATGGTCGGAATAGCCGATTTCCGTTTCCGGCACAATTCCGCATTCCGACATATAGAAATTCCGTTACCGTTCCATTCCGACGGTATACCGGGTCAGTTCCACGGAATTCCGTCGGAAAAATTTTAAAATCTCTCTCTCTCTCTTCCATCCAATGCAGTAGGGAATTGCAGATTTTCAAAACAGCTTATATACCATAGCTGGGATTTGAACCCAGAACCTAGTGTGTAGTAGGTATCTGTCTTACCCTCTAGACCATGACCCACACTACATGCTAAAGCTGCCGGTAGCATAAACCATACTTCCATTATGATCAATTCGATAGAAAAAGTAGCATGATTAAGGATTTGTACTTTTTGAAAAGCATGCTTATTTATATACCATAGCTGGGATTTGAACCCAGAACCTAGTGTGTAGTAGGTATCTGTCTTACCCTCTAGACCATGACCCACACTACATGCTAAAGCTGCCGGTAGCATAAACCATACTTCCATTATGATCAATTCGATAGAAAAAGTAGCATGATTAAGGATTTGTACTTTTTGAAAAGCATGCTTATTTATATACCATAGCTGGGATTTGAACCCAGAACCTAGTGTGTAGTAGGTATCTGTCTTACCCTCTAGACCATGACCCACACTACATGCTAAAGCTGCCGGTAGCATAAACCATACTTCCATTATGATCAATTCGATAGAAAAAGTAGCATGATTAAGGATTTGTACTTTTTGAAAAGCATGCTTATTTATATACCATAGCTGGGATTTGAACCCAGAACCTAGTGTGTAGTAGGTATCTGTCTTACCCTCTAGACCATGACCCACACTACATGCTAAAGCTGCCGGTAGCATAAACCATACTTCCATTATGATCAATTCGATAGAAAAAGTAGCATGATTAAGGATTTGTACTTTTTGAAAAGCATGCTTATTTATATACCATAGCTGGGATTTGAACCCAGAACCTAGTGTGTAGTAGGTATCTGTCTTACCCTCTAGACCATGACCCACACTACATGCTAAAGCTGCCGGTAGCATAAACCATACTTCCATTATGATCAATTCGATAGAAAAAGTAGCATGATTAAGGATTTGTACTTTTTGAAAAGCATGCTTATTTATATACCATAGCTGGGATTTGAACCCAGAACCTAGTGTGTAGTAGGTATCTGTCTTACCCTCTAGACCATGACCCACACTACATGCTAAAGCTGCCGGTAGCATAAACCATACTTCCATTATGATCAATTCGATAGAAAAAGTAGCATGATTAAGGATTTGTACTTTTTGAAAAGCATGCTTATTTATATACCATAGCTGGGATTTAAACCCAGAACCTAGTGTGTAGTAGGTATCTGTCTTACCCTCTAGACCATGACCCACACTACATGCTAAAGCTGCCGGTAGCATAAACCATACTTCCATTATGATCAACTCGATAGAAAAAGTAGCATGATTAAGGATTTGTACTTTTTGAAAAGCATGCTTATTTATATACCATAGCTGGGATTTGAACCCAGAACCTAGTGTGTAGTAGGTATCTGTCTTACCCTCTAGACCATGACCCACACTACATGCTAAAGCTGCCGGTAGCATAAACCATACTTCCATTATGATCAATTCGATAGAAAAAGTAGCATGATTAAGGATTTGTACTTTTTGAAAAGCATGCTTATTTATATACCATAGCTGGGATTTGAACCCAGAACCTAGTGTGTAGTAGGTATCTGTCTTACCCTCTAGACCATGACCCACACTACATGCTAAAGCTGCCGGTAGCATAAACCATACTTCCATTATGATCAACTCGATAGAAAAAGTAGCATGATTAAGGATTTGTACTTTTTGAAAAGCATGCTTATTTATATACCATAGCTGGGATTTGAACCCAGAACCTAGTGTGTAGTAGGTATCTGTCTTACCCTCTAGACCATGACCCACACTACATGCTAAAGCTGCCGGTAGCATAAACCATACTTCCATTATGATCAATTCGATAGAAAAAGTAGCATGATTAAGGATTTGTACTTTTTGAAAAGCATGCTTATTTATATACCATAGCTGGGATTTGAACCCAGAACCTAGTGTGTAGTAGGTATCTGTCTTACCCTCTAGACCATGACCCACACTACATGCTAAAGCTGCCGGTAGCATAAACCATACTTCCATTATGATCAACTCGATAGAAAAAGTAGCATGATTAAGGATTTGTACTTTTTGAAAAGCATGCTTATTTATATACCATAGCTGGGATTTGAACCCAGAACCTAGTGTGTAGTAGGTATCTGTCTTACCCTCTAGACCATGACCCACACTACATGCTAAAGCTGCCGGTAGCATAAACCATACTTCCATTATGATCAATTCGATAGAAAAAGTAGCATGATTAAGGATTTGTACTTTTTGAAAAGCATGCTTATTTATATACCATAGCTGGGATTTGAACCCAGAACCTAGTGTGTAGTAGGTATCTGTCTTACCCTCTAGACCATGACCCACACTACATGCTAAAGCTGCCGGTAGCATAAACCATACTTCCATTATGATCAATTCGATAGAAAAAGTAGCATGATTAAGGATTTGTACTTTTTGAAAAGCATGCTTATTTATATACCATAGCTGGGATTTGAACCCAGAACCTAGTGTGTAGTAGGTATCTGTCTTACCCTCTAGACCATGACCCACACTACATGCTAAAGCTGCCGGTAGCATAAACCATACTTCCATTATGATCAATTCGATAGAAAAAGTAGCATGATTAAGGATTTGTACTTTTTGAAAAGCATGCTTATTTATATACCATAGCTGGGATTTGAACCCAGAACCTAGTGTGTAGTAGGTATCTGTCTTACCCTCTAGACCATGACCCACACTACATGCTAAAGCTGCCGGTAGCATAAACCATACTTCCATTATGATCAATTCGATAGAAAAAGTAGCATGATTAAGGATTTGTACTTTTTGAAAAGCATGCTTATTTATATACCATAGCTGGGATTTGAACCCAGAACCTAGTGTGTAGTAGGTATCTGTCTTACCCTCTAGACCATGACCCACACTACATGCTAAAGCTGCCGGTAGCATAAACCATACTTCCATTATGATCAATTCGATAGAAAAAGTAGCATGATTAAGGATTTGTACTTTTTGAAAAGCATGCTTATTTATATACCATAGCTGGGATTTGAACCCAGAACCTAGTGTGTAGTAGGTATCTGTCTTACCCTCTAGACCATGACCCACACTACATGCTAAAGCTGCCGGTAGCATTAACCATACTTCCATTATGATCAATTCGATAGAAAAAGTAGCATGATTAAGGATTTGTACTTTTTGAAAAGCATGCTTATTTATATACCATAGCTGGGATTTGAACCCAGAACCTAGTGTGTAGTAGGTATCTGTCTTACCCTCTAGACCATGACCCACACTACATGCTAAAGCTGCCGGTAGCATAAACCATACTTCCATTATGATCAATTCGATAGAAAAAGTAGCATGATTAAGGATTTGTACTTTTTGAAAAGCATGCTTATATACCATAGCTGGGATTTGAACCCAGGACCTAGTGTGTAGTAGGTACTGTCTTACCCTCTAGACCAGGGGTCCCCAAACATTTTGGGTTGAGGGCCGGGTCAACATACTTCAGACCGCTGGTGGGCCGGAGTAAACATAAAATGATGTAGAAGTCTTTGCGGACCAGACAGTGAAGCATACCCAGGTGACAATCTGCAAGCCAATTGGACAGCAGTGTCACCTGATGTGGAATTTGATTGGAAACCAGCAAAATTTCTGCTTTCTGGCTTCCATGTGGATGGGGGGTGCTGCACTGCTATTCCATATGTGGACCACCAATATTTAAAGATGTAGCTGACTGCATTTATAAGCAATACATTTTCTGTGTGGGGGGCCGGTAAGAAAGCCTTAGGGGGCCACATTCGGCCCGCGGGCCTTAGTTTGAGGACCACTGCTCTAGACCATCAACCACACTCAGGGCCAGGCTTTAGCATGTAGTGTGGTCAGAGGTGGGACAAGGTCCTTCAGCACCCAAGGCTGAGACAGCAAAGTGCGCCCCCCCATCCCTCCCACCCCAGCTGTCACACACTGATTGCTATTACACTAAGAGGTGCCCCAGCCCCCCCCCCCCCACCCCCAACACCTTAATCTCTACTTATCTGGCTTGCTGTCGCTGCCATGTATCACCTTTTCTTATTTCTTTCTGCTTCAAACACAATTGGGAATGACAGCTGAATGAATTGTGCACCCCCTCCTACACTGCGCCCTGAGGCTGCAGCCTCTCCAGCCTCAGCCTTACTAGTGGGTAAGACAGATACCTACTTCCATGCAGTGTGGTTCATGGTCTAGAGGGTAAGACAGATACCTACTACACACTAGGTCCTGGGTTCAAATCCCAGCTATGGTATATAAATAAGCATGCTTTTCAAAAAGTACAAATCCTTAATCATGCTACTTTTTCTATCGAATTGATCATAATGGAAGTATGGTTTATGCTACCGGCAGCTTTAGCATGTAGTGTGGGTCATGGTCTAGAGGGTAAGACAGATACCTACTACACACTAGGTTCTGGGTTCAAATCCCAGCTATGGTATATAAGCTGTTTTGAAAATCTGCAATTCCCTACTGTGATGGATGGATGGATGGAGGAGGAGGAGGAGAGAGATTTTTTTATGTAATTCCGTCGGAATTATAAAATTTCCGCGGAATTCCGTTTGAGAGGTATAGGAATTCCGATTTGACTACCGGAATCGGAATTGACCTAATTCCGGCCGGAATCACGGAATTTATAATTCCGCGGAATTTTCCGAGCATCCCTAATTACTCCTATAAAAGTACACTGTACATCCACAAATGGTTTAAGCTTTGTACACAGTAAATTATTGGCAGATGTGTCCCCTAGAGGTGGCTGGATAGCATACTGGTTAAAGGGAACCTGAAGCGAGAAGTATACAGAGGCTGCCATATTTATGTTGCCTGGTAGCCCTGCTGTTCTATTTGGCTGCAGTAGTGTCTGAATCACAACAAAAACAAACATGCACCTGATCTGATGCATGCTTGTTCAGGGTCTATGGCTAAAAGTATTAGAGGCAAAGGATCAGCAGGACAGCCAAGCAATTGGTATTGCTTAAAAGGAAATAAATCATTCTCACTTCAGATGTCCTTTAAGGGCACTGCTTCTGACACAGAAGACCAGGGTTTGAATCCTGTTCAGTAAGAAATCCTTGGGCAAGACTCCCTAACACTGCAGGGTGGCCTGCCTGCAGCTCTCAAGCACTTTGAGTCAGACAGGAGAAAAGCGCTATACAAATGTTAACATTATAATTATTACCTATCTAGCATGTGTGCAGTTAGGCACATAGTACAGTTGTTTTTTTTTAGATGCTGGGATGACATGCCAATATCATAAAATGAGTTAGGTATGTATAGCGCAGTACTGTGGTCAGAGCTGTGTTTGCAGGGGCGTAGCAATAGCCGTAGCAGCTGCTATGGGGCCCTGGAGCATTGGGGCCCAGGTGGTACTTAATGTATTCACCATTAACTTTCTTGTGTTTATCCACCTTCTGACTTTGTCTCAGTGCCCATGAACTATGCGCAGCGTTAGTTGCATGAGAATGTAAATTTCTGTAGGGTAGAGAGCAGGTGGCATTGCTTAAGTGTGCCTACATCTGAGGGCCCCATTACATTTTTGCTATGGGGTCCCATGATCTCTAGCTATGCCAGTGTCTATTTAAATACATTTTAAAACCCATTTATTAGAAGTTCACCAACACTGCAGCTAATGCCTCTATTTTCCCATCAGGATGCTGGAGAAATGGTCCGTTCATTTGTTGGTGGGTTAGAACTGATTGTAAATCTGCTGAAGTCTGAGAACAGGGAGGTTCTAGCCAGCGTCTGTGCAGCCATCACCAATATAGCCAAAGATGAGGAAAATCTAGCAGTGATAACAGATCATGGGGTGGTGCCTCTGTTATCTGCACTGGCCAATACGGTAAGTCTCTGTAATTACATGTATACAGAAAAAATGCGCTGTGTAAAGTGCTGCAAGAGGGGAGCAGTTACCCCTATGACATCATGTCTCAATTGTTACTTAACCCCACGGATTTAGATTTAGATGCCCAGTGTGACTGTTTCAGCTTTTGTCCAGTAATCTGTGTACCTGTGCTGGTAAATCATGCCACAAAAGATGCCACAATTTATTATTATTGTTATTATTATTACTGTTATTATTATTACTGACTCTACATCTTCAGGTTAAGTATTAGGCCCCAGTGATGCTCGGATACCCCTTTTTATTATTTGAGTTAGGTCGAATTCGAATAGTAAATTATTCGAGTTAGGTCGAATATTCGAGTCGCATATTTTTTATGTTTCAAAGTTTTTATTGAAAATTTTGAAAATTTTACATTAACAGCGGACAACAAGAGGGTAAGAGGGAAAGCTCTTATAAAACAAGATTTTGTACACAGGGTGATCATAGATAACAAAACGGTCATATAACTTGAAAGAGTCGCATATTTTTTACTATTCGATTCGACCTCGGTATTCGAGCTCACGATTCAAGTCAATATTCGAGCTCATTATTCGAGCTGACTATTCGAATTGGCCTTAAATAGCTTCCAACACTTGTTTTGGGGGTGAATGATGCAAGAAACATCCTTTTTTCCAAGTAACAGCAGCAAGTGATTATGTGGGGATGTTCCTTTAAAAAAACAAAAAACAGTTTGAATGAGAAGGTGTGTCCAAAGTTCTGTTCAGTACTGTATATACTTCTTCTTCTTCTTTATCTTCTATATCTTCTTCTTCTTCTTCTATATCTTCTTCTTCTTCTATATCTTCTTCTTCTTTATCATCTTCTTATTCATCTTCTTCTTCTATTTCTTCTATATCTTCTTCTTCTATTTCTTCTATATCTTCTTCTTCTATATCTTCTTCTTCTTCTTCTTCTTCTTCTTCTATATCTTCTTCTTCTATATCTTCTTCTTCTTCTATATCTTCTTCTTCTATAGCTTCTTCTTCTTCTTTTTCTATATCTTCTTCTTCTTCTTTTTCTATATCTTCTTCTTCTTCTTCTTCTTCTTCTATATCTTCTTCTTCTTCTTCTTCTATATCTTCTTCTTCTATATCTTCTTCTTCTATATCTTCTTCTTCTTCTTCTTCTATATCTTCTTCTTCTTTATCATCTTCTTCTTCATCTTCTTCTTCTATTTCTTCTATACCTTCTTCTTCTATTTCTTCTATATCTTCTTATTATTATTATTATTAATCTTCTTCTATATCTTCTTCTTCTTCTTCTATATCTTCTTCTTCTTCTTCTTCTTTTATATCTTCTTCTTCTTCTTCTTTTTCTATATCTTCTTCGTCTTCTTCTTCTTCTTCTTTTTCTATATCTTCTTCTTCTTCTATATCTTCTTCTTCTTCTTCTTCACTTCTTTCTCTTCTACAGTGGTGTGAAAAACTATTTGCCCCCTTCCTGATTTCTTATTCTTTTGCATGTTTGTCACACTTAAATGTTTCTGCTCATCAAAAACCGTTAACTATTAGTCAAAGATAACATATTTGAACACAAAATGCAGTTTTAAATGATGGTTTTTATTATTTAGTGAGAAAAAAACTCAAAACCTACATGGCCCTGTGTGAAAAAGAAATTGCCCCCTGAACCTAATAACTGGTTGGGCCACCCTTAGCAGCAATAACTGCAATCAAGCGTTTGCGATAACTTGCAACGAGTCTTTTACAGCGCTCTGGAGGAATTTTGGCCCACTCATCTTTGCAGAATTGTTGTAATTCAGCTTTATTTGAGGGTTTTCTAGCATGAACCGCCTTTTTAAGGTCATGCCACAACATCTCAATAGGATTCAGGTCAGGACTTTGACTAGGCCACTCCAAAGTCTTCATTTTGTTTTTCTTCAGCCATTCAGAGGTGGATTTGCTGGTGTGTTTTGGGTCATTGTCCTGCTGCAGCACCCAAGATCACTTCAGCTTCAGTTGACGAACAGAGGGCCGGACATTCTCCTTCAGGATTTTTTGGTAGACAGTAGAATTCATGGTTCCATCTATCACAGCAAGCCTTCCAGGTCCTAAAGCAGCAAAACAACCCCAGACCATCACACTACCACCACCATAATTTACTGTTGGTATGATGTTCTTTTGCTGAAATGCTGTGTTTCTTCTACGCCAGATGTAATGGGACACGCACCTTCCAAAAAGTTCAACTTTTGTCTCGTCGGTCCACAAGGTATTTTCCCAAAAGTCTTGGCAATCATTGAGATGTTTTTAAGCAAAATTGAGACGAGCCTTAATGTTCTTTTTGCTTAAAAGTGGTTTGCGCCTTGGATATCTGCCATGCAGGCCGTTTTGGCCCAGTCTCTTTCTTATGGTGGAGTCGTGAACACTGACCTTAATTGAGGCAAGTGAGGCCTGCAGTTCTTTAGATGTTGTCTTGGGGTCTTTTGTGACCTCTCGGATGAGTTTTCTCTGCGCTCTTGGGGTAATTTTGGTCTGCCGGCCACTCCTGGAAAGGTTCATCACTGTTCCATGTTTTTGCCATTTGTGGATAATGGCTCTCACTGTGGTTCGCTGGAGTCCCAAAGCTTTAGAAATGGCTTTATAACCTTTACCAGACTGATAGATCTCAATTACAGTACTTTTGTTCTCATTTGTTCCTGAATTTCTTTGGATCTTGGCATGTCTAGCTTTTGAGGTGCTTTTGGTCTACTACTCTGTGTCAGATAGCTCCTATTTAAGTGATTTCCTGATTGAAACAGGTGTGGCAGTAATCAGGCCTGGGGGTGACTACAGAAATTAAACTCAGGTGTGATAAACCAAAGTTAAGTTATTTTTTAACAAGGGGGGCAATCACTTTTTCACACAGGGCGATGTAGATTTGGAGTTTTTTTTCTCACTAAATAATAAAAATCGTCATTTAAAACTGCATTTTGTGTTCAATTATGTTATCTTTGACTAATAGTTAACGGGTTTTGATGAGCAGAAACATTTAAGTGTGACAAACATGCAAAAGAATAACAAATCAGGAAGGGGGCAAATAGTTTTTCACACCACTGTATATCTTTTTTCTTTTTCCTTTTATTTTTCTTCCTCTTATTATTATTATTCTTATAATTTATTTTTTTTAAAGAAGTACAGCTATTTTTGAGCGTAATAAATAGCTGGTGGCGCATGGTGGAAACGCCATTGTATGTGCTCCCTGGCAGTGGAAACACACAGACAGCAGGAGGTAAATTCAACAGCAGGAGGAGGAGGAGGATGAGAGTGTGGCAGCAGGCAGTCAATGAGGCAGGCAGCGAGACATAATAGGCTGTGGTACCTAGCGGTGGTACCAGGCCGTTAATACACAGCATGAGGTTCCAGACAGCGGTCGTGAAGCCAACATCATGTCCAATACACAACTGGGACATCACAGTTTTCAACCCGGACACCTCTAAAAATAACTTTAAAACAAAAACATGGAGCGCTCCATAGTGCATTAACATAAAAACTTCTTTATTCCGCAATTTAAAAGTTATACTCACAAGATATGTGATAAAGATTCGCTTATCAGCGGCAAGCCCCTCTGCTTAACTCCCCGGCGGCTAAGACACTCGCACTGTGGCCAGCAGCGCGGTCCGATGGTTTCCGTAGCTCGTCTCTAGGGGGTGGCTTACTCTGGACGTGCTTGTAGCGTCATTACGCGTTTCGGCGCTCTGCGCCTTTGTCAGATCTTCGTCACACACCCCTGAGAGCGGAGCTGAGCCGTGCATTGGAATATAAGGACAGCAAGGATTGGTGGAACTGTTTTGAGACCAGGATTCGAGCGCAGGGGTTTTTTGTGGACCTCTGAAAATAATATCACAAAGTATTAAAAAGTATATATATTTTTTTTTTTAAAGAAATGCAGCTATTTTTGAGCGTAATAGCTGGTGGCGCATGGTGGAAGCGCCATTGTATGTGCTCCCTGGCAGTGGAAACACACAGACAGCAGGAGGTAAATTCAGCAGCAGGAGGAGGATGAGTGTGTGGCAGCAGGCAGTCAATGAGGCAGGAAGCGTGACATAATAGCCCTGGTACCTAGCGGTGGTACCAGGGCGTAAATACACAGCATGAGGTCCCAGACAGCGGTCGTGCAGCACACATCGTGTCCAATACACAACTGGGACAACACAGTTTTCAACCCGGGCACCTCAGAAAAATTAAACTTTTTTTTTTATTTTTTTAAAGGTAAATATACAGGCAGGCAGCTATTGTTAGACGTAATAGCTGGTTGCAGAGTGGCAGCAGAAGGTAATTCTGTGTACCCTGGCAGTGGGAAACACAGACAGACAGCAGCAGCAGGAGGAATGGAGGAGTGTGAGTGTGGCAGCAGGCAGGCAGCGTGACATAATAGCCCTGGTACCTAGCGGTGATACCAGGGCTGTAAATAAACACAACAGGAGGTCCCAGACAGCGGTCGTGCAGCCCACATCATGTCCAATACACAACTGGGACAACACAGTTTTCAACCCGGGCACCTCAGAAAAATTAAACCTTTTTTTTTATTTTTTTTTTAAAGGTAAATATACAGGCAGGCAGCTATTGTTGGACGTAATAGCTGGTTGCAGAGTGGCAGCAGAAGGTAATTCTGTGTACCCTGGCAGTGGGAAACACAGACAGACAGCAGCAGGAGGAATGGAGGAGTAGTGTGAGTGTGGCAGCAGGCAGGCAGCGTGACATAATAGCCCTGGTACCTAGCGGTGATACCAGGGCTGTAAATAAACACAACAGGAGGTCCCAGACAGCGGTCGTGCAGCCCACATCATGTCCAATACACAACTGGGACAACACAGTTTTCAACCTGGGCACCTCGGGAAAATTAAACCTTTTTTTTTTATTTATTTTTTTAGAGGTAAATATACAGGCAGGCAGCTATTGTTGGACGTAATAGCTGGTTGCAGAGTGGCAGCAGAAGGTAATTCTGTGTACCCTGGCAGTGGGAAACACAGACAGACAGCAGCAGCAGGAGGAATGGAGGAGTAGTGTGAGTGTGGCAGCAGGCAGGCAGCGTGACATAATAGCCCTGGTACCTAGCGGTGATACCAGGGCTGTAAATAAACACAACAGGAGGTCCCAGACAGCGGTCGTGCAGCCCACATCATGTCCAATACACAACTGGGACAACACAGTTTTCAACCCGGGCACCTCAGAAAAATTAAACCTTTTTTTTAATTTTTTTTTAAAGGTAAATATATAGGCAGGCAGCTATTGTTGGACGTAATAGCTGGTTGCAGAGTGGCAGCAGAAGGTAATTCTGTGTACCCTGGCAGTGGGAAACACAGACAGACAGCAGCAGGAGGAATGGAGGAGTAGTGTGAGTGTGGCAGCAGGCACGCAGCGTGACATAATAGCCCTGGTACCTAGCGGTGATACCAGGGCTGTAAGTAAACACAACAGGAGGTCCCAGACAGCGGTCGTGCAGCCCACATCGTGTCCAATACACAACTGGGACAACACAGTTTTCAACCCGGGCACCTCAGAAAAATTAAACCTTTTTTTTTATTTTTTTATTTTTTTTTACAGCAACTTACACATATAGCTATTGTTGGACATAATAGCTGGTGGCAGAGTGGCAGCAGAAGGTAATTCTGTGTACCCTGGCAGTGGGAAACACAGACAGACAGCAGAAGGGCAGTACACAGCAGCCCACTGTAGGTGTAAAATGTGTGGCTGCAGGCGACGTAATAGTCAAAATGAACCAGGCTGGCTTAGTGAGCAGGAGCCAGGAGGTGGTAAAGGGTGGTAAGGCATATTAACGATGGTTCCGGCAGCCACTTCATGTCCCCCTCTCGCCGACAACAGGGGCCAGGAACTCGCCTTCCACCCACGCCTGGTTCATCTTGAGAAACATCAGTCTGTCCACAGACTTTTGAGACAGATGTGAGCGTTTCTCTGTGACCACGCCACCAGCTGCACTGAAGCAGCGCTCGGACAGCACGCTGGAAGGGGGACAGGACAGCACTTCCAGGGCGTACTGCGCCAGCTCGCTCCAGATCTCCAGGCGCTTGACCCAATACTCCATGAGATCAACGGGCATCGCTGTCAAGCCCGCTGTAGGACCCCATGTAGTCAGCCACCATGCGGGTCAGGCGCTGGCTTTGACTGGAGGAGGATGCTGCTGCATGCACCTCCTCTCTAGTCACTGCTGGAGCCTCTACAGTCCTGTAGAGCTCGTTGCTGAGAGACAGCAGGTCTGTGGTGCGCTTGCTGCTGGATGCAGGCACCTGCTGCTGCCTCTGTGCTGGCTGGACAGTGGGGGTGGAAGACTGGGGGATGGCTTCCTCCAAGCGCTCAACAAGGGCCTGCTGCAAGCTCCTTATTTGTTGCGCTGGGTCTCCTCCTGCAGGAGGCAGGAACTGGCTCAACTTCCCCTTGAGGCGTGTGTCCAACATCATGCTGATCCAGATACCCTCCCTCTGCTTCATCTGGATCACCCTGGGGTCCCTGCGCTGGCACGTCAGCATGTGCGCTGCCATTGGGAAGAGGCGGGACACGTGTGCTGGCACATTGACGGCAGTGCTGTCCTCATCCTCCTCCTCTGCCTCCTCAGCCTCATCCTCTCTCCACCCCCGCACCAACTCAGCTGCGCTGTGCTGATCCCCCTCATCAGCAGCAAGGTCAGGGACCTCCACCAAGTCCTCCTCCCCCTCAGACGTGGACTGTGCAGCTGCATGCCGCTCCTGCTGGGTCGCTCCCTGTTCCAGCAAAGCATCGAGGGCCCTGTTCAGCAGACAAACCAGGGGCACCCACTCGCACACCATAGCATGGTCCCTGCTCACCATGTTGGTGGCCTGCAGAAAGGGAGCCAGCACTAAGCACACCTGCTGCATGTGTCCCCAGTCGTCATCGGGGACGATGGACGGGATGTTGCTGGTCTTGTCCCTTTTCTGAGCGGCGGACACAGTGGCCAGGGCAAGGTACTGGTTGACAGCGTGCTTCTGTTCAACCAGACGCTCCAACATCCAGCGAGTTGGATCGTCAAGGATCAGCCAATGGCGTGGAAGCTCCAGCTCCTTTTGCACGTCTTCCAGGCTCGCAGAGGCTGCAGGCGAGCGCCGGAAGTGACGCACAACATTCCTTGCCATTTCCAGCAGTTCGTCCATCCCCTGGTAGGTGCGCAAGAACTTCTGCACCACCAGGTTCAGCACGTGGGCAAGACAGGGGATGTGGGTCAGGTTTCCCCTGCCGATTGCAGCAACCAGATTGGCCCCATTGTCGGCCACCACCTCTCCGACTCTGAGGCCTCTGGGGGTCAGCCAACTCCTCTCCTGCTCCTGGAGTTTGGCCAACACATGGGTTGCCGTCAGTTTGGTCTTCCCAAGGCTGACCAACTGCAGCAGCGCTTGGCAGTGGCGTGGCTTCATGCTGCTGCTGAGGCGGGGGCTTTGGCCAGGTGTGCCGGAGGATGGCAGAGGATCGGAGGAACCTGCTGCAGTTCCCCTGACCCTGCGGGGTGGCACCACCCACTGTGTTGCTGCTGCTTCTGTGCTGCTGCTCTCCCATCCTCACCCCCTTCCACCAAGCTGACCCAGTTGACAGTGAAGGACAGGTAGTGGCCTGTCCCGAAGCGGCTGCTCCAGGAGTCCATGGTGACGTGGACCCTTTCACCAACCGCGTGCTCCAGCCCTCGCTCCACATTGGCCATCACAAAGCGGTGCAGTGCAGGCATGACCTTGCGGGCGAAGAAGTGTCTGCTGGGGAGCTGCCAGTCTTGAGCTGCACAAGCAAGCAGTGCACGCATGTCGCTCCCCTCCTGCACGAGCGTGTACGGCAGGAGTTGGGAGCACATGGCCCATGCCAGCAAGCCGTTCAGCTGCCGCACGCGACGGCTGCTGGGAAACAGAGCCCTAACCACCCCCTGGAAGGACTCGCTCAAAAGGCTCTGGCGTCGCCATTTGCTAGCACGGGAATCAGCGGAGACAACAGAGGAGGCCACTGAGGACTGGCTGCCAGAACAGGCCTCAGTGTCGGCGGCAGGAGTTGCAGAGGGGGGAGGAGCAGTGCGTTTCCGCACTCCTGCTGGTGGTGCTGGAGGAGCAGGAGGGCGGGTGGCTGCTGTTGCTGCTGCTGCTGCTGAAGGCTGTGCAGTGGTGGGTGTGGTGCCACTGCCAGCGCCAGATGCCTTCAGCCTCTTGAACTCCTCATGCTGGTGGTAATGTTTAGCAGCAAGATGGTTCAGAAGAGAGGTGGTGCTGTACTTTAAGGGGTCTGCACCTCTGCTCAGCTTCCGCTGACAGTGGTTACAAGTGGCGTACTTGCTGTCAACTGTGGGCATGGTGAAAAATTGCCAGATTGGTGACGTGAAAGCCCCCCTACGGACTGGAGCCGCTGCTGCCTGTCTCCCTGCGGTGGTTGGGGGGGGGGGGCCTTGGGTGTGGCTGGTGGTGGTACTCTCAGATGCTGCTGCTGCTGAGCCTGAGACACCAGCAGGCTGTGGGACCTGCCTACTGCTGCCAATGCTTGCAATGATGCGCCTCCTTGGAAGGCCCACAAGCGCATCCTCCTCCTCCTCCTCAGAGCTGCTGCTGATGACATCCCCAGGAGCTGGTGGCACCCAGTCTTTGTCCGTCACCCTGTCATCATCATCATCCTCCCCCTCCTGAAACATGTCCTGCTGGGATGATAACCCCCCAAACTCCTCTCCTGATGCATGGATGGGCTGCTTGACTGTTGCCACAGTCTTGCTGTCCAATCCCTCCTCCCCAAAGTGCCCATCAGCATCTCCTCCTCAAAATCGCCAACAACAGCAGACAAATCCCTCATGATGCCTGCGGTCAAAATACTGCTGAATGACAGGTCGTCAACTTGTGACGGTGAACTGGCCTCCTCCCCAGGCCCTGCTGGGCGGCTGCTGCGAACAGGGATGGTGGTGGTGGTGGTGGTGAGGGTGGAGGCCTCGGATGCACAGCTGATGGCGGGCTGCTCATCCTCCGTCATCAGTTGCATCACAGTGGCTGCATCCTTTTCCTCAATGGGACGTTTCCGACCCGGCTGGAGGAAAATAGGAGCAGGTACTACACGCTGCTGCTGCGTCTCTGCAGCGTGAGTTGCAAATGGTCCTGCTGGGCACTCAAGGCGTCCACGGCCAGTGGCTATAGGCGGAATGTTAGCCACTGACGCAGCTGCTGCTGCTGCGGAACTGTGCATGGTGGCGCAGCTTGCCACATTGCTGCTCCCTCTCCTCCTGATTCCCTTGCTGCCCTTCCCCTTGCCCAAACCGTGCTGGCTGCCACTTCCAGACATCTTAGATGTTTTTGGCGTAAACAAAAAAGTTTTTTAAAAGGGCGGGTGAAAAAGTGGGGTACTTTAATGGAGTGGGTTGGTGGGTGAGGTGACACTAATCACTAAGTGATTAGATCGCTAAGTGATTACTAGTACAGTACAAATACAAAATACAATAATCAGTAATCAGTGAGTGTGAACAGTGAACAGTGAGTGTGTCCCCTAGTACACTAGTACAACTAGAAAATACAATAATCAATCAGTAGTAATCAGATTCAGTAGAAGGAAATAGAGTGTGTGTACTGTACACTACAGACAGTGCACGCACACACACACGCAGGAGCTATGAACAGTGACAGTGAGTGTCCCTAGTACAGTACAACTACAAAATACAATCATCAGTAGTAAAGGACAAGACAGGGTAGAATACACAGCACAAACACAGGTATAGATGAGAAATAAACAGACGACAGGAGGACAGCTGCCCACACAGGCAAGGCCCTGAGGCCTAAAGCTGTAAGCTTGCCTGCAGCAGCAGCTGTCTCTATGTAACACACAAGCTACTAACTAAAATACAATCTCTATCTAGCTAACAACAATATAGGTGTGTATAGGAGGTGTATGTGAGCAAAAACGCTAGGTGATTGACCACAATAGAGCACTTGCTAAGCCAAAGCACAAAGGAGCAGATCTCTCTCTGTATAAGTCTCAAGCAAGGACGAAAAAACCTGACATGGCGGCCGCTATTTATAGGGTAGGGGCTGGCCAGGGTCCCCCTCTGTAATTGGCTGCTGTCAGAGGGCCTGGAAGCCCTCTGATTGGCTCCAAGGACATCAATCTGGGCTATGACGCTATTCGAGCTCGGTATTCGAGCTCGAATACCGCTGTTTGCTCGAATAGCTCGAATAGTGAATGGGCTATTCGAGTTCACTCGAATAGCCCATTCGAATAGCTGCAGCTATTCGAGCTCGAATACCGAGCTCGAATAGCTGAAAAATAGCTCGAATATTCGAGCTACTCGAATATTCGAGCTCTGCTGAGCAAGCCTGTTAGGCCCCATTCACACTTAAAAGCGCAAAACGCCGGCGATTTTTGCCAGCGTATTGCGGGAGTGATTTTTCCACGATTTCACGTGGAAAAAATCACTGGACCGTGCAGCGATTTCTCCGTGATCGTGTTTGGCGCTTCTATAGCACTGAAACCCGATCACCGGAAATCGCATGAAAATGGTGCAGGCTACGTGTTTGCGTTTGCCGATTTGCATTAATCGCCGGCGATTAATGCAAATTGCCCAAGTGAGAACAGGCCCATAGATTTCTAGTGCACTAGCGCTTGATCGTTTTCCCGAAATCGCCGGCAAAACGCTCTAGTGTGAATGGGCCCTTAAAGAGAAGCTTCAGCCTAAACAAACATACTGTCATTAAAGGGACACTGTAGGGGGGTCGTGGGAAAAGGAGTTGAAGTTACCCGGGGCTTCTAATGGTCCCCCGCAGACATCCTGTGCCCGCGCAGCCACTCACCGATGCTCCGGCCCCGCCTCCGGTTCACTTCTAGAATTTCAGACTTTAAAGTCAGAAAACCACTGCGCCTGGGTTGCCATGTCCACGATCCCACTGATGTCACCAGGAGTGTATTGCGCAGGCCCAGTATGGTCTGTGCCTGCGCCGTGGGCTCCTGGTGACATCAGGGGAAGCGAGGACACGGCAACGCAGGCGCAGTGGTTTTCTGGCTTTAAAGTCTGAAATTCCAGAAGTGAACCGGATGGGGGGGCCGGAGCATCGGTGAGTGGCTGCGCGGCCACAGGATGTCTGCGGGGGACGATTAGAAGCCCCGGGTAAGTTCAACTCATTTTCCCCCAACCCCCCTACAGTATCCCTTTAAGTTAAATTAGTTATGTTAATTCAGTGGTGCCCAACCTTTTTTGGCCCGAGGGCCGAACATTAAATCAAGAAAAATCTCGAGGGCCGGAACACATGCATACAAATTTTCGATGTAAAACTTTAAACGTTTTTCTAGTAACAGTTAACATGGTGTTGGAAATGGAAAGAAAACGACAATATAAGAATTTTTGTACTCACCATTTGATGCACATTTTCTTAATGAGAAGTTTGCGGCTGTTTTTCAGAAACCAATTTCTGGATATTTGGCTCCAAATTTGTAACATTTATTCTTAATACAGAATGAAGATGATCATCTGTGATGCGAGAACGTGAGCCAGTTTCTGTGTGGGGCTGCCCGCTCTGTGTGGGGCTGAGGGGGCTGTCTGCTCTGTGTGGGGCTGAGGGGGCTGTCTGCTCTGTGTGGGGCTGAGGGGGCTGTCAGCTCTGTGTGGGGCTGAGGGGGCTGTCAGCTCTGTGTGGGGCTGCCCTGTCTGTGTGGGGCTGAGGGGGCTGTTAGCTCTGTGTGGGGCTGAGGGGGCTGTCAGCTCTGTGTGGGGCTGAGGGGGCTGCCCTGTCTGTGTGGGGCTGAGTGGGCTGCCCTGTCTGTGTGGGACTGAGGAGGCTGCCCTGTCTCTGTGGGGCTGAGGAGGCTGCCCTGTCTGTGTGGGGCTGAGGAGGCTGTCTGCTCTGTGTGGGGCTGAGGGGGCTGTCAGCTCTGTGTGGGGCTGAGGGGGCTGTCAGCTCTGTGTGGGGCTGAGGGGGCTGTCAGCTCTGTGTGGGGCTGAGGGGGCTGTCAGCTCTGTGTGGGGCTGAGGGGGCTGTCAGTTCTGTGTGGGGCTGAGGAGGCTGCCCTGTCTGTGTGGGGCTGAGGGGGCTGCCCTGTCTGTGTGGGGCTGAGTGGGCTGCCCTGTCTGTGTGGGGCTGAGGAGGCTGCCCTGTCTGTGTGGGGCTGAGGAGGCTGCCCTGTCTCTGTGGGGCTGAGGAGGCTGCCCTGTCTGTGTGGGGCTGAGGAGGCTGCCCTGTCTGTGTGGGGCTGAGGAGGCTGCCCTGTCTGTGTGGGGCTGAGGAGGCTGCCCTGTCTGTGTGGGGCTGAGGAGGCTGCCCTGTCTGTGTGGGGCTGAGGAGGCTGCCCTGTCTGTGTGGGGCTGAGGAGGCTGCCCTGTCTGTGTGGGGCTGAGGAGGCTGCCCTGTCTGTGTGGGGCTGAGGAGGCTGCCCTGTCTGTGTGGGGCTGAGGAGGCTGCCCTGTCTGTGTGGGGCTGAGGAGGCTGCCCTGTCTGTGTGGGGCTGAGGAGGCTGCCCTGTCTGTGTGGGGCTGAGGAGGCTGCCCTGTCTGTGTGGGGCTGGGGAGGCTGCCCTGTCTGTGTGGGGCTGAGTGGGCTGCCCTGTCTGTGTGGGGCTGAGTGGGCTGCCCTGTCTGTGTGGGGCTGAGTGGGCTGCCCTGTCTGTGTGGGGCTGAGTGGGCTGCCCTGTCTGTGTGGGGCTGAGGAGGCTGCCCTGTCTGTGTGGGGCTGAGGAGGCTGCCCTGTCTGTGTGGGGCTGAGGAGGCTGCCCTGTCTGTGTGGGGCTGAGGAGGCTGCCCTGTCTGTGTGGGGCTGAGGAGGCTGCCCTGTCTGTGTGGGGCTGAGTGGGCTGCCTGCTTTGTGTGGGGCTGAGGAGGCTGCCCGAGGAGGAGAGGATCGGGTGGTATTGCGTAGTAAAGTATCGGCGTAGTCCTGCGCATACTTGAGAATGTGCTGGTATTCAGCCCCGGGTAGCGCTGGGATAGTTAGAAAGCCCCGCTCATTGGTTAGTGCAGGAACCTTCCTCCAATAGGAATCAGCCTAATTCCTATTGGAGGAAGGTTCCTGCACTAACCAATGAGCGAGGCTTTCTAACTATCCCAGCGCTACCCGGGGCTGAATACCAGCGTGTATGCGTGGGACTACGCCGATACTTTACTACGCAATACCACCCGATCCTCTACCCCTTCACGGGCAGCCTCCTCAGTCTCCCCCAGCCTCCCCCTCCGCAGGACACCGCCGCGCGGGCCACAGAAACTGGCCTCGCGGGCCACAAATGGCCCGCGGGCCGTAGGTTGGGCAAAGCTGTGTTAATTAAAATAGATAGGTAAGATAGTCTCTTACTCACACTGTTTTAAAAGAACAGGCAAATGTTTGATTTCATGATGACAGCCATCTTTTTTTGGTTGAAAGGAGGTGACAGGGAGCATGAGACACAGTTCCAACCGTCCTGAGTCCTGAGCACCTCTCCCAGTTGCTAGGCAATATGAATAACAACATAGGAAATCCCATCATGCTCTGCACAGCATCAGGGAAAAAAAGCCTGGGCTTTTTTTCTTTGATGGGTGGAGCTTAGCTAAAAATGCAGCTAAAAATGATGCTTTGGTAAGAAAAACAAAGTTCTAATGCTGTGAAACTGTTAAAGAAACACCAAGCCTTTTCAGTTCTGCTGAGTAGATTTTTAGTCCGGAGGTTCACTTTAAGGTTAAATTCTAGGATTTCAAGTCTCTTCTATCCCCCCCCCCCCTCCCACTGAGGGCGTTTTAGAAATCGCCCCAAAAGTGCTTGTGCAATGATTCCCTATGACAGTGTTCACATGTTTTTACTAAAATCGCAAACCTGCTACATGTACCATTTTCTGAGCGCTTTGGCTCAATGGAAGGTATAGGGAAATCGCAAAGCTCTTGAAAAAGCGCTTTGTATAACGATTTCCCGAGCGCTTCTATGAATAAATACATTGTATGTATTAATTTCCGGGTAAAGGAGTTCACTTCCTGACTGAAAAAACATCGCTGAGCAAAAGCGCTTATAAAAGTGCTTTTCTAAGCGCAAAGCGCAGGGAAAAGCTCTTTAAAAAACTCTCAATAAATCACTCAGCGCGTGCGACAGTTCTGGGGATTTATAATGTGAACAGAGCCACAATCCTGTAAGGGAACCAAGTTCAAATAAACCAGATTCTCACTTAAAGTGACAGTGAAGCAAAAAGAAAAATGTATGATATAATGAATTGTATTTGTAGTACAGATAATGAATAGAACATTAGTAGCAAAGAAAATTGTCTCATAATTTTATTTTCAGATATAAGCGGTTTTTTATTACATTGCACAATTCTGTCATATTTGCAATTTACAAACCACACTCTGTATTTTAAACTATGAAACTGAATTTTCGCTTCAGGTTTGCTTTAAGTAGTGGGAAGCGTGGATGCTCCAGAGGGTGTTTTAGTCCCTTTGCTGCTAACTGTTCATAGCCTTATTCCCAGTACTGTACTAGCGCAGCTGTATTGCGCTTGCGAGACAATAGTTCCTGATCGTATCCTCTCCCCGGCTAGAAGGGCCTGCTTCTACCAGTTGCAAACTTGTGTGGATTTGCTGCGCACAAATTTGCATATCAATGCATTTCAATAGACCTGATCACATTATGGGCTTGATTCACTAAACCGTGATATCTCAAATATCACACCTTATGAAAGATATCACACCTTATGAAAAGATATCACACCTTATCAAAGTTAACATGCCTTATCAGAGTAGCATAGCTCTATGGACCCGCAGGGGCTCAGGACAGGACGAGTGCCATTGCCAATTAGCAGGCATAACTTTGTAGCGCTGGCTATGCTAATCTGATAAGACGTGTTAACTTAGATAAGTTGTGATATGTTTTCATAAGGTGTGATGTCTTTTCATAAGGTGTGATCTTTGATAAGGTGCGATATTTGAGTTATCACGGTTTAGTGAATCAAGCCCTATATGCGGAATTCTTATACAGGAAAAATCTGGATAGCAGTTCTAAAAGTTTCTGGATGCTGCATGCGATTGTCACTTACACACAGAGGCGTCCGAGCCATTAGGCAGCTATAAATTTTTGCCTAAGGCGACAGGAAGAGGCAAGGGCGCTTCTGCACTGAGTAGTGAGAGAAGAAATGCCTCTCAGCTGACTCAGGTGTCAGTTTACAGAGCAGCAGCAGCGGGGCTGACTGGACTTCAGCTCAATGATTCAAAGAACCACAGTAATGAATGAGTCAGTGAGAGAAGGCACTCATCCTAGTCAGGGATCCGAGGAGTACAGCATCATCAGCTCCTGAGTCCGACTCCTGAGAATTCAGTCCCTCTCTCTCTGCTACTGGTAACTGCGTGGATGTAGAGACTGTGTAGCAGCCAGGCATTGACTTCCCCCCAGGGAAGTCCTTTCATTCAATGATTTAGGGTTGGTCCTGTGTCTGCTGTATTCAGGTTTGTTGATGTAAGGCAATGTAAAATACTAGGCTAGCTGATAAAAGTGCAATTAGAGGGCAGGCTAGCTGGTAAATATACACAGCATGATGTAGAACTCGTCTGGAGGGTCAGTGGGAAAAAATCTGTCTGGTCTCTCCCCATTGTTATAATGACTGCATGTGCAGATAAGGTCTTAAACAGGTTGAAAAGTTTTGACAGTCCCTAGACTCCAGGAGGGCTGCTTGCTGACTTGTGTAAGAGATTGGCAGGGACAGCAGTCCTATTACCAGCAACTAGTCTCTGTGTAATGTGGGACTGCAATACAGATAAACTGCTCCATCTCAGGCTATTCTCAGTCTCACTCCACTCCTCCTATCTCTGTATGTGTATAGTGTATGTCTACTGTGTGCTGTGTATAGTGTGCTCTGTGTGTGTGTGTGTGTGTGTGTGTGTGTGTGTGTGTTGTGTGCAGTGTGTGTACTGTGTGTATGTTGTGTGCAGTGTGTGTACTGTGTGTGTGTGTGTGTGTGTGTGTTGTGTGCAGTGTGTGTACTGTGTGTGTGTGTGTGTATGTTGTGTGCAGTGTGTGTACTGTGTGTGTGTGTGTTGTGTGCAGTGTGTGTACTGTGTGTGTGTGTGTGTGTGTGTGTGTATGTTGTGTGCAGTGTGTGTACTGTGTGTGTGTGTGTGTGTGTGTGTGTATAGTGTGTGTACTGTGCTGTGCATGTCTAGAGTGTGTGTGTGTGTGTGTGTGTGTGTGTACTGTGTATGTTGTGTGCAGTGTGTGTACTGTGTGTGTGTGTGTGTACACTGTGTGTGTGTGTGTGTGTGTGTGTGTGTGTGTGTGTGTGTGTGTGTGTGTGTGTGTGTGTGTGTGTGTGTGTGTGTGTGTGTGTGTGTGTGTATAGTGTGTGTGTGTGTACTGTGTGTGGTGTGTGTGAGTGCATGCCGCAATAAGTATATTTTATGGTGAAACGCTCTGCTGCATAACAACTATTTTCTGGTGAACCCATGCCGCAATAGGTACATTTTCTGGTGAAACGCTGCTGCATTATGATTTTCGGGGGTCTTGGGGGTGGGGTTCACCACAGGAGTGGTGTTCACCATGAGGGGTGCGGGGTATGGGACTGGGGGCAATCACGGGGGGGGGGGGGGTTGGGTGCCACAGGATTTCTCGCCTGGAGTGACAAAATGGCTAGAGACGCCCCTGCTTACACATTTCCGTGCATATTTTTGTGTGTTTTCGCATGCATCTTCGTTAATGTCAATAGAAAATGAAAAAAGCAGCAATTACACATTCGAATTTGCATCTAAAAAACAGACCTATACGTATAGTGAATTCGCATTGGCATGCAATTTTGCGTCCCAAAAGCAGCATGTGAATTTGCATGTTTCTGGTGGAAACGAGCCCTAAAAGGGAGAAAAAACTTCCAAAGCTCCAGAACCTTCAGCCAATTCATTAAAAAGTCCATCATCAAATTTGTGGCACCAAATCCTCCCAAACCACGCACTGAAGCCACCCTATCCCGAAATGAACGGTGTTCAGATTACACTGAATGCTATATAACGTATATGTCAAACTCGGGCCCGTGGGTCAAATCTGGCCCTCATAGTCATTAAATTTGGCCCACAAGTGGTTTCCCAGCTTTGCATTATGTTTGGCTCACTTTAGACCACCAGGGAAGCTATATTGGAGGTGAAGTCCTAGATCACCAAGGAAGCCATATGGGGAGGTGGAGGAAAGCACTAAACACTAGTGAACTGTATAGGGGAGGGTGGGGGCCACTAGACACCAGGGAACTGTATAGGGGAGGGAAGGAGGACCATTGGATACCCAGAAACTGTATAGGGGAGGGAGGTGGACCACTAGACACCAGGGAACTGTATAGGGGTGGCAGGGGAGCCATTAAACACCAGGGAACTTTTGTAAGGGAGGAATACATATTATATATATTATTGTATTGTATAATGTCAGCAGTACACATTGAGCTTGGTCTGTGAGTAGGTTTCAGTGTTCAATTCCGGGCCTCTTTGTATTTGAGTTTGACACCCCTGCTGTATTATCTTGGTACCCGAGGAGAGATGGGCAGTCTATCTGTGACACTTTTCTTGCGTTTGACACCTTAAAGCTGAAGGGAGCATTGAATCTACCAGGTTTGATCTCAAGGGGATTTGGCAAGTGACTGGTTTGGGAAATTGAGGGGCCATAAGCATTCGGGAAGGCAGGAAGAGAAAACCTATGCTGTGGGTGGGATTTAATTTTGACCACTGAAACTATAGTAAGCAGTGCACTGAGTAAGTGTCAGGACTTGAAGAGAAACTTTTTCATTTTAGCTTTAAATAGTATATATTTTAGAAAACATAGAGGGGCTTGTATGGGGCTCTAAGTTTAGGTGGTACGCTGAATCCTAAGTTAATATGTGAGTTCATAATTGAAAAAGAATCTGCTTGGTAGTAGTAGTGAGGCCACAATGTCTCTAGCTCCTATCACTCCCATGACACCTGGCTGCTAAACACTGTTTAACAAGTCAACCTCTTCATCCCCGAATGGATAGACAACAAGCTGCAAACAGCTATAAAAGCTAAGATAACATTTCACTTCTCGGAGTTTGATGGCACCCTAGTTCCAGCAAACTTTTCTTTCCTGGTCATGGAACGCCAACAACATAAATACCTTCTTTACCGCAGTCTGTAAAGCGCTCCATACTTTTTAAGCATTATACCAAACATCAAGGGACCTTTTAAGCAAAATATAACTTTAAAAAAAGAAAAAAATGTAAAAGTCTCTTGTAGGTTCTCGAGCCCCCGAGCAGCTTTTAAAAAACTCACCTCTCTTATTTTCTACAGACAGATGACAAGTTGAGACGCCATTTGGCAGAAGCTATTTCACGGTGTTGCAGGTGGGGGAATAATAGGGTGGCTTTCGGAGAAGCCAATGCTGTGGCCCCTCTTGTACGGTACCTGAAGTCCAGCCACCCGGCGGTCCACCGTGCAACGGCGCAGGCCTTGTACCAGCTGTCTGAGGACGCCAACAACTGTATAACAATGCATGAGAATGGAGCAGTGAAAGTAAGTGATGATGATCTACACAGCTCCCACACAGGGCTTTGTGTTGTGAGAAAGATATATTCAGTAGTGATGAAGTTGATATAATAGAGCCAATCAGAAATACATTTTCATAAAAGGACCACTATCCTGAAAAACTGTAAAATTTAACCACTTCCTGTCCCTATGACGTGAAAATAAGTCTCTGCACTCTCTTCCCTGCAAAATCTTAGATAACACTGTTTATTTATCTCTGACCTGATAACATCACTACAGATTTGAAAAGGAATTACAGCAAACCCCTCTCTTCCTCTCCGGGAATTCAATGGCAGAGTTCATTATTAAACAAGTTTAAAATACACCTTCCCAGGAGCAGACAGTAGCAGACTGTATACATTACTTAAGGCTGCCATACACTGGTTGATTGCCACCAGATCAACCAACAGTCTGATCAGAGAGGGATCTATTGGCTGCCCATACACTGCACACAGATTTTGAATCGATTTCAGCATGAAATTGATTCACAATCTGTGGAGCTGCCGCTGCCTTTGCCTACCTCGCCTCCCTCCGGCCAGCAGCAATACATCACCTGTCCACCAGCATGAGTCCCCGGGTCCATGCTGTCCCTTTCTCTGGCTGGCCATCTTCTCTTCACTTCCTATCCAGAGCGGAAGTTCAAACAGTAGACGGCGCTCTACTGTTTGAACTTGCCCTTCTCACAGGACGGGACAGGAAGAGAAGATGGAGAAGAAGGCCAGCCGGAGAAAGGGAGATCACAGACCCGGGGACTCGAGCCGGCGGACAGGTGATGTATTGCTGCGCCGGTAGTTGGCGAATGGCGAATCGAACGCTGCTAACAACGAGCTCTGGACCCGCCGGCGATCGTGCAAAATTTGTAATCTGCACTGAATCGATTTCGGATGGAAATCAGACGATCGGTCAACATTTGCATTAATTTTACAGCAGATTCGATCACAGTGATAGAATATGCTTTATATCGGCAGGAGATCAACGTAGTGTATGGATACCTTTAATTGTTACATCTAATTCATTATCAAAACAAATGAACTGTTTAAATAAACAGGAAGGATAGACAATTAAAATGTTTGGGTTTAATGTACAATAGAACTATTTACATTTAAGCTATAATGTATGAAAGTGGATAAATTGTGTTATTTTGTCTCCTTATTTTCCTTTTAAAATGCGTAGAAAATAAGGTAATTACTAAAAACAAATAGCCACAAAAAGCCTAATTTGTCCTGAAAAAAAATAATATATAGATCATTTAGTTGTGATAATTATTGATAAAGTTATTGCCAAAGTAATCAGAGCTGAGCTGAACGGGGAAAATGACCAGGGTAGGCAAGTGGTTAAAATACATGTAAACACATACAAATTATAAGTATGCTTCTTCTAGAGTAAAATGAGCTATAAATTACTTTCCTCCTATGTTGCTGTCTCTTACAGCAGTTAGTAAAAATTTGACGGAACTGACAGGTTTTTGACTAGTCCATCTTTTTATGGGGCTTCTAGGCATTTAATTTATTCTTTACAGAAGCTCTTCCTGGAAAGGATCTATACAAAGATGCTGGCCTGCCTTGCTACCTGTGTGCACGCTATTTTGGCAGTTGGACTGAGCAATTGCCGTTCACTACGTGCGTTTAAAACTAAAGAAAAGCCTGAGAAGCCCCATAAAGAGATGGGCTAATCCAAAACCTGTCATTTCTGTCAGATTTCTAACACCTACTGAAAGTGACAGCAACATAGGAAAAAATAATTTATACCACATTTTACTCTGGGAGAATTTTTTAAATGAATTTTATATACATTTTTTTTTTTTTTTGCGATAGTGGTCCTGTGTGTGTCTGGTTTTCCGTAATAAGTGAACTTTGACCACCGCCTCCCCCTCCCCCATTTACTCAACCTCTTTTCTTCAGTTTTACTGTAGTCTACATTTTCTTTCTTTCAATGGCCCTGTTATAGTCATAATTAAGCGTTTTCTTATTTTGTGGTGGCGAACAGAATATATTATTATGTGCTGTTTATATCTGTTTGATGTTAAAGTGTACCCGAGGCGACATGTGACATGATGAGATAAACATGTGTATGTACAGTGCAACACATATTAATAACCAGGCTGTTTTATTTTGCTGCCTGTTGGAGTTAATTTTTAGGCATGGAAGTGACAGCTTCTGTCTTGTCGGTTAGTGATGAGCAAATCCGATCCGGATGCTACTCGGATAGTAGCTATCCGGATTTCTCCCAGTAATGCACTGCGGCCTGGGCGGGGGATTTAATCCTTACCTATCATGACGTCTTCTTCGTCCGTCCCTCGGCGCCTCCCACGATGCGTTCCGCTCTGGCGTCACGTGACTAAAAAACACTTCCTCCTTCTGGGTTGAAGGAGGAAGTGTGCAGTCACGTGACGCCGGAGTGGAACGCATCGTGGGAGGCGCTGAAGGACGGACGAAGAAGACGTCATGATGGGTAAGGATTAAACCCCCCGCCCAGGCCGCAATGCATTACTGGGAGAAATTCGGATAGCTACTATCCGAGTAGCATCCGGATCGGATTTGCTCATCACTGTTGTCGGTACCTTGTCCGAAATATACCAGTAGTAAACATGATAAGCAAAGTACAGCCATAAAAGTTTTCCTGGCAGAATACAACTTCTGAGAGCAGGGTGAGATAAAAAAGGTCAATAATTCATGTATTTTCATTTAGGGACACTTAATAGGCTGCCACTGAGCAGAGATAACAAAACATTCAGTCGGCTTTGTAAATATTTAAATATAAAATAAAACAATGGGATATCTAAAAAAAAAGGTCATTTTTAGAAGTAGGAGGATAAATACAATTGTTTATTTATCTTATCAGTTTATTTTCACCCCAGGTTCACTTTAATGTTATCTCCGTATCTATATTATTTAATACTAGCGCGTTGCCCGGGTATGTAATTGGCTAGTGCTAGCTCTGTCCACTTTTTCTAATCCTAACACACAATTACCTAGTTTATGAGCTTTGCGGTCTTTGGCATCAATAATTGGCTGTGGCTCCACTACTTTGAAAATCAATAGGTGAATTTTGATTAGCTTTTGTAGGCTCCACCTACTTTTCTGAATATTAATCCCAGTCACCCACTGTGCAAAGTTTAAGAACCCTGCCATTGACAGACAGTGTAAGAATGGCTGCAGTTTACATTCTGGCAGTTAAATTTTTATTTTTCTCCACCCACTGATGTCCGGATGTTTCCCGGGTATGTATTTGGCTGCTGTTGGCTGTGGCCACTTTTTCTTATCCTAACACACAATTGTCAATAGTCAATGACCAAGTTTGTGAGATTTGTGGTCTTTGGCATGAATAATTTTCATTGAAATGAAACACATCTGATTCGCTGTTTGTAGCCCCACCCCTTTTCTAAATATTTAACCCCAGTCACCCAATGATCAACTGTACCAGGTTTGAGGCTTGTGCCATTAACAGTGCAAAAATGGCAGCAATTAAATATTTGCCTTGAAAATCAATAGGTGAATTGTGATTGTTTTTTGTAGGCTCCACCCACTTTTCTGAATATTAATCCCAGTCACCCAGTGACCAACTGTGCAAAGTTTTAGAACCCCACAATTAATAGTGTAAGAATGGCTGCAGTTTACATTTTCCCAGTGAAATTTGTGTTTGTCTCCGCCCACTGAAGACTCGGCATTGCCCAGGTATGTATTTGGCTGGTGCTAGCTCCGCCCACTTTTTCTAACCCAAACACAAAATTACTTAATGACCAAGTTTGTGAGCTTTGAGGTCTTTGGCATCAATATTTTGCATTGAAATAAAATAAATCTGATTGGCTGTGGCTCCACCCCTTTTCTGAATTTGAACCCCAATCACCCAATGGCCAACTGTACCAGGTACAGGTGATTAACAGTGCAAGAGGCTTGTGCCATTAACAGTGCAAGAATGACATCAATTAAATATTCCCCTTAAAGATTAATAGGTGGATTTTGATTGGCTTTTGTAGGCTCCACCCACTTTTCTGAATATTAATCTCAGTCACGCAGTGACCAACTGTGCAAAGTTTGAGAACCCTACCATTAATAGTGTAAGAATTGCTGCAGTTTACATTTTCTCAGTGAAATTTGTATTTGTCTCCGCCTACTGATGACCCAGCATTGCCCGATTATGTATTTGGCTGGTGTTGGCTGCACCCACTTTTCCTAACCCTAACACACAATTACTCAATTATTCAATGACCAAGTTTGTGAGCTTTGCGGTCTTTGGCATCAATAACCTGCATTAAAATGAAACAAATCAGATTGGCTGTTTGGGGCTCCACCCCCTTATATAAATTTAAACCCCAGGCACGCAATGATCAACTGTACCAGGTTTGAGGCTTGTGCCATTAACAGTGCAAGAATGGCAGCAATGAAATATTCCCCTGAAAAATCAATAGGTAATTTTTGATTGTTTTTTGTAGGCTCCACCCACTTTTCTGAATATTAACCCCAGTCACCCAGTAACCAACTGTGCAAAGTTTGAGAGCCCTACTATTAACAGTGTAAGAATGGCTGCTGTTTACATTTTCCCAGTAAAATTTGTATTTGTCTCCGCCCACTTATGACCCGGCGTTGCCCGCTTATGTATTTGGCTGGTGTTGGCTGTGCCCACTTTCCTAACCCTAACACACAATTAATCAATTACTCAATTACCAAGTTTGTGAGCTTTGCGGTGTTTGGCAACAATAATTTGCATTGGAATGAAACAAATCTGATTGGCTATTTGTGGCTCCACCCCCTTTCTGAAATTGAACCCCAGTCACCCAATGATCAACTATACCAGGTTTGAGGCTTGTGCCATTAACAGTGCAAGAATGGCAGAAATGTAAATATTCCCCTTGAAAATCAATAGGTGAATTTTGATTGGCTTTTATAGGCTCCAACCACTTTTCTGAATAATAACCCTAGTCACCCAACGACCAACTGTGCAAAGTTTGAGAACCCTACCATTAACAGTGTAAGAAAAACAAAAGTTTGCTTTCTTAAAACAGAAAGAATTTGCGATAATTCAGGTGGGAGTGAGCTTGAGATGTCTACCAGTGCATCACTGCTGAAAATATGCTAATTAACCATTGCTACCCTTAGGGCTCTTTCACATCAGAGCTTGCGTTGGAGAACGCTCAAAGCATACGTTTTGTTGTATGCCTTTTACTGCGTTTTGATATGCGTTGCACTGCAGTGAGTGTGCGTTTTTAATCCGTTTTCAATCCGTTACTGCACATAGAAAAACGCAGGTAATTTTTTTTTCTTTTAGTTGTCAACTTTCTACATTGTTCCTCTGTTGCATTCTGGGACTGATTGCCTGCGTTAACGGATTAAAAACGCGCATAGTGTGCGTTTTACATTGACTAACATTGTAACGCATAAAGCTAGCGTTGGCCAAAAAACTGCGCCTGGGTGCAGTGGAACGCAACGCACAAAAAGGCTGCGTTATATGTGAAAGCTAAAATGAAAGTCTATGGACTTTCATTTCACCTTGGGTAACGCAAACTTTATCCTTTGCGTTGAAACGCAGAAAATCTGCCCTAATGTGAAAGAGCCCTAAGAAGCTAAACACACCTCCAGAACCGCTGGAATGCAATGATGTGTCAGCTTGTTAAATTGTACAGAGCCATAATAATCCAACATGCATACAGACTGTTTTGGATTGTTTGATCCTTATCAGTGCATGGCATAGATTAATTTGGCTCTATGCAGTAGGGCTTGTAACACCGAGAGGGACATGCTACCCAGCAAGCTCATGGTGACCCAGAACTCATTGGAGTGTGTAAGGGACTACAATGGTCCCAAAAGCCCCCTTACTAAGATGTTAAGAAAAACAAACGTTTGCTTTCTTAAAACAGAAAGAATTTGCGATAATTCAGGTTGAAGTAAGCTTGAGATGTCTCCCAGTGCATCACTGCTGGATATATGCAAATTAACCATTCTACCCTTAGAAGCTAAACACACCTCCAGTGTAACAGTGTATGGCTGCAGTTTACATTTTCCAGTGAAATTTGTATTTGTCTCTTTTTGGTTATGGGAATAAAAAGTATCCTATACTTTATTCCAGGTAATGTACTATGTGTGTGCCAAATTTCATTCAAATCCGTTCAGCCGTTTTTGCGTGATCGAGTAACAAACATCCAAACATCCGAACTTTCCCATTTATTATATTAGTAGGATTTGTTGTTATTGGACTTAGAATGCATTTGGGGGGGGAAAAACAGCAGAATTTTGAAACATAAAAGACTCATTCAGTCATCTCTGCTCTGATTCAGAAATTAAAAAGTACTAGGAGGAAAACCACCGGCAAATCTCCGGATCACAAAGAATTTTTGTCTTGTCTCCTAGCGACACGTTAATTACGACCAATTACTAAAAAGCCACAGTTTCTTTTTATAACTTCTAGAAGCGAGGACATTGTGGCTGCACAGTGGCAAGAGGAGCGTAAATTAAGGTGACGTCTGTCAGTTGATATTAATTAGTCGTTCTTTATGCCTCCGAAAACAGAGCCGCTAGTTAATCCATCATCCGCAGAGAAAACACCTCGGCTGGACTTTTCTGCAGCGGCCTCGGCTAGTGCATCAATCATATCACACTCAAGAAAAGTTCACCCAGACAAGAGACCAAATGAAACTCCCTCCCACTTCTTAGCCTCTATTTGTTTTAGGAAGGGGCTACTGTACTGTAAAAACTTTTAAGCGTAATTTAAACTGTGTTTAACTGGGTGTCAGGTGCGAACGTTTTCTCAAAGTCTAAAGGAAATGGCAAAGTGAACCTCAACGCACAGAGGGCTTCGTGGCGAGAGCGCTGGAAGAAAATATGTGTTGCTCAAGGCGGCCAGTCAGATTCCACGCTGTCATTATGCTACAGAAATTTAGAAAAATGCATATTCTCCCATTGGGGGGAAATCTTGGCGAAGCACATGATCAGTTTTATTCGGGGGTGTGGAGTTGAGGAGTTGAAACAATTTTTTGGTACCTGGAGTCGGTGGTTACATAAACTGAGGCAGAGCCGGGACAAGGTCCTCCAGCACCCAAGGCTGAGACACAAAAGTGCGCCCATCCATCCCTCCCACCCCAGCCGTCACACACCGATTGCTATTAGACTAAGAGGTGCCCCAGGGCCCCCAACACCTTTATCTCTAGTTATCTGGCTTGCAGTCACTGCCATGTATCCCCTTTTCTTATTTCTCTCTACTTCAAACACAATAGGGGAATGTTAGCTGAGTGAGTTGCGCGCCCCCTCCTACACTAGCCCCCTAGGCTGGAGCCTCTCTCACCTCTGCCTCGGCCCAGCCCTGAACTGAGGAGCCGGAGTCGGATGATTTATGTACCCACTCCATAGCCCTGAAAGGGCTGTGGAGTCGGAGTCAAGAAGACAGAGCAATTTTAGGTACCTGGAGTCAGAGGTGGTGGTTTCATAAACATCGGAGTTGGATGTTTTTTGTACTGACTCCACAGCCCTGGTTTCATCACATGATGAGATTGATACTACACTGGGCATGATCACAGTTTTAGTGCACAGGAAGCAGAACTGAATAATCATCACGTGATCATGTCCAGCCAGTCAGAGACTTATAAGTCTAGCACTTGATCAAATCGATCTCGTATATTTCCATGATTTTTCTCATATAGACATGATCTGATACTGAAAAAACATACAGGAATTGAGAACAAATAAGGCATATTTGCCAAAAGCTTATTTGTTTTCTTTTAAGTTAGCCAATAAAAGGTATCATCCCAATTCAACTTCTTGCCTTTACTTAAAAAAGGAGATTGTTGTCATTCTTGAAAGCTCATTTGCACAACAAAACAAGTTACTGTTCCATCTTTCCCTACCCACACAAAGAAGGGCACCTCATTTCTTATAAACAGCCTCATGCTCACTTACAAAACATTACAAAGCTCCTTAACACACACACTCACACACACACGCACACACACACACACACACACACTCACACGCACGCACACACACACACACGCACACACACTATTGCTGCTTACCACACCAGGGCTGGGTTTGGGCCACACCTCCTTTTAACCTGCTGCACACCACTTCCCAGAGGCCCCCACACCACGGCCACACCCACTCTAGTCTCAGCAAGTGAGTGAGTATCACATGGCCCATAGAGATGGGAAGTTCGGATCTTTTCAATGATCCGGATGATTCGAATCGGATCATTGAAGAGATCCGGATCTTTGATCCGAATCTCGGATCATTTTACTACCGGAAGCATTCGGGGGTGAAATGAACAGCAGGACAGGTCTGTGGACAGGAGAAGGGGAGGGAGTGGACACACAGAGAAGGGGAGAAGATGGACAGAGGGCAGGGAGTGGACAGAGAAGGGAGGAGGGACGAGCAGAGAGCAGAAATGTTTGCACGTAATACCCACATGCTGCAATCATATGCATTACATGTATTTCACCTATATGTTCATCTGTATACTTTGAAAGAAAAGGTCCCACAGTGAAAGAAAGCATTCCCCCAAAGTATTCCCAGAAGATAAGTGCAGCTGTTTAGTGCCCAGTGCAGGAGGATCAATCATACTGTCTGCAAAGTTACTGAGCTGTGCTGAGCCAAAAGCTTCCCATGTGTTCACTGTGCAGCACTAAGGAACAGACAGCCTATAATGAGCAGCACATTATAGCCAGTATGTGTGCTCTACACATATCTGGCAGTGGCACCCATGTCCCCTCTCTCCCATCTACCTGTCTCCCTGCAAGGCTGCCTCCCTTCCAACAGAGTGATCCATCTCTGCTCTGCTTCCAAGACCCCGCTGCCCGCTGGGAGGGGGCGTGTCGCTCCTGGCCCCGCCCCTTTTGCGATCCGAATCACTCATTTTGATGATTCGGATGATCGACTCATAAAATAGATTCGGATCAAAGATCCGAATCGTTCATGATCCGGACAACACTAATGGCCCACACCTACTCCCTGAAGATACTATGAGAGACCAAGCTACTGCTATGGTGCAGAGGACTTCCTCCACTAAATATTAGAGCCTTTGCTGAAAGCCCTTAAATAATGTCTTTTCTGGAGCTTTGGGAAGACCCTTTTTGCTGAAGTACCAAGTTTTGTGTTAGGGCAAGAAGTAGGGAGGGAAAGTACATACACTTTTTTGTGAATGAAGCTTTAATGCAAACTTTACAGCAGACTGCTAGTGAGAGAATGTAGTAACTACTACAAACCCATGTAAATTTTTTTTACATGCCATGGCCTTTTGCCTGGGCCCTCGAGTCTCACAGTGCTGAGAGCAGTTGCGCTGTCTGCATTCCTTGTTACATTTCTCATAGTTTTGTAGGCAAGCCCCGAGACACTTAATTTGACCCTAGAACTGTCATTTTGTTTGTTTCTTATGCACAGTGTACATAAAACGATTCATCTTTACACGTGACCGGTGACCATGTCTGAGGGTCTTTTCCTCAAGGGCTGCTGAGTACTTAGTGCTATGTCATCCACGGTAGTGTTGTCCTAATCTGATCTGGATTGATTAGAACCCGCTTGCAACAGAAACAAATTCAGTTGTTGTATAAACCTGCCAAGTGGGAAAATGTGTTTTCATACATTTTTTTCCTGCTGAGGTCAAACAGGCTTGGAATCTGTGTGTATTATACGTCTGACTGGGGGTTCATTTTTCAAAAACTAGAGTAAGACTATCAGATTACTTGGCGTTTGGAATACACAACAAGTGCTGCATTATACTTTCTCTAATCCCATCTGTGGAAAACCTCAGCAAAGGTAGACTGGCTTATCTTTCCCCAGCAGCAAGACATCACATTTATCATTAGTTGGATCCCCTACTGGCTGGCTGGCAAGAAAGCCTCGCTTTGGCATTCGTCAGAGCATATAAAGAGAAGCAGGAGCTCGTACTATGAAGCTGGTGAAACAGCCTTTTTTTTAACAAGTTCCCCATGAATCCATTCCATGAAGTAATGAGCCAGTTCTAATTAAAAGCTAGGCACTAGTCACAAAGGAGAGTCATTATACAATACGCATAGACATATGCAAATATGCTCTTGATCGGGTTCTTGGTGGTAACTGGTAAGACGGAGCAGCAATCCTTTGTCCTTACAGACATGGTTGTAGCAGTGCAACATTGCACAACTGTCTAAAATTCTGACTTCTGATTTATTTTTCTGGAGTAACTAGATTTTGTTTTTGATTAGGATAAAGAATAGATTGTTATTACCATTGTGTATTTATAGAGCGATGCCATCTTCTGTTGCACTTTATAGAGTCCATTGTCATGTTACTAAGTGTCCCTTAAGGTAGCCATACACTGGTCGATTTGCCATTAGATCGACAACCTGACAGATCCCTATCTGATCGAATCTGATCAGAGAGGGATCGTATGGCTACCTTTACTGCAAACAGATTGTGAATCGATTTCAGCCTGAAACTGATCAGGTGGATCAGGATTTACAGAGCGGTGCAGCGTGGAGAAGATGCCCTGGAGCCAGCGTCAGGTAATGTATATCTGTTTCGGATCGGCCGCCGCTAGCGACGCGCTCCCTACCCGCGGGCGATCGACGGTAATTTCCCGCACGTCGCGATCGACGGACCGATCCGATTTCGGGAGGAAATCGGATCGGCGGGTGAGTTTAGCACGAACGATTGGCAGTAGATTCGATCCCAGTGATCGAATCTGCTGTCGAAACAGCGGCAAATCGGGCCAGTGTATGGCCAGCTTTAGAGGAGTTCATAGTCTGATCCCTACCATAGTCCTAAGGTGGCCATACACGTATAGATTTACAGCAGATTCGACCATCAGATAGATTTCTGTCAGATGCCTGTCAAGTGCCACACACTTGGAAGAGCCACACACTAGGAACAGATTTCCAATAGATTTCAGAATGAAATCTATTGTAAATCTATCTAAATGCATTATTGGACCATTAGATCCAATGCAACTCTATGGGCCATCGATCTGCTGCCAGCAGCAGGTAGACCTGCTTTAGATTTCTGATCGATTCTATAGAATCGATCAATCAATGGCTAAAATCGACCAATGTATGGACCCCTTTAAAGTGACTCTGTAACAAAAATTACAACGTTTTTTCTACCATCCTACAAGTTCCTAAACCTATTCTAATGTGTTGTGGCTTACTGCAGCACTTTATACTATGACAGTCTCTGTAATAAATCAATGTATCTTTCCCCTGTCAGACTTGTCGGCCTGTGTCTGGAAGGCTGCCAACTCTTCCGTGCAGATCTGTTCCTCTATGCACACTCCAGTGTGTGTGTTATTTACATAAGCCAGCAGCTTCTCTGCTATCTTATCAGTGATAGAAGAGAGCTGGATAAAAATCCTCCTCTGGAGGCTGTGAAAGGAGCTGGTCTGTCACATACTGAGGAATTAACCACATAGGCAGAGCTGTCTGCAGGAAGCCTGTCACTTCAGTGGGTGAGAGCTGAAGGGGTCAGAAGGTAAACACACACAAGTGATCTCTAGAGATTCAGAAGTAAGGCTGTATACAGCCTGCTTGTGTATGGATGTATTTTCTATGTGTGGACATACTGTATATCAACCTACTTCCTGTTTTGGTGGCCATTTTGTTTGTTTATAAACAAACTTTTAAAAACTGTTTTTAACTACTTTTAATGTGGCGGGAAACGGCGAAATTGTGACAGAGGGTAATAGGAGATGTCCCCTAACGCACTGGTATGTTTACTTTTGTGCGATTTTAACAATACAGATTCTCTTTAAGCTGGCCACACACCATACAATTAAAGGATCCAATTTTATACCAATTTTATAAATACGATCGGTTGTCCCGAAAAATCAAAAGCCTTTTTTTTTGTTTTTGATCGAGAAATCCAATCAAATTTCCTGTTTTTTTTCTCGATTTTTTGGAGTTTGAACATGTTGGAAAATTCAGACCAATTTTATCAAGAATTGTATGGTGTGTGATGGATTGTGAAATTGTATTCAACCAGAAAAAAATGATGTAATGATATGTAACTATTCAGTAACTATTTTTCTAACCAACCATTTTTTTCCGAGTTTACGATCTTTTGTCCTGAAATTGCAGCAATCTAGAAAATATGTGTGTGCTACCTTGAAAATTCTGATCGAAACTTCCAATCAATCAGAAAATTGGATTAGGATGCCCAAATCGAATCAAAATAAGAAAACATGTATGGTGTGTGGCCATCTTAAAGGATCGGATTTTTTGCACAAATAAAAAAAAGCTTTAGATTTTTCGGGACAGCTGATCATTTTCACCGAATTGCCCTAAAATCGGATCATTTTAATGTATTGTGTGTAGTCATCTTTACGCCAATTTTTGGAGAAAACCAATTAAATTAGTATGTTTTTAGAATGTGGGAGAAAGCTAGAGTACCCAAAGGCGACTCACACAAGAACAGGGAGAACACGCAAATGGCATGCACACGGTGTCCTGACATCAATGTGTTTAAAGGAATACTATCGATGTATGCATTTATTTTTAAATGCTGTATGTTGTAGCACACATTAGGGCAAGTACTAGGAGCAATTTGATTCCTCTCACAGCTGTTCCTCTCAGCTGTAAAATCCTCCGTCAGTTTTGGCGTCAGTGTTGGATACAAAATGTATCTAATACTGAGCTCCCAGAGGGCTAGACCATATCCTCTGCACAGGGGAGTTGCTATCAACTCCTCAGTTTATAGTTTAATTATCACCTTGCTGAAAGAATCTTGTTGATATGGTGGTAAGGGGTTAAAGATTCTAGCAATGTGTGTTTATTATCTTTGCTTCTCTTTACTGATAAAGATACTAATAATGCTAATTGTAGACAGTGGTCTGCCCCTCTCAGCAGCTTGTAAAGTGGATGTAGCCTGGAGTGAATCACCTCAAGCAGACAGCCAGTCTGAGTGTAAACACAGACTCCTGGTATAGCTAGTTATATTCCAGCAATATTCCAGCTCCTTTAGTTACCTGTTACCACCTCAGATCAGCCTATTTCTCCTCATGTCTGCTGCATTCTGTGAGTGACACAGTGAAATATATTTGTGAGCTGTGTGACAGAGTAACCAAGCAGCTCAGGGTGACCCAAACTACTATGAGCTGTGTGAGAAATAAATTTTTAAGCAGGGATAGTGAGAGAGAGACCTGGGTGAATAAATAAAGTGCCCCTAGCACTAGTGGTAATGTGTACACTAATATAGAGTATTAAAAAAAAAAAGTCGTTTCAATCGATAGTACTCCTTTAACTCCTCTTGTTGCATTGCCACATTGACATGAATGGGGATTTCTCAAAAGAGCATTTTGAGAAGTTTATAGCATGGCATTTAAAGGCCAGGAAAGCACGGGGGAGTAGGCAGAATTTTGGTGGGAACATGGCAGTACTTGCTGGGGATTCAGAACAGAGAGGAGCACATGGTAATGTTAATGCTGGTGACATGGCTATACTAGTGGTGGAATATGGCTATACTTATTTATACTTATTGGTGGACATAGTGCCTGTACTTGTTGGGGAACATAACAGTACTTGTGAAAGTGATATAGTTGTACCTGTTGGTGAAAATGGCAATACTTATTTCGGGGGCATGCTAATTCTTATGTGTGTATATGGGGGGCATAGCTATTCTTGTTGGGGGGACATGGCTACACTAATGAATAGCAGATCCATATCCTTGTTTGGGAACATGACTGTACTTGTTGGAGAGTATGTCAATATTTTCAAGGGTGAAATGGCTATACTTGTTTAGGAAAATTACTGCACTTGTTGGGGAATTTTGCAATACTTTTGTAGGAACATGTCAATACTTTGTGTATGTGTGTGAGTGTGTGTGAGGGGGAGCATAGTTATACTCGTTGGGGGGATTTGGCTACACTTTTTTGAATGGGAGACACCTATGCATGTTGTGGAACATGTCTGGAGAGCATGTCAATGCTTGTGCGGGTGACATGGCTATACTTGTTGGGGAACATGGGTAATCCTGTTGGGAATTGTGGCAGTGCTTGTGGGGTATAGTTATGCCTGTTGGGGGGGACGTAGTTATACTTGTTGGTGTTACATGGCTACATTTATGTTGGGGACATACCTATACTTGTATGGGATCATAGCTTCACTTTTGGAGGAACTTATAGGGTATATGGCAAACTTGCTGATGAGGAACACAACTATAATGGTTTCTTGTATCAAAGTCAAAATTCTCAAAGTTTGTAGGTTAAAAGGATCAAATGCTAAGGAGCTGGCTTATACTGAGAGTTAACTTTATTTATTATGCATGACAGTTTGCAAAATTGCCACAAATGGGTGCTCACTTGAATAGAAGGAAGCCTCTGGATAATCAAGAGGCTTCTCCCGTCCTCCTCCACCATTCCCATTCCCCGCTGTCCCCTCTGCAATACCGTCAACAAGCCCTTATTGGTGGGATGTGCCATAGCTCAGTAGCTCAGTCTCAGTCGAGCTAGGCTTTTCCCCCCGAAGTCTGAGCAGGTCCCTACTACTGCACATGCGCAAATCATCAGTGCCTGCACACAGTAGCATGGACCAGCTTGGGCTCTGCTTTTTCCACCAAAGCCCAAGCAGGTCCGTGCTACAGCCCAGTTCGGCCACGTGCCCCACGATTTTCAGGTGTCTCAGTACTGGAATGGCCTGGCGGAGGAGAACGGGAGAAGCCTCTGGATCCCCCTGAGGTAAGTATTGATATTTTTGGTTTGCACAACTCACAGGTTTGCTTTAATGCCTTGCAGAGTCCTTTTTTAAAGCATTTCTAGACTTCTGTGTTTTTTTTCTTATCGATATTTTCAACAAAGCCATAACTGAGTTTTAAAGGAAGTGATGGTGTTCCTTTAAATGAAACATATAAATAGGCATGCTTAAATATGCGCAGCTCAATTTAATGGAAAAGATTGCTACCGCGCTGTGTCTGCCAGCTCCACGCTGCGCCAGAAGAGAGGAATCTGGCACTGTCCGCAGCAAGCAACTTCATCTTTCATCTGCATTTCTCTCTCTGTATTTATCTTGCTGCAAGAAAATTCAGAGAATGTCTTTTCCTTCCGACTTGGCTCCCCTAACAAGCCACAGCAATACTCTGAGCAACGTCTTGCAATTGTTCAGCTTTATGTTCAGAACACGGCATGGGCTTCTGCTTTATAACAAATGTATATTTAATTTGACAGCAATAAAACAAAAAATAGAGCACTACTAAAGGCGTGTTCCTGCGTAGCGTAGATACATAGCGAGGCTCTGATTCCCAACTTCAATTGTCTGGATGACCTCACTCTGAGGCCTGCTAATGTTCAGTTTTTCTTGTTATTAAAATGATTACAGCATCAAGCATTGCTGTCCTGAACTGTATGTTTCAGTGTTGTCTAGTCTTTATACAAAGAGGCTATTGCCATTAGCAACCAGAAATTGGCCTCAATTCACTAAGATCATGATGGTGATAAGGCAAGAGAAAACTTTCCTCCACACATCGATCTTGCCTTATTAAGGTGTAGAAATAAGTTTTCACAGTGAGAAAGTTATCTTATCTCTTCAGTCCTTAAAGAGAAACTCCGACCAAGAATTGAACTTTATCCCAATCAGTAGCTGATCCCCCTTTTACATGAGAAATCTATTCCTTTTCACAAACAGACCATCAGGGGGCGCTGTATGGCTGATATTGTGTTGAATCCACTCCCACAAAGAAATTCTGAGTACGTACTCTTGGCAGTTTCCTGTCTGTGAACCCTGTTGCATTGTGGGAAATAGCTGTTTACAGCTGTTTCCAACTGCCAAAACAGCAAGCAGCAGCTACATCACTTGCCAGCAGGGCTGCCATCAGAAATGTTGGGGCCCCTCACACATCATCAGGCCTGGGCCCCCCCTCTTTGGGCCCACCCACTGGTTGCTATGCCCGACCACTAGCCACCCCACCCCTGTGTCCGTGCACTGCGGCGAAAAATGTGCATGGCTCCGACACTGAAGAAAGCGGCATGATGCAGCAAAAATTGGGAATGACCATGGCATGGTGTGGGTGGAGCCAAATACTATCAAAATACAGGTAGTCCCCGGTTAACAAGCCAAGTATAGGTGGTGGCCCAGTATAGGTAGCCTGTAGCCAGATATAGGTGGTGCCCCAGTATAGAAAGTCCCCTGTAACGGGCTCACTCAGATGATGTCACTCTTCTCTCACTGATGTCACTCTTCTCTCAGTGCTGGAACGCGGTGTGCTGCTTAGTGAGCCACAGGCCCGCAGCCAGCACATGCGGCCCTTCCAGCGCTTTTGGGGGCCCAGGGCCCCCGGAAGCCCTGGGCCCCTCACTGCAGTGTCCGTTGTGCCCCCCCCCCCCCCCCCCCCGATGGCTGCCCTGCTTGTCAGCAGTAAAAATGTCACCATGTGATAAATGTCAGAATATAAATTAGGGATTTAAAATATTTTACAATGGGCAAACACTGACTAAATCATTTATACATAATTATTGTAAAAATGAAGCACTTTTTTTATCACATTATTTTCACTGGAGTTCCTCTTTAAGTTTCCTCCTCTGTAGTTATTTTCATATGCAGTTAATTAACAGCCTGTCTTTAACTTTAGAATTCTGAAGTTATTTTAACCACTTGCCGACCGCACGCTTATACCGTGCGTCGGCAAAGTGGCAGCTGCAGGACCAGCGACGCAGTACTGCGTCGCCAGCTGCAGGCTGATTAATCAGGAAGCAGCCGCTCGCGCGAGCGGCTGCTTCCTGTCAATTCACGGCGGGGGGCTCCGTGAATAGCCTGCGGGCCACCGATGGCGGCTCGCAGGCTAAATGTACACACAAGCGGAAATAATCCGCTTTGTTTACATTGTACGGCGCTGCTGCGCAGCAGCGCCGTAAGACAGATCGGCGATCCCCGGCCAATCAGCGGCCGGGGATCGCCGCCATGTGACAGGGGACGTCCTGTCACTGGCTGCACAGGACGGATAGCGTCCTGTGCAGCCCCGATCACCGGGGATGAGCAGGTAGGAGAGGGAGGGGGAAATTTCGCTGCGGAGGGGGGCTTTGAGGTGCCCCCCCCGCAACAAGCCTGCCCACCAGAGCGATCAGACCCCCCCTGCACACCATCCCCATAGGGGGGAAAAAAGGGGGGCGATCTGATCGCTCTGCATGAAACCTGATCTGTGCTGGGGGCTGCAGAGCCCACCCAGCACAGATCACAAAAAATAACGCTGGTCCTTAAGGGGGGGTAAAGGGTGGGTCCTCAAGTGGTTAAGGATTGAAGAGGTAACTTTAGAGATCTTGCCTTAACTTAAAGACAGAAGAGTTAACTTTAGGTTTGCCTGAGGTAAAATGTTTCCTGAATACTACATGTCTTATCACCATGGTGATAACTCTAGAAACGTTAATAAAGACAGGAGATAAGCTTAGTGAATTGAGGCCATTGACACTTTACTACACAGAAGTAGATATGTTACTCTTGTAAGGCCATCACCCCCCCTCAATTTAATTAGGATCTATTAATCATTTTTGACATTCTGGATTTTGCCACAAACTTACGAGGGGCTTTACATACCGTAATTAAAACGTGTAGTGAATTATGGTGATTAAGGCTCAGCTTCGGATGACGTAGTTATTGTGAAAGTTAAGGCCAAAATGGGCAAGACGAAAAATGTAAGTGACTTTGAACGAGGAATGATCGTTGGTACAAGAAATGCTGGTGCTAGCATCTCTGAAATGACTACTATTTTAGGATTTTCTCGCCCAACAGTAACTTGTGTGTTTTCGGTTAAAAAAGGCTGGCGAATGAGAGAGGTGAAAGGCAAGTAGCATGCATAGTCCGCAGCGACAGAAGGGCAACAACACAACAAATTACAGCTGAATTAAATGCTGGTGCATCACTAAGCATATCCCAATGCACAACAAGATGGACTTTGCAAAGGATGAGCTTTACCAGCAGGAGACCTTCAAGAGTGCCTTTGGTGTCACAGAAAAAGTAGGAAAAGACACCTGTTGTGGACCCTGTTCTCGATCAGTCTCAAATTGGTTTGAGGAACATCAATCAGAATGTAACCTGCTTCCATGGCCAGCTCAATACCCTGACCTTAATCCTATTGAGGATTTGTGGGATGAAGTCAAAATGACCAGGTGGCATGTACGTACTCTTATAACACCACTGGGACACAAAATATGGGCATCGGGAGATGTTGAAAGGATGCAGGATGGAGCATGCCAGTTGGACAGGTGAGTGGTGAGAGCGTTCCACTGCCACTAATACTCTGCGGGGCCCAGGGGAGCAGTATTAGCTGGGGGAGACCTGGAACCGAGTCACTGGCCCTAGGTCTGTGGCATACTTACCATTATTCAACCACAAATTTATTGTCCTGTCCAAACTATACTTTTAACCAAATTCAGCCAGAAATTGAAAATTACGATCGGGTGGCCATGTTGGGGCATCGATCTTTGTAGAATTTGATCACAGTGATTAAATCTGCCGTGGAAAATCAAATTTACAGACCCATTTTGAATAGGAAACCCACAGATCTAAGAGAGGGAGAGATTACTTAATTTGCTGGATGAATGAATTGTCTGCTTACTACTTCATGCAAATTTCAACTTGCAAAATCCATGAGCAAAATTACTCATCTGTATTCCTAACTCGTCCCCACGGTCATATGGGGTTTTGCTTGGACCTCCACTATACACAAGTGATAGAAAAAAACAACATCTACCTGTGCTCCATCACCTGATTTTAGTAGTCAGCTAGTGGGTGGATGATGGACATGATTAGGACTGCTCATAAGGGTTGCTGTGAGACACTTGTGTTCAAAGCAGCATTTTTTGCAGTTATTTGATTGGGTGAGATCTGCACTCAAACAATTATCATGAGTCTCCATTCTCACAGAAGGTTTGAGGGGTTAGTTTTAGTTTAGCAACAGTTTAGGGTTTACTTAACTTGACTTAATTCCTATGTCTCCCACTGGAGCAAAGGGCCTCAATAAATGCTTTCCACCGTGTCCTGTCCTGAGCATTCTTGCCTATCTTGGTCCATGATGTCTTTGCATTCTTTATTTCCTTCTCTACACTTCAACAGGTTGCTTTTGGTCTTCCTCTTTTTCTTCTAACTTGGGGATTCAACCTTAAGACTTCTTTCGCAGTGGTGTTTTTTTTTTTTTGAAGAGTGTGGCATATCCAACCCCACTTTCTTCATTTGATCTGTAAATCCACTGGTTCTTCTTTGGCTCGCTCCCACAATTTGTTGTTTCAAATTATGTTTGGCCACCAGATATTAAGTATTCTTCTAAGGCTTCTTGTTATATTCATTCTTGTTATATCGATTGTCACCTTTCATGTCTCACAAGTTAGGGTTAGACTAATAGTTTGAGTAAAGTATGGGGTGAGGTTAGTTATAGTGATACAGCAAGAGGTTGGCTAGGCATTGTTTAAGGGTTGAAGATCAGAGTTATGTTAAAAGTTAGACTAATGATAGACATATGGGAGAGAAGGTGTTAAGATTAGGTGTAAGATTAACGTGGGCGCTTAATTATAGACAGGAGGAGAGGAGGTAGGCATTGGCTATGTAGGGAGGTTGGGGACAGGAAAAGTCATTGAAGGACTAGTCCGGGGTAATGGTAGGTCAAGGTTAGGCCGGAGAGTCATGTGGGGGCATGAGGAGCTCAGATGTCTCAGTTGTTCTGCTTCCCTGAAGTCTCATGGTGAATTAGACAATTCAGTGTATGCTGGTAGCTTACTTCTTTCTCAGCCTGCTAACCATGTCCTTATATGTCCCTCGTGTAACCTGGAATGCGCAGATTAATTTAGAATCTCCCTAACACCTCCACTACTGAGAATACACCTGAAAATGCACTTTTATCTCGGCAGTCCTGGGATGTCAGACAAAGCCCATGTCTGCCTTCAATTTATTCCTGTGTTCAGCAGTTCAGGACTCTGGGCTGTGTTTTAGCCATAAAGAAACTATGCAGCTGGGCTGAGTGATAACAGATTTCCTTGTGGTTATCAGCCACATTGTCAGTATGAGTAGATCTGCCGTGTTTTATCGCAGAGGAAGACTTTCACCGGAGCACTTAACATAAAAGAATGTTTACGGCGAGATTCAACAGACCTGTCATTGTCAAACGCCATCCAAATATTACCTTTTTGGACAGTTTCAGTGAATTCCATTATGGTCTTTCAGTAGAGAAGGGACTGGTCCAATCTTTCATTTGTTGGCTTGCCTTTGTTGCCTACTGAGAAAAACGCCATCTGGGATTTAACATATTCCTGTTAGTCATCCAGCCAGAGTTAATATTATAATATTGGTTAGATGCCTTCTTTTGTCCACCTCTAGAATCACCTCCTCCCATTCATTTACACAAGATTTTGCATGCGCTTCACCCCTCCGCTAACCATCCGTCACTCTCCAATCTTTGATATCTTTAAACGTGCCCTCAAAACTCACTTTTTCCGTCAAGCATACGCTCTACCTTAGGCCATTTCTCCTTGTGACCTCTGGCCAAGTTGTACTCCTACTAGATATCCTACAACATACTGCCTCTAGGTATGAATATTGTATACTACACCACCTCTTGTTTCCCCCCTATTCCTTTAGATTGTAAGCTCGCAAAGGGCAGGGCTCTCCTCCCCCCCCCCCCCCCCCCCCCCCATTTTTTACACATTTATTCATATTCATTTTAAATTCATATTTATATTGCCAATGTAATTACCAATTCGGTATTTTGTACTGAATCTGTATTTTGTACCAACTTGTATTTCATGTATTGATGTACACCAATGTCTGTAATATTTTGTACTCTATACTTTGTACAGCACCATGCTATATGTTGCCGCTTTATAAATGAATAATAATAATGTCACTTACGATTCACTTACTGCGCCTGAATTATTATGACGGTGCTAGGAGTCCATGTCCTGAGTCGGGAAAAAATCCTGAATAGACTTCCGAGAACCTTGCACTCCTTATTGGATACAATACTTAAAAATGTAGCATATATTACAGCACCTCCAAAGTCCCAAAAATGTAATTAATCCAGATAGTGGATTCAAGAAATTAGTAGTACCACATGCTGCACTATGGTGGGACAGCAGACAGATGGACCAATCAGAAGCCGCCTCAACAAATACAAATATGCTGATGCAGGAGCTCCTGGTTGGCTGAAGAAGGGGATTGCAGTGAGTACAGGCGGGGCAACGTTCTTCAATCAAGCAAGAATATGATTGATGAAGAAAAAAAAAAACAGATGGGGAAAAGAATACTGAAAAATAGGCACAAATTATGACGATTGATTTAATAAAATGTTATGCCAATTTCATAAAATATTTTTACATTGCAATTGACAGAGTAATAACGTACTCTTATACCATGTGGTGTAAATCTTGTTTTCAGCAGTAGCTCCTGTGTATGTATTTCAGAATCTTTTTTTATGGGTAGCACGGTGGCGTAGAGGTTAGCACTCTCACCTTGCAGCGCTTGGTCCCCGGTATGAATCCCAGCCAGGTCAACATCTGCAAAGAGTTTGTATATTCTCCCTGTGTCTGTGTGGGTTTCCTCCGGGCACTCAGGTTTCCTCCTACATCCCAAAAACATATAGACAAGTTAATTGGCTTCCCCCTAAATTGACCCTAGACTATGAAACATGCACTACATGATACATACATAGACATATGACTATGGTAGGGACTAGATTGCGAGCCCCTCTGAGGGACAGTTAGTGACAAAACAATATACTCTGTACAGCGCTGCATAATATGGCTATATAAATACTTAAATAAATACAAATAAATCTTATACAGTTTACACACGCCCCACTCTGAGGTGCCCTGAGGCATTGCAAGTGCTGCTGGGAAAAATACATCATGTGGGTAGTGTCACATGGACACGATGGGACATGTTGGAAATTCGAAAGGAAAACTGGTTGATGACGGAAGAGTCCAACCACCACTCCTATTCTGCGAACTCTGAAATGGGGATAACAAATGTTTTTACACTACCAGGAAGGGAACGTAATTGCAAACGTTAAGCCTAAATACCATCGGACATCATTTTTTTATTTTATAGCTTAGGCTGACTTTAGCCCTTTATGAGAAATTTCCAGGCGTTATAATATTGTTATTATTATTGTAATAATTATTATCATTATTGATATTATTATTATTTAGAAGTCAGCTGAGCTAACATAAAATGTCACCTTATTCATTAATTTTACTCACAGGTTAAGACCTTTTTGCAGCGCATTAGGAGTAATTATGGGGTTGATTTACTAGAGAATGTTAATTTTAATGTTTCGTAGCGACTTACGCAAATTGTGTAGCACACTATATACATGTGCTACAAGCTGACACATCATTGCATTCCAGCGGTTCTGGAGGTGTGTTTAGCTTCTAAGGGTACAATGGTTAATTTGCATATATTCAGCAGTGATGCACTGGGAGACATCTCAAGCTCACTCCAACCTGAATTATCGCACATTCTTTCTGTTTTAAGAAAGCAAACTTTTGTTTTTCTTAACATCTTAGTAAGGGGGCTTTTAGGACCATTGTAGTCCCTTACACACTCCAATGAGTTCTGGGTCACCATGAGCTTGCTGGTTAGTCTGTACCTCTCGGTGTTACAAGCCCTACTTCATAGAGCCAAATTAATCCATGCCATGCACTGATGAGGATCAAACAATCCGAAACAGTCTGTATGCATGTTGGATTATTATGGCTCTGTACAAATTAACAAGCAGACACATCATTGCATTCCAGCGGTTCTGGAGGTGTGTTTAGCTTCTAAGGGTACAATGGTTAATTTGCATATATTCAGCAGTGATGCGCTGGGAGACATCTCAAGCGCACTCCAACCTGAATTATCGCAAATTCTTTCTGTTTTAAGAAAGCAAACTTTTGTTTTTCTATACATGTATCACTTACGTTGCTTGAATAACATGCAACTCAAGTGGTGCATTTATATAGCGCAATATGCAGTTTGTCTAACTCTCTATTAAAATTGGGTAAATTCTAGTAATCTTAATGTGAGCTTTCTGCACACGTTAAGATTAACGTTCTTTGGTGAATCAACCCCTATATGCTTAGTCAGTGTGTGAAGCAGATAAGAGTAATTCTGGAGAAATATGTTGTAGAAAAACGATGGTCTAAGCAGGGTAGGCAAATTTCTTCAGATGACTCAGAGTCTGCATTGCTAACTACAGCCCTTGCTCTCTGCCAATCCTCCTGGTATTGGAAAAAAATATGCAAATGTGTAACCTTGTGTACAGGTGAAACACGAAAAATAAGAATATTTAGCAAAAGTTCATTTATTTTACTATTTCAACTTAAAAGGTGAAACTAAAATATGTATATAGCTATTGGTCTGACACTAACCCACATTGGATATACATCCCTCCAAGACTGTTGGAACAAAACAATTGATAATATGGTGTGGTATATGGGGTACAAATATAGTGGGGCCATTCTTTATCAATGGAAACCTCAAGGCCACTGGATATAGGAAATTGCTACATGATGATGGGTTTCCCTCTTTATGCACTGAAGCTGGCACGTTCCCTGTGTTTTTTGAGCAAGATGGTGCACCACCACATTATGGTTGTCAGGTCTGAGCATTCCTAGATGAAAGTGGATTGGTCGTCGTGGGCCAGTTGAATGGCCCCCAAGGTCTCCCGATCTGACCCCCTTAGACTTTTATCTTTGGAGTCATCTGAAGCCAATTGTCTATGCTGTGAAGATACGAGATGTGCAGCACCTGAAACTACGGATACTGGAAGCCTGTGCTAGCATTTCTCCTGCGGTGTTGCTATCAGTGTGTGAAGAGTGGGAGAAGAGGGTTGCATTGACAATCCAATACAATGGGCAACACGTTGAACACATTTTATAAGTGGTCATAAACTTGTAAATAACTCATGAAAGAATAAAGTTACATTAAAACCAAGCACACCATTGTTTTTCTTGTGAAATTCCCAATAAGTTTGGTGTGTCACATGGCCCTCTTCCTATTGAAAAAAACAAAAGTTGGATTCAGAATGGCCGACTTCAAAATGGCCGCCGTGGTCACCACCCATCTTGAAAAGTTTCCCCCCTCACATACTACTCATACTAATGAGCCACAAACAGGAAGTTACTATCACCAACCATTCCCATTTTATTAAGGTGTATCCATATAAATGTCCCACCCTGTGTAACTGAAAGCAACTGCTATATTTCTTGTCAGAACTGGAAATGATCATTGTCAGAAGAAAAGAGAGAGCTTCTGAGAGGAACTGACTGTGAGGTAAGTATGTAATACTCATTTGCAGGTACATCATGTGTTTATGTTAAATAATTTTACTCAGTTCAGGTTCACTTTAAGCTTATCCATTTTTTCTGCTTCCAACAAATCACCTTCAATAGCTGATGGTTAACTGACTGTTTAATATATCACGGCTCCGTGAGGACGCCATTGCTAATAGATCAACAATGTTATTTACTTCACCTGTGGTTTGACGTTGTGGTTGATCTGTGTAAGTCCCTAACTTTACATTTCCCAACATTATATCCCAACATTATATATCATTTGCCACTTAACAGTCTGTCCTGCCAATTCTGCAATCTTTTGTACAAAAATAATATCTGATGTAAACTGTGACCTGCCTATAGCAGCTCAGTTAAACTACAGAACCTAAATTGAAAAATAATTTCACAGTCTCTTAAAAAATCTATTTGCGCACTAAAAGATGTTTTTTTAAATGTATTTTTTTTCTATTTGTCCAGACTCGTGTTGCGTTTTAAGAAACCTAGTTATTAGTTATTCCAGAACTTCAAGTCTTGTCACGTACAGTCTGAATGCCTCCATTTATTTAGAAGTTGGAATAGATCTGCCAAAGGTTACTTTTTTCATTGTAATTCTTTTTATTGCGTTCTTAATGCGCATAGGGGCGAGCAAAGCATAGTTGTTTAACTTGCTAAATGCAATAAGATGAATTTCATATACTGAGACAGTATTTAAATAGTAATTCTGCCCCACAGACTTAATCTCATTAGACCACGCTGGCTTTGAGTTACACTTCAGTTGAGTTTTTACAATCTCTGTGCTCAGTAATTTTGTGGTGGAAAAGCAGGCATGCTGCATATTTACATGATAACATAGCTGGTGAGGTAAAGCAGAACATGAAGCCACACTTTATACTGGCTTCTATTCATAAAGGAGCAGCTATAGTATTCCCCACGTCAAAACAAACTACAGTTAAAAAAGGAAACAGAAACAATACAAGCTCTAACTCGCTACAAGTAGGCCCGAGTGTTTAAACTCTATTTGGTTCAGTCCACCCAAAAGCCATATTTCATTTTTGTGGTGCAGCATGGTGTCCTGGTCCACCCTCTGATGTCTTGGACCTCTTGGAGATTCTTGGGCTAACATCAGGCAGCCATAGTTGCTGGATGTGTTCCCACCTACTTTGATGTATTGGGTGTTTCTACATAGATTGTTTCTCCTCAAGTTGCATTCTTCAGGAATACATTCTGGCCAGGCAGTTTAGCAAATATTTAAAAAAAAAAGGTGTGGAAGTAATCTTATATTACCTCTATACTTCTTCTTGCAGCTTCCTCTTTTCTGTGTTGATTACTGATTCTTTGTGCATGCCTTTTTAATTAACATTATATAGTGCTGACAGGCTCCTCGGCAGAGGATCCAAACACTCAAACCCCCTACAGGAGGACCGAGTTAGCACAGCTCACTGGAACATATGCAAAAAGAAGGTCCACAAAGCTCAGATGAGTACTAAAACCCAGTTACTTTATTTCTTCAAACGGACACAGGATAGCAAAGGCATCCACAGAAACAAGTGACACACAACTATAATGCAACTATATATCCCAAAGAGCGTTCAGGCCAATCACATCACTAAGAGGTTAAAACTTGATCTTTATTATCATTCCATAAAAGTATTTTGGCTTACAATGCCACCATCAAGAGAGCACGACCAAGCAATCAGATTGCCAGAGCAGAACAATTCAGAGGTGCAAAGGAGGCTGACGATTGTTTGCACTATAATAGGGGCTTTCTCAAGATTGCTTCAACTTCTTGAGAAAGAAGAAATAAAACAGCAGCAGTTGCTATTGCCACCATAGTTGTTGCTACACTCCTGAGGTGAAATTATCTTTCAGAAAATGCATCCAAGTTTTAGTATTAGTCTTAATCCTTCTGTTTTGAAGAGTCCATAGCCCAACATTAAATCTAAACAACGATGATCCCCCATTTTTTTTGTTCTCTTCATTGCATCAAATGATCGCAGAATAAACTTACAAATACATACAGGATCTTCTCAAAAAATTAGCATATTGTGATAAAGTTCATTATTTTCTGTAATGTACTGATAAACATTAGACTTTCATATATTTTAGATTCATTACACACAGCTGAAGTAGTTTCAAGCCTTTTATTGTTTTAATATTGATGATTTGGGCATACAGCTCATGAAAACCCAAAATTCCTATCTCAAAAAATTAGCATATTTCATCCGACCAATAAAATAAAAGTGTTTTTAAAACAAAAAAAGTCAAGCTTCAAATAATTATGTTCAGTTATGCACTCAATACTTGGTCGGGAATCCTTTTGCAGAAATGACTGCTTCAATGCGGCGTGGCATGGAGGCAATCAGCATGTGGCACTGCTCAGGTGTTATGGAGGCCCAGGATGCTTCGATAGCAGCCTTAAGCTCATCCAGAGTGTTGGGTCTTGCGTCTCTCAACTTTCTCTTCACAATATCCCACAGATTCTCTATGGGGTTCAGGTCAGGAGAGTTGGCAGGCCAATTGAGCACAGTAATACCATGGTCAGTAAACCATTTACTAGTGGTTTTGGCACTGTGAGCAGGTGCCAGGTCGTGCTGAAAAATGAAATCTTCATCTCCATAAAGCTTTTCAGCAGATGGAAGCATGAAGTGCTCCAAAATCTCCTGATGGCTAGCTGCATTGACCCTGCCCTTGATAAAACACAGTGGACCAACACCAGCAGCTGACATGGCATCCCAGACCATCACTGACTGTGGGTACTTGACACTGGACTTCAGGCATTTTGGCATTTCCCTCTCCCCAGCCTTCCTCCAGACTCTGGCACCTTGATTTCTGAATGACATGTAAAAGTTGCTTTCATCCAAAAAAAGTACTTTGGACCACTGAGCAACAGTCCAGTGCTGCTTCTCTGTAGCCCAGGTCAGGCGCCTCTGCCACTGTTTCTGGTTCAAAAGTGGGTTCATGCTTCCATCTGCTGAAAAGCTTTATGGAGGTGAAGATTTCCTTTTTCAGCATGACCTGGCACCTGCTCACAGTGCCAAAACCACTGGTAAATGGTTTACTGACCATGGTATTACTGTGCTCAATTGGCCTGCCAACTCTCCTGACCTGAACCCCATAGAGAATCTGTGGGATATTGTGAAGAGAAAGGTGAGAGATGCAAGACCCAACACTCTGGATGAGCTTAAGGCTGCCATCGAAGCATCCTGGGCCTCCATAACACCTGAGCAGTGCCACAGGCTGATTGCCTCCATGCCACGCCGCATTGAAGCAGTCATTTCTGCAAAAGGATTCCCGACCAAGTATTGAGCGCATAACTGAACATAATTATTTGAAAGTTGACTTTTTTTGTTTTAAAAACACTTTTATTTTATTGGTCGGATGAAATATGCTAATTTTTTGAGATAGGAATTTTGGGTTTTCATGAGCTGTATGCCAAAATCATCAATATTAAAACAATAAAAGGCTTGGAACTACTTCAGTTGTGTGTAATGAATCTAAAATATATGAAAGTCTAATGTTTATCAGTACATTACAGAAAATAATGAACTTTATCACAATATGCTAATTTTTTTAGAAGATCCTGTATAACAGCGCAAGCTAACTATCTAATCTGCTGGCCTGAATAGTAAAGCTACAATGCCATGGTTTCACCAGTAAGTTGCATTGCAGGTGAAATTTTAACCTGAAACGCCTGCTCTTGGGTAACAGGAAGACTTTGTGCTGCCGTAATGCTGCACTGAATGGTCAAAATTAAGATCGGTTGTAAAGTGAAAAGCTGCAAAATGTTTAAATTCAATTGACACAATTCTTGATCCCAGAACAGATTTCAAAGGGCAGAAGAAGAAATGTTAAAATGTATCATTTAAATTTGCTTATTAAGGCTGGATTCACAGTGGTCAGTTGCATAACGCATGCGTTAAAATGTGTGTGAACTGCAGTGGAGACTGGCCATAGACTTTAATGCAAAGCCTGCTTGCAGCAAGTTAGAGTAACATGATCCATTGCTGTGAACAGGCCCATAGAATTGTATGGGCAGTAAGTTGACACGCAGAATTTTTCTGCAACGCAACTGAGCACTGAACCTAGCCTAAAGGAATGATGTATGGTGTTTTAAGCCCTGTTTTATTTTTATGTCACTCTGTGCTGCATATTATGGAGAGATCACATTCTTGTACATTAGATTCTTAAATGTCATGATTGGTGTTTTTCAGCTCTTGATCGACATGGTTGGCTCCAAAGATGACCTTCTTCAGGAAGCTGCGGCTGGATGTATAGCCAATATTCGGCGACTGGCTCTGGCTAATGAGAAAGCGCGATATGGCTAATGCCGAGGAATGAGTTCCATCGTTTGATCAATCTTCATTCACAATGCTCTATTAAATAAAATAGACTTTGTCCAAACATCTTGTGTGGAGATGTACGTATGTGTGTGAATGCTAAGTACTTTCTTTTCCTATCCGCTAATTCGGTACTTTACTGCAAATACACACCAGGCCAGACATATAGTAAAAAATAAAACTTATAAATAATCACACATCACTAATTCTGGACCATCGTTTTGGGAAAAATTGTCTCATGGTGGAAGATCAGCCCCAGTCTGACATTGTGGATGTTTTAGTGGGCTAAATATTCTAAAAAAAAACAAAAACAAAAAAAACTTAGGACATTAAAATTGAAAAGACAGTCTGCTTCAAAAATCATTGAAAAAAAATTGTGGTTGAGGGGGTGTGGGGTACAAATAACTGTATGTTTTTGGAATTTGGGTGGAAACCAGAATGCCCAAAGGAAACATAGGAGAACATACTAAAGAATACCCAGGAAGATCATGATGACCCAGAACTACTAGGATAGTATAAGGGGCCAAAAGAAACCAAAAAGCCCTCCTACTAAAAAGCAATGCTGAATGTAATTTTGCCTTCTTAAAACAGAAGGTATTGGAAATAATTCAGCTTTAAGTGAGCAAGTGTGGTTTCCCATGATGCATCATTCCCAAATATGCAAATCATCTATTTATGCCCCTCAAAGCCAGGCACACATCCAGAACCTCTGGTGTATAGAGAGCCTATAGCTTATACAATTTACAATCCACCATTTGTACAGCCTGTTTGGCACTTTCTTGTCCTCATCAGTGCTTGGCATGGATTGATATGGCTCCATGTGATATAGGGCTTGGACTAGTGCTACAGAATACCTAGGCCCAGAACCAACTAGGAAAGTATACTTTCCTAGTGGTTTTGGGTCACCATGAGCTATTTGGGTATTCTGTAGAACTACTTTAATGTAACTGTCAGGCATAAAATAAAAAATCAATTATTTATTTTTATCTGGTAAACAAGTAATAAGGATGCTAACCAGGCAATCCAAAAGGTAAAATCACTATTACTTTTTTGGTTGATAAATGATCATTCCTTAGTTTACCTGACTCTTATTTGGTACACACAAAGGAAGTTGCAGGGCATGCTGGGTTGTCCTTTTTTGCTTCTGTACTTCCCCTCAGACATAACTAATGCAGCCTGATTGGCTGAGGCCTCTTTCCCTCCTGTTTTCCCCTCCCATACCTCTGTTCCTCTCTGATTGGCCAATATTTCTCATGCTGAGACAATGCACTTTCTATAGTGAAGGGCGGGCAAATCAGACAGAGGAGTGTAAGGGAGTAAATGACATTAGGATTGGCTTAAAAATAGCCAAGAATAGCCAATGCTAAGAAGGATTTTTTTTACTGTAAAAATATCACTAAAATCAAGACGTGGACAGTTCAATGTATAGGTTATGTAAGTAGAGCTGCAGTAGACAGTGGGATGTGGGGAGATGGGTGGAAAAACAAGGGGTGGGGGAGAGCGCACTCAGGTTGTCATTCAATAAAAATGGCCAGCCGGCCGTGGAATATTCTCACCTGGATCTGTGGCTGACTGTCCCATACGGGGTGGCCAGCAGAAAGGCTTTGTCCCACTTGGACCGGGGACCAAGTCTTGGCAGAAGTCCTCCTCCACAAGGCTTGAAGACAATAGCCTCTTTCAGAGCTGTAGTAGCAGGCTGCTGTTAAGCGATTTGCCAGTGCAAGTGTATGCAAGTAGGAATTAGACGGCGGCTGCCGTGTAAATCAAAAGTAAAAACGTTTATTGTAGCTAAGCAACGCGTTTCAGAGGGCCTGATGAAGGAGGGTTGAGCCCTCTGAAACGCGTTGCTTAGCTACAATAAAAGTTTTTACTTTTGATTCACACGGCAGCCGCCGTCTAATTCCTACTTGCATACACTTGCACTGGCAAATCGCTTAAACTCAAATTTCTTAACCCACCCACGACTGCCTGACAGTGCAGCCGCCTATAGTGGCTTTCTTAACCCACCCACGACTGCCTGACAGTGCAGCCGCCTATAGTGGCTTTCTTAACCCACCCACGACTGCCTGACAGTGCAGCCACCTATAGTGGCATCACAGCACTCAGGCTAGGTGGAAAATATACCAGAACAGCAGCCTGCTACTACAGCTCTGAAGGAGGCTATCGTCTTCTTGTGGAGGAGGACTTCTGCCAAGACTTGGTCCCCAGTCCAAGTGGGACAAAGCCTTTCTGCTGGCCACTCCGTATGGGACAGTCAGCCACAGATCCAGGTGAGAATATTCCACGGCCGGCTGGCCATTTTTATTGAATGACAACCTGAGTGCGCTCTCCCCCACCCCTTGGTTTTCCATCCATCCCCCCACATCCCACTGTCTACTGCAGATTATATACCACCTAGAGTGGCACCCAAGAGAGCAGCACCCTTCGATGACAACTACACAGACTTGCACAGTATTGTCAAGATCGCTCCCTCTGTCCAACACAGGGGTTTAGGCTCCTTTCCTCTTCAATGTAAGTAGAGCAAGTTTTAATGTCACCACTGTGGAGATGGTTGTAGCTTGCTTTCAGCAAACATGGCTGCTCCTCTCATGTCCTATTGAATCGTAGGACTGTGAACTACAGTTTTATACCTGCAATTATTGTGGAGATTTAAATACCCTACTCATGACATGAGTCCCCTTAGTAAAATGTAACGAATAAAATTGCTTATGTTTTACAATATTACTTTATAAATTGTTAAGTCAGTATTTGCCCATTGTAAATACTTTCCTCTCCCTGATTTACATTCTGAAATGTATCACAGGTGGCAACATGCAGGTGCATCACTGCAGAATGTTTGTTTACTGTTGTTCCGTAGCCAGTAGATACAACACATGGCCCCCTAGAATGCTCTGGGTGGAGAATTCTGCATAACTAAACAGCCTAGGCTAAACATCACTGGGAAGGTGGTATTACATACCAATATATAGATATAGGAAGAGCTTCTGATGCTCAAACCAGGATAATTAACATAAAAGTGTGTATCCTGAATACTTTACTACATTTTACTATAAGTCACAGGAGTTACCCTTGAAGGTGGTACTAATACCACCCCTGCGTTCATCTTTTACATCTCTCCGTCCTGCTGTACAAGTTCACCTCTGCCAACATACAGGGAAAGTTCTGTATGTTGGCAGAGGAGTCCCTCTTTATCTTCATTAGTCAGAGTTCAGCACAGAAAGTGGCTCCCCAGTGTATGTTAACATCTGTTCTACCTTAAACTATTCCGTTATAAATCCCTGGTTGTACTCAAGATGTTCCGAGAGTGCTCAGGCTGTGTTATGTACATTTCCCAGTATGCATCAGTACTAGTAAAATCCATAAAACGTAATATGTGCACTGTGTGTCTCCTTATGTCAGATGTGATGTGCAGCTCACAGTGTGTTACCGCCCTGGATAATATAAACCTGTCATTGTGTGCTGTGGGGTATTTTTAGACCTGAGAAGCTCATTGACTGACGATCAGACCTGACATCTGGCAGCACAGACAAAGTGAAGCTGGGACTTTCACTTCATTCCAGTGGAATGCTGTCACTTCGTCTGCTGTTACAATGCTGCCTAAGTCTAATATCTAATTACACCAAAGTAGCAAACATAAATTACAGGTATGCAAAGGCTTCTGTGGCTCTGTCCTAGCCGGCTACCAGGAGTACACCTTCTAACCATCTCCAGCGGATTAGGTCAATTGGGCACTGTGATCGGAAGACGTCTTAACAGACATTTGTGTTCATTTTTGGCAATGGGGCACTCAGGCCGTCATTTGGGCGCCTAGTGCGTCTAGTAGCCAATTGGTTACTGTATAGAATTTAATAGTTGTAGCCGATTTAAAATGGGGGGAGGGGGTTTAAGCTCCTTTCTCTCAGCCAATGACTTTGCCAACAATACGCAAGAGAAATTACCCTCCTCCCATCCCAGCTGCTCCCTTGTCTCATCCACCCCTCACGTCTTTTGCTCTTGCCACCATTGATGAAATCAGCCTGTTGCTAGCGGCTTCCCCTCCCACCTCCTCCCCCCTTGACCTTGTACCCTCAAACACTCTTCGCCCCCACTTCCCTGACCTGGCCCCATTCCTCACCTCCTTGTTCATCCTCTCCCTTTCCACAGGCATCTTCCCCAAAGCCTTCAAACAGGATTCTGTACTTCCCCTGCTAAAAAAAACCCTCACTCGACTCATCCCTACCCTCAAACTACCGCCCAATCTCCCTCCTTCACTTTGCCTCTAAACTCCTTGATCGTCTGGTCCACCAACGCATTATCCAATACCTCAAAACCAATACCCTACTTGATCCCCTAAAATCTGGATTCTGACCTGCACACTCAACTGAAGCAGCCCTCACCAAGGTGGTCAACGACCTAATTATTGCAAGGGCCTAAGGCAGTTATTCCATCCTGCTCCTCCTTGACCTTTCCTCGGCATTTGATACTGTAGACCACCCCCTCCTCCTCCAATCACTACAGTCCATGGGCATCCATGACCTTGCCTTGGCCTAGATCTCCTCCTACCTATCCAATTGCTCCTTCATGACTTCCTTCAATGTCTCCTCCTCAACCCCTGCCCCCCTCTCAGTCGGGGTCCCCCAGGGCTCTGTTCTGGGCCCCCTCCTGTTCCCATATACACTTCCTCAATTGGCAAACTCATCTTTTCCCTGGGCATACCACTTTTATGCCGATGACATTCAGATTTACCTCCATACCGCCAATATCTCATCCACCATCATGGACATGGTCTCCTCATGTCTTTCAACAATATCCTCCTGGATGTCAGCTAGGTTCCTGAAGCCTAGATAAAACTCCTGATCTGTCCACCCCATGCTGCTGCACCCCTCCCAGATTTCCATCTCACAATCGACAACACAACTATTCGCCCTACCTCCCAGGCCCACTGTCTGGGGGTGTCACTCTGGACTCTGACCACATCCAAAACATCACCAGAACCCGCCATTTCCACCTCAGTAATATCTCCAAGATCTGCCCCTTCCCCTTGATCTCTTAGCTGTGCAAGCTGGCTGCCTCGGCAGAGCAGCTAATTTGTAAACAGAAGATGATAACCCTATGTCTGCTTCCCTGATGATACACTGACAGATTTATTGCACAATCAGCTGTAACAAAGAAATATTTTTCTTTAAAGGATATTATGCTGTTGTGTATCTTTTAAAGTAGAGAGGAAGTTCTAAGTTCAGGTCCGCTTTAAGAGTAATAAAAACTCGTCCATCTCATGACTTTTGAACGACAAACGTTCTTTGTAAAGGTTTAATTTAAGTTACAAATATTGTTCTTTTTCGGTGCCTGAGCCAATGAAACTCTGCAGAGTTCTCCTTTAAGAGACGCTGAAACTGACTAACATAAATGAAATTTGCCCTAGTTGCCTGGACCCCCCTAACGATCTGAGTAATATAAACACTGCTCACAGAACCCCCTAAAATTAATTATGATATGCAACTCTTGATATAGCTGTGAATAAAGACAATTTCCATATCACATAAAAAGTAATCCAAGCAAAACACCAAAACGCAGCACTGTAATAAATGATACACAAAAATGCTTACTCTGAAAACCAGAATTCCCTCGGAACGGGCCTGCTGGAGTCCCACACGTTTTTATTTTTCTAAACTCGATGTTTTATTACCATTCCTGAAAAGAGCAGGTTTATGAGGTCATTACACAAACCAAGCAGCCCTGACCACAAAAAAGTGCTGATTTACTATAACATAAGTTCTAGCACATGCCAAACAGAGTAAAATCAGCATCATTAGGCCAATACATCTGAAAGTACACTGCTTAACACAATATGTTTTACTGCACGGCGAAACATGTTATGCTAAAGTATGTCATTATAAGAGAGGAGTTAAGCCGGGCTCACCAGATTGGCTGGAAATTTCTGCTGACAGTCAGATCTTACATCTTACATTATACATAATGCTGATTTTTATCCTCCCCTACTTAGGGTTGTATTAAAGAGAACCCGAGGTGGGTTTGAAGAATATTATCTGCATATAGAGGATGGATCTGCCTATACAGCCCAGCCTCTGTTGCTATCCCAAACCCCCCTAAGATCCCCCTGCACTCTGCAGTCCCTCATAAATCACAGCCACGCTGCTGACAAACAGCTTGTCAGAGCTGGCTGTGTTTATCTTTATAGTGTCAGTCTGCTGCTCTCCCCGCCTCCTGCAGAACTCCGGTCACCGCCTGCATCCCTTCCCTTCCTGCTGATTGGAGGGAAGGGACGGGGGCAGGGACCGGAGCTACGCAGGAGGCGGGGGAGCAGCTGAGACTGACACTACAGATGTAAACACAGCCTCACAGCACGGCTGTGATTTATGAGGGATTGCAGAGTGCAGGGGGACCTTAGTGGGGTTTGGGATAGCAACAGAGGCTGGGCTGTATAGGCAGATCCAGCCTCACTATGCAGATCACATTCTTTAAACACACCTCGGGTTCTCTGCCTGAACTGTCGTTGGATTGGGCAGCACCGACTACATGGGCCAATAGTAGCCTAGTTCTGCACTCACGGCTAGATTTAAGGCAAGGCCACAAAGGCCATGGCCTAGGGGACCAGGAAGCAAGGGGTGGGAAGTGGGCTGGCACACTCATGCAGGTAAACTGTCAAACATGTAAACCACAGTGGTCACAGACCTGGGTAACGGCCACCCTGCTTCCATGGGGCAGAGTAGTCAAGCACAGGATGGGGGAAGCAAAGGACAGGGTAGCATAGGATGGGGGTGCTCAAGTTCAAGGGAGACAGAGTGGGTGGGGTGGGGTTGACAGTGGGCCTTGGGTGGTTAAATGTACAAATCCAGCCCTGTTGCACTTGATTGCTCTGCTCAGAGTCTTGCATGCTGCATTTTTTCTGTGTTTTTCATCATGTGTTGCTAGCATCCAGTGAAAATCGCAAATTTGCGATTTGCAGTGTAAGAGCCCGTTTTCACTACACACTGTGTAAAGTGATCATCGCACCACACCGCATTTAAACTGCAGCTCACGTTAGTCAATGGAACAGTTTAGATTTACACAAATTTCCCGGTGTGAAGCGGCGCGATGCGAAGGGGAGAAAATTATGGATAGCATTCTTCAGATTTCCGCAGCACGCATCCAAATCCCCATTGCCGCTAACAGGAAACAGCATGACGTCGCATCCGGTTGTTTGGGCGACAATCAGAAGTACCTGTGGCGGGACGCGAAGCTATGCGTTGATCACATCACAGCCCAAGCCCAGTGGAAACGGGCCCTAAAAGAAATCTGAGAAATAGTTTTAGTAAGTTGCAGTGAAAATCATTAGAGGAAATGTACTGAATATAATGCAATGAAAAAAAGCTTATTTTTTTACAATATTACTTTATAAAATGTTTTAGTTGGTGTTTGTCTATTGTAAAATCTTTTCTCGACCTGATTTACATTCTGAAATGTATCACAGGTGGCGACATCTTTAGTGCTGGCGGGTGCATTCACTGCAGAATGTTTGTTTACTGTGTGTTCAGAAGTCAGTAAAATGAACACCTGGTCTCCCAGAGTGCACCGAGAAAAGAATTCTGCATAATAAAACAGCCTAGGATATGAGAGTGCTGCGTAATATGTTGGCGCTTTATAAATACAATAAATAAATAAATAAAATTATTAAATAAGGGTGGAGACACCTAAGAATAAATATCTCTCAGAGTATACCTTATATACACCAATAAATACATGAGAAATCTTACCTCTGCAGATGAACCAACCCAGAAATACAAGGGTTTAGATCATACGAGGATTATTCAAGCACAATTAAAAAAGCCAACATGTTTCTCAGGTCACTGCCCACTTCCTCAGGCCAATAAATTGCCTTAGGGAACACAGTTTGTAGCCTGTGCGCCAACAGTTTCAAGCGTTTGTATTGCATTGATACATACTGTAGTAGAATGTGGTGCATTATTCAGGATACCATTTTTTTGCATTACCGTATATTCCGGCATATAACTGACTGGGCATACAGTATAAGACGACCCCCAACTTTTCCAGTTAAAATATCAATTTTGGGATATACTCGCCGTATAAGACTACCCCTCTTGACTGTTGGACATTTGTACTGGTGCTATACTGTATAAACAGGTATAGATACTAGTGCTGTATTGTATGTGGTACTCAGTATACAACAACCAGCCAATCGTGGCAAGCAATGTACCTTTCCAGCGAGTGGCTGGTTGTTGTATACAAAGCCTGCTTGGATTGGTCAGCTATCCCTGTCTCCAAGACTATCAGAGCAGTAGCGCAAACACGCCTCTTCCAACCGTCTGGCCCACCCTTGTATACTATCACCTCCTTCTCTGCCTCTTAGATCTTGCACATGCGCATCTGCACCGCTTCACTGCAGTCCTCAAGAGCAAGTGCTTAGAGGCAGAGAAGGAGGTATGATAATAGGATACAAGGGCGGGCCAAACAGGTGAAAGAGGCGTGTTTTTCTGGGCACAGCGCTGCTCTATCTCTTTTTTCCATATTCCGGCTCCCGGACGCCTGCTCCACCCTTCACTTACACCTTCCCAGTGAGATGCCCCCTCATCTCATCAATGGGACCGCGTTAAGTCATTTCCTTCCACGAATCCTGATGAGTGGATTTTCTTCTACCATACTTGTACAGCACCGCCCTTGCTGCTTTCATACAGTCGCTGCCTATGGCTGGGTAGGCTCCCGTGGACGTTTTTGAGCTTGGACGTTTTTGAACTGGGAAGTTTCAGCATCCCCACCACATAAGACACCCCCTGACTTTTGAGAAGATTTTCCTTGGTTAAAAAGTAGATTTATATGCCAGAATTATCCAGAAACACTCGCTATATATACATATTTCTCTCACCAGCAGCACTAATTTGCTTGTTAACTGGACATCCTACTGCATGGCCTAAACTGAGTTTTTTTTCATAAACGGTGCATGCAGCCAGCTAGCACATATCAATCCTTCAGATTAGTAAATACAGCCCTCTATGTCGTTGTGATTCTATACTGTACACAGAAAAGTGTAGAATTGGAGCACTCAGGCAGAAATTGGCAGTGCACAACAGTCTTCTAACAGAAAGCCACATAACTTATAGAAAATGTAAGCACAATATTTTTATGCAATCAATACCTCAAAGAGCGTCACATGCTGGATGTGCCATAAATTGTTATAAAAATACGCATATTGCTATACATGTTTGTCTTGGCAGCACATTCAAAGCCAAGTGCACATGCTTAACATTAACTGCCACATTTTTCACGTAAATGACTAAATTATAGTGTCTATGTTGGTACAGTAATAATAAAAACATAGGTTTTTTTTAATCTTTCAGTTATGGTATTCTTTTCACTGTTGTGAGAGAGAAGGAAATAACTTAGGAATTAAATTTGCTTCAACAAATATTTGGCTCAGAACAGCATCTCTGACTCGTCTTTGAAAGGAAAATCCACTCAGAAATTAAAAGGATTATAAAGTGAATCTAATATATTTATCTATTTATGTGATTTACAACTAAAAATATACCATTCAAAGACTTAAATTAGGAACATACTAAATATTACAAATAAAGCTTCATTTTTTTACTTCTGCCTGTGGTTAGGATTCAGAAGTTTTGTTAGGAAAAAAGTTGTTTCTTACTGCTGAGGAAAACAAGTCCCCAAAGTTACAAAGGTTAAAGTGCACCGGAAGTGACATGTGACATGGGTCTCGATTCTCAAAATGGTGCTAACTCAGTTAGCATGCCTAAAAACTTTGGGCGTGCTAACTAGGCTGCTAAGCAGTTAGCACGCCCAAAGCTTTTATTGATCGCGCGCAAAGTTTAACGTTGCGCACAGTGCAACGTTTCGGGCGCACCTGTTTTAGGGGCACCTGGTGCGACGTTTTAGTTGCACCAGGTGCGACGTTTCGCACGCACAGCGCACCGCTGAACTTAGCGTGCGAAACTTTGCGCGTCCTAAAGGGCTTTAGGCGTCCTAGGGGGCTTTTAGTTAGCCCACTTTTGTGAATCAAGCCCATGATGAGATAAACGTGTATGTACAGTACAAAACATAATAATAACCAGGCTGTTTTTGTTCAAAAAGTTTTTATTGAGAGAATGATTATGCATACAAAACATTTGACAAGTCTTCATCAGGCATGCTCAACTCCAAATTCGGGAGATACCCGGATAGTTCTATCCGGGTATCTCCCAGTAAAGCTGGGCGTGGGGTCAATCTTACCTAAATTACGTCTTCTTGCTCCGTCCCTCGGCGCCTCCCACGATGCGTTCCACGCGCTGGTCACGTGACTCCAAACACTTTTTCCTTCCGGGTTGAAGGAGGAAGTGTTTGGAGTCACATGATGCGCGTGGACCGCATCGTGGGAGGCGCTGAGGGACGGAGCAAGAAGACGTCATTTAGGTAAGATTGACAACCCCCCCCCGCCTGCCCCCCGCACAGCTTTACTGGGAGATATCCGGGTATCTCCCGAATTCGGATTTGAGCATGCCTGGTCTTCATAGTCATATTATTTATCAACACTTACAATACATTCAAGTCTTATCCTGCAAATTATTATAGTTGGGAAACATGGGAAAAAGCAATTTAAGATTGTGCTTTATACAGGACTACAGTTATGGAAATTAATGCAAAATTGCATTCCTATTGATTCTCGCATAGTATTGTCGCTCACAACGTTTTTTTTTCCTTTTTGTTAAGCATAATAGAGAAAAAAAGGAGAAAGAAAATAAAGAAATAGCACCACATTGTTAAAACATATAGAAAATATTAACTAAAACGCAATAGGTAAACTTTCTGTTCTCTCCAAGAAATCATTCCAGTTGATTTCTTGGAGAGAACAGAAAGTTTACCTATTGCGTTTTGGCTAATAGTTATTTTCTATATGTTTTAACTATTTATATAAATAATTAAATGAATAAATAAATACAAAAATAGTTGGTTGATTCACTTATTTTCTTCCTCTTTTTTTCTCTATAACCAGGCTGTTTTACTTGTTTTATTTTGTTGCCTGAAATAGTTAATTTCTAGGCATGGAAGTGACATCTTCTGTCTTGTTGGTACCTTGTCAGGAATATAGTAAACATCACTGATAAGCAAATTACAACCATAAACGTTTTCCTGGCAGAATACAACTTCTGAGGGCAGGGAGAGATAAAATACATGAACTATTGACCTTTTTCTAACTGTGGGACCCTTAATAGGCTGTCATTGACTAGAGACAGTAAAACATTCAACCTGCTTTGCAAATGTTTAAATATAAAAGAAAACCCTGGGCTGGGATACTTAAAAAAGTTGTTTTTAGGAGTAGGAGGATAAAAATTATCTTATCAGTTTATTTTCACCTCAGCTTCACTTAAAGTCTTCTAACTTGGTGACTGATACTAAAATTGTTAAAATGCCCATTAATGGGACAATTTTTTTTTTTAACAGGTACGTTTTTATTGAATTTTAAACAAATGTTTTTATACAAACCCAAAGTAACATACAACTCATAAGAAACATTTATCTATGGTATAACTAACCATGGCAATAATAGGAAGAAACTTGAAAGGAGAAGATAAGAAGAGAAGGAAGGAGACCCCATTAGGGATCCCTGAAGGAGGAAGGAAAAAGGAGGATTAGAGCATTATCGTGTACATAATCCATAGCACATTACAATCATCATATCATTATATAGATATTACATTTCAAAAAGTTCCTGGAGCAATACTAGGTGAGATATCAGGCTTTTTCAGAACTGAAGCTTAGACCTGTATGGTTAAGTTGTGTCATTAGGTTATGATGCAGCATTATTTTCTTTGAGAATATACAACATAGGTTTGCAGAGGTAGTCCAGCCACACACAGGAAGTCACCAAGCATAGGGATACTTAGATCTAAAATCTGTTTATCCACCCGCACTGACCCATATCAGGATGAGTGATAATAAGGTATTTTTCACTTTACTTTCAAAGACTTTTATTGAGAAAAGCTTGAAAACAATGGTACAGGTAACAGGCATAAGCAGCATGAACAGTTTCTTTCAAACAACATATAGTTTAGTAACAGTGAACCTAGTATGCCATAAAATTGCAGGAAATCTACCTAGAAGGCGGCTTTAGGTGGTAACTCAACAAAAGTTGAACATTAGACATATAGAAGGTGGAGCTGTAGAACAATCCCTAGAGTAAAGTACCCAGGGGAAATTTCCGCATTGATTTGCGGTATAAGAACATAAGACTATATATTCAGGAGTCCCTCAGATGACAAAGGGGGGGGGGGGGACTCCAGAGTGGCACAGAGACAACTTCCGTCAGGACGTCGGAATGTTGTATTGGAGGACCAGGACTCAGGACTTGCATTTGTATAGACTAATTTAGTTGCTGTTTGATATTTAAGACATCTCTCTCTTTTATTTATTCTTTTTTCTGTTGCATTAATGCTTCCTTCAACAATGACGTAGTAGTTGAGCTGTCCCTTTGGAACAGGATGAGTCTAACCATGGCTGCCATACTCTCTCGAAGCGATCTAGGCAATCCGCTATTCTGGCGTTTAGTTGTTCACATTGCATTATATAGTTTATTCTATCCAGAACCTGTCGATATCTAAGGTTTGGTTGTAGCCATAGATGGGCTATATGTAGTTTAGTATTTTTCACTTTAAAGAGTAGTCATCTAAGTACATATGCAGGTGAATTTGCATCTGTAGGTGGGACTAAGCATAGTGCACAGCTGTGAGTATTTAGAGCATATTAAATGTCCACCATTACAGATTTGCAATATTTGTCGCACCAACCAGACCAGATATTGTCAAATTTATTAGGGCAGTTTCGACTTTTATACGTTAATTTACATAATAGTAGAATTTTATTGACCGCATTGAGCCATTCCATCCTAGAAGGCAGGACAGCCTGGTTCCAATGCGACAAGATCACTTTTCTAGCCATATGACATGGCCTCAATTCACTAAGCTTTATCAAACGCTTTATCAAACATTTGATAATTTACCTCATGGGTAAAATCTAATTTTGAATTCACTAAGGTGTTATATATTTATCTAATGTTTTATCGATAAAACGTTCAATAAATCTATAACACCTTAGTGAATTCAAAATTAGATTTTACCCATGAGGTAAATTATCAAACGTTTGATAAAGCGTTTGATAAAGCTTAGTGAATCGAGGCCAATGTGAAGATCATTGCTTTTTTATATTTACTGTGGCTATCCTTTTCAAAAATCCCCAGCATTTTCATTTTAGGTTCCAGTTTAAATGGCGTGTCTAACACAGCCCCAATACCCTTCTCCACTTGATCCCAAAATCGTTCCAGTGCTGCTGGGCATGTCCAAAACGTGTATGTAAGTTCCCTCTGCCGCCCCACATCCAGTACATATACTGTATTTGAGTGAGCAGTATGTGAAGTCTACTGGGAGTAAAATATACTCTGTGTAGGTATTTCAGATGAATCAATCTGTCCCTGGACGAGATCAAGACCGCAGCACCTTTGCCCAGGGCCCCCTCCCATTCTTCATCATTTATTTCACCTAGGTCTCCCACCCATTGTCTATGGATTTTATCCGTATTATGACCCAATTGAATGAGAAGTTCACCGTATATAGCAGATAATGGCTTAGCTAACCGTTCCATTATAAGTAGAGATTCAAATGGGTCGGATTCCAATTGGAATCTTTCCCTCTTAAACTGAGCAGTAGCTGCATGGGCCAGTTGGAGATATCGAAATCCCATGTGGTCCGGGAGATTATACGATGACTTTAATTCACAGTATGATAGAAGGACCCCTTCAGGAGCTATATCTTTCAGTATTTTTATTCCGTGTCGCACCCAGATTGCAGGATCAGGGACAGTAGAGAAATGAGAAATGTTAAGGTTACCCCATAACGGAGTGTAAGGGGACCACTTATGGGGCGAAGCAAATTTATGTAGAAGATACTGCCATGCACGAATAGTAGTTTTCATAACAGGTGTAATGTCTGGAGAGGAGTTCAGACCCCTAAAAAGGTGACTTCAGGAGGGCTTCATAAGAACCCATTATAGCTGCTTCTAGCACCATTGCTGGATTAAATTCATTTCTCGAGAACCACCATCTTATAGTGACCAATATCAATGCCAAAAAGTAGTAAAAGAAATTGGGCATAGCTAGGCCTCCCCCTGATGTAGGTAGTTCCAGTGTTTTAAGTGACATACGAGGAAGTTTATTTAACCAAATGAAAGGAATCAGAACTTTATTTATTTCAGTAAATAATTTTTTAGGTATGCAAAGTGGAGAATTATAAAAAATATATGTGAACTTAGGAAGAATTTTAACCGCATTAACTCTCCCTACTAATGTTAAGGGTAGTCGCTGCCATGCATGGCATTTATCTCTAACTTTTTTAATAATTGGAATAAAATTGTTAGTTAGGAAAGTTTTATTGTCTTAATGGGACAATTTTTAGCAAATAATCATATTTTCTATCAGGTTATTCAGATTGTATTTTATGAAAACAGAGAAGCCAGAGGGCCCAATCAATCGTGAACAATCGCATTACCGATCGCTTCCTTAAAGGAGATTTTTTTTATAGATACGATCACTGGTTTTGATGTCGGGATTAGTTTGGATTCTTGAAAGTCACTCTAAATGCTCTTGTTTTCTAAAGTCACTTTGTTAATGGGCACTTTAGTGTATACTTAAAGTAAACCTGAACTGAAAATAAACTTTAGAGATAATTAATTGTATGTGTAGTAGCAATAGCAAGAGTATATAAATGTTTCCTAAATTCTCATATATTATGGGTTAAATTTTCACAGCTGCCATTTCAATGTGACATAAAATCTGGTTCCTTCAGCTGCCAACAAAAATAAATAATGGACTTTTAGTATTATCCTTTTATCAGGATAGTTTGCTTAGCCCTATAGAAGTGTTTTGTTTCTATTGACGTTTCAGGAGAGCTACCTCTGCATTTAACTGCCTCATTTGAATACATAAAGTAATAGATTTCTTAACCTTTTCATGGAAAACAAAGTGAACATAGGCTATTTTAAGTAGACTTGGCGCTATGTGTATCCATGTATCCATCATGGGCCTGCTGTGCAAAGCAGTGGTAAAATTGCTGTGCGCAGGAAGCGCAAGACAATTTCACCAGTAGTAATGGCAGGGGAGCCGTGTTACTCCGGTAATGTGCATTGTGATAATAGGCTAACAAGCATTGCTCTCCTGTCATTAGTACTGGTAAAATCGCTGTGTGATGCCTGCTTTGTGCATCAGTCCCCAGGTCCCCTGTCAATTCAGGTGTTCTCTGAGTGTGGTCAAAATGAAGTCTCTGATTAATAACATGGTATACTAGCCATTTGACCCATTTCAGGTTGTGCCCCCCTGCTGCCCACGCCCTTTCTATCATACTGCGCTTAAAGAGGGCTGTGGTTGAGCCCCTATGTGCGCTGTCACAGCTGTGGCCGTGCACATGTGCAGTAGACCAACACACACAGATGTATGGATGCAAAAAACAGCCATCTTATTAAGTAGGATGTGCATTATTGATTTTAACCTTGGCATGCCACTCTCTTTATTTATAAAGAAAATGGCTCATGGGTTTCTTGCATCTCAAGTGTTGTGATAAGTTGCCATCAGTCTGGTGACAGGTGTCCAATTGGAGTAGCTCAATGAAGGAGGAAGGGGCGTGCGCACAGTACCAAACAGGCCCGAATATTACCCTGTAAACAGTGGGACACTGGTTCTTTTTCATTTTCTTCAACCTAATCTTGTTAAAGAGAATCTGTACTGTCTGATTTGTACAATAAAAAACATACCAATCGAGTCACTGTGATCTCCTGGATCTCCCTTTGCCATTTCCACCGCTCCCTGCCGCGATCCTGGCTTTTAATCACCAGTTTTAGGCAGTGTTTACAAACGAAAAACATGGCCGCTGACCAGGAAGTGATGTTTGTTGGTATACTGTATATATATATATATATATATCAGGGGATGAGCAGCACAAACCAAATTGTATGCAATACTATGCAAAGCATGCACGCAGCACTGGAGAACCCCAATCTCCATAAGAAATATATAAATGCAGAGGGGCTGCAGCATACAACAGGAAAACAGTGACAGGGGCTCTTGGTTACGCTTTAACGCGTTTAAGCTCACCAACTGCGCCAAAGTGTCCCCAATCTGGTGAGTCCTACTCTAACCAGGCGAAAATGCTAGTTTTAATCAGCGTTCTAGTGGGAACCATACCAAAAGCCCAAGGGTCAACTAAATGGGAGAAATGAAATTAAAAACACCTTACCTTCTACTAGCTACTAACTGAACTATAAGGTGTTTTTAATTTCATTTCTTCCATTTAGTTGACCCTTGGGCTTTTGGTATGGTTCCCACTAGAACGCTGATTAAAACTAGCATTAGCATATACGCTAATATGTGTGTGTGTATGTAGTGTGTGTGTATGTACTGTGTATATATATATATATATATATATATATATATATATATATATATATATATATATATACATATGTATATGTATGTATATATATATATATATATATAATGTTACAGTATACTACAATTTCTAATTACATAGTGAATTGTATGCATCCCAGTCTGGGATTCTCACAGTTTCTCAGCAGGTGACAGGCGTCTCCCTCCCCCCTCAGCCTCACAAACTGCATCCCAGACAAGCTGAAACTGAGAGCAAGAGCAGAGACGCTGTCTGTGAGGAGTAAACCAAGCACACAGAGCCGGCAGCCCATTCCTCCCTGGGTTGACAAAGCTTGACAAAGAAAAGAAGATAATGATATATTACAAAGACAGTGCAACTAGAAAAGGCTGAAGTAATCCAGACCACATTAAAACAGGTATAGGAATTTTTATAGGATAGAAGAAATAAGGCTGAAAATGTTGTTACAGAGTCTATTTAACAAGTATGGTTTTTATTTTTACCAGATACGAGTGCGTCAACTTTAGCTGTGTGCTATACTCTTTTTTTTTAAACTTTGTTTTTATTATTTTCTAAAACAATTAACAGGATTACAGCATTGTTCATTATACAGTGTGCTATACTCTTAATGTGTTATATGTGTTACTATAATCTTAACAAAGGTATCACCAACAAAGGGATTATTTCCTTGATTGTCATTTTCAGAGTCCATGTTTTATTTTACCCTGTCAATCCCAAAAGCAGGAGGTACGAGAATATTAGGTTCCTCAGGGCCAGTTTGTACATTTACCTCCCAAGGCCCACTATCACCAGCTGCCCCCGGACCGGCAGCATCCTAAATTTCCCTCCAACGTGGCAGGGATTAGATTGTAGGCTCCTCTAAGGACAGTGAAGTGATGGCAGGGATTACATTATAAGCTCTTCTGAGCAGTGGCGGCGCTACACTGGGGCTTGCCCAGGCTTCAGCCCCAGCTGGCAACTTGCTAGCCCCTCTTAAAGCCCCCCCCCCCCCCGCTGGCCGTGGCCACCGCAAGTCTGTTAGCCAGCCGCGCTAATAAGGGATGCGGGAGCCTGCTTTATTCCTCCCTCCCTCCCTCCTCCCTTCCTCTGAATGCCCCCACCTGCTGTGAATGTCCCCCCCCCCGTAGGCAGTGTGTGCGGACGGAGCAGAGCGGAGCGGTAGGTCCTCTTACAGCAATCCATGCTCACCGGCAACTAGTCTCCTGCTTCCTGTGACGTCATGGTAAACAGGAAGCAAGAGACTAGTTGCCGGTGAGCATGGATTGCGGTAAGAGCACCTACCGCACCGCTCTGCTCCGCACACACTGCCTACGGGGGGGGGGGGGGGGGACATTCACAGCAGGTGGGGGCATTCATAGGAAGGGAGGAGGGAGGGAGGAATAAAGCAGGCTCCCGAATCCCTTATTAGCGCGGCTGGCGCCTCGATCATTTTCTTCCTGTCTTCTCTCCCCAGGGCAATCTCCTCACACACAGGGGCACCTTCCTCCCCACCCACTGGCACCCTCCTCCTACCCACTGAGACTATCCTCCTACCCACTGGCACCTTTCTCCCCCACCCAGTGTCACCCTCCTTTCCACCCACAGGTACCCTCCTCCCCACCCACTGGCACCCTCCTTCTACCCACTGACACCCTCCTCCTACCCACTGGCACCCTCCTCCCCACCCAGTGGCACCCTCCTCCCCACCCACAGGTACCCTCCTCCCCACCCACTGGCACCCTCCTCCCCACCCACGGGCATTCTCCCCCCTCCACTGACGACCCCCCTACCCACTGGCACCCTCTTCCCCACCCACTGGCACCCTCCTCCTACCCACTGAGACTATTCTCCTACCCACTGGCACCTTTCTCCTCCACCTAGTGTCACCCTCCTTTCCACCCACAGGTACCCTCCTCCCCACCCACTGGCACCCTCCTTCTACCCACTGACACCCTCCTCCTACCCACTGGCACCCTCCTCCCCACCCAGTGGCACCCTCCTCCCCACCCACAGGTACCCTCCTCCCCACCCAGTGTACCCCCAGCCCACCACCACCAGCCAGGCCTGAGCTGACCTGGCGCCCCCAGCCCACCACCACCAGCCAGGCCTGAGCCCTTCCACCCAGCCCACCACCACCAGCCAGGCCTGAGCTGCCCTGGGGCCCCCAGCCCACCACCACCAGCCAGGCCTGAGCTGCCCTGGGGCCCCCAGCCCACCACCACCAGCCAGGCCTGAGCTGCCCTGGGGCCCCCAGCCCACCACCACTAGCCAGGCCTGAGCTTCCCTGGGACCCCAGCCCACCAGCCACGCAGGCATGAGGCCTCCAGCCCACCACCAGTCAGGCTTGAGGTGCCCTGGGGCCCCCAGCCCACCACCACCACCAGCCTGACTACATATACTGGGGACAGCTATACGCCTGGCTACATATACTGGGGACATCTATACACCTGGCTACCTATGCTGGGGACACTGTCTGTCTGTCATTATGTGCATTTACTGGTGAAAAGTTGTCCCTTATGTGCATTTACTGCGGAAACGCAGTCTGTCATTATGTGAATTAACTGGTGAAAAGCTGTCTCTTATGTGCATTTACTGGGGAAATGCTGTCTGTCATTATGTGCATTAACTGGTGAAAAGCTGTCCCTTATGTGCATTTACTGCGGAAACGCAGTCTGTCATTATGTGAATTAACTGGTGAAAAGCTGTCTCTTATGTGCATTTACTGGGGAAATGCTGTCTGTCATTATGTGCATGAACTGGTGAAAAGTTGTCCCTTATGTGCATTTACTGCGGAAACGCAGTCTGTCATTATGTGAATTAACTGGTGAAAAGCTGTCTCTTATGTGCATTTAATGGGGAAACTGTCTGTCATTACATGCATTAACTGGTGAAAAGCTGTCTCTTATGTGCATTTAATGGGGAAACTGTCTGTCATTACATGCATTAACTGGTGAAAAGCAGGCTCTTATGTGCATTTAATGGGGAAACTGTCTGTCATTACATGCATTAACTGGTGAAAAGCAGGCTCTTATGTGCATTTAATGGGGAAACTGTCTGTCATTACGTGCATTAACTGGTGAAAAGCAGGCTCTTATTTGCATTTACTGCGGAAACGCAGTCTGTCATTACGTGCATTAACTGGTGAAAAGCTGTCCCTTTATGTGCATTTACTGCAGAAACGCAGTCTGTCATTATGTGCATTAACTGGTGAAAAGCTGTCTCTTATGTGCATTTAATGAGGAAACGCTGTCTGTCATTACGTGCATTAACTGCTGAAAAGCTGATTCTTATGTGCATTTACTGGTGAAAGGCTACCTGTCATTATGTGCGTTTACTTAATTTTTTTTTCATGTAACTACGTTAGCTGGTACAACTACATTACAGTTAGCCCCGCCCACATGACATCATGACCACGCCCAAATTATCCCCCCCCCCCCCCCCCAAGCCCAGGCTGCCAGCCCTCGTGCCCCCTTTGAGCCCCCCCAAAAATCTGAAGCTGGAGCCGCCACTGCTTCTGAGGACAGTTAGTGACATGATGGCAGGGATTAGAGTGTAAGCGCCTCTGAGGACAGTTAACGACACAATGGCAGGGATAAGATTGTAAGATCCTCTGAGGACAGTTAGTGACATGATGGCAGGGATTAGATTGTAAGATCCTCTGAGGACAATTAGTGAAGTGATGGCAGCGATTACATTATAAGCTCCTCTGAGGACAGTTATCAACATGATCGTTAGCGAGCAGCACATTTTTTAAGTGACAGGCAGCTCAGAGATCACTGTAAATGCCCGTTTGCTGCCCCTTCATTCCCTGAGTGCCAGATCTGGCTTTTGTTAGCCTTCCACCACTATGTGCAAGCTCTGTATAGCAGGACAAATTTTCATCAGGCTAACTGCTACTGCCCACAGCCCGCCCCTTGCTTTCCTTGTGCCCTATGCAATGGCCTTTGTGGTCTTGTCTGAAACCCAGCCATATGGCTCCCATAGACAATCATACAGAATCAAATGTAAAATAATATTAATAGCACATGTAGAACTTGTATTCCAACAACGAGCCACCATCAGGGTCGGCAATACTGAAATTGCAGGATGAATACGAGTTCTGTGTCCAGAACTGCTGTAGGTACCCAGCTTGCTGATTCATTGATGGTGAAAGCCCATTTTTCATGCTGCAGTTGGCAATTTTATAGGCACTTGGGGGTCTAGATTGTTTTCATCCATTCAAGAAGAAACTTTATTTTGCTGTTACAGGACTACATTGAGGCCTCACAAATCTGTCACACGGACCCCACAGCAGGCCTTCCGAACCCTAACAAATTGCAGCCTATCTTTATAGCCCATGTGCTAGCGATGACTTAAAGGGAAGTCTTCCACACAGCCGGCACGGAAATATGCAAATAGGGGCTGTGGAGGATATTATGTAAGCCTGACCTATCCTTACAGGCAGCCTGTATTACCAGGAGAACACTAAAACGCAGGTGTCACAGGAATATTCACATTACAAGGCTTAGATTTTACACACTGCAGAAAAATATCAGAACCTCACAGAACACAAATTCTTCCGTCACTCACTCCATACACAGCCAGAAGCCTGGAGAAGAAGGCTGGTTGCTTAAAGAGAACCTGAAGCGAGTACAATTATTTAAAATAAACACATGATGTAACTGCAAATGAATATTACATACTAACCTCACTGTCAGTTCCTCTCAGAAGCTCACCATTTTCTTCTTACAGTAATCCCTTCCAGTTCTGACAGTATTTTGTCAGAACTGAAATACACCAGTTGCTGTCAGTTATATAACCGCAGCTGTCAGTTACAACTGATGTGCAAGGTAATGTCCATGTTTCCCAATGGCTCAAGTGGGTGATATTACAGTTTAACAGTGTGCTGACCAGGAAGCTGTTATGGGGTAATGGCCATTTTTAAAATGGAGGATGGAGAATTCCATTGATCACAGTGGACAAATAGGATGCAGGAGAGGAGAAAGAGATTGATGATGGGACTACACAGGAGGTAAGTATGACCTGTGTATGGTTATTTTGACGTTTTATTTTTAGTTCAGGTTCTCTTTAAAGACTATTGCTGCATGGCAACATTTGTGGCAAACTATGGCCTCAATTTGCTAAGCATTACCGCATTCAGTAATGCAGAAAACAGCTGATTTTACCAATCATCTTCCCAAATTCCAATTCACTAAATCTATTACTGCACAGAAAATTGAAATTACCGAAGAAGATGAAGAAATAAGTACAGGTCATTTACCCCTTTGAGCGCCTTACCTTGGTCCTATCCAGTAAGCCCACTAGATTTGACGATGTGTGGGACCCCTGGTCTACCTGGTATTCTTCACATGGCATTACGTAGGAACCACATGCCCTGTCATCATTTTCTACTCCCCTTTGCGGTCTTGTCTGACTGTGCTTTGGTCTCTGATACTGTGCCTGCTTCCACGGCACCTTGTTCTCCAATGTGTCGACTGTTACCTATGTTTATCATGCTTTTCTTGTTCTTTGATAACTATCTAAGCAATGCATTTCTGCTTTTATGAATGTACTTGTGTATTTTGTGTTTGTATAAACTGTTCAATGAAAAAGTAAAGTAAAAAAAATTCAAAGATTTACGCATTCGGTAAATTGGGCAACAGTATTTGGTATTTTTCTCCAGCTCTTACCAGCCAATTACTCACCCTCTCCATGCTCTTTCCTTGTGGTAACTTTGACAGACAGCCAAAAGGAAGAGCGGGGCAGTCAATTGGGAGAGCCATACAACCCTGCTTCTCACTTTGATTCGGTCCGATACTCTGGGAGGCAGGACTTGACACTCAGAGAGCATGGGAAAGCAACAATTTTTTAAGCTTTTCTGCATCCCTTTAGATGTGCATAGCTGTATTCTGGCATACAGAAGAGCTCCCCCTGGTGGCTGCAGCACATCTAAAGGGATGACGGGGATGCACTGCACAGAAACCCCCCAACTCATGCACACAGCGTCCTGCCTTGCAGCTGACCTGCTCCACAGCTGGTAAGTGAGACTTACCGAGCAGGGCTCAGTGAGTTGAAGCATGTTTGTACAGTAAATTACCGAACTTCTATTGCATGTGATGAAATGTTAGTGAATTTGGCAAAAAAAAGTTTAAAATACTGAATGCGGTATTTTACTGACCAAAATTATTTTATAGAACTACCTTTAAAAGGATTGCATTAGCTTCAGCATAAGTTGTGCACAAATGAATCCCTACTTTTGTGCACTATTTATGCTGATGCTAACGCCCTCCTTTTACTGTACCTGTTTTGAATGCAAGGTGTGTAATCTGCCCCTTCTGCGAGCTCTGCACACTTGTGCAGGTAGACATCTAATGCAGCATCTGTTTGGAAGCGCTGCTATTACCTTCTGCTGTACAAAAAACACAAGTATACTTTAGGCTAGCTGCCTTCAGTTTGCAATCAAATTCTTAGAATAGTGCTTAGTGCATAATTCGCATCTGTGTGTATTTAGCCCCAGGTTTCATTTCATTTGCAGCCCTGAGCGTTGCCCATCGCTTGCTGTCACTCATGCAACATTGTGGGATTGGCACAGGCGGTTGTAGGAAGAGTCAGTACTGCCTTCAGTGCCTTGGCAGTTAACCCCTTCCAATGCTAGGGTGTTAAGGAAGCTTTGTCCTGGGGTACAGGGGGTGGAGTCCGGATACAGGAAGCTGGCAGATATAAAGAAGAGCAATATAATCTACGCAAAGGATAGGCCACATCACCCCAGAGGTTGTGGGTCCCAACAGATAAGTGTTATTGTGATTAGGAGTAGTTAGAGTCCTCTTTGTGAAGGACTATAAAGAACAAAGTCCTAAAATAGGTCCTTATTTTATTCACATTTTCTCCTACATTTTCTCCTAGGTCGTATTTTCACATTAACCTTTTCTCCTGAGTTTCTGATAGGTGATAATTTCACTTGTCAATAAAATGCCTTCTAAACCACCGGCAAGTAAAAAAATACCAAAAATGGTTATAGTACCTTTTTACCTAGTTTTAGTATTTTTTCAATTGCAAAGTGCTGAAAAGTTCCTTAAAAGAGAAGATGAAACATTATCTACCAGGAGAAAGAGTTAATTGCATATTTCCTTTTTAACCTCCCTGGCAGTATAATGATTTCCGGATTTTAGTTGTTTTTTTTTTAAAGTTTCAGACCCTAAAATCAGGAAAAAAATCATTCCGCCAGAGTCTCTGCAGCAGCCCCAGCTCTCATTCACCTCCCTGCGCTCCAGCGTTGCAATTCTACCTCTGTCCTCCAGGTGGCACTGTAACTCTGTGTTGAGATCGAAGATGGCGATTTCACCAGAGTGATTCAGAGCATCCGAGGACAGGAAGGTGAATGGCTACGGACATCTGAATCCCCCGGGAGGAGAGTTATAATGCCTGCTGCCCGCTATACTCGCTTTCAGCATTCAGCTCCCGGCGGCTAGCTCGAGCTACACTCAAGATTACCGCCAGGGAGGTTAAAGTGAACCTAAAGCCTAGGAAAAAAAATGAGATTAACTCACCTGGGGCTTCCCTCAGCCCCCTGCAGCCGATCGGTGCCCTCGCAGCCCCGCTCTGTCGCTCCAGGACCCGCCGGCGAACACTTCCGGTTTGGCCGTCACCGGCCGACAGGCATGGGAACGCGAGTGATTGTTCGCGTTCCCAGACTGTATATCACCCCCTATGCTGCTATTGCAGCAAGGAGGCCGCAATAGCAGCATAGGGGGCGATATACAGGCTGGGAACGCGAACAATCACTCACGTTCCCATGCCTGTCGGCCGGTGACGACGAAACCGGAGGTCGTCGCCGGCGGGTCTAGAAGCATCGGACCGGAGCTGCGAGGGCACCGATTGGCTGCAGGGGGCTGAGGGAAGCCCCAGGTGAGTTAATCTCATTTTTTTTTCTAGGCTTTAGGTTCACTTTAAGCAACCAACAAACAAGAATATACTCAAAAAAAATTTGATAGTACTTTTTTACTTACTTTTTTTAAACTTTTCAATAGCAGAGTGCTGGAAAGTTATTTATAACAGAAAATTAAAAACTATCTCCTAGGAGAAAAAGGGAATTAAATAAGGGACATTGGGTTTAAAATCAGACGGTGTCTAAATAAAAGGAAGGCATACAGAGATGGGCGTAACTAAGGGGAAGCAGGCCCTGCAATCGCAGGAGGGCCCAGAGCTGTGCGGGGCCCCAACTGCTAACCTTCCCTTCTCCAATACAGGGGACTATACTTCAGATCTGGTGTTTTGGGGGCTTCACTTGTTATGGGCATGAAGATCCTGATGGACACACTTGTTTTATGACTCTTGTGAGATGGGCCCCAAGACTGTGAAGGGCACCAAAGGAGAGGGAAGGGCTGTGATCATTTAGGGGGGAGGCACAAAGATTTGCTGGGGTCAGGGCCCATTAATTGTAGCTAAGCCACTGCGTACAGCATAGTTTTCAATTCCCAAAAACCATCAATGTACTCTCCAAAGTGTTTTGGAAAACATATTGGCCCTTATTACCTTAAGCTTAAAGAGAATCTGTATTGTTAAAATCGCACAAAAGTAAACATACCAGTGCGTTAGGGGACATCTCCTATTACCCACTGTCACAATTTCGCCGCTCCTCGCCGCATTAAAAGTGGTTAAAAACAGTTTTAAAAAGTTTGTTTATAAACAAACAAAATGGCCACCAAAACAGGAAGTAGGTTGATGTACTGTATGTCCACACATAGAAAATACATCCATACACAAGCAGGCTGTATACAGCATTCCTTTTGAATCTCAAGAGATCATTTGTGTGTTTCTTTCTCCCTGCAGTTCTCATGCACTGAAGTTTCAGGCTGCTCTTTTTTCTCCTGCAAACAGCTTTGCCCTTGTCTGTAATTCTTCAGTATGTGAAAGCCCAGCCAGCTCAGAGGACGATTTATCCAGCTTGTAAAAGATAAGAGAGAAGAGAGAAGCTGCTCTAATCTAAATAATACACAGGCAGTGTGCAGAGAGGGGCCTGGAAGGGGGAGTTCATAGCAGAACCACAACACTGAAGAACTTGGCAGCCTTCCAGACACAGGCTGACAAGTCTGACAAGGGAAAGATACATTGATTTATTACAGAGACTGTGATAGCAGAAAGTGCTGCAGTAAGCCAGAACACATTAGAATAGCTTTTGGAACTTGTAGGATGATAAAAAACAGGATGCAATTTTTGTTACGGAGTCTCTTTAAAGACCTTGAAGACTGGTTGTGCCTATATTATACCGTACATAAGGCACACAGAAAGAACCATATTTTTGAAAGCGCCAGATTTGGAGTGCCAGGAAATGCTCGGCAGGTTGGAAAACAAGCAGCGTCACAAATATTAAGAGGTGGACAGAATCCAGAAACAGCACACACACAAATAAAACTCTTCTATATAGCAAATAAACCCCAAAAGTCGGAAGGATTTTCTAGCAAAAAAAAAAAAAAGCTAAAGCTCAGGCAGCTTGTATTTATTTACATGTGACACTTCTGGTATGTGTCTCACAAGAAGCCTAAGTGAAGTGCTCCACAAGGAACTCTGTTGATGCTGTTGTGACGGGGAAGTATGCGCTATTTATATAGAGCTGTTTTCACTTGAGAATTCCATAAACATTCTGCAAAACATACTGGCTGGAAGCCGTGTACACAGAGAGCCCTATTTACTGCCACGCTTACACCGGTGCAGATGAGCTCAATGAGATTCTTCACTCTCTGCCTGATCAAAACAACTGTAATATTCCGAACAGAAGAATAATACCTCCGTACGCCGAAAATAGAACGACACATTTTTCATAAATGCTGCTTTTGTGAATGGCCTTATTTATTTTTGTAGATGTTAATTCTTATAGTGTATCCGAGGCGGGGCAGGGGTGGCAGATGAGACACAGAGGCATGTTTCCTGCTCCATGACATGCCTCTGTGTCCCCTATGATCTGCTCTCTGCCCCTCCTGCACTGTGCTGTCACTCCCTGAAATTGCCGACATGCAGCTTTTTAGCAATCTTGAGGGGAAGGGGCATCCCTTGCAGGAGAGGCACTCCTGCAATATGCCCACTGGGGGCGTTCCTAATGCCCCTTCCACAGCTCTCATTGGGCAGCTCTGCCTGTTCCCCGCCTCCCTGCACTCTGCTCTGTGATGAGACACACAGAGAGCAGAGCTTGTAGCGTCATGACCCCAGGGGTGACTGAAGCATAAACTAAAGGATTTCTGGCCACAGGAGCGTCAGAGAGCGGTGGTAATTGAGGCTACCTGATCAGGTAGCATGTTTTGTTTTTTTAAATGCCCACCTTGGGTTCTTTTTTTATAAAAAAAAAAAATTGAAAGCAGCAAGAAAATACTAATCATGAATTTAATTATTTATAGATGTCACTATCTTTACCCCAGAGGAGTTCACAATGTAATCCCTACCATAGTTGAGGGCCAATTTTTGAGGGAACCAATTAACTGTAATTTTTTGGGGATGTGAAAGGAAACAAGAGTGCCCAGAGTAAACCATATAAACATGTGGAGAACATACAAACTCCATGCTGGGAGAGTCCTAGCACAAATCTGAGACATTTTAAGCAGGCCTACAGCCAAAATCACACATCACATAAATCATGACAATGTGTCCAAATTACATTGTTATTTTGAGTTCATAGTCGTGTCACTGAGTGTTCCGTAGAAGGGCTCAAAGTCTAATCCCTACCCTAGTCATAGCCCAATGCCCCTGTCATAGTCTACGGCCAATTTCTGGGGGAAACAGTTTACTATGCAGTGCATTTTTGTGGATACAAAAGGAAATCAGAGAGCCCATAGGAAATCATGACTAGCATGGGGGGAACATACAATCTCCATGCAGATGGTTTTCTGACTGAAACTCAAACTCAAAACTAAAAGATGAGAGTGCTGTCCAATAATGCCACCATGCTGTCAGTAATTTGGATGTTCTTCCTACATGAGAGAGTTTTAGGCTACTAGGGATGCTTTTTAGGATTCTATGGAAATTACATTTCTGCATTTACGATCAGAAATTGGAAAACGGAAATCATATTTCTGTGGAAATATTGCATTACTGCAACTCAACAATTTTAGCCCAATGAAAGGACTCGGAAGCAATGGACCAATCACAGAATGCAGAGCCAACTCGGAAGTATTTGGTCAATCAGAGAATGCAAAAAATTACCAAAAAAAAAAAAAGACTACTCAGAAATCGGAATACAGAAATCGGAAATCCGCAGAATCAGAAATCTTCATTTCCAACCATCCCCATAATGGCTACCTCTAAACGGAATCCCCCCAAAACTGGCTCTAGACTGCAAGACATTGGATTAGAATCTTCTTTGAAGTAAAGTGCAAATTCTCCTTAAAGGGAACCAGAGACGAAATAAAGAAAAGATTTTATACATACTTGTGCTTCCTCCAGCCCCATGCGCACAGATCGCTCCAACGCCGCCGCCCTCCGCTGCCTGCAACTACGAGAACCGGCTCCCGTCACTGACGTCATCGGAGCCAGCTACGCAGCAGAAGTGCGCCCTCTACGTATCTCTCGCAAAGAGCGCACTTCTCCTATGCTAGACTGGCTCCGACTGAGGGAAGAGCGGGGAGTCGGTTCTCATAGCAGCGGAGGACGGCGGCGTGGGAGCGATCCGTGCATATGGGGCTGGAGGAAGCCCAGGTATGTATAAAATATTTTTTTTATTTCGTCTCTGGTTCTCTTTAAACTGTTGAAGGCTGGGTGCACACATAACAGAGTGTGAAAAGTCGTGCTTTCTGTCATGTGCGGGGTTTTTTTGTGCGTTTTTAGTGTGTCTGCGTTTTTTCCGCGTGTGCATTTTTCTAGCGTGCATTGTTATGTGTTTGCGGTTTGCATATACAAAACGCATATGCATTTTGTATGCGTTTTTATATTTCAATTTATGCAAATCACTAGGAAGACAACAGGAAGTGAAAATACATCACAAAACATTTTTTGGGGGAAAAAACGCATACAGAAATGCGTGAGAAATGCAAACATAATGCAATACATTGTGTTCCCATTGACTTACATTATTTTTTATGCATTTTTGAAAACTATGCAACAAAACCGGCGGTTTTCAAAAACGCACGCATACAAAACGCATATACGTTTTTTCATGCGGCCCATAGACTTCCATTACCAGCAAAAATGCATTGTTTTCCGCAACACTTGCTTTTCTGCTAAGTGTGCACCTAGCCAAAGAAACAATTCTGCTATAGATATGTAACATAAAAAGACATTTTCATCAGCAGAGTTCTGCTTCAAACACTGTAACAGTCTTTGCACCGCACCTTGCATGCCCGTGTGCCCTGGATCCACCTGTAACTTCATCCGGCTTTATATACAGAAATCCTAGAGAGACGCTATTACTATATGGAAGAATGGGAGGCTGATAAATATAAGAAATGACTGCTCCACTTAACAAGCTTTTGTCTGTGTGTGGAGGATCTCAGCCAGCTGTCAAACAAGCACAGTCTAGCAAGGAGAGCGGAGGGGAAAGCTCTGTGCAGAGAGAAGCAAGTTCATGTAAATACAATGATTGCCTGTAATAAGTGAAAAATAAAACCTGAATAGCATAGCAGCCTAAACAGAATTCTAGTTCACCTCCGTATAATTAACGTTTTAAGGCATAGGCAACATAGGCAGATGCCTGGGGTGACAACTTCAGGAGGGGACCCTGCAGGAAAAAAAAAATCATTGTACATATTGGCCTTTAAGGAGTTAACCGGGCAATTTTAATAAAATAAATACTACTTACCGGGGGCGTCCTCCAGCCCCAAGCTCCCAGGACCTCCCTCGCCGCATCTCTGCTCTCAGCCGTTCGCCGGAGCTCCGACCCGGTCCCCGGCGATGACGTCAGAGCGACCTGGAGGTTGCTGTCAATCACCGCCATGTGGGCCGGAGCGGACTGCGCAGGCGCAGAACTACTGCGCCTGCGCAGTCCGCTCCGGCCCACGTGTCGGTGATTGACAGCGCCGATCGCGAAGGCGCAGTACAGAGCGACCTCCAGGTCGCTGTGACGTCATCGCCGGGGACCGGGTCGGAGCTCCGGCGAACAGCTGAGAGCAGAGATGCGGCGAGGGAGGTCCTGGGAGCTTGGGGCTGGAGGACGCCCCCGGTAAGTAGTATTTATTTTATTAAAATTGCCCGGATAACTCCTTTAAATAAAGGGATAATTTCCACATTTCTCCCATTGTCCTGAAATGACAATTTATGAATAGTTTAAATTTAGTCAGTGCTTGCCAATTGTAAAACCTTTTCTCGCCCTAACTTACATTCTTACATTTTCACAGGGGGGTGAAATCTTTACCGCTGGCAAGGTGCATCACTGTAGAATTTTTGTTTGTTGTGTGTTCCGAAGTGAGCAGAAACAACAACTGGTTTCCCAGAATGCTCTAGGAGGAGAAGCCTTTGTAAAAGTGCAGGCTAGGCTAAATATCAAAAGGAGGGTAGGATTACCTACCAATATACAGCAATATGTAGATATAGGAAGTCTTTCTGATGCTGAAACCAGGATAATCAGCATAAAAGTGGGTATCCTGAATAATTTGCTATGTTCTTTTATGTGTCGTTATGGAGCCTCTTTAATTAGATGTGTGACTGGAGATGGGATATAAAATCTAATATTATTGTTATCTCAATAAATGACTCAACTTACAACGTTTCAGAGATACAAACAAAGTTGTCTTTATGTACAAATTATACAATACTGTTTTTTTCATGTATGTTTTATTGTTAAATGTTACAATTTTTTATAAAAACACTTAAAAAGCACATTAATAACAACAACAAAAAACATGGTTTACACTATACATGCCCAAATCCAGTCCAAAAGCATTTGATTTATCCACGTTTTACCATGTTTAACACAGGACTCAACTTACAAACAAATTTAACTTACAAACAATCTCCCAGAACATAACCTGTTAGTAAGTAGGGAACTGTCTGTAGACCCTCAAATTCCAAATGTTTATAAGGGCTCAAACCCACTAGCAGCATTTTTGCCATTTTGAAAATGCTCTTCCATTCACTTGAATGGGAATTGCAGTAAAATCACAGCAACACCATTTTTGAAACGATTCTGAAAAATTGCATCGATTTTGTAGTGATTTTATTACAATTCTCATTTAAAGAGACTCTGAAGCCTCCCTAAAACCATGTTTTTATTTTAAAAACTTCTTTAGCATGATTGCAGCACCTAAAACACTGCATCCCCGCGGCTGAAAACTCAATTAATCACCCCTAACTCCCGGCGCTAATTGCAGAGAGCACTTGCTAGTAGAGTCAGAGCTTTGGGCTGTAGCTCTGCCTCTACTCCATCAATCTGGGCGGATCACCGCCTCACCCCGCTCCTCTCAGTCTTCTTTCACTGAGAGGGGTGGGGAGAGGTCAGCACAGATTGACACAAATGGAGGCAGAGCTACAGCCCAACGCTCTGCCTCCTCGGGCAGCAAAATCCACGACCAGGGAAGTCGTGGATGTTTGCCCCGGGAGTTAGGGGTGATTAATTGAGTTTTTTGAACCCTAAATCAGTATACAATAACCAACAATTCATTGTAGATACAGTAGAGTCCCAGTTAGGGCCCTTTTCCATTGATAAGTGAAGCGAATGCGGCAGATTCTCGGATCGCTCCGCACGCAATGCACAGAATGGAAACTGTTCCATTGCCGTGCATTGGGTTCAGAACACCCGCGTTGCGATGCAGCTATGTAGCCGCATCACACCGTATCTTATGGAAACGGGCCCTTATCCAGAACTCAACCAACCAGCACAAATCACCGGAAGTACTCACATTGGTGAAAGCCAAATTCTTATGCTGTTTCTAGGCTCTGATGTGCTTAAAGTGTACTGGAGCCACAGCTTAGATACAAAATTAGATACTTGCCTAAAGAGAGGGAAGCCTCAGGATATTATTGAGGCTTCCCTCCCTGTTTTGATGTCCCCCCCCCCCATCGCTGAGCCCGGCCCCCCAGAATTTTAGCAACAATGCATTGTCGCTAATCCTATTGGGGCTGCACAGCTCTTTTTCCTCCAGCATGGTTGCACAATAGCCAACCAAGCCTTCCCGCGCATGCACAGTAAGCCAGGGCCGCGGGCACCATGGTACTGCGCATGCGCGGGTGGGCTCGTGTGGCTCCTGTGCAGCCACAATTCAGGAAGAGGAGCTGCACGGTCCCGATTTGGAGAAGGGCTAAGCTCAGCACCGGGGGGCTTCAGATCAGTGAGGAAAGCCTCAATAGGATCCCAAGGCTTCCCCACTCTTAAAGTGAACCTAAACCAAATAAAAGTATTTTAGACAAAATAGACACATAATGTACCTGCACATGAATATTACATACTTACCTCTCTGTTCAGTTCCTCTCAAAAGGTTACAATTCTCTTCTTACAATGATTCCTTCCATTTCTGACAAGATTTTGTCAGAACTGAAAGATAGCAGTTGCTGTCAGTTATAACTGAAAGGACAACTGATAAGCAAGGTAATGTCCATGTTTCCCTATGACTCAAGTTGGTGATATTACAGTTTAACAGTGTGCTGACCAGGAAGCAGTTATGGAGTAATGGCTATTTTCTTAATGGAGGAGGGAGAATTCCCTTGATCACAGTGGACAAAGAGGAAGAGGAGAGGAGAAAGAGATTGATGAGTTGAATCTGGACCCAGATGCAATGACCAGCTACAGACCTGTCTCTAACCTCCCCTTTCTGGGCAAGCTAATTGAAAAAGCTGTTTACCTCCAGCTAGAAGCCAAAATCGTACAAAACAACAGTTATGACCCATTCCCAAGGGCGTAGCAATAGGGGTTGCAGAGGTAGCGACCGCATCGGGGCCCTTGGGCCAGAGGGGCCCCGAAGGGCCCTTCCTCAACTATAGTATTAGCTCTCTATTGGTCCTGTGCTCATAATAATCACTTCTATAGATACTTTGAATAGTGGTAATCATTAACAAACTGTTCCCCATCCCCTTCTTGCACCTCTGACACTGTAGTTGCCATTGGCAGGTTTTGGTGCACCGTATCAATTGCTATATATAGAGTGCTTGGGGGGCCCCATTGTAAAACTTGCATCGGGGCCCACAACTCCTTAGCTACGCCACTGCGGCCATTCCAGTCTGGCTTCAGGAAACACCACAGCACTGAAACTGCCCTCATCCAAATATGCAACCACCTGCTCATGGCAAGAGACAGAGGAGAGTGCTCGATCCTCATACTGCTAGACCTTTCTGCAGCCTTTGATACAGTTGACCATGACATCTTGATAAACAGGCTACAGGAATACTGCGGCATTGATGGCATAGTTCTTCAGTGGTTCCAATCCTTCTTGAGTGGCAGAACCCACAAAGTGTCTATGGGGCCCTTCCTGTCCACCCCTGTATCACTTAAGTATGGGGTGCCCCAGGGCTCAACCCTCTCTCCCCTGCTTTTCACGATTTACATGTTACCGCTGGGAAAACTAATCCAAAAACATGGCCTGGCATACCACTGCTATGCAGACGACACCCAACTATATCTTTCCTTCAAGCCTGGTGTGACAGACCCAAGTCTAACTATAAACGCCTGCTTACGTGATCTACAGAAATGGATGAATGACAACTGGCTGAAACTAAATGCAGACAAAACTGAAGTCCTTCTGATTGGAGGGCAGAGCGTGATAACAAAACAACTTAACTTGCAGTCTTCACCACTGGGAATAAGAGGCACGGATCTACGCATCTCTAATCATGTGCGTAGCCTGGGAGTTCTAATTGATGGGGATTTAAACTTCAGAACTCAAATCTCTGCTGTGGTGAAATCATCCTATTTTCACCTGAAGAACATTGCAAAAATCAAGCACCTCATACCCCCAGAAGATCTGCCAACCTTAGTCCACGCCTTCATCACATCCCGACTGGACTACTGCAATGCTCTTTACACTGGCCTTCCAAAAAAGGTCTTGTACCGCCTACAGCTGATACAGAATACTGCTGCCAGACTGCTAACCAACCAACCCCGTCATTGCCACATAACGCCAGTCCTGCACTCCCTTCACTGGCTACCTATAGAATGGAGGGTCCTATTCAAGATCGGCCTACTGACATTTAAATCCCTGAATAATCTAGGCCCTGGATACATGAAAGATATGTTGCAGGTGTGTAGCAATCCCCGCATTCTCAGATCAACAGGTTCTAATAATCTAGTCATACCCAGAGTCCACTTGGAAACTTTTGGTCCCAGAGCCTTCTGTCAAGCTGCCCCATCGTTTTGGAACTCCTTACCTCAACAGATCAGGACAGCTCCATCCCTGGACGTGTTTAAATCCAGACTGAAAACCCACCTGTTCAGTTTGGCATTTGCAGAAATATAACTTTTGTTGTGTGAATACTTCATCCTACTAATTACTGAATCTGAAAGAGCCTAAGCGCTTTGAGTCCTATGGGAGAAAAGCGCTATAGAAATGTTATTGTATTGTATTGTATTGAATACACGGGAGGTAAGTATGACCTGTGTATGTTTATTTTGACTTTTAATTTTTAGTTCAGGTTTCTTAAAGGTAAGTATCTGATTTTGATCCTGAGCAGATCATTTTAAAGACTGGGTTCCACTACTAGTTTCAATTACTGTAATTTAACATTTAATACAGAGTTCATGGTATCATGTACAGTGTATAGAGTGGGGTATAGTACTGTATTAGCTGGGCCTATTTTTACCATTGAGTCTCAAGCAACCACAAAGCACACTTATTCAGCATCACCCAATCCTCATCGGTGCCGGATAACCGAGACTCTAATGTATTGTGTTAGTGCTATATAAATGAATATATAAATATTATTATAGACTGTAGAATAGCATAAATACAAATACCAATCTGTATTACAATTACATTACTCACCCATTTCAATGTTTTGTAAAACTACTTTGTGCACCAAACGCTATGACACTGTATAACGTTGTTTAATGCTGTAATGTCTCTCCCATCTATTGTACAGTGCTGCGTTAGCATTTTTTAATAAAGTTGAATCATAATTATAAAAAAATAAAAGGAGCGGTGACCATATTTCCATTCCGATTTCAAACGATTTGCTGTTCATCCAAAGGGCAACGTTCTGCTAGTGTTGGTGAATTGCCTTGGCGGGATACAGCGATGTACCCACTGCTTGATGTGTGCTTAGTCTCACATATCGCTGCCCCATTCCCGATTAATTACCCTCTCATTATCAGCATGTTAATAGGCACACCGTACAGAATAACACCGTACAGTACAACAGACTCACTATTCTCTGCAATAGACACAGTAAGACACATTAATCAAAGAGGGAATTAGCCAGTTTATCTACATTCCCAGCAGACTTCCTTTCTCCCAGATTCACCAATTAATATTAATTTATGCTCACTTCTAAAGGGATGATTCACCAAAGGAAAAAGGTTTCCTCTGTTAGTTGGATTCACTTTAATCTACCCAGTTATTATTGTAATTCTTTTTCTAATTACCATGTAGTACTCCATTGCTTTCTTAAAGCAATGAAAATAAACTTATGGGACAGGTAATTGTATCTGAAGATCTATATACTAAATAGAACTTTTCTGGAGTCCAGTATGCTTGGTATCTTTCTAATGCCTGATAAGAGGTCATAAAACACCTGCGGGACTGATAGGATTGGTTCCCAGCAGATGTTCCGTCCATTTTCCATCCGCACTCTGCCCTCTGCTCTGTGTCCGCCCGATTGCCATTTCCAGCCACCAATCGCCGCCGCTCAGTCACTGTTCTTAAAGAGGAACTCCAGTGAAAATAATGTAGTAAAAAAAGTGCTTCATTTTTTACCATAATTATGTATAAATGATTTAGTCAGTGTTTGCTCATTGTAAAATCTTTCCTCTCCCAGATTAACATTCTGACATTTATTACATGGTGACATTGTTACTGTGGGCAGGTTATTTAGCTGTTTCTAGCTGCTCTGTCTGTTACAGACAGCTAATAACAGCTATTTCCTGTCTCTGAACATTGTTACATTGTGGCAGTTTGCCAGCAGTACCGCGGTATTCAGAGCCTCTTGTGGGAGGGGTTTCAGCACAAAATCAGTCACACAGCGCCCCCTGATGGTCTGTTTGTGAAAATCATTGTCTTTCTCATGTAAAATGGGGTATCAGCTACTGATTGGGAAAAAGTTCAATTCTTGGTTGGAGTTTCTCTTTAAGCCAGCAAATGCATGGGGCTTTCCATAGGCTGCACTAGACCAATTCCCCCTAGCAAAAGGAGAATTTTCATTGGTCTACCATAGGGATGATCAATGATATGAACATTTTTCTGAGTTTATGCAAATTTGTTTGCAAATATAAGCAGCTTGAAAATGGACCAATCAATTCAAACCCATAAAAATTGGCATAAATTTCCACCACGAACCAATGCGAATTCTCAGTTTCTGAAAGATTCCCATTGGTGATCCCCATGATTCCTTTGTACAGGTACCGAGCGGTGATGGGACAAGTAGCCAAGGGAAGGTGGGTTATTGCCATAGGCTATATGGGGGAACACATCCGCCTGCCCGGGATTATCGCTGATTACACAGAAGTGCGGCCCGCTTACCGCAATGGATCCCACAGATCTGCTGCAGAGTGACAAGCGTGAACGGCTCCTGTTTATAAAATAGGAGCCATTTACCGTCTGTTTTGCGATGAGCGAAGAACGGACATAAATTGTTTGTTCTCTGCTCAAGTGGGAACCGAACTTTAGAGCCACTTCTGACACCATGAAGGGAGCACAGAGTGAGGAGAAAAGTTCAATAAGTCATTCCTCATGATTGGGAACTCAATAACATTAGGAGCAGGGGTAAAGGCAAGTACCCCTTATCTTATTCTGCCATATTTCACTGCGAGTTTGCATTAAAGTAAAACTGAAGCGGAAAAAGTCACATATTATGGATAGGGGAGGCAGGGCCGGCCTTAGGTTTCACAGCGCCCTGAGCGAAATCTGATTTTTGTACCCCCCTTCATCTGCTTTGTGCGTGCCCACACTTACGCATGCACATGCACACGCACACACACACAGGCCCATATGCAATTCTAACCTTCATTTTTTTTTTTATAAAAACAAACAATCAGTGGGACAGTTAGCCCCCCCCCAATTTGGAATGATAGCACAGCACCAACAATAGCACCACACGTTATTGCCCCAGCGCGCCCCCCCCCCCCCAAAAAAAAAACAAAAAAAAAAACCCCATCAGATTCAGTATAGGTAGTTAGCCATAGGTGCCCCCCTTGGAAGCCGGCACCCTGAGCGACCACTCCGGTCCCTCATATCAAAGGACGGCTATGAGGGGAGGCTCTGGGAGGATCTTATACAGTCTTCCCAGTCCTCTCACAGTCCCCTTGTTCTAGCGCCGTCACTCCCATTGCAGGTATTCAACCAACTGGTTGACTACACCTTCAGGGATCTTCAGAAGCCTTCAGAAGTACTCACGTCCCCATGTGCTTCCGAACAGTCCGAAGGGTGATGAGTGGTCACACCTTCCAACTAGCTTCGGGTGCTTGATATTGTGTCATAGGCAATGCCGCAGACAAATCAGCAGTTCAGTATATCAGCACATCATTTTTCAAAAAAGCACGCACTTTATTGAGTCATTTATATCCCTAGGAGTAAAGCCGACAATTGTTTCAGGGGCCGCGCAGGGTCCCCCCTTACCAAGGCGTAGGGTTCCCCCTTACCAAGGCATGTGGTCACCACACGCCTTGATAAAGGGGGACCCTGCACGGCCGCCGAAACAATTGTCGGCTTTACGCCTGTGGATATAAATGGCTCAATAAAGAGCGTGCTTTTTTGAAAAACGGTGTGCTGATATACTGAACTGCTCATGTGCTTCCGAAGACAGGCTGCTCCGTACTGCGCATGTGCGAGCACGCACTCCTGAGTAGTGGAAGAAAGCCCTTAGGGCTTGTTCACTCCTAGGGTGTTTCTGCCCTTTTTGACAACAACAACAACAAATAACATTTGTAGAGCGCTTTTCTCCCATAGGACTCAAAGCGCATATGCATGGCTCAGACCATCGTGGTACAGAGGAAGAATTTTATAAGTCTGGAAATGCCAGGCTAAACAGGTGGCTTTTCAGTCTGGATTTGAATAGCTCCAGGGATGGTGCTGTCTTTACTGGGTGTGGCAGGGAGTTCCAAAGAGTAGGGGCAGCATGACAGAAGGCTCTATCTCCAGATTTTTTGAGGTGCACTCTGGGAGTGACCAAGTTTATAGAACTTGCTGAGGTTGTGAGAGGCGTGGTGCAGCTTCAGCAAGTCCTTCATGTATCCAGGGCCCAGATTGTGCAGGGATTAGAATGTCAGGAGTCCAATCTTGAAGAGTATTCTCCATTCTACTGGTAGCCAGTGCAGTGAGCGAAGGATCGGTGTAATGTGACAGTGGCGAGGCTGGTTTGTTAGCAATCTGGCAGCAGCATTCTGCACTTATTGCTGGCGACGCAGGTCCTTTTTGGGGAGGCCAGCATAAAGGGCATTGCAGTAGTCCAGCCGTGATGTGATGAAGGCGTGGACTAGGGTTTGAAGATCCTCTGGGGGAATCAGATGTTTAAGCTTTGCAATGTTCTTCAGATGAAAGTAGGAAGATTTAACTACAGATGAAATTTGGTTTCTGAAACTCAAATCCCCATCGATTAGTACGCCAAGGCTGCGCACGAGGTTGGAGCTGTTTATGTCTGAATTCCCAATCCTGATTGGTGATTTTTGAAGTGCAGGCGATTTTCAGAATCGTCCTAAAAGCACTTGTGCTTCTGCAATGATTCCCTATGAGAGAGTTCACATCTGAGTGGTTCATTCCTGATCCGCTCAGCAAATCGCTGCCTGTACCATTTTCGGGGCGATTTGCCTATAATGGCAGGTATAGGAAAATCACAAAACGCTTAAAAAAGCGCTTGGTATAGCGATTTTCCCCAGCCAGCGCTTTTAAGAATAAATACATTGTATTTATTATTCTCCGGGTGAAAGAGTTCACGTCAGGCTTGCGTCAGGATGTAAAAAACCAAATCGCTCACAAAATCGAAGCGTGCAGGTATGCGCCGGGAGGAGGAAAAAACGCACAAAGAAATTGAAAATCGCTGGCGTCAGTTTTAGTTGTTAACAAAGCGTTACTCCGCCGTGTTGTGCGTAGGGGCGGACCGACAGGGATCCCAGTGACGTACTTCCTGCACAACAGGAGTATGTGACTTAGCAGGGGGTCGCACTATGCAAAACCCTGTCCGGCCCACTCTGACGCAGTGTCATATGTTTTCCATTTTTTGCGTTGCAGTGGAATGCGGCGGGAGAATCCATTCCCACCGCAACGTAAAAAATAAATGTAAAACAAACCTCAAAGTTGGGCTGGATAGTATAATTTTCATATATGATACAATTATTTTTCATTTGTGATCATAAAACAGTGATGCTTCCAGGACACCTACAGCAATTCTACATACAACCACGAAGCCACAGTCACACTACATCTCCCCAATGGACAGGACTGAGGTCCACAGAGAGAGGAAAAGAAAGCCTGTTCTTTGATGAATGCGCCCCACTGTCCTGCATAACAGGCAGCCTATCTGTCTGTGTTTATCTTCCTACAAGAGTTTCCACTCTTCCTTTCCATACATAAGAGGCAGCCTCCTGTTCTCTGCTTATTATCTTGTAGAGGGGCTGCGGGAAGAGCCTGGCTCTCATTACAGCGGATGGGATTGTAGAGCAGCAGCAGGGCTGGATGGAGCAGAGGGGAGGATTGCTGTAGTGAGGACAGATCCATTCCCCATGTCTGCAGCTTCAGCACCGGTAGGTCTATTCTTCATCATCTCCAGCACTGCTCTGTCTGCTGCCTATCACTGCTCACTACCCTAGCCAGCCTGCCTGTAGAGGGGAGCACTGGCAGCACGCTGCACTCACTCAGAGTCACCTTACTTTTCTAAGTTTTAAGCCTTATAACTATGGTTATTATTGCAGCACAGAACTTTACTTGCAAGTCTGAGTACATCAAAACTTATTCACTTGCGAAGTTGCGATGCTGAGCAAACAACGTTTCATACCAAACTGCTTTATCTGTGAAACGTTTACACACCAATTCCTCTGCCCTGTACAACAAAATCTCCTGCATAGACAATACTATTTGTCAGGACTGCATACATAAAACAGTTTATACGATATACACACAAGTGCCTTATTTACTTCACAAGCCAAATTACATATACAATACACACCACAAGTGCCTTATATACTACTCACCTCAACTGACTTATATACAATATACACCACAAGTGCCTTATATACTACACACTACAACTGACCTATATACAATACACACCACAAGTGCCATATATATTACACACCACAACTGACTTATATTATACAATACTCACCACAAGTGCCTTATATACCACACACCACAACTGACTTATATACAACACAACTGACTTATATACAACACAACTGACTTATATACTACTCACCTCCACTGACTTATATACAATACACACCACAAGTGCCTTATACACTACACAGTCCAGCTGACTTATATACAATACACACCTCGAGTGCCTTATATACTACACACCACAACTGACTTATATACAACACAACTTACTTATATACTACTCACCTCCACTGACCTATATACAATACACACCTCAATTGACACATACTACACACCAAAACCGCCTATATAAAATATACACCAAAACTACCTTATATACTGCACACCTCAACTGACTTATATACAATACACACCAAACTGCCTTACATACAAATGACACCAAAACTTCCTTATATACAATACACACCACAACTGACGCATAAAATACACACCACTACTGCCTCATGCACAATACACACTAAAAATTACGACCTAAAACTATCCTATAAAAAAATACACACCAAAATAGCTTTATATGCACTACGCACCAAAAATGACTTATGTACAACATTATAACACAAATCTGCTTAATATACACTACAGTAAAAACGGTTTTATATAGAGCATATTTAATCCAAAACTGCCTAAATAGACTAAGTACAACAGTTTAAACAAAATGCAGAAAAATTAAATGAATAATATTTACATATAACACTAGGAACAAAACATTTCTTAAAATAACGCTTATACACCAAAAAATAGTTATTGTCTGCTAGTCATCAAAGATAATCTGCCTGAACAAATCGCTGATTTTTAGCAATTATTTTGGAGCGGTGTCGTATAAGAATAGTACTAATACAAAAATAAGACTGAATAAATATTAAATATGATTAAATAAATGCTTACTGAAAATAAAGGGGAAAAAGCAATTCATCCTTTGAAATCTTAGCAGGAAGCGACCTCCAATACTTGCATATATATATATATATATATATATATATATATATATATATATATATATATATATATATATATATATATATATATATATATATATTAAAACAAAAAGATCATAATTTGTGCAGATATTTAAGTTATTTTTGCGTTGTTTTTTTTTTTACAAAAATAATTTTAATGAATAAGTCTATTTTATATTTCGACTAAAAATATGGAGGCAGATGGATCTATTCCCCTAACCAATACCTATTTGTAGATGAAACCAACACAGATCGAGACTGAATCTCCTGTGCTTTGATTAATCCTTTGTAAAGAGGATCTCTCTCAGTATAGGATTATTCGTTTATGCTCGATCCCGGCTGCTAACGCTTCAGTTCAGTGCTCCTCCATACCGATCTATCACATTCATTTTAAGCTAACGAATAACTTCTGCGATGTTCGCAAATGCACCTGACAGACAGCTGAAAGAAATTATTTTAATTCATGGCTTTATGTAACGGATATTCTTTACCTATTTGCTGTACGCGATCCCATCTATTGTGTACTATATCTCCATCTGATAGCAAAACGAATACATGTTAAAGAAATATTACTATGCTAGAACTGGATGCGAGAGGGCGATAGAATCAGAGGAACGTCGGGATTCTGCAATAGACTTATCAGTATCCAGAATATCTGCGGAAATCTGCAGTTTAGCCCAGTACGTGCTGCAATTCTGTCTGAGCAAAGTGCTAAATACACATAATAACATCATTACTATCAACCTCTATGTCTGCATATAGTAGAATGTAGTAAATGATTCGGGATACCCATTTTACACTGGTTAATCTGGTTCCAGCATCAGAGACACTTCCTGTATTTATATATTGCTGTATAGTGGTATGTAGCCCCACCCTCCCAGTGATGTCACAGCCTAGGTTGTTTAGTTATGCAGATTTCTTCTTCCAGAACATTCTGGGAGACCAGATATACAAACATTCTGCAGAGCTGCACCTGACAGCGCTAAACATGTCACCACCCATGATCAATTTCAGAATGTAAATTCTGAATGAACCAATCTTTGCTTCCTATCTATCACAACCAACAACCAATAGTCGTTCGATTGGATTCTTGTCAAACCAAAATTTGGATTTTCTTGTTAGTCGTGATCGATAGGAAGCAAAGATTGGTTCGTTGATGGTGTAGTGAACGATTTTTCATCCGATCAGAATTTCTGATCGCTCGAATGATTTTTTGCTAGAAATTGGACCATTAGTCGTCACCTTTAGGCCACTTTCACTGGACGTTGCGTTTTGATGCAACGTTTAAGTCGCAACGCAAAATTACAACACAATGCCCCAAAAAAGTCACAACGCAACTTAATGCCCCTATTATCATCGCATACAGTACAGCATACAAGCAATGAAAAGTATGCTTCCAAGTCACTACTGAGCATGTGCAAACAGTCCAACGCAGCTAATAATGTGTATAACGCACAGCATGCAGCACTTTCTAATAACACTACACGTTACACACAAACGCAACGCGTGCACTGTGAATGTCGCACAGACTTAGTATTGCTGTGTGTTAGTCCGCGCTGAAACATTTTTAACGTGCGACTTTAACGTCGCACTGTGAAAGCGGCCTAAAACTTACTAAGTCAGATTGACAGTAACTTCACAGATAGAATCCTTGTACCTTCCAGCAGAAGTGTTGAAAACAGAACTGAATTCAAGATCTAAAATTAATCAAACTCTGTCTTTGGGGGTAACAGATTTGCCTGTGGTTCCACAATCTTCTTTTATGATATTATTATTAATGTACATAGCACTGATTATATTATCCTCAGTACTTCATTTACAGAGTAAATGGAGCAATTAATGTAACCATCTGTGTGTCGGAGGAGTTTACAGTCTAATCCCTACCACTGCCAAATGTACCTGTATAACTAGTCAAAAAGATACAAATGATTCATAGCTGATGCAGAATTATGCAAATGTATGCAGCTTGAGAATGGAAGAATGGACCAATCAAATTCCACCAAGGTGGAATTCAATGGATCCACTTTAAAGCTGCCAATGTTTGCATACATAATTAGCAAAATCCAGCATTCACTTAAAATGATTTACATCTCTAAAGATTGCGGCTTTGCAGCAGGCGGTAGGTTAAGGTTAGGAGTGGGTTAAGTGTTACGTGCCTGGGGGGAGTTAAGGGGTAGGCATAGGTAGAGGGTAGGTTAACGTTTAGGCATCAGTAGAGGGAGGGTTAAGGGTTAGGCATCAGTAGAGGGCAGGGCCGGGCCGAGGCATAGGCTGGAGAGGCTCCAGCCTCAGGGCGCAGTGTAGGAGGGGGCGCACAATTCATTCAGCTGTCATTCCTAATTGTGTATGACGCAGAAAGAAATAAGAAAAGGAGATACATAGCAGTGACTGCAAGCCAGATAACTTGATATTAAGGTGTTGGGGAGGTTGGGGGCCCTGTGGCCCTCTTAGTCTAATAGCAATCCGTGTGTGACAGCTGAGGTGGGAGGGATGGAGGGGCGCACTTTGGTGTCTCAGCCTTGGGTGCTGGAGGACCTTGTCCCTGCTCTGGTAGAGGGAGGCCTTGGGGTTTGGCATAGGTAAAGGGAGGGTTTTAGGGTAAGGCATCGGTAGAGGGAGGTCTTAGGTATCGGTAGAGGGAGGGTTAAGGGTTAGGCATCAGTAGAGGGAGGTCTTAGTGTTACGGATCTGTAGAGGGAGATCTTAGGGTTAGGCATCAATAGAGGGAGGTCTTAGTGTTAGGCATCAACAGAGGGAGGTCTTAGGGTTAGGCTTCGGTAGAGGGGGGTCTTAGTGTTACTGATCTGTAGAGGGTGATCTTAGGGTTAGGCATCAATAGAGGGAGGTCTTAGGGTTAGGCATCAACAGAGGGAGATCTTAGGGTTAGGCATCGGTAGAGGGAGGTCTTAGGGTTAGTCATCTGTGGAGGAAGGTGTTAGGATTATTCATCTGTGGAGGGAAATCTTAGGGTTAGTCATCTGTGGAGGAAGGTGTTAGGGTTAGGCATCTGTAGAGGGAGATCTTAGGTTTAGGCTTCGGTATAGGGAGGTCTTAGGGCTAGTCATCTGTAGAGGGGGGTTTTAGGGCTAGTCATCTGTGGAGGGAGGTCTTAGGGTTAGGCATTGGTAGAGGGAGGGTCCTGTGTGAAAGTAGGGTTAGGTTAGGAAATATATCATATGTAAAATATCGGTTAAGATTACCAATATCTATCACCATATATTACCAATATCTTACTATTTGAATTAATAGTAGAATATCTGTAATTTAACCAATATTCTACTAATGACAATCCCCCATGCATTTTTTCCACGCTTCTTTTTTTACATTAATGCATTTTGGGATTACTTCTGCTTAAACCATAATGGAGTCTTCCTTGAGCCTAGGTTCACAGTGGTCAGTTGCATAATACACACATTTTAATGACTGTAAATATGCAATGGTGACTGGACATAGACTTTAATACAACGCCTGAATGCAACGAGTTACAATAACATGATCAGTTACAATGCAGTACTGTGAACAGGCCCACCTGATTGTATGGGCAGTGAGTTAACATGCAGAATTATTCTGCAACTGACCACTGTGAACAGGGCCTTAATCTAAACAACAGTTGCAAAAAGCATGTTCGCTGTATGCCCAAGTGGTCTGTTTGGCGTAACAGGATCTCTTAATTACTGAGTTAATGCTTTGCTAATTTTAATGGAATCCTAAAGGCTATCAAACTAAAAATGACTGCATTGATCAGACATCTTATTAGTCACCACACTTGTTGCCTTTTATACACTGCCACTGATTTATGCACTACTGAATAATCCTCAGTAGTATCACTCAAAGGGAATCTTCAGGCTGGGTTTACATATGACATAGCGTGAAAGGCTGCGTTTTACGTCATGTTTTATGTTAATGTTGTGCGCATCTTTTGTGCATTTTTACAGCATTTTTGATGAATTTTTCATGTGTGTTGCATTTGACGTTTGCATATACAAAAGGCATATGCGTTTTGTATGCGTTTTCCATTTGTTTTTATATTTCCATTTATGCAACTCATGTGGAAGACAACAGGAAGCAGAAATACAGCAAAAAAATAAATACATTATTTATTGGAAAAAACGCATTAAAACGATATGCATCTGCATCACCATAGACTTTCATTATGTGCGTTTTTATATGCGTGTTTTCCTGCGGCCCATAGACTTCTATTAGCGGAAAAAAAACAGTGTTTTCCGCAACACTAAGGAAACCAGAGATCAAATTTAAAGTGTTATACATACCTGGGACTTCCTCCAGCCCAATGTGCACAGATTGCTCCCACGCCGCTGTCCTCTGCTGCCTGCAGCTCAGGTTGGCCGGAGATAGAGAGCGCACTTCCTCTTGCGCAGACTGGCCATGACTGGCAGAACTAACGGGACCCGATACCGGAAGCTGCCTGAGCGGAGGACGGAGGCGTGGGAGCGTTCTGTGCGCATGGGGCTGGAGGAAGCCCCAGGTATGTATACATCTTTTTTTTTATTTTGTCTCTGGTACACTTTAAGTACTGGTATGTGTAATTCGCTATTGTGCATGTGCAGAACGCTTCTGGCGCCCTGTGCAGTAGCCACTGACATTTTATTAAAGTTAGATCTTTACCATGTAGAGAGTGATTTATACATAGCTCTGTTTTTATAAATATTCTGCAAAGGGCACTGTGCTAATTTAGGTGTGTCTGAAGCAAACATTACAATAAAAATGAGATCCCTCAGTATCGTTTCCCTGATCCTCCTCCAGCTCAGTGTTGGGTCCCTCTTAGAACATTTGATGAGGGCTTCTTGAATATTCTCCTGGTGGCCGTGCTCTCCTCTGATTGCGGGCTGGTGGTCCATGCATGCCCAGTACATTGAAGCCACTTGTGTGGGGGAAGCCATTTAACTCATCTGTATGTTTTTGGGATGTGGGAGGAAACAAGTGTGCCCAGAGAAATCCCGCACAAACTCAGGGAGGACATACAAACTCTATGCAGTTGGTGTTCTGGCCCAGAACCAGGGGGGTGAGAGTGCTCTCCACCATGTTAAATGATAAATCTATTACACATGTAACTTAAAAAATGCAAAAATATTATCATAACTGTGACAGGCATGCAGAGGCGGAACTACAAATCAATGGGCCTCCTAGCAAACCTTTGTTGAGGCCCCCCCAATGTTCACACCCTTACCCTTGCCTAGCGATGGTGACCTTCATGGCTTGCGGGCCCATCTTGCAAGGGTCATAACCAGAGCCAGTTCAAGTCACACTGGGGTCCCAGGGAAACAGTAACTAGGGGGGTTCATGGCTTCCCTCACATAGCAAATTCACCCCCAGGGCCCCCGAGCCAGCTGCTACCCTCTTAGATGCCCCCCAAACATTGCTTTGGTCCCTGGGGCCCCTGTAAAGTTTTGGTCAGAATAGCAACTCACCTGTCCCGGAACGCTACTCCAGTCTGTGCGCTCGTCTTTGTTCCCACTGGGGTGCCTCTTCCCAGTGACCCGATGCATGTTATTGCGTAATGTTGCAACAGGTCATGGAGATGAGGCAGCCAGCGGAGATGAAGATGGGGAGTACAGATGGAGCAGCCACCAGGACAGGTGAGTTACTATGATAACAAAAGTTTTCAGGGCCGCTTGAGGAGCAAGTCAGGGGGAGACTTGGGGGAGGGGGCGGTTGTGCTCAGGGACACTGGGGCAATCGCCCCCTTTGCCTCTATGGTAGCACAGGTGTGATGCCGATTTATACTTCCTGTCGAGGAATGCTGAAATCCAATCTGCACATGCGCACCAGTACTTGAGCTTGGTCCTGCTGATATCCCTCCACCAACCTGTCGGTAGTAGCTACTACCAGCTTTACATAGGAGCCAGTTAAAAGGAAGGTTAGAGGCAGAGGAGTGGGGTAGGTTAGTATTAGGAGAGGGAAAGGTTAGTGTTAGGAGTGAAGGGAGGGTTAGTGTTAGGAGTGAAGGGAGGGTTAGTGTTAGGGGTGAAGGGAGGGTTAGCGTTAGGATAGGAGATCGGGTAGGTTAAGTGGAGAAGGGTGAAGAAAGCTTAGTAGGCAGACCAGCAGCATAACCTGATAAAATAGGATATTTAGACACTTTAACTTATCCCTTGACACTACCCAGATACACCGAGTAGTGAAACTCGGCAAAGTTGGACAACTCGACACATGACCGGCCTTGGTCATAACAAGTGTGGCCATCATAACCTCCACACACATAACAAGTGTAGCCACAGAACCACCTGAACTAAAGGATGGACCCCTTTAATGGAGGGAGGGAAGTAGAAGTTGGGGCCCCCTTACAGCTCTTGGTCCCCCTGCAAGCACACAGGCATGTAGGTATGTACGTTATTACATGGAGGGGTGAGGAAGCCTTGGTGCTGCTGGCTGACCTCCTCACTGTTGTTGGAGATGGGATTGTGGGTTTATTTTGGAAGGAAGTGGAGGATCTCAGGTTCACTGAGCAAACAAAAACCATCCTTTCATGTCAGGCTAGTCATGCTCTTCACAGGTCTCCCTGTAGGGGTTCCGAGAATGAATTCGCTGTAGAAGACACAGGCAGAGGAAAGAGGTGACTGACAGGAGAGGCAACACTGCGGCCTTGTCTGTGAGAAGTCAGGGGTGTGTGCTGCAAGCATAGAATAGGATCAGTGAATGTATAGTTTAAAGCGCAAGAGTTGTCAGTCACTGGCTGTGACATGACAGGGATTGGATAACATCTTGGCTTATTTACCAAGATAGGTGCAAAGAATCCTGCAACAGAAGTGGAGGAACTACCCAGAGTAACAGTCATGATTCAGCTGTAAAAGGAAATAAGATTTCAGATTGGTTGCTCCCGGCAACGGCTCCATATTTTCTCCAGTTTTTTTCCTCACTTGTCTTGATTAATCATCTTGAGTGATGATTTAGAAAAAGAAGAACTCCAAAGAAACCTGAAGTGAGAAGGATGTGCAAGCTGCCATATTTATTTGCTTTTAAACAATACCAGTTGCCTGGCAGTCCTGCTGATCCTCTGCCTCTAACAGCTTTAGCCATAGATAAGAAGTTTGACTGGATATGCGCATGCATGTTTCAGGTGTGTGATTAAGCCACTAATGATGTAAGAAAGATCAGCAGGATGCCAGGCAACTGGTATTATTTAAAAGAAAATAAATATGGCAGTCTCCAAATCCCTCTCACTTCAGGTGTCATTTAAAGAGAGTCTGAAGCTAAATTAAAAAAAAAAAAAAATACTTACCTAAGGAGAGGGAAAGCTCTGGGTCCCATAGAGCCTTCTGGTCCGCTCCTGGTCCCCGCGTTCCACCACTGCCTCCCCCGTTAGCAGTCTCTGACCAATGGGTTGGAGACTGCTCTCTGCCACTGCCCTAGCCTGCAGGAGTCCAAGTGCTCCCGCAGACTTCAGAAGCCTCCCACAGCAGCAGGTTGGAACGGAGGAGCCAGCACTGGAATGCGGGGACCATAAGATGAACGGGAAGGCTCTATAGGACCCAGAGCCTTCCCTCTCCTTAGGTAAGTATCTGTTTTTTTGTTAAAGCGACTCTGTAACAAAATGTTCAGCCTTATTTCTTCTATCCTATAAGTTCCTATACCTGTTCTAATGTGCTCTGTCTTACTGCAGCCTTTCCTAGTTGCACAGTGGCTGTATTATCTCTGTTGTATAATCTAATCTTCTTTCCTCTAATGGCTTTGTCAGGCTCAGGCACTCAGGCAGGAATGTGCTGGTCTGCTTGTGATAGAAGCTATACACACCCTCTCCACGCCCCCTGAAGATACTGTGTGAGTCACAGACTGAGCTCCCCTGAGCCTATCACAAGCTGGTTAGAAGCCATGTCTTTCATTTGTAAACACTGCCTAAAACTGGCAATTACAAGCCAGGATCGCAGCAGGGAGTGGCAGAAACAGCACAGAGGGGCCCAGGAGAACATAATAAATAGAATGGTATGCTTTTTATTGTAAGAATTTTAGAGTACAGATTCTCTTTAATTTAGCTTCAGATTCTCCTTAAAGTGATACTTCATTTTCAATAAAAAAAATAGTGTCTACCAGTAAATCATGCATCGGATTGCACGGTACCTCGTTACCATTCATTTGTACCTCAGGCATAGAGTGTGCGCTGTCTGATAGTGCAAAGCTCGGCTTGTGTTATTACAACGTAACACGATGCACCAGAGGGCAACTTGACAATGTGAATAAACCCATGAACTTACATTATAACGTACCATGTGCACAGAGTGAACGCACCCTTAGGCCTTGTTCACAATGCAAATCGCTAGTGTAATCGCAAGCGCTGAGCGATTTTGTTGATTGATTTTAAACGTGCTTTTTCCTGCGCTCTGCTCTCAGAAAAGCTCTTTTGTAAGCACTTTTCTAAGCGCTTTTGCTGAACAAATAATTTTGACACTTCCTGACGTCAGTCAGGAAGTGAACTCTTGTACCCAGAAATGAATAAATATAATTTATTTATTCATTAAAACGCTCAGGAAATCGCATTTGCGACTCCCCTATACTTTCTATTGAACACAAACGCTCAGTACAGGAGACGCGTTTGCGACTCAATAGAAAGTGGAGCGCTCCCATAGGAAATCATTGCACACGCGCTTTTAGAGCGATTTTCAAAATCGCCAGCGCTTAAAAAAATCCGTTAACGTTAATAGTGTGAACAAGCCCTAACTGTTAGATGGACTGTTAGACGTGAACCCAGCTTCAGTTTGCTGCTGATCACTACAGTTCTTGGGTTATCCTCCTGTAGCCGGTATTTTACTAAGTGTGCGGCAAAGTATAATAATGAGGATAGAATGCTTGTATCCGGGAGGATAACAACAGGAAGGTGAGTATATGAAAGGGAATGTGAGGCACTGATAGTCACCAGGAGTGATTTACTAAAAAAATATGCAGCAAGAGCTGAGAAGGGGAAATGAGAAAGACAGGCTTCTCTGTAAATGATCGAATAGTCAAAGTGAACCCAGCATAACTTGCCTCTCTTACTATGAGAATTAGAACCAGAACTGGGTTTTACTTCCCAAGTAAATTCACACTTAGAAGGAATTTGACTTGGCAGTTGCTCACGGAACACAAACAGTGTAACCGTCAAACATCCAGTATAACAGAGGCATGAAGAGTTCAGTGGCGTTCTACCATGTGTTCCAGCAGTTGTATCATTACTGTTAGCACTAGAGGGACTTGTACAGCTCATCATTGAACTGGGCTACTCCTTGATTCACCGTAACGCGATTTGTTTTTAAAAGTATGTGTCGTCATAGATTTACATGACTTCCGGTACCGACGCATGTTGCCCCCAACGCGCTCCTTCCCTCGCATCGGCGTGTGACAAAAAAGTCACTTCCGTTGTATTGCACTGTCCCGGTATGAAAGGCCCCATAAAATGTAATTAGTGTTGAGTTACCTTGCAGTAAAAACAGGGTAACACAACGTCCCAATGTAAAAGGGGCCTCAGAATTGTCAATGAGGTCCCTGCTGGCGACAGTTGCTCCAAATGTAAGTCTATTGTTAGCAAGTAAGTCTATATCAAGAAACTAGTAACAGCCTAGCAACTACTTACATAGTACATATAATTGCATCATTGGAAAAAACATTCAACCAGAAAACATGTTACAACACAAGGCGGCACTCCTAAGACGTGTTTGATTCGGCGTTAAACCAGGGGCACGGCACTTGTAGCTCAAGTGCTGTCCATTCAAATAAATGGACAGCGCTTTTTAAACATCAGTACCATCATTCACTCAAATGCCGCACTTGATCCTATTGTTTTCCACCATCTAGTTTAGTATTGTAATGATCTGCGCTGCTGTCTGCACAGGCAGACAGCTGTTTGACCATTTGTTAGGTCTGAGTGCTGCAGGTCTTTGGAAAAGAGACCTGTCTCCACTCTGCAAGCTGCAGAGTTGCTGTTCTGGGGAGGAATTTGCATCCACTTGTCAAGCAAATTGCTTAGCTGCTTCCTCTGATGGCTTGCAGTATAAAAACCATTTCCTCCCAGAATTCCTTGCTGGTCATGATGGTTTGTTCCTGCTAACTTACCTGGAGTCTCAGCCTTTGCTAATTGTTTGCTAAGATTATCTTAGAGTCATTCCTTGGTAGTGCACTAGCATTCCTTCTAGCATAGTCAGGCTGTATTATCTGTTTTGCCTTGTACTGTCTATCTGTTGCGATTGTCTTGTCGCCAGCGGCGGTCGACAGGAAATCGTTCTGTCTGTTGGGATCGCATTCGCCCTAGCGGTAGTGGCGGTGGTTCCTTCTGTACTCTGTCTTAGGGGTGCAAGCCAGAGCAGCGATTGCTACTGGTTGCTCCATCTGTCTGGATCGCATCCACCCTAGCAGTAGTGGCGGTGGTTCCTTCTGTACTCTGTCTGGGAGTGTAGGCCAGAGCTGCGGTTGCTATTGGCTACTCCTTCTGTCTGTCTTGTCTGGAACGAACGCTTGCTGTAGGCTCAGTGAGGTAACCGTTTAGCAAGCGTTCGCGTTCTCTATTTGTTTTCGTGTTACATTGGTTAGTTAGGGTTGGCGTGCTTTGCCTCTGTTGCACTTTTCGCGCGGAGACCGCGCCATTGCGTGCTTTGTCGCTGTTGCGCTTTTCGTGCGGCGACCGCGCTTAGCGAGTGTGTTTGTTATTTTCCTTGGCGTTCTGATCATTGTTATTTGCTGTGTCTTTCTTGCTACACTTGTGCTCTGTCTTACTCGGTCTGTCACTGTTGCCAATCGCCACTCTTGCGATTGCGTTCCCACTTGGTTTCCGCTGTTGTGTGTTCACCGTCGCTGGGTGGCGACTAGATTGGTGGACACACATACATTCTGTCTCTGTGCTCACTTTCTCTCTACAGGTGCATTGCACCCAAGCTGGGTTCTGTCGTTTTATACGCTTGTGGAGGACTTCCACAGTGTTAGCGCACATCTTGTGCGCTGACCACGGAGATAATTCCACAATCGTTACAAGTATCTTCTGGATTGCCTAAGCGTGGTGCTTCCGAAAACTTCTGTGAGGGACAAAATGTGACGTGTTTTCTGAATGATGGGAAGTGTTACTGAAGGTTGCCAAATGCTTCCAAAAGCATTTCAGTGAGACACAGCGGGTTGGTTCAGACGCTTTTACGTGTAGAGAGTACACATGCACCTGTAACATATTTTCATATATTAATGCAGAGCTGTTTCTGAGCAGTAGAGGGAGAAATGTGTAAATCACCCTGCACTGTTACAGGAAATGTGCCTCGCTTGCAGTTGCTTATACCTTACAAGTTCCCAAAGTAGTTTATTTGCTCTGAAATCTACCATTGCATTTTATTTATAGTTACAGTATTTATATATTGTAATGTACCCAGTGATCAGAGCTGACTCTGATCTGCACACGTTAGAAGGAGTTTCAGCACTGCCATGGAATGTTTACATTCCTCTCTTGCTATAATTAAATAAACACAAGATAATGTTATTGCCTCTTTTTCTATTGAAAAAGTAAGCTCTATGTATAATTATTTGAATGCTGTTCTGCAAAAAAAAATGGTGGTAGTATATTATATGCTGTAATTAATCTTTTAGAGCAAAGAAATGCTGGGTTTCAAACCACTTTAAACAGAAAAAAAATTAAAGCAACCTTTCATGTTACCAGGGTCGATGCTTCCCTAGGGTCAAGCTGGGCAATTGCTCAGGGCACCAAGCTACTTAAGGGCCCCACAAGTCAGGGACTGTGGAGGTCACAAGTTTACTACCAGTACAGTAGGAAAATATAAGGGGCCCCACATTCATTTTTTCCCATTTTTTTGTACCTAAACCCATTCCTGGATATTACCTCCCATGCTTTTAAAACAGCACCATATCTTTTAAGTAACTTACACATGTTATTTTTAAGGAACTTGACAGGCAGGTTGTTCTGCTCATGTAGAAGAACTACATTTCTTTGTGTTTTTAGGCTGCATTGAAGTTATTTGTGTTTAGGAGATGATTCATTTTGACCACCCCATGTACAGAAATGCAGGTCCACACTTGCAAAAGACCTCCACCAAGCTTCACAGTTGACTGCATGCACTCATCTTTGTGCATGTCTCCAGACTTTGGCAAACAAACTACATTGGGCCTGATGCTATTCCAGGTGATAAGTAGCTTGCAGATGCGAGCTACTTATCACCTTGCCATCGCACGAGGATTACCGGCAAATCCTATTGCCAGTTTCACTCGCGCGATGGCCGATCGTTAGGGAGCATTACTCAGGCGAAAGCCTGAGCGATGCCCCCTATTACCGGGCGATGGGGAGCAAGGTTTGCCCTGTGGTGCTGTCCATCAGCACCACGGCCTCGCTCCCCACACATGCGCACAACCCGCCGAACATCCGCCGCCATCTTCTGCCGCTGCATCTGGGGGTCTCCTTTAATAAGGAGACCCCCAGAGCTCCCCGCCGGCCGCCGCTCGTCTCTGCAACCCCCCACAAAGCTACAAAGTTAATTGCTTAAATTTCTTACCGCCGATTTACACCCGTCGGCCGCCGCATCTCGCCGCAAGTCCCCGCTGTGTAATTACAGTGTACGAGTTACTGTAATTACACTTGCTAATAACAGAGTCCCGGCAAAGCATATTTGAATCAGCCGCTGGGGCTCCCCATTGGTTCACAGGCTGGACCAATGAAAATGGATTCAAAGATGCTTTGCCGGGACTCTGTTATAAGCGAGTGTAATTACAGTAACTCGTACACTGTAATTTCACAGCGGGGACTTGCGGCGAGATGCGGTGGCCGATGGGTGTAAAGCGGCGGTAAGAAACTTAAGCAATTAACTTTGTAGCTTTGTGGGGGGTTGCGGAGACGAGCGGCGGCCGGCGGGAAGCTCTGGGGGTCTCCTTATTAAAGGAGACCCCCAGATGCAGCGGCGATGTCGTGTGTTAGCATGTTTAGACCTGCATTTTGCAGGTCTAAGCTAACGCTCATGTCTGCCGGGAAGCATCGCTTCCCGGAGGCATGCAAAGTGTAATAGGATAGGGTGTAAGGAACTTGCTGGGCGATAATATCGCCCAAGCGAGTTCTTTTAGCACCCTGCCTAGGGCTAACTGCAATTGGATCAGGCGACATTATAGTCGCCTGATTATCAGACTCACCCGCGTTTAACACTGGTGAGTCTGACAATTGCATCAGGCCCATTGTGTTATAGTCAAAACTGGACTCATCAGGCTCAAGTGCCTGCTGCCATTTTCTGCACATCAGTTCTTGTTTCCTTGGTGGATTTATAGATATAAATCTTCCATGAAGACCACATATATGATCAGTTATCAGACTGTAGTTGAATGTACAAATGTTTCCTGGGTTTCTGTCAGGTCTTTTGATTGGGAAAGAAAGTCAGCATGTGTCTTTAATCTTCTGCAGTAAATTCCCTTGGCTGATGAATGTGTTTTTTTAAGCCTAAAAACTTGCCTGCTTCATAGTGCCTCTGCAGACAGCACCCCTGGAATTCCCCATGTCTCTCTTGAAATCCCTACGTTTGACAGGCCTTGTGTATGTAGTAATACTACCTTGTGTCTTGTTGCTGTGCTCAGTCTTGCCATTGTGTAAGACACAACAATTTGTGTATGATTTTAAATTACTGCAAACGGTAAAAAAAATTATAATGATTTGAAAAGACCAATCAAAATTAAAATTGCCAATCGTAAAACGGTATCACAATCGCTGCCAAAAAGCTTACACTTAAACCGCTCCCAAAATTGCCAGAAAACGCTCATGAAATCACTTACAAAACGCTACTTAAAAACGCTAGCGATTTGTGATTTGTAGAGGATTCCAGGCCAGAGACAGCTTGATAAAAGGTTTTACTGCTGAACAAAGGGTCACTATTTCTGCTTTGTTTTATAGCTTAAAGACTGAGTGTGGTTTTAAAACTGTATGATGCAATGTTATAAAAAAGCTATATCAGGGCTTGTTCACACCTAGGGCATTTTGCGTTTCTTTTGAGTCCTGGTGCTTTTAAAAAACACCCTAAAGTCGCTAGTGCAATGAATCCTTATGGGATAGTTCATATCGACACGTTTTGTCTGCTTTCCGCTCATCAAAACGCTGCATGTACCATTTTTAGGGCATTTTTGCTACAATGGAAAGTATAGGAAAAGCGCAAACCGCTCACAAAATCGATTTGAGCGGCGATTGCGTTCGTGCTTTTAAGAATCACTACATTGTATTTATTATTTTCCGGGTCAAAGAGTTCACTTCCTGACTGATGTCAGGAAGTGATAAAACAAATCGCTCTGCAAAAGCGCTTTGAAAAGTGATGTACACAAAATCGTAGCGCGCAGTGGAGCGCCGGTTGGTGAAAAACTTCGCTGGCATTTGCGATTTCGATTTTAGATGTGTACAAAGCCTCACTAAAAATAAAATATGAGATTATTTTATTTGCTATTAATGTTCTATTCATTATCCGTAGTACACGTACAATTCATTACATCATATTTTTTTCGCTTCAGGTTGCTTTAAATGATAAACAAAAACTATTCATTGTATTGGTTTTGACAATATTCTCACTTTTACAGCTTTTTTCCCAGTGGGGCTAAAGCCTTTGCACAGTGCTGTATATTTCGTGCAGACAGCATAGTTAAATATACACTGTCAGGCATGACTGTGTGTTCTAGCCAGTTTCATTGATGACTGATCTGAGTCAGGTCTGCCAACTGTCCAGAAAGTTATTGACAATCTGGAAAGAATGCGGCCTATTAAAAGCAAAACTTTTGGCATAAGCAAAACCTAAACTGCTAACCACTAAACCACAGACAGCATGTACATTGCAGAGCAATTAAAAAAAAAGTATTTTATTTGTTAGTGGTTGAGATACCTGTCATGTGACTATTGGACTCCTCTTACTACAGCTGCCTTGCCTGTACTGCAGGTGGGACAAATGGTGCTCTGTAGAGTCGTGTGACAACACCTGAACAGGTGACATCACATTATAGGGAGATGTGTGACAATGCCTAATGTCTCAGCTCCCTACAGCATGATGTCACCAGTCAGTCATTGTCACACAGCTCCCTACAATGCGATGTCACCTGCTTTGGCATTGTCACACAGCTCCCTACAGGTGACATCGCATTGTAGGGAGCTGTGTGACAATGATTGACAGGTGACATTACATTGTGGGGATCTGTGTGACAATGATTGACAGGTGACATTACATTGTAGGGATCTGTGTGACAATGACTGACAGATAACATTGCATTGTAGGGATCTGTGTGACAATGACTGACAGATGACATTGCATTGTAGGGAGCTGTGTGACAATGATTGACAGGTGACATTACATTGTGGGGATCTGTGTGACAATGATTGACAGGTGACATTACATTGTAGGGATCTGTGTGACAATGACTGACAGATAACATTGCATTGTAGGGATCTGTGTGACAATGACTGACAGATGACATTGCATTGTAGGGAGCTGTGTGACAATGACTGACAGGTGACATTACATTGTAGGGATCTGTGTGACAATGACTGACAGATGACATTGCATTGTAGGGAGCTGTGTGACAATGACTGACAGATGACATTTCATTGTAGGGAGCTGTGTGACAATGATTGACAGGTGACATTACAGTGTAGGGATCTGTGTGACAATGACTGACAGATGACATTTCATTGTAGGGAGCTGTGTGACAATGATTGACAGGTGACATCGCAATGTAGGGATCTGTGTGACAATGACTGACAGATGACATTGCATTGTAGGGAGCTGTGTGACAATGTCCAAGCAGGTGACATTGCATTGTAGGGAGCTGAGTGACAATGATTGGCAGGTGACATCGCATTGTAGGGCGTTGTGTGTCAATGACTGACAGGTGGCATTGCATTGTAGGTAGCTGTGTGACAATGCCCAAGCAGGTGACATCGCATTGTAGGGAGCTGTTTGACAATGACGTGACAGGTGACATTGCATTGTAGGGAGCTGTGTGACAATGACTGACAGATGACATTTCATTGTAGGGAGCTGTGTGACAATGACTGACAGATGACATTTAATTGTAGGGAGCTGTGTGACAATGCTCAAGCAAGTGAATTGCATTGTAGGGAGCTGTGTGACAATGACTGACAGGTGACATCGCATTGTAGGGAGCTGAGTGACAATGACTGACAGATTACATTGCATTGTAGGGAGCTGTGTGACAATGACTGACAGGTGACATTACATTGTAGGGATCTGTGTGACAATGACTGACAGATGACATTGCATTGTGGGGAGCTGAGTGACAATGATTGGCAGGTGACATCGCATTGTAGGGAGCTGAGTGACAATGACTGACAGGTGACATTGCATTGTGGGGAGCTGAGTGACAATGATTGGCAGGTGACATCGCATTGTAGGGAGCTGAGTGACAATGACTGACAGGTGACATTGCATTGTGGGGAGCTGAGTGACAATGATTGGCAGGTGACATCGCATTGTAGGGAGCTGAGTGACAATGACTGACAGGTGACATTGCATTGTGGGGAGCTGAGTGACAATGATTGGCAGGTGACATCGCATTGTAGGGAGCTGTGTGACAATGCTCAAGCAGGTGAATTGCATTGTAGGGAGCTGTTATCGTACTGATAAAAGATGTTATCGTACTGTTGTGCTGCTAGTATGTGGAACTGTAGCCGCTAATGTATTGTAAATGCTGTCAGTATGTGTAATTGTCGCCGTATATATGTAAAATGTACAACTGTCATTATGTACTTGCCAAGCCATGTGTACCACAAGCAATTCCGAGTACGGCACCACCGTACTTGGCGAATAAATCCATTTGTATCTTGTGTGACAATGACTGACAGGTGACATTGCATTGTAGGTAGCTGTGTGACAATGACTGACAGGTGACATCGCATTGTAGGTAGCTGTGTGACAATGCCCAAGCAGGTGACATTGCATTGTAGGGAGCTGTGTGACAATGCCCAAGCAGGTGAATTGCATTATGGGTAGCTGTGTGACAATGACTGACAGGTGACATCGTATTGTAGGTAGCTGTGTGACAATGACTGACAGGTGACATCGCATTGTATGGAGATGTGAAACAACGCCTGAGCAGGTGACATCAACCTGTAGGGAGCTGTGTGAAAATGGCTGAGCAGGTGATATCACACTGTACAAAGCAGTGTGACAATGGCTAAGCAGGTGACATCACACTGTACAGGGCAGTGTGACAATGGCTGAGCAGGTGACATCACATTATAGGGAGCAGTGTGACAATGTCTGAAGTCATCTGCAGAGGCATTGTCACACAGCTCCCTACAACATGATGTCACCTGTCAGGCATTGTCACACAGGTCCCTACAGGTGACATCACATTGTAGGGAGCTGTGTGACAATGCCCAAGCAGGTGACATCACACTATACAGAGCCATGGGACTTGTCTAAGTAGCAGAACGTAACTCTATAGAGAACTGTGTGGCAATGCATGAGCAGGTGCAGAGCTGTGTGCAGCCCCCTTCCCTTGTAGCCAGACTCTGCTGCATGTGCAGCCCCCCTTCCATTCTGGCCATGCTCTGCTGTATGTGCAGCCCCCTTTCATTCTGGCCAGGCTCTGCTGTATGTGCAGCCCCCATTCCATTCTGGCCAGGCTCTGCTGTATGTGCAGCCCCCTCCCTTCCATTCTGGCCAGGCTCTGCTGTATGTGCAGCCCCCATTCCATTCTGGCCAGGCTCTGCTGTATGTGCAGCCCCCTCCCTTCCATTCTGGCCAGGCTCTGCTGTATGTGCAGCCCCCATTCCATTCTGGCCAGGCTCTGCTGTATGTGCAGCCCCCATTCCATTCTGGCCAGGCTCTGCTGTATGTGCAGCCCCCATTCCATTCTGGCCAGGCTCTGCTGTATGTGCAGCCCCCATTCCATTCTGGCCATGCTCTGCTGTATGTGCAGCCCCCTTTCATTCTGGCCAGGCTCTGCTGTATGTGCAGCCCCCATTCCATTCTTGCCAGACTCTGTTGTATGTGCAGCCCCCATTCCATTCTTGCCAGACTCTGTTGTATATGCAGCCCCCTTCCAATCTTATCTGCTTCTTTTGTATGTGCAGCCCCCCTCCCTTGCCTGCTTGTACTGTATGTGCAGCCCCCCTTCCCTTCTAGCCAGACTCTGCTGTATGTGCAGCCCCCCTCCTGGCTGGGCTGTACCTGTCCTCTGTGCCCAGAAGCTGAGCCCTATGCATTGCAGAGCAGACGGGGAACACAGCCCTCCTCGCAGCGGCGCGCACACCTCCCTCCCGGCGCCCGGGAAGCCGCATCTCTGCAGAAGACGATGTTCGCGGGCTGTGCTGTGCAGCTGAGTAACATGAGGCGTATGGAGTATGCGCACCGCGGGGCGGCGCTGTGTCTGGCTGGGTAAATAGATGAGAGGAGAGGCGGCCGCGGTTCGTGTGGTTAGAGCTGGGGACGGGCGGTGCTGGGAGCATGTGCTGCTCACTCCGGGGATGGGAATAGCGGCAGCAGCTGGATTATCCATATCTCTGGACTCTGGCCGGGGGGAGACCCCACAGCTCATCGCGGGACCCCCAAACCAATGACTTCTGTCTTCTGTGACCCCCCTGCAGCTGCATAGTAAGGGGACCGCAGCCACAAGCAGGTTTGTCGCCGCATTTCTGCTCTGTCCATAGTCTGTGCAGCACATCTGCAGGAGATGCTACTTATTATATACAGTAGTTTATTTCTGATTTAGGAAGCTCTGTAACTGGAGAGTAGAGGTGCATAAATGTCCCCTTCCAGATTGCTCCATGCAAGGTCCTGTGCCTGCACCCCGGGGTGCTCTTTGCATGGAAATTGGGTGTCACTATAATTTAATACATATATGCGTGCATTGTGGGTGCAGTTGGCAAGTTTATAGGCACCCTATGCAAGCACCCTTGGGTGCTCTGTATAGATAGATTGGGTGAAACTATAACGTAATAAGTAATACATGCATGCAACTTGGGGTACATTTGACTCTGCATATAGGTTTATAGGTACCCTATGCAAGCACCCTTGGGTGCTCTGTACATATAGATTTAGTGAAACTATAATATAATAAGTAATATAGGCATGCAAATTGGGGTATATTTGACTCTGCATACATGTTTATAGCTGTCCTATGCAAGCACCCTTGGGTGCTCTGTACAAATAGATTGGGTGACACTATAAGGTAGTAAGTTATACATGCATGACAATTGGGGTACATTAGACTCTGCATACAGGTTTACAGTGATCCCATGCAAGCACTCTGGGGTGCTTTCACACATCTGCCTTGTAGCAACAGTCTGTTGTGTAGTTACAGGTTTATGGTCACCCTACGCATGCACCCTGGGGTGCTTTTACATATTTGAAAGTGTCTTGTACTAACAATTTGTAGTGCAGCTACAAGTTCATGGGTTCCCCATGCATGCAAACTGGGATGCAGCTACACGTTATTGGGTGCACTGTGCATGCACCCTAGGGTGCTGTTACATCTACAATGGAGCACTAAACACACTGCACACACCATGCTGGTGTGAAACTATAATTCACTGGTGCCCATTACATTCAAATTGGGGTGTACTAACACGTCCAAATGGGAATTCTGCATAAAAATTGGAGCAGTTGATGGCTGACTTGTGCAGGTACACTGGAGTGTAACTACATCTTCAAGGGTGCCCGTGGAATACAATCTGTGGAACAGAAAAAAGTTCATGAGTTCCTCTATCTGTATGCAGGCTAGGATAGATCTGTAGGCTTCTGCAGGAATGTATAGATCCAGGGCAGACTAAAATAGCATCTATCTGAACTTTGCCATAATTCTACTCTACTGAGCAGTGAAGTGGCTGTAGCACTCTCACCTTGTTACGCTACAGCCCAGGTCCTCAACTCTCTCTACATGTGTCCCCCAGAGGGTACTTCAGCTGCACTCAGATGATACTTCAACTTGTCATAGTCAGTCTATTATATTATGTTTTAAGAAGAACAAAAAATCATAAATAGTATATAAACAAACCTGGATAAGTATTTATAGTTAATGAAAAGCATCAAAGAATGTTTGAGAAGTATTTATCCACAATTATGAAGTACTCCCAAGCAATATGCATGTGTCATGGGGTACTCGATAGGATATTAATCAAAGCTGGGGGTTACTTGGCCAACACAGTCATTAATAAAGGGGTACATGCTATACATTAGCTGAGAAACACTTCACTAGAGCACCAGGCTAAATTTGCAGCTAGGACATTATCTGCATGGAGTTTGTATATTCTCCTCATGCCTACATAGTTTCCTTCTGGCAGTTTGTTTCCTTTCCACGCCACAAAAACACAGTTGTAGGTTCTTCTTTGGCTTCCCCGTCCTATTGGTCATCAGCATAAGTATAGGCATTGTGACTTTGGTTGGGACATTAGTTTGTGAGCTCCTCTGAGGGACACTTGTGTGTGCTGTGGAGAAGTATAGGTATCAGTTTGTCAGAAGATACCTTGTTGTGGTGAACTGGCTTAGTGCAAAGCTCCACATGTTTTGGGGGAAATTACATTGTCCATTTTAGAAACGTTGGTGGTTTTGATGGCTGCCTGTGTGACAGGTTGTCTTGCACCTGAATTTTAGACAGCAAAAGGTTGTGTTGTGGGACAGTTAGTGACATGAATTGCTCAATGCACTCTGTAAAGTGCTGTGGAAAATGTCAGCCCAATAAAAATGCATTGTAGTGTATATATATATATATATATATATATATATATATATATATATATATATATATATATATATATATATATATATATATATATATATATATATATATATATATATATATATATATTCCCCTCTGCCTCAGTAGCACACATTACAGGAGCTGTTGGAATTCAAGGTCCTTCCCTTGTAATCAGCTGTATTCTTTACAATGACAGAGTCATATTGTACAGCCAGTGATTATAGTGTTGACTGACACCTAAGTGGGATCTGCATGCGGTACATGTAGCCAACCAGGTTCCTATGTTTAGGGGGGGACTTGAGTTTGTTGCCATCACCTCACTTTCATACGTTTTATACGAATGATAAATCATATACAATAGAGCCCCTTTGTAGTAAACTGCAAGGGACCAGGGAAAGTAGTTTACTATATCAGAAGTTTACTATATCAGAATTGGTCATACTTTGTATATTTATTCAGACGCATTTGCTGGGACCTGAGGACTGAGTTTACTATATCCAGAGGTTGACTACTATATCAGAGTTTACTATAATGAGATTCTACTGTATAAATAAGCTTCAAAATATTGTTTAAAGCTAACTTAAAGCATAATTGAATGTGTGGACAGTTCTGAAGTAGTCCTTACATGTGTCGGGGGGTACTTGAGATGATGTTACCCACAACAGGGAGGGGGGGGGGGGAGGCAGCTGGTAATCCATGTCTTTCACAAAGCGCTACAACTGCTGTAATAATGTTGTGAAACTGGCTTGGCTGGCGGTTTCTGAATGGTTCTGCTGTCTGTACAGTGTAAGGAAGCCTCAAGCCCTTTACGTACTAGACTCTATCTGCCCCCTCTCTCTGTAATATATGTTTAAGAAGCAGATTCCAACAAAAATAGTTTTTTTTTCAGGAATACTTTCAACTTCCACCAAGTTATCTAAATACGCCTAGCCTTGTAACACCACTGCTGTTGTACGCTCAGCTACCTACATATTACACAGACTCGTCATATGTTGAGGAGACTTGTTACTGGTTACTCTCTCAGCCTTGTAGTAAATCATAGGATGACATGCATTAGAGGCTAATTTATGGCTGTTGAAGCAGAAATTGAACTGTTGCCCAAAACAGCCAATCACGATTCAGATTTTCTTCCCGAAATAGAAAAAAATAATAATAATGTGTTGTGTATGATAAATCCATGGCATGGCTTATGGTGCAGTCTGATTGCATTAGGGTGGCCACACACCATACAATTTTTCACATTTCTTTTCAATCTAAGATTTACAATCAATTTTTCTGATTGATTGTAAAATTTGAAAAATCTCATCAATGTACCACAGTTGTGTTCAATTTTTCCCCAGTTATGAAAAAATATGATTGAAAATGCTTGAAAAAAATTGCTTGTGTCTCTACATTGTCAATCTACCACGCACCATACAATCTTGCAAAATATTGATCTGAAATTTACACCACTCCCGATCGGGGAAAAAAAGGAAATCCAATTGGAATTTTCACTAGAATAAAAAAAAAAGGTTTGGTTTTTATTGAATTGCTATAAAATTGGATCGTTTTATTGTATTGTGTGTGGCCACCTTTTAGATGTAGCAATTATGGAGTTCTACTACGGTGGCGTAGTGGTTAGCCTGGATGCAGTGCTGGATCCCCAGTTCGTATCCCAGCCAGGGCACTATCTGCAAGGAGTTTGTATGTTCTCCCCGTGTCTGCGTGAGTTTCCTCCGGGCATTCCGGTTTCCTCCCACATCCCCAAAAACATAAAAATAAGTTAATTGGCTTCCCCCTAAATTGGCCCTAGACTACGATACATACTTTACACAATATAGACATATAACTATGGTAGTAATTCGATTGTGAGCCCCTCTGAAGGACAGTTAAGTGTATAGACAATATACTCTGTACAGCGCTGTGGAAGATGTCAGTGCTATAAAAATACTAAATAATAATAATACTTAAGATTTGATGGCAGTGCAATACAAGCGCGCAGCAGGTTGTAGACAAACAAGCTGCAAAACTATTCAGCAAGGCGTTACCGATAGCAACCTATGAGATTTCAGCTTTCGGTAGTTTAGAGCAGTAAGAACAATGAAACATCATTTACATTTGGAGAATGCCCTTCATTTTTTTTAAATTAGTCTGTTAGTTGTTTATAATGTTGTCCTGCTTAACAATGATGTGCAGTAACCTATAGCAACCCTCTTATAAATAACCACAGACTAATGACTTATTATTTGTGCTAGTTGTTATAGATTAATATCTTTAGCATGCTATTCTTTTTTTTGTTAGGTTGATGTTGCCTGAAATATAAGGTTATGCTGGAATTTTAAAATTTGTCATCATTTGATTAAACATTCTATTAGCTGCGTCTATGACAATTATTTCAGGGCTGGAACCCACTAGATCGATTTTTTGAGCGTTTGCCGATCGCTTTGAATCGCTAGCGCTTTCCCTAAACGCTCTGCCAATGTAAATAAATGTAACAAATTCCACAGTAGCGATTGCGATTAGCAAAATCGCAATCGCAGGACATGCAGCATTTTGAAAGCGTTTGCGCTTCAATGTAATGTACTGAAGCGCTGGCAAATCTCTCATGAATCTCTACACATAGCGATTTGAGTGCGATTGCAAACTGTAAATAAAATTATTATACATTGAAAGGACCAATCAGAATTAAAATCACTAATCGCAAATCGCTACACAATCCCTGGCAAAAAGCTTACACTTTTTAAAATCGATCCCAAAAGCGCCGGAAAACGCTCATGAAATCGCTTACAAATCGCTTATTCAAAACGCTAGCGATTGTACTAGCGATTTGCGATTTGTAGTGGGTTCCAGGCCTAAGGGACCATTTGTTGGCAGATACATGCAATAATGGTCATATATATGTTTCAACCGTGCTGATCAGGAATTGATCAATGACTTTAATGATCAATTGACTAATGATTGCTTACATTCCAAACAAAAGCTTCCATATCCCACTGCTTTAATGGTACCATCAATGATATAATTGTACCATTTTATGTAGCTGAGTGAATATACTTTAAATGGATATTTTAGGAAATACCTCCTATGTATAGAGGTGGTAAGATTGTACAATGGATTGTATCAAGGTGCCCACTAAGGATACAATTTTCAGTGAAGAATCGCTGAGCGATCAGATAAATGCAATCAGATTAGCAGAAAATAAACCTTGTTGATGTCCCAAATTGACTGTGAAGGATTCTAAAGGTGGCCACTAACGATCCAATTTCTAGCGAAAAATCATTAGGGCGATCAGATAATTCTGATCTGAAGAAAAATTGTTCACTACACCATCAACGAACCAATCTTTGCTTCCTATCTATCACAACCAACAAAATCCAAATTTTGGTTTGACTAAAAATCCAATCGTAATCGATTGTCTCCATCAACTGAGATTATTTACAACTAATCCGATCAGAATTTCTGATCGCTCGAACAATTTTTTTGCTAGAAATTGGACCGTTAGTGGCCACTTTTAAGGTGATCGTTTGGCAGTTTATTTGATTGGAAAAACTTTTTTTATAATCGACATTTTACTTCCAATCGCATTGGGCATTTCACCTTAAGTCAGTCAAAAAGTTGATTGATCAAACTGATTGCTATGTTTGTGGCAACCGAGAAACGACTTTGTGTCGTATTAGTGATGTATCTTTTAGTCTGTAGTAGTTGAGCGATTGCAGACAGTACACACATATCCCATAAATCCGTAAATGAAAGCGTAATACCTACACGATTTGGCTCGCTTTCATGTGTATTTTATGAAACTGTGATTTATTCTGTAAGTGCACATGCAGTTCATATGAAACATAATACGACTGAGCAATCTGCCACAGATCAGTTTTGTCTTCAAGTCAGACAAAATCAATCATTTTGATTGTACTGGGATTTTTTTTTTTATTTTAAAAATCCCTGTTATTGATTGGTCAAAACTGAAAATATCTACTTTGCTGGATTGGTGGCTAGGTTATCATTCTCTAAGGAGTTGGTAACAAAGAACTAGGAGGGCAGCATCATGATAAATTTCTCATAGGGAGGGTGATGAAATGTGGTCAGTTTGAATTTCTTTGCCAAATGCGGCTGCTGTCGATCCGTGTATGGCTAGCTGCATTGATTTATTTGGTGGTCCATTTGCTTCACACTAGATTGGGTGATGATGTAGACGTTGCATGTCCGAGGTGTTCTACACAAAGACACTGTGATCTGAAGAAGTGGGAAATACCCGCGAAACACATTGTCCTTTTAAGTGTCTGAAAAAATTATGGAGGTTTTTTTTATACCCTACTCCTCACTCAAAGTAAGATTTAACCAGCTGTCATAATGTTATTTTTGGGGCAAGTCTTCCCATCCATGTCAGGCCAGGAATATGATCAATTTTTTTGAGTAGGGTGATGGAAGGTGGTATATTGATTGCTATTTTCTGATCAGTTTGATTGCTAAATGCAGCTGCTTCCGATCTATGTATGGCTAAATAGATTGATGTATTGGTGATCCGTCTGTATCACACACTAGATTGGGTGATGATCCCATGGCTTTGGGTAAGGCCTGATACACACCTTAGTCTTTTGTCACCCCAAAATAATAGTTACTGATGACTGTTTATCTGCACAAAGTCTCTGATCAGCTCTCTTCTGCAAAGTAGTTTTTCACAATGGAATTGGGGGGGGGGGGGGGGGGGATGTGCAAGGCCGAGCTGCAGTAAGCTATAACAATAACATCTGGGGATTGTTTTTTTTAGAATATCCAGGTGTGAACGATCACTTTGTGAACATTAGTGGAACACCTGTACACATAAGAGGAACTCCAGCCTAAACAAACATACTGTCATTAAGTTACATTAGTTATGTTAATTAAAATAGATAGGTAATGTAATCTCTTACTCACACTGTTTTACAAGAACAGGCAAATGTTTGATTTCATGATAGCAGCCATCTTTTTGGTTGAAAGGAGATGACAGGGAGCATGAGACACAGTTCCAAATGCCCTGTGTCCTGAGCACCTCTCCCAGTTGCTAGGCAACGTGAACAACAACATAGGAAATCCCATCATGCTCTGCACAGCATCAGGGGAAAAAAGCCTGGGCTTTTTTTCTTTGATGGGTGGAGCTTAGGTAAAAATGCAGCTAAAAATAATGCTTTGGTAGGAAAAACAAAGTTCTGATGCTGTGAAACTGTTAAAGAAACACCAAGCCTTTTCAGTTCTGCTGAGTAGATTTTTAGTCCGGAGGTTCACTTTAACCTGTCACCCAAAACGATCACGAATGGTTGTTTGGACAAAGGTAGTCTAAAGTGTGCCGTTTCTTTACGTACAGGAGTCAGACTGAAAATTTGGTTTGAGATAGAGACCAGTGAGACAGGTTAGGAAACAGGAGGGCTGAACACAGTCTAAAAACATATTAAGGTTTGGGTTTACCACAGTCAGGCCATTGAAAGACACCTCAGAATTGGATGCTGTAATTTATTACAGCAGTTTTAATAAATGATGCTTAAATACATTAACAGGTTCTAACAGGAACTGGTGAATCAGATGCTATGGGCTCCTACACAACCAGTTATAAATGCTTAGAATTGGTTGTTATGGGATACCATAGAATCAATGAAAGATGCAGTGTTGGTTACCATGACTGCGGGAACAGTGAAAGATGCCTAAGAATTGTTTTCTATAAAGGTGCCCATTAACGGTACAATTTTCTTTCAGATTAGATCTTCCAACACACTTTTTATGATTGTATAGAATTGTATTAAAAAACGGCGCAGTTTGTGGTGCAAATCGATGTGATACGATTCTTGTGTTGATCCGAAAAGGAAAAATTATTGATCCGAAAGTTTGATTTTATGATCGAATCGGAATGTAAAACCTTCTTAAATTGTTTCGTTAATGGGAACAATCGATAATTGCCTTCTGACTAGTTACGACCATTCAAATCGCATCAAAAGATAACATCTGATGAAAAAATTGGACCATTAATGGCACCTTAAGTTACAGCAGGATCAGTAAAAAAAATTATTGCAATCAGTTGGCAAGAGATACTACAGGATCTAAAAAAATGTTAATAATTTGTTGTCATGAGTTACTGCATAACTGGTTGCCATGGGATACTGCAGGACCAGTGGAAGATGCTTTGACTTGGTTGCTCCGGGTTACCAGTCCGTTGTATGGAATGCCTGCAGCCAGCCTATAAATAGGCGCTCACACATTGCTGTAGTGTAGTGAGGCCTGTTGTTATTGTAGTATAGGCTAGAACAGTCTGGGGAATTCAGACAGCTGGGCAATATTTTATGGAGAACAGACAAATAGCGTCTGAATTACATCCCTGCAAATATTTATAGTGGCCACCCTTTCATGTTGCTCCACTTCAATCTAAACACAGTAAAACCACACGGGGATCCGGGGCTGACGCTGCAGCAGGTTGTTGATGGTGCTGCTGCTGGTGCTGGAAGAAGAAGGAGGCTCACTGTAATCCATCAATGCTGCTCACACTGGAGAGACTGTTCTGCGCTTCCCAGGCAGGGGGACGATCAAAGGCATCGCAGGCTCATCTGGAGGGAAGGAGGCTGCAGACATGCGCTGCCTGGGCTGCTTACGCTCTACAGGGACTGGGGCCACTGCCTTGTAATGTACAGGGACTGGGGCCACTGCCTTGTAGTGTACGGGGACACAGGCTACTTCTAATTTACAGGGACTGGAGTCACTGCCTTCTAGTGTACAGGGACTGGGGCCACTGCCTTGTAGTGTACGGGGACTGGGGCCACTGCCTTGTAATGTACAGGGACTGGGGCCACTGCCTTGTAATGTACAGGGACTGGGGCCACTGCCTTGTAATGTACAGGGACTGGGGCCACTGCCTTCTAGTGTACAGGGACACAGGCTACTTCTAATATACAGGGACTGGGGCCACTGCCTTCTAGTGTACAGGGACTGGGGCCACTGCCTTGTAATGTACAGGGACTGGGGCCACTGCCTTGTAATGTACAGGGACTGGGGCCACTGCCTTCTAATGTGCAGGGACTGGGGCCACTGCCTTCTAGTGTACAGGGACACAGGCTACTTCTAATATACAGGGACTGGGGCCACTGCCTTGTAATGTACAGGGACTGGGGCCACTGCCTTGTAATGTACAGGGACTGGGGCCACTGCCTTGTAATGTACAGGGACTGGGGCCACTGCCTTGTAATGTACAGGGACTGGGGCCACTGCCTTCTAGTGTACAGGGACACAGGCTACTTCTAATATACAGGGACTGGGGCCACTGCCTTCTAGTGTACAGGGACTGGGGCCACTACCTTCTAATGTGCAGGGACTGGGGGCACTGCCTTCTAGTGTACAGGGACTGGGGCCACTGCCTTGTAATGTACAGAGACATGGGCTGCTTCTAATATACAGGGACTGGGGCCACTGCCTTCTAATGTACAGGGACTGGGGCCACTGCTTTATAATGTACAGGGACTGGGGCTGCTTCCACTATGCATGGACAGGGGCTGCTTCTACTGTGCAGGGACAGGGGCTGCTTCTACTGTGCAGGGACAGGGGCTGCTTCTGCTGTGTAGGTACAGGGGCTGCTTCTGTTGTGCAGGGACAGGGGCTGCTTCTGCTGTGCAGGGACAGGGGCTGCTTCTACTGTGCAGGGACAGGGGCTGTTTCTGCTGTGTAGGGACAGGGGCTGCTGCATTTAGTGTACAGGAAAAGGGGCTGCTGCCTTTGTTGTACAGAGAAGGGGCTGCTGCCTTTATTGTACAGACAGGGCTGCTGCCTTTATTGTACAGAGACAGCGCTGCTGCCTTTATTGTACAGAGACAGCGCTGCTGCCTTTATTGTACAGAGACAGCGCTGCTGCCTTTATTGTACAGAGACAGGGCTGCTGCCTTTATTGTACAGAGACAGGGTTGCTGCCTTTAGTGTACAGGAACAGGGACTGCTGCCTTTAGTGTACAGGAACGGGCTGCTGCCTTTCATTGTACATGGACATGGGCTACTGCATTCCACTTATAGTGAACCAGGTGGCTGCCTTTTACTGTACAGAGCCTGTTGATACTGTACTAAGCCATGCACTGCTTCCACTGTACATGCACCTGGGTTGCCACTTTCCTCCTGCTAGACAGAGATATGTTCAAGGACATGGCCTGCATTGCTGGGTTTCGAACGTGAGCTGGAAAGTTGAGAACCTCAAATGTTTCTATTTGTTTCATCACATTCAGCCAATTATTGTGTTTGTGTTCAGGTGAACTGGTAGCAGCACTCTCTGTTGTATGAACATCTGCACTTTTGCTGTCTATGTGTGCCTAGATAGACTCTATACTTATTCACAGTTTTTTGTATAGTGGAAACATTTCCAGTGTACTACACAGAAGGTATAATTCCAAATATAAGAAACAAACTATTAAAAATCGAGTACAATAATTCTGGCAATGCCGATTAGTTCAAACATGGTGGAACAATTCATATGTACATCCAGGTGACAGTATAGCATAATATACACTGTCCATGCATGAATAAGATTTTTTACATATACATAAACATAGTTCCCTATTTTACATTTCATTTTAACACAAATCTAAAGCTAAAATAAACTTATGAGATAATGACTTGTATGTGTACAGATAAGAAATAGAACATTACTAACAGAGGGAAAAAGTCTCATGCGATTATCTTGTACAGGAAGAGTTAAAACATTTGAGTTGTTATCTATGCAAAAGAGCTTCTCTGAGCTACCAACTTGGTTAAACTCAGTCCTGTTTTCTGAATAGCTTAAACAGCCTAGAAACAGTGAAAGACAGCTCGTGATAAGGTTTAACTGCGGGAAAGTTCAAAGGGTCATTAGCTCTGCTCTATTTTACAGTTTAAAATGCAGAGTGTAGTATGTAAACTGCAAATATTAGAGACTAATGCAGTGTGATAGAAAAAACAGCTATGTAACTGAAAATAAAAATATGAGAATCTTTTATTTGCTACTCATGTTCTATCAATTATCTGTGCTAACCATACAGTTCATTATATCATAAGTTTATTTTCGGTTCAGTGTCACTTTAAGTGCTTGTCATGTAAACATGTACACACGCACGCACACACACACATATTTAATTATCTCCTACAGTATATGTGTTTGTCAGCATTTTTCCTAAACATGAGCCTTTGCTGTGTTTGTATGTTTATTATATATTTGAGTTTATTTGGCCACACTACAGCATGTTTGAGGATCAGTAACTTATGATATCAGAGCACTAATATAACTAATGGTTGGAGATATGAAGGTAACAAGCTACAATGACAAGCAGCGCACCTTATTTACTGGTTGAACACGTTGACGGTTTATGTCACTGGTAAATCAGATGCTCACGTGAACATGCAACCTGTACACGTGTAATGATTTCAATTGCTAGACACAGTCTTGTTATTTAGTTCACGCTGAGAAATATCATGGGTTCAATCCGGTCATTTCAAACAAAAGGATTTTATTTTATAAAAAATATTGTAACATTGTAATATTTTGAATGCATTTATAAAATGTTGGTTTAAAATTGAAGAAGTAACATTTTCCCCTAAACTATCATATAATAAAAAAGTACAGAGTAGTTTAATATAATTTCTTAATTTTAGATACTTTTTCATAATTGTGTAAAATATTTAGGCCGAAAGTCAAAGTAGCTATTATTGGTAAAACCAGAAATATTAATTACATCTTGCATAACATTTTTATTAATCTACACAATCATTCTACTTGCTACGTGATATGCTTTATTACATTTATAATTTATGGTTCAGTTGAACGTCAGAGTTTTTTTTTAGTACAAAACTGTAAGGTGAAAACTTTTTTACAGCATTTAAACATTTAGCAAACTTACTAGGCCTGTACCGCTAGCTTAAAAGCGTATTTTTATTTTCTTAAATGATAATGTGGAACAATTATTATAACGATATTGTAGTATAATTATTGTTTTGTTAAGCATTGATATTGTGCTGATACCTTTTCCAACAATACACAAGGATTAACTTTAATTAAAGGAGTCTAGATCATAAATCTTAACTTTTAATTAATATAGGATAAAAACATTGGTTGTGCTGATAAAATCAGTTGTGAAAAGAGTGAACTGTCGGTTGGGGTGCAGATCCTGTAAATGATCCCAAATGTATCAAAGGGGGATCCACCACAACTTACACTGCTATGTAAACCAAAAAACACCCTCCTTCATAACAAGCCCTTCATGTTTCACCCCCTCAAAGGGGGGCTTCGTCATGGGTACAATAAAGTGCTCAGTGCTAGAGTGCCTAGTGCAATAATATACATAACATTTAACATTTCACATCATATCACAAAAATGACAGCCTGTCGGCTAAAACAGCAGCCAGACTGGAACCAGTTTTGGGGGAAAGTCAAAAACCTGTGTACCCTCATGTTTTTGAATGTGGGGGGAAACCCATACTAACACAAGGAGATACCAACTCCAAGTGAATAATCGCTTGATTTCTAAATTGAGGCTCTAGTGCTAGAAGATGAAAGTGCTAACCACTCAGCCACTGTGTTGCCCAATATAATTTTGATAAATATACATTAAATTTAGTATTTATCGTTATTTATGGTGGAATAGTCTACCAGCATGCATAGCTATAAAAATACAAAGAAAGGAAGATATGGCCAGATAGCAAAAACCTTTCTTATGCCCCATTTCACGACCATCACACATCCATGTAGCTGACCTTGTTTTGTAGTATACATGCTCCTGGGCATGTTCCCGAGACTTGCTTCCTGGACATGGCTGGGAGGTCCTTTTTGATGAGTTAATGGTGAAGTTTTCAAGCTGTCAGTGTAATGGGTTCAGTTTATGCATACATACAAAGTTCAAAATAGATATTACATTTTCTGTCATAACCTTTGAACAGAAGTTTTAGAAACAACGTAAGGTAATTTTAACAACTGAAAAAGAAAAACCCAACCATTTATCATGCCTGAAAATCTTTCAAATGTAAATAACTTAACAACCTTTCAGTCCAAAAAACAACAACCCCCCAAAAATGTACACAAAGCTGAACAGAGCAGAATAAAGTAGCCAAGGACTGCAGTAAAATGATTTTTGAAATTTACTGTACTTTGGAGATTAAGATATAAACAAAAATGTAAACGAACTATACATTTACTACATTTTCCCGTATCCTTTGAGATATGAATACATTTTTTTTCTACCCGCTGTTGGGTACCCAAACTCTGTTGTTAGAATAATTTGAGCAGGCCCGGAATGATATGTTATTTTAGTTTATTCTACCTTCTGTTCTTGACTACTTTTTTATCTCATGCTTGCCCTTCAAAATTTTGGTAAGACTAAACCATAATACTTTAGGTAGTGCAGCAGTAGAGAATTTATGGTATATATTTTCATGGTTTAGCCCAAATTGAGAATGCCGTCAGGAGATACGCTGTTAGATTCACACATTGTTTGTTTTAATTTATTTATGTCTGTAGCCATACAAGGCTCATCTTACTCAGTGATTAACTTGTAGTTGATATGTGTTTATTTGACAGTATTATTGTGCTACTTTACATTATTCGGTTAATATTAATGAAGATTTTGAAATAAAAAACTGTATTCTTTAATTTTTTTTTTAAACTTGGCTCACACGGTTTATTAAAGCAGCAGGGGCGGCCATACTACGCCAGGAAAAAGAAAACACATATATAAGTAGATAAATACTTGTTCTACTTACATAACAGATCTTTATTACCTCAGACTGAAGCCAGTCCTGATGTAATTTCCTCCATTACATTTTTTTCTCCTAGAAACTGCACAGTCATATCTAGCTTGCTTTGTAAACACCTGAGCACAGCATAGATTGTATTTCAGCAGCTTCTGCAGAGGGGTGAGGTGTATTTCTATGTACCAAATAGAGCCAGGCTGACTGAGATAAGATTTATTACAGCAGAAACATTTCTGATTATATTGGAATGCTTGCAATGCAGGGTCAGGCTGTAGACTGCATAATAAACACAGAGCAGTAAATAAATGGAATTTGATTTTATAGCTGACAATCCCGCTTTAGGACAAGTGCGCAGAACAAAGAAATGGTCAGGGGAAACTCAGTTATTACAAAGGACATTTGTGTGATGTGCATATAAACATTTTACGTGACGTAATATCTACAGAGCAAATTTGCAATTGGCAGAATAACAAAGTGAATAATTTCTCAGGTACTTAAAACTAAGTAGCTAACAGAGGCGCTTAGCAAAATCCTGACCTTTTATTGCCATATACCCCTCGTTTATTGCCTGATGAAGCGGGGTTAAACCTGCGCAACGCGTTGCAACTTTGTTCTGGAGTACGTCAATAAATTTACGTCTGTTTTGAAATTGACTGTTCTTGTGTCTGCTTCAGGGAGGTAAGTCCACCACTGCCTCCGTAGCAATTTTTAGAATTTTAGTATATTTTTATCCTTTTGGTACCTCTGTTTGCTTTATATCAGAATTGAGTCCACTCCGTGTGGAGGGGTGATATACCACCTTCTTTCCTTGATCTACAGAGAGGGACTTCTTAATCCTGAGCGAGGACAGGTCTAATATCCTGACCTGCATTTACAGTGTTTACCTAGTAGGTAACCCCGGTTTGTGAGTATATTTCTACTTACTTTCATAATTCCCTTTATCAGTACTTATTACACTATATTGGGCTCTCGGTGTCCCTTTCTGTATTAAAACTAAGTGGTTAATTTAAAAACAACAAAAAAGGACATTTGTCTAAATACCAGGGAACCTAAGATAATCACAGTTAGTGAAGTTGAATGTGAAGTTCGTCATGCATGAGTTTTTGGAAAGAGTCCAATCATATTTATAGCTTTGACCCTTTCTCTGTGTGGTGGGACAGTTGGTTTGATCAAGTGCTTTGAAAGCCTTTGTTGTGCAGCGTGTATTGTTTCTAATAGGGGAAGTGTATTGCGATGTAACATTTTTGGGGTAATTATTACATTAGCCTGTATTAGGATCAGAATGTCATGAAGAAATGTAATTACTTGCTTCCAGTAACCTAGAATAATAGGTTATGACCAAATCAGATGGAAAAAGGTACTCACGGAGCTTCAACAGATCTTTAGTCTATTCGAGAGGTGCAAAGAAAGTTTCTACACACTAGAGAGAAGATCCTTCCACATTTATCAGACACTGATCTAGAGTAGTGAGGCAGCTGTGAATTTGTACGCCACACCTGAGAAGATAATAACATACCTAATGGAAATTTTATTTAGCATCTTGGATGGACTCTTTTGTATAGTATATACAGTTTGACACCTGCTTTTTCTTTGCTCTGTTATTTTATGTGGTTCAGTATGAAAATGTGGTCAATTGCAATTGACCAATAAAAAGCAATTGTAGGAAAGACTGTTTGTGGGCTGTGTAGTCGGTACAAAAATCATCCGACTCCAGTGCCTCAGGTTATGAAACCACCGACTCCAACTCCAGGTACCCAAAACTGCTCTGACTTCTGGACTTCAACTCCTTAGTCTAATACTTACCAGGGCTATGGAGTTGGTACAGAAATCATGCGAATCCAACTCCACAGTTTATGAAACCAACAACTCCGACTCCAGGTACCCATAATTGCTCTGAGTGAGTTCTTTGTAGGAGACAAAAAAGACACAGAGAGACCGGGAGCCCGATCTGGTGTATTATCAAAGGGGCACCAGAATATGTGTGCAGATCGAAGGAAATATACTCACAAGGTTTGGGTTGCTATATATATGCACCCACTTTTGATCGCATGTGAGGAAGTACCGTCCTCACTCGGCCTTGCTTCTAGCAGTGTGGTTGGTCGCAGCTCCAAAAAAGTATGCCACTGGAAGAGCCTTCCAAGTGTGCACGCCCCTAGACAGGGGTAGGATAAACTGGGAGGAGAATAGAAGGCGCCCGTGGACATGTAACTGTAAGTTTAGTAGTAATTAAGATAAGGTACTTAAGTTCCTACCTTGACACAGTAGGACTCATACGTACAGTCGTAGTTGAAGTTTTTCAAGCTTTATTAGGGCACAAGTGACAACGCGTTTCGCGGCCAAGCCGCTTCCTCAAGTCTATAGGTGTGCCAGTATAGTCTCAAGGTCACGAATAGCGCCTCTGTCATAATTGCTCTGACTCCTTGACTCCAACTGCTCAGGATTATCATGGACTGCACAGATCCGTTGCAGAGTGACAAGTGTGAACGTATCCTATTTATAAAATAAGAGCCTTTCACTGTCAGTTTAACGATAAGCGGAGAAGGGACAAAAAATGTCCATTCTCCGCTCTAGTGGGAACACAGCCTAAAGCTAGTGATAAGAGTTTGTAAGAAGTAATTGCCTCAGTTCCTTTGTATGATCATGGGATTTAGCGTTATCTAGATCAACCTGTTACTAATTATGAGGCCTGTTATTGTGTGTGAATCGACATCTCGCACGTCCCGATCAGATAACGTTGACATTTATTACAAGTAGCAGTTCGGCAGCCTGGTGATGGATGTCGTACACATTTGTTAACAATTAGTTAGCTGGTAGTTGGAATAATAATCATCAGGCAGAGGTCTCTTTTTTTTCTGTTTTACAAAGTACCCTATAAGCGTATCAGTGCTTTTTCAATATGTATAGACTTTTTAAGAGGTATGAACAGCTTCCAGAGTTTTGTGCTCATTTGTTCTCGAGGCCACACAAGTTAAATAACACAAATTTAAAAAAAGAAATAACACTTTTTTTTGCAGGCCTCAAAATGTTGGTCACATGGTCCATGTGTCTGTTTCCAAAACTCTGTGGGATCAGCCCACTGGGAGTGTCCTTTGATCACTTTCCTCAGACTCGTATTCTGCTCTCTAAACAAGCCCATTAAAGCAAATCTGTGAGATCCACATGTCGTAAAATTACATTCTTACCTCTGTAGAGGGAAGCCTCTGAATCCTTCAGATGCTTCCCACGTCCTCCACCTGACAACTGGTCCAGTGCTGAGACCCTCAGAAGTTTGCGGCCATGCTCCTGTACGCGAACGAGCATGGCCGCACCGCACAGGATGGCTTGTACCTGTGTGGTAGCAAGGAGCTGAGGCTCAGGCTCAATGGAATAAACCAAGCCCATTCAGGCGTAGTGCAGCCGAGCTCCGTTTACAAGCTGTCCCAGCGGTGGAATGGTGAGATGGAGGGGGCGGCGGAACCTAAAATTTAAAATACATGTAAACACATACAAATAAGAAGCATGTTTCTTACAGAGTAAAATGAGCATGAATGACTTTTCTCCTATGTTGCTGTCACTTACAGTAGGTAGTAAAAATCTGACAGAAGCAACAGGTTTTGGGCTAGTCCATCTCTCCATAGGGTATTCTCAGCATGGCCTTAATTTTTTACAAACACACTTCTTAAAAAATCTGTAAAAAGATGCTGGCCTGCCTCCGTGCACACTGCACACTTTTTGTCTGTTGGACAGAGCAACTGCCATTTACTAAGTGCTTTTGTAAATAAAGAAAACTCTGAAAATTCCCTCTGAGGAGATGGGCTAGTCCAAAACCTGTCGGTTCTGTCAGATTTCTACTGCTTACTGTAAGTGACAGCAACATGGGAGAAAGGTAATTTATGGCTCATTTTACTCGGGAAGAAATGTACGTCTTATCTGTATATGTTTACATGTATTTGATGCAGCACAAGAGAAAGGGATGTGTGCTCTGACCGGTCAACTCCTGACTTAAATACTGGCTGCCTCAAGTCTATTGACTAATTAAAATAGCAAAGTGTTTGCATATTGCATTCGCCCACCAGAATATGCAGGATCTAAACTATCCACCTGCTCTTCCTGCAGGAGTTGGCCCATGCAATATATTGCATCTCAACAGGGGTGCCGCGTGTAGGCTTCCTTGTACCCCCAAGAAATTAAGGGCGGCGTGTATATTTTACATGTATTTGAAATTTTAATATCTTGGTGACAGTGGTCCTTTAACAGTGAAATTCTAAGTGAATGACTGTAGTTTCGATCTATTTGGATCTAAAGAAAAGATTATATTTAGTTGATACACATCATTAACCTCTATGGCGGTATGATTAGTTCTGGATTTTAGGGTCTAATAGTGGTGCAATTTTTTACCCCGCAGAGACATCTGCGACAGCCCATGCACTAACTCACCTCCCTGGGATCCATCGCTGCAATTCTCCCTCCGTCGTCTTGGTGGCACTGTAACTCTATAGGGAAATCACCATCTGTCGTCATGACGACAAATAGCTGCCTCACCCAAGGAATTCTGTGCCTCCAAGGATCAGAACACTTATCTCTGTCGGCGTCTGGATCCCGGGGGGAGGTGAGTTAAAACGCTGCCACTGTCTCAACATCTCCCTATACCTCCAGGTGGCTACCCCGTGTCAGGTTTAGGATTATCGCTCCTGGCTGTTTTTTTTCACTCCAAGTCTGACTAGGGGTTACCGCCAGGAAGGTTAAAGGATCCAAACTATTCCTGATATCGGAACCAGTTGCGATTGTATGTATGAAAAAAAATCTGCCACGCTGATGACCAGTTCATTAAGGAAACAATGGATTGGATAGTTTACAATTGTTTGGGTTTGTCTGCTTCTCTGTTTTTGATAAAAAAAATATATACCTTTTTAGATGCACCTACCTGTTTGGGCGTTCTAGTTCTTTCAAGAGAGCCTGCAAGACTGTGTACAAATGAGGGGCTTTGTGGTAAGTCTTTCAGGTAGTTAGTCATTATGAAAGGTGATTGACCAGACAGGGCTACCAAACCAAAGCACACATATATGCAATGGCTTTCCTGTTTAATCTAGAGTACATCACAAGTCCCTCAAATCTACACAGGGGAGGGGATCCTGGAGCACCCAGGAAACAGGGGAGGAGCTGAACTTTCCGCACTAGTGGCTACTTTCTGTGTACAAGCTACATCCTGTGTCCAGCCCAGATGCCCCACCCACTAAGAGCACTGTATCAGTGTGTCATGCATAGACACATACCATGGTCTGTGTAGAACCTGTAATCTCTGGTAGCGCACAGCATGGCTTGCGCTACTGTGACGGAACGTGACGTACCACAGAGCCAACATGCTGATTTTAATTGGACCATTACAGAGCATCGCTGTGCAATCATAACTTATATAATAACGCACCAAAAAAATCATACTGTAAATGCAGCCTGAAGCTGCCATTAATTCTCTGCACAGCAGCTGACCGGTCAGGTACTGCAGTGATGTATTGGCTGTTAGCAGACATGTCAGGAGGAAGGGTCCAATCGCAGAGGGGGAACCCTGCCCCAGTCAGCAGCCTTGCTGACCTGAGACAAGCAAGGAGACAAGCAAGGAGAAGCTAGTTTTTCAGGTATGTCGGCAGTTAGCATGCATCATGAAAATTAGTTTATCAAATTCAGCAGCTTGGCTCAGTTTCAAATCGTACACTATTTGCCCTCAAGCTCGATAAATCAGCATCTTGTAGATACTTCTGCTTCTGACTGCTGAGGAGCACTCGGATATTGGAAAATGACATGCTTGGGCTTTATTAGGCAAAGTTTATTGAGTGATTTATGTTGTTGCTTTTACATGGAAAGCCATAGGGAAAGCAGTCAATAGTTCCTGTAGGGGTTATTAACCCTTTAGCAGCCAATTTATTTAGAGGCTTGCAAGTGCTGCAGGCCAATTTATTTTAGGACATTTTTTTTATGTCTTATTTGTTACATTTCCTTGTCACTAATTAGTACTGCTGTAATGTGTATTTATGGCCACTTGTCACTAGGGGGCAGTGTGAGACGATAACAGATGACTTCTGCTTTCAGTTTCTATATCATTTGCTAGTAGAGAGACATCAAAACATTCCAAGAATTTACAGCACAACAAATTCTGCCAGCTGAGGTCAAAAGCAGAGCACTTATCTGAAACAAGATAACTCCTTTGAAGCTGCTAATGGGTTAAAAGGCACCTGAAGTGAAAGAGATATGGAGCCTTCCATATATATTTCCTTTCAAACAATGCAGATTGCCTGGCTGTCTTGCTGATCCTCTGCCTCTATTACTCTTAGCCATAGATCTTGAACAAGCATGCAGATCAGATGTTTGTGACTGAAGTCTGACTGGAGTAGCCACATGCTTGTTTCAGATGTGTGATCCAGATACAACTGCAGCCAAAGAGAATAATACAACTACAAAGGCAACTGGTATTGTTTTAAAAGGAAATAAATACATATGGCAGCCTCCATATTCCTCTCAGTTCAGGTGTCCTTTAAAGGGGAATTCCACTCAGTGCTTTTTCGTTCAGCTTTGTATTGTATATTGCAAGGGTTAACCTTCCTGGCGGTAACCCCGAACGTAGTTTGGGGTAAGCCGCGCAGGAGGATTTCTCAGGCCCTGCTGGGCCGATTTGCAAAATTTATTTTTTTTGCTACATGCATCTAGCACTATGGCCGCCTCTCTGTGCCGATTCGCCGCTATCCGCCGCGCCCCCCCCCCCCTTAGACCCCTTGCGTAGCCTGGCCTATCAGCGGCAGGCAGCGCTGAGGGGTGGATCGGGACTCCCGATGACGTCACAATGTCGATGATGCCATGGCGATGGGGGAAGCCCTCCAGGAAATCCCGTTCTTTGAACGGTATTTCCTGATCGCAGATCGCCGAGGCGTTCAAAGCGTGTGGGGGGATGCCGCTGCACTGTTGCCATGGTTGCAAAGAAGTGCAGCTTGCGCTTACTGTCAGTTCTGAGAATTCTTAGTTGGCTGCAAAGTGAAATGGAAAAATTATTATTAATAATATCTATTTTTTTAATATAATTTAAACAAACCTGAACTGAAGAAAAACAGACATATACTCCATATGTTTACTCCCTGCACATTCCTGGGTCCTCCATCTTAAAAAATGATGCCATACCCAAAACAGCATCCAGGTCGGTGCTTAATGAACTTTGAACTGGATGTGCAAGAGGGACTTGAGCGTGCAAGGGCTGGCAATATGCTGGCAAAAGTTGGCGAGAGGGGGGTTATGGGAGGGAAGAGGAAGGGTGACACAGAAGAGGTCAGCCCCTTCCTGTTGCTGGATATTTGGCAATTTTACAAAAAAATATTTTAGTGGTGGATTTGGGGACCAGGGGCAGCAACAAAGATGAACAAAGAATCCAGTAAGATATGATTGCCATAAAGGCACATACCCGTATTGCTTATTTCATTCATTAAAATTGAGTTTAGGTGTCCTTTAATTTTTCCAGCACTGACATTTTCAAAAACACTTTTGCAACAGCAATCTACATTTATGAAGATTATATGATGATGGTGGAATTTTGCATTAAAGTGGACCTGAACTCTTCCACAGGACCAAAGGGAAACATAGAGAAATGCATCCTGTATATATTTAGAGAGTTTAGCCTCTAATTCCTCCACATATGTCACCAATCACAACTGTAATATGATCTCTCAGCTGTGTCAGCTGGCTGCCTCGGTAGAACAGCTGATTTGTAAACACAATGCTAACCCGATGTCTGCTTCCATGAAAGCAGGAAGTAGACACACTGCAGATTTATTGCAGGATTTGTATAAGAAATGTTTTTCTGCAAAGGTTATTTTGCTGATGCTCATGTTTTAGAGCAGAGAGGAAGTTTTGAGTTCAGGTCCACTTTAAGCATGAGCCAAATGAAGATAGGGATCGCTGCTGCTGTGAACCCAATGTATGGCCGCCCCATCAAATGAACAGCCTAATTCAATAAGCTCAGCATGACTGTACAAAATGTGAGAGCAGAATAGAACCATTTAGAAACGAGTCATTTCAGCCTCTCTCCCAGCCATTCAGTGTACAGCGGAGGACGGAGGGGACACATTTGTAGACCATTATGCAGATTTAATAGTGTGAGACCGGAATACTGGAGATCTGCTTCAATGACATAAATAACTGGACACTTCTAAAATGCAACAGAATCTCAAGCGAACGAGAGGCTGGAGGTAAATTGAGCGGAACTAATCAGAGTATTGTCTTCAGCCAATTATCTGTGCGGTACCCTGTCCACCTCCCCTCCCCCCATCCTCCTTGGTGTTGTGTGTCCCAATCATTGGAGGACAGGCCAGGATAGAAAAAGAGCATTCCTAAACATGGATGATTGCATTTTACAAGTTTTTCCACAGCAACGCCTTCAGTTTAGCCATGGGCCTCAATTTATTGAATAACCAGAAAGCACACTACAATTCCCCAGCTATGCCAAACACGTTGCAGTTCCTCTCTGGCAATAACTTATCGTTTTTTACAACCAGAGTACAGCGGCCTGGCCGTTTCTAGGCGGCGAACATACGTGTTAGTGTTTTCAACAGAAATAACACAAAGGTGACGCATTCGGCGGGCAAATGTATGAATTCTGCTGCAGAGAAGGAAGCGGAGGTCATGGATTTATTTGCTGCCCAAGAGTTTTTTTTATTATTATGTAATGATATAGCGCCAACATCTTCTGCAGCACTGTACAGAGTATATTGTCTTGTCACTTAACGGTCCCTCAGAGGAGCTCATAATATAATCCCTACCATAGTCATATGTCTATGTATGTATCTTGTAGTGTACGTATCGTAGTCCAAGGCCGATTTATAGCCAATTCAGTTATCTGTATGTTTTTGGGATGTGGAAGGAAACGGGAGTGTCCGGAGGAAACCTTCACATGGGGGAGAACATACAAATTCTGTGCAGATAGTGCCCTGGCTGGGATTCATACCAGGGACCCAGCGCTGCAAGGCGAGAGCGCCAACCATTTAGGCTACTGTACTGCACCTATAGGGATAATCACTGATGGAGTAGACTTTCCAATCGCAAGGGGGCCCAGGGCTGCGGTGGACTCAATAACTCACCCTATCTGTTTCTGATGTAAGGCCCTTCCCCTCTCTATGATTTATAACCCTGCCCCTTCCTCCAGGGTAGATGTAGTGGTTGGAAGAGTAACAGAGGCTGCAGTATCATGGAGGAGATCATGGTAGCCACACTTGTTATGTGGCACCTGGCACTCTTGTGCACCATGCGCAATTCTTCTGCTCCCCTCCATGGTAAGAGATGCGTTGCTCACCTGCTGGCTAGTGACAAGTCTGCACAGCATTGGCCCTTAAAGAGGAACGTTAGTGAAGATGGAAATAAAATAAGTCAATATATCGCAAGCTGAGAAGTTACTAAATAGAAGAGAGATCAATAAATAATTGATATGCGCCATGTAATTTGTTCATATTGTTTGATCCACAATCAGCCTGCATGTAAACGTAAACTGTCATTATCTGTAACCACACCCATTAACAATGTAATAGGTTAAAAGGTTGTATATATATATATATATATATATATGCACAGGGATACTGGTTGCTAGGTAGTTAGAGACAGCTGTTATTTCCCACAATGCAACAAGGCTCCCACAGTGTGATGTCAGGACCAAGGTGTACCAGCCACTGATTGGGATGAAGTTCAATCCTTGGTTACAGTTACTCTTTAAGATATCGGGGGATCGATCAATTCTCATGTGTGTACGAGACTTAAGCTGAACATACACTAGGCCGATTCCCTGCCGATCGACAGCAGATTCGATCACTGGGATCGAATCTGCTGTCACATCGTTCACGCTAAATTTCGATCTATTTCGTCCGATCCCGTCGATCGCTGCGTGCGGGAAATTACCGTCAATCGCCCGCGGGTAGGGAGCGAGTCGCTAGCGGCGTTCGAGTGCCCGACGCAATACAGCTGCAATACATTACCTGCTCCGCCGGCGCGACTCCCCCGGTCTCTGCTGTCTTCTTCTCCGTTCTGGTCTGGTATCCGGCTGGCTTCACTGAACTTCCTGTCCCGGCAGGTAGTTTAAACAGTAGAGGGCGCTCTACTGTTTAAACTTCCCCCAGACAGGAAGAAGTGAAGCATGCCGGAGACCAGACCAGAGCGGAGAAGAAGACAGCGGAGACCTGGGGAATTGCGCAGTCGGAGCAGGTGATGTATGCAGGGGGGGGGGGGGAGTGGCGGCAGCACCACCACCACCACAGATTGTGAACGGTTTCAGGCTGAAATCGATTCACAATCTGTTTGCAGTAAAGGCAGCCATACGATCCCTCTCTGATCAGATTCGATCAGAGAGGGATCTATCTGTTGGTCGAATCTGATGGCAAATCGACCAGTGTATGGCTACCTTTACCCTCCTGATCTATCATCTAACCTGACTGCTCTCACTAGCCTGCACTCACCTTCCATTGTCTTCATTTACAGGTGTTAAATTGGGGGCAGGATCTCAATTACTGGTTACAGGACCTTATATACAAACTGAATACAAATTGATCCATGCAGTTGCCTAATAAAACTTCACTCTGTACCAGAGCAGGTTACCGGTGCTTACTTTCCAAGCAGCTACGCCATTCCTGCATACATCTACAACTTGAAGTCTGCAATAGGAAAGAAGCACAAAGCAGGCCGAAACAAGTTTAGCCAGTGGTGTGCTTCTTTATTGTTGCGGACTTCAAGCTACAGAGCCTTAATTAGACCCCGGCATTTGATTGTTACGAGACTGAGCATCAGAGCCAAAATAGTGCTTTAAGAAATTGTTACGTTTAAAGCTAAAGAAAAAGTTTAATTCTTTTGTATTGGCCGATTTTTTTTATAGATACTATCGCAACTGGTTTCGATAGAATTGTTCATTAAAAAATCACACTGGGCACCTTAAGAGTGCCAGGAGTTATAAAGTAAGAACTCCAAATTAGACCATCACAATCAATCAGTTCTTTATTCAAACCCTCATAAAGGAGCCATTACTATAAAGTAAAGCAAAGTAATAAAATATTATAGAGCTTAACAAGACAGCATAGCACCACAGCGTTTAAGTCAGAGCTTTTCCTTATTCAAGATGCGGCACACAGCCGAAAATTGATTGATTATAGCTGGTGACGGTGCAATGTCTCATCGTGCTACCCTAATGCTGCCCTATGTCACCGAGCTGTGCCTCCTACACACCAAATTGTGAGGGTAGGGAGGGTGAGGGTAGGGAGCCCCCTCCCCCCCCCCCCCGAGCTACATCTGTGCCAAACTGCCCCCCCCCCCCCCCTCAACAGGTTTACAGATAGGGTTGAATACCCTATATCGGGAACCAGTGGTACTACCTGAAATGTGATGTGTGTAGGGGGTATGGCTGTGGGGATATTGGGCCTCTAATATAAGCAGAATAATTTGATAGTGAATGTGGCAGCACAGGATCATACTGCACATGAGGGCAGCATAATCCTTAGGACAGTAGGATCATACACTTTGGAATACATAGTTCCATCCACTGTCCGGTGGAGAGACTGAGCACGTCCTCACATAGGTGCAGGCTTCCAGAGGAGAAGATAGAGTAATAAAGCAGACAGCTTCCACCTTGTTTGCTCAGAGCTTCTACCTTATTTTTGTTCTTACACCAAAGCTGTCATCCTTCCCCAACTTGACCACATCCAAAACTCCAGACAGGGGTTCAGGGCAATGAGGATAGCTAACCATCCCACCAACCCTGGCCACCCACCTACAACAGTTTCTTCAGTTGGCCTCCATAAGGTCAGAGGTTCCGGGCCATCTCCACCAGGACCTCAAGGCACAGGAACACATTCTTTACCTCTGCTCCTCATAAATAAGGAGAATGCACTCAAATGACTTTTAAAACTTGCATTTTATTGAATCATTTAGCAGTTACACGACATGTTTCAGGGTGATCCCCTTCATCAGGTGTACCCTCCGCTGCCTTTCCTTCTGCTGTCAAACTCCTGAACTCACTCCACGCACCCCCCACCCCACATAATCATCCCCCCTCCTTTTCCCCTTCAGGCTGCCATTGCTCAATGTTTCCTGTTGTTGATGCACTGTTCTTTGGTTTCGATGGATCGCTATTTTGCTGTTATTAAGTTTTTTCTTGCTTCCTAATTGAAGCCTTGTTTGTTCTCTGTATGTTCCAAAACGAGTTCTGGGTATGGCGAATAAAACCGATTCTGATTCTGCTAAGGTTCAGATACCAATGGTGTATTGGGAGTTTGTGTGCTGGTTCCACTGTCATGTTGCTAAACGAACACTTCATTACTCTAAAACTGCTCTCAGTCCTAAGATATTTGGATGTGGATGAATCTGCTTCCCATTTAATAACACTTGAGTTTCTGATGGGATGATGGGACATGGAGCTAACACTATAGCAGAGATTAGGAATGGGAACATGGATGACATAGAAACATATTCATGTCATTTGAGATTGGGTGGAAACTTTTTACCCTGCTCAGATGTGGAGATCCAGTTTTGAATCAGATTAAAGTGTTACTAAGGGCCCTTTTCCACTAGCAGTCGCTAGCGTTCACGCTGACCGCTAGCGATTGCTGAATAGCAAAGTGCAGGAGTTCCGGCTATTGCGTTGACGATTTTGCTATGCTGTAGTGCATAGCCAAATCGCGGCAAATATCGCTCCGCGGCACAATCGCGTTTGAGGCAAAAACGAATCGCGGTAGTGGAAATAACTTACCGCGATTCCTATTTTATTTAGCAAACCCTAGCGATTGTGAAATCACTAACGGTTTGCGATTCAGCTAGTGCAAACGCGCTAGTGGGAAAGGGCCCTTAAGCAGAGTTCCCCAACCCTGTCCTCAAGGCCCACCAACAGTACAGGTTTTACAGAAAACCACACACAATCACAGGTGAGGTAATTAGTGTCACAGCAGAGCTGGTTAACTACCTCTGTGGATTTCCACAAAACATGCACTGTTGGTGGGCCTTAAGGGCGGGGTTGGGGAACACTGACTTAAAGGACAACTGTAGTGAGGGGTATATGGAGGCTACCATATTTATTTCATTTAAAACAATACCAGTTGCCTGGCAGTCCTACTTGTCTATTTGGCTGCTGTAGTGTCTGAACCGCACCAGAAACAAGCATGCAGCCAATCTCGTCAGATCTGACAATAATGTCAGAAACACCTGATCTGCTGCATGCTTGTTCAGAGTCTGTGGCTAAAAGTATTAGAAGCACATGATCAGCAGGATAGCCAGGAAACTGGTATTGTTTAAAAGGAAATAAACATGGCAGCCTCCATATCCCACTCACTTCAGTTGTCCTGTAACTGCAAATCAAACAATGCAAGTTCTGGAAGCAGTCGTGTTAAAGACACACTGAAGCAAAAAAAAAAAAAAAATGACATAATGAATTGGTTGTGTAGTATGGATAATTATTAGAACATTAGTAGCAAAGAAAATATTCTCATTTTTTTTTTCAGTTATATAGTTTTTTTTTTTTAAATAACATTTTATAACATCATTCTGTAATATTTGCAGTTTACACACTACTCAGCATTCTAAATGATCTTACAGAGCAGGCTAGTGAACTTTTGAACTATCCAATATGTAGAAGAAGGCACTCCAGCAGGAAAAAAAAACAATACAGTGACTGACAGTTGAGATAATAAGCTTCAGAAGACAGAGCTCTCTGGGACTTTGAAAGTTGTGGAGCTCAATGGCTCTTTTGCATAGATAACAACTGGAGTTTCTTAACTCCTCCTGTACTGGGAACAATATTAGACTTATGTCTCTGCTCCTAATGTTTTATGTCTTAGCTGTACTACACATACAAATCATTATAGCATAATTTTTTTTTCCGCTTCAGTGTCTCTTTAACTATTAATGCCAGTTATATGTATGATTTGTTTGTATGTTTTGGATCGGAACTTCTCAAATGTAAAAGTTCTTTCTGTAACTGTGCTTGCTTTCATCTGCGCACCTATTCATACAGACTTCAGACCTTTCCACCCTGTAACTTTCCTGTTAGCAGAACTGAGGTCTTACTGTTGGTCACACCTACTTTCTGTGAACTACAGAGACGCCTCCTTATGTAGACACTTGGGCCCTAATTCAATTGTCTTTTTTCTCCCACAAGATATTTTTTCACCATGTTTAAAATAACTTTTAAGCACTCTATTGAAAAAGTATCAAAAAGTAGATGAAATAGCACTGTACTGTAAAAATGATGCTGAGTATGCTCTTGTTTGCCCGAGCCTTAAAAGGCATTTTATTTAAAGTGTACCAGAGATGAAGTTTGAGTACAGAAAGAGATGCCTAGCTGCAGTAAGGGAAGCCTCAGGATCCTTTTTAGGATTCCCTCGCCATTCTGCATTCAGGATCCTTTCACTGTTGTGCACATGAGCAGCCAGCTGCCCCTAGCAGTGGATCACTGGCCGTACCTGTCTGTGCACAGTAGCGGACCGTGACAGCGATTGGTGGCAGGATGGCCCAATGTGCAGAGGATGCAGGGGGTGGCTAAGAAGGCCTCCTAAGAGGCGACTATGCTTTTAGAGCCTATCATTCTAATGAGCCTAAGGTTGCATATATGTATATATGTATCATCATAAAAATATAATAAAAGCCCAATAGATTCCCATGAGTAGGTGAACCAGGTAATGAAGTCCTTCTCTCTTTCTCTGCAGGGACTGATTCTTCTTCATCGTAGGACCTTATCATTGTTTTCTGGACTCAGGAGAGAATCTTCGCACTGTTCTACCATGAACACCATAATGTTCAGTAAGCTCAGTGGTCAAGTCTTGTTTGAGGATGCCACCAGTGATCGGGAACGAGTAGTCCGGCCATACGTTGGAGTAATAGAGAGCACCAACCATGACGTAAGCTTGCAAGACAGCGTCTCCATGAAGGACAACGCCAGCATCCGGCATCGCCGCCCTGGGTAAGACCTTTTGTACTTTGTTTCCTATTTACTACAGTAGTTCATATATGCTCAGCCACAGTTTTTTATAAGCTTGAGGTGCTAACGTGTCATTTTGATAACCCCGATGGTGGTGAAAAAATGCAGCAAGTTGTACATCCTGCTTTGTGCAGACTTATGAATGACATTAGACAGAGAAGATTTGTTGGTGTATTTTACAGCAAGTCATATACTGTTGCTATGGTTTCCAGCAAGTTCCTAAAAACTGTTTTTGTATTACAGACTGAAGTTGAAAGATAATATTTAATGGCATTCAGTTACAGAACAACTTGTGTGGTGATTAAGTGTTTTATATAGGTTTTTGTCCTAAAGTGGAACAACTTTCTAGACATAACTGTATTATTTGAGGAGCTTTTATTCAAGCAATCTGTTTATCTGCTCATAGTCGTTTTACTGGCTCATTCATAATATTATAATCATCAATATGATTTATTGGATTTATATTGTGCCAACATATGCTGGACAATAAATAAGGTTACAGACAATGATAATAGAGGTGATGGGCAACCCAATATAGGTAATAAGCAGTAAGACACACAATGCCAGATCATACACTTGAGAATTAGTTCCAATAATATAAGTTAGTACTTTTCTTATGTCAGAGTGCACAATCAAGTAGGATACACAAGGAGGGAAGACCCTGCCAAAGGCTTACAATCTAAAGGAAGGCAGTGGTCACATGATAGGAGGAAGGCTGCACCGAGAGGTTGTCAGCAGAGAGAGTGAAGGCATCGGTAAGGTAGAGTAGGACTTATTGAAGAGAAGAGTTTTCTGGACTTGTTTGAAAGTGTTGATAGAGGAGGCAAGCGAGATGGGCAGTGGGTCAGAGTTCCACATGATGGGGGTGGCTCTAGTGAAGTCCTGTAGTCGCACATGGAAGTGCGAGATGCGTGGGGTAGTTAGGAGAAGGTCGTTGGAGGAGCGAAGAGGGTGGCCAGGTGTGTATCTGCTGACCAGGTCAGAGATGTAGGTCGGGCAGCACTTGTGTAAAGGTTTGTAGGCCACACATAGGATCTTGAAGCTAGCACAGATAGCACTTATCAGAATGCTGGCTAAGGAGAACTAAAAGAATACTAAAAACATGTACACATATTTAAAAGTCAATTGCAGTTGGTTTTCCCATCTAGGACTTGTCTGTAAAGGTCAGTACACTTTTTAGAGGAAACCTCAGCCAAGGCGGCTGCTAAAGACCGCTTTGGGTGAGAATCTACTGTGTGTATGGTGGTCCTGATACTTTGGGGACAGATGCAGCATGTTCGATCATCTTCCCAGAGAGCAGCTCAACGCCACTGTTCTCTCCTTTACTCTGCCTCTGTCATCATTCGCCACACATCGTTCCTCTTCACCATAGTGACAGTGCAACCTCGGACATGAACTATTACCCCGAGGTATCTTGTCCTAATCACTGCCAGACCTCAGTAATTTGAAGTGTGTACTTGGCTTGTTTTCTAACAAAAGTGCAAAATAAGCTCCATACTCAGATGATAGTTGTTTATCAGAATGACAGTTCATGGTTTGCTCAGATGAGCGGAATGTACTGTCCTGTGGAGAGGGAAGGGGGAGGAGAAGCTGGAAGCTCCATGCAGCACGCTGGGACAACCTAACGGGACACTGGGAGGGGGAGGGTTGAAGTGTGAGCCAGTGCCCCTATTGCATTGTACAGTGCTGTCAGTGTACATTTGTGATCATTTCAGGGGAGTGTACCAGAGTTCTTCACCAGCAGTGGACCATGTTGGTAAATCAGTAGGCAATTGCTAGTCCACTGATACCTCTTATTGAGTATATGTAGCGACGCCACTGTGTAAGGGCCCTAGCACACCAGAGGGTATTTTCTGGGTCATTTTTGTTTAAAAAAAAAACGTTTCCATTGACTTGCATTAACATTTCAGTAAAAGCGTGGCAAAATTGCAGCGATCGTGATTTACAAAAACAGAACAAAACGCAATTACGCTATTTTTCCACAATTTTAATGTGATTTGAATGCAAGTCAATACAAGCGTTTTTTTTCAAAAATGAACAACAAACTGCAAAATGCAGATCCTAGTGCTTAACGCTAACCCCCTTATTTATTTATTTGTTGTATTTATAAAGCGCCAACATATTACGCAGCGCTGACCCCCTTGTCTATTGCCTAACACTAACACCCCCTCCTAGTACCTAAGACTAACCTCCCCCAAAGCTAGTGCCTAACGCTAACCCACCCCCGTGCCTAACACTAACCTCCCCCTTGTAATAGCTAACACTAACTACTATTTGTAGCTGATCTTCTACACATAAATGATTGGCTACATCCATTATTCCCTGTAGAGTAGCTAGCTGATCAGCAACCAACCATCCGCCTATTAGACAAAGACAAAGACAAATATCATTTATATTGCGCTTTTCTCCTGGCGGACTCAAAGCGCCAGAGCTGCAGCCACTAGGACGCGCTCTATATTAGATGCTTGCCGGTCTGATTTGATCTGCCGCCTATTTGTTTCCCTCACTATTATAGAACAGAACATGGTGCCCAGGCCCAGCAGGGAGCAAGCGATCATCTTGATGACTAATTTGCTGCTTCTTTTCAGTGGCCAATCAGTAGGATGGGGGAGGAGCTTTGTTCAGACTGTGCTGTTTACCTACAGTGGAGAGCATTGAGTAATATGCTGCCTGAGCTGCAGGGCTGTGCTGTCTGAATCACGGGATTGGTCAGAGTTAAAAATCATTTGGCAGGTCAGACCTTTCTCTTAGGCTGTATTTCATCTGTGTATTTAGCCGTTTGCCGAAGCAAGGCTTTAATCTGCCCTACAGCAGTGCAGTCTGGCTTAACATATGGCGGGATTGGCTTTAGACATATTTCCTGCCATTTAAATTTTGATTAATGGCTGAACAGAAACTTTTCTGAGCGGAGGAACACGATCGGTTGTAAAATCTGTGTAATCTGTATAACTCTGTTGAAAAGCAGAGTTTGTGGGTTTGGAATGCCTGTCAAAGGAGCAAATAGATCAAATAATACAAAAGCATTTTTTAGTGTCTGCTCATCAAATGGAATTACCATTCGCCCTTTCAAGGAAGTGACCTATTTGGTTGTAATAACACATGCCGGGATTCTATGAAGTAGACTTATTGATCATTTATCCACCTACTGAACTCAATGAATGACGCCAGGGGCGCAGTGGGTGCAACTGCTCCTGAGCCAGGGAGAACACAGGGCCCCAAACAAAGATGCTCCTCCCCCTTATTGGCCTGAGGAGTGCTCAGAACTGTTCTGGCCATAATGAAAATCTCAGTTTTTTTCTGCTTTGTTATTTTGAAGATCAGAGCAAGTTAAAGTGGACCTGAACTCAGAACGTCCTCTCTTCTCTAAAAGATAAGTAACAGCATAATAACCTTTAAATAAAAACATTTCTTTGTTACGCTGATATAAATCCTGCAATAAATCTGCAGTGTGTCTACTTCCTGCTTTCATGGAAGCAGACATAGGGCTTGATTCACAAAACAGTGCTAACCTACTTAGCACGCCTAAAGACTTTTGGGCGTGATAACCATTGCACTAAGTAGGTTAGCACCGTTTTGAGGCATAGACTGTCCGGTGCGCGCGCAACGTCGCATAGGGTTTAACCACTTAAGGACCAGGGGATTTCTGTGTGATCTGTGCTGCGTGGGCTCTCCAGCCCGCAGCACAGATCGTGAATGAGGCAGGGCGATCAGACTTCCCCCCTTTTTCCCCCACTAGGGGGATATCCTGCTGGGGGGGTCTGATCGCCGCCGCTCTGTGTGGCCGAGCGGGGGGCTCCTCAAAGCCCCCCTCCGCAGCGATATTCCGCGCTCCCTCCCCTTACCTCCCTCTCCCTCCGGATCTGGGCGGCACAGGATGGCGATCTGTCCTGTACCACCTCCAATAGGCTTTAGCCTATCAGACGGCGGCGATCCCCAGCCAATCAGAGGCCGGGGATCGCCGATCTCCTTTACGGCGCTGCTGCGCAGCAGCACCGTATGATGTAAACAGTGGGGATTTCTTCCCCGCGTGCTTACATTTAGCCTGCGAGCCGCGATCGGCGGCTCGCAGACTGTTCACGGAGACACCCTCCGTGAACTGACATGGAACCCCATGGAAACACCACTTCGACCTGCCGACGCCTATCGGCGTTAGGCGGTCGTTAAGTGGTTATTGGGCGCTGCGTGCGCACCGCGCTCACGCTGCAAGTTTGCGCGCGAGTTTATTTTATCACGCCTAAACTGAGTTTAGGCGTGATAATGGGCTTTTCACCAGCGTGCTAACTGTTAGCACGCTTTAGTGAATCAAGCCCATGGGGTTAACATCCTGTGTTTACCAACTAGCTGCTCTGCGTAGCAGCCAGCTGACACAGCTCAGCTGAGAGATCAAATTACACCTAGTCACAGATGAGGGGGTAATTAGACAGGCTTGACTCTCTAAATACATACAGGGTGCATTTCTCTCTGTTTTCCTTCTGTCCTGTGCAAGAGTCCAGGTCCACTTTAAAGGACACCTGTCCCGAGGAAAAGCTACCTAAGGTAAACACTCTGGTATATTTATGGTGGATCCACATCCCTCTGTGCATTGCCCATTCTTCTCCTCGTTCCCCCTGGTCTCCATAATAACTCCTTGAAAAATATGACTTGACTAAAGTAACATTTTCAAACAGAATGCTTTCTGCAGTTTTCCCTCCTATGTGTTTACCAGCTTCCTGTGTGTAGCCCCGTCCCCTTGCAGGAAAGAAGGCAAAAGTAGGGAAGCCCTTTTCTGCAAGGGGGCGGGGCTACATGCCAAAAGCTGGCATACGTATGAACGCGTCACCAGTGAGTTGGGCGAAGGACCAGCTGAATGACGGCTCTCTGGACGGTGTAATGGTTAAGGGCTCTGCCTCTGACAGAGGAGACCAGGGTTCGAATCTCGGCACTGCCTGTTCAGTAAGCCAGCACCTATTCGGTAGGAGATCTTTGGCAAGTCTCCTTAACACTGCTACTGCCTATAGAGCACGCCCTAGTGGCTGCAGCTCTGGCGCTTTGAGTCCGCCAGGAGAAAAGCGTGATATAAATTTTATTTGTCTTGACCATACCTCCATGCTTAGCATAGGTAGCTTTGTAGGCAGGTCCACTTTAATCCCTACAAGAGGTGGATTAAGTGGCAGCTCCTCCACACCTACTTCCTGGTTGTCCTGATTGCGAGGACTGCTAAGCAGCTCAGCACCAGATGGGGGAGTGGCATTACAAGGTAGGGTAGTGATCATGTTGCGCTGTTCTAATTAAAATTGTTTATTAGCTATTTTTTATATCATTATGTTGCAGGACTAGTTGGAGGGGATATGAGCTGGCAATGTATTACAATTTTTGGCTAGACAGGGGCTTTAACCAGTATTAACTTTTCACAAATTAAAGAGTGACTGTCATGTTTCACACATGGTGAATAGAGGTCTTTTTTTATCCAAGGGGCTTTAACTTGAGCCTTGTATAAACGTTATACTTTAGCCAACCGAAACGAACACTCTGACAGTTTGGGACGACAGTGATGGCAGCTCTGTGACAGTTTATATAAGTTTGGCTTGGCTGAGTGGCATGTACTGTCCTACGGGGGAAGGAAAATGGTGATGGAGGAGTTTCCCCTCCACCCCAACGACACTCCTGAGACCAAGCAATTGGCTTGTTGTCCATATTGTGGTGGACTCAGATTCCTTTACATCAGATTGACTGCCAAAATGATTTCAGGTGATTTTTTTGGCTGTCAAAGGTTTAACGTCTGTTACCTTTAGTGTGGCTACACACCTCTTCTGAATTCAGCGTATCGTTCTTGAGTTATGGCCACATGGTGATACATTCTGTCAGACCAAGGGGACCAGTTCCTTCACGAGAAAATCAAGCCTGCTGTGAATAAAATTATCCACATACATCGCACTCACACTTCAGTGGCTGATTCAGTTAGAAATGTAACGCTTCCAATGCCAGGACAAGTACTAATTTGTCTGGTGCATTATGTATTTGACTTGAGTGTGTTCATTAGGATGATTTTTAACGTATTCAGGGTTGACTTCTATTGCTGTTGACTTCATTAATATCTCTGTATCTGATTCAGCTGTTGTTCTTAATGTTTATAAAGCAAATCAGCACCCCCCCTCCCCCATCCTAGACATATTTTATACCATTCTTAATTGCACAGGCTGGTGTTGTCCAAACGGCTAAACTGGCCAGCGTGGGTCTCCACCCCCTGAACAATACCACTCCACATGATCATGACATGGGGGCTTTGTGGAGAAGGTGGTGCAGATCTCCTCTCACCATAGCAAGACATGCTTGCCCATGTCAAGAGAAAGGAGCTCCTCCCCTCCCCAGGGCCCAGATGGAGGTAGTAGGGGAGGGTAAATGTATGAAAACCTGTGCTGAAATGTATGAAAAATTGTGAACTCACAATTCTCATTGGCAGCAGATGACAGGAACTGAAGTAGAATTACTTTGTTAGGGACTCCAGGGATGCATGTCCACTTTTGTTGGGTGAGAGCTGGAATAAGCTTTTTGTTGCTCTTAATACTGCTGTTGCTGTGCAACAGTAAAACAATGTTATTTAGGTATGTACTGTAGAATGGTAAAGATAAAATCGAGCAGAGGAAGGCGTATTGCAGGTCTGCTTTAAACTGAAACCTGTGAGCATATGAAATAAAAAAAAAATATATATACTTACCATGGGAGAGAGAAGCCCCATCTCCCACCGGCTCACCAATGCAGCTCTGTATTGGTGAGGCCCGAGCCGGTCCGTGCTACCGCGCAGGTGCAAACTGTTGACAAACCCTTATTGACGGTTTTCACAAGGAGACAGCGCTGGAACGGGCCATTGGCAGAGGACGGGGGAAGCCTCTGAAGGAACCAGAAGCTTCCCTCTCCCTAGGTAAGTACCCAAATTGGGCCATTTTCCCCCTCCAGGTTTCCTTTAAAGAGGAGCTGTTAGGTATAGGGTCTCAGAGAAAAAAAACACATATATCAGTAGCTAAATATTGGCTCTACTTACATTACATATGCACTTCACTGTCCACGTTTGGATTTCACAGAATTTTTATATAGTATATGCAGAGAATGATGCTCCTGACAGCTCATGGCAGGTTCCATGTTTGTCTGTCTCATATGAAGCCAATTGTGATGTCATATTCTCCCTGCTTCCTGATGATTGGACTCACAAAAAAGATCCTAATGGAAAACACTACTGTGCAGTGAATATTAATTAGCCATGTGGCTAGTAAAAATAGCGGACTCATGCAGTATACTCTAACGGAACATGTGCCCTGTGATTTTTCAGTGCTGTGAGTTTAGGCTGCTGTTAGAAGCTGCTGTAACATGAGCCTGTAACTTCTCACTGTGAAAGCAGCCTTAGGGCGTGATAGGGAAATGAAGGGGATGACCCAAGGTAGTGCACTGGGAAGAAGAAGCAGCCCCAGAATGCTTTGCAGTATCTGTTGTGCATCCTGCCGGCCTCCTTAGGAGCTTTGGAATAACAGCCTTGCTGTTCAGCACACATCACAGTAAGAGAGATTTTTAACTTCAGTATTGCCTTTTTGGCTTCCTTCTAAACTGTTTAACACAGGAGAATAGAGGTTTAAATTAGCTTTGCAGACTGACAGTTACTCTTTAACCACTTGAGGACCACAGTCTTTCTACCCCTTAAGGACCGGCCACTTTTTTTCCATTCAGACCACTGCAGCTTTCACGGTTTATTGCTCGCTCATACAACCTACCACCTAAATGAATTTTGGCTCCTTTTCTTGTCACTAATAAAGCTTTCTTTTGGTGCTATTTGATTGCTCCTGCGATTTTTACTTTTTATTATATTCATCAAAAAAGACATGAATTTTGGCAAAAAAATGTTTTTTTTAACTTTCTGTGCTGACAATTTTCAAATAAAGTAAAATTTCTGTATACATGCAGCGCGAAAAATGTGGACAAACATGTTTTTGATTAAAAAAAAACCATTCAGTGTATATTTATTGGTTTGGGTAAAAGTTATAGCGTTTACAAACTATGGTGCAAAAAGTGAATTTTGCCATTTTCAAGCATCTATGACTTTTCTGACCCCCTGTCATGTTTCATGAGGGGCTAGAATTCCAGGATAGTATAAATACCCCCCAAATGACCCCATTTTGGAAAGAAGACATCCCAAAGTATTCACTGAGAGGCATAGTGAGTTCATAGAAGATATTATTTTTTGTCACAAGTAAGCGGAAAATGACACTTTGTGACAAAAAAAAAGAAAAAAAAAAAGAATCCATTTCTTCTAACTTGCGACAAAAAAAAATGAAATCTGCCACGGACTCACCATGCCCCTCTCTGAATACCTTGAAGTGTCTACTTTCCAAAATGGGGTCATTTGTGGGGTGTGTTTACTGTCCTCGCATTTTGGGGGGTGCTAATTTGTAAGCACCCCTGTAAAGCCTAAAGGTGCTCATTGGACTTTGGGCCCCTTAGCGCAGTTAGGCTGCAAAAAAGTGCCACACATGTGGTATTGCCGTACTCAAGAGAAGTAGTAGAATGTGTTTTGGGGTGTATTTTTACACATACCCATGCTGGGTGGGAGAAATATCTCTGTAAATGACAATTTTTTCATTTTTTTTACACACAATTGTCCATTTACAGAGTTATTTCTCCCACCCAGCATGGGTATGTGTAAAAATACACCCCAAAACACATTGTTCTACTTCTCCCGAGTACGGCGATACCACATGTGTGGCACTTTTTTGCACCCTAACTGCGCTAAAGGGCCCAAAGTCCAATGAGTACCTTTAGGATTTCACAAGTCATTTTGCGGAATTTGATTTCCAGACTACTCCTCACGGTTTAGGGCCCCTAAAATGCCAGGGCAGTATAGGAACCCCACAAATGACCCCATTTTAGAAAGAAGACACCCCAAGGTATTCCGTTAGGAGTATGGTGAGTTCATAGAAGATTTTATTTTTTGTCAAAAGTTAGCGGAAAATTGATTTTTATTGTTTTTTTCACAAAGTGTCATTTTCCACTAACTTGTGACAAAAAATAAAATCTTCTATGAACTCACCATACTCCTAACGGAATACCTTGAGGTGTCTTCTTTCTAAAATGGGGTCATTTGTGGGGTTCCTATACTGCCCTGGCATTTTAGGGGCCCTAAACCGTGAGGAGTAGTCTGGAAATCAAATTCCGCAAAATGACCTGTGAAATCCTAAAGGTACTCATTGGACTTTGGGCCCTTTAGCGCAGTTAGGGTGCAAAAAAGTGCCACACATGTGGTATCGCCGTACTCGGGAGAAGTAGTACAATGTGTTTTGGGGTGTATTTTTACACATACCCATGCTGGGTGGGAGAAATAACTCTGTAAATGGACAATTGTGTGTAAAAAAATCAAAAGATTGTCATTTACAGAGGTATTTCTCCCACCCAGCATGGGTATGTGTAAAAATACACCCCAAAACACATTGTACTACTTCTCCCGAGTATGGCAATACCACATGTGTGGCACTTTTTTGCACCCTAACTGCGCTAAAGGGCCCAAAGTCCAATGAGTACCTTTAGGATTTCACAGGTCATTTTGCGAAATTTGATTTCCAGACTACTCCTCACGGTTTAGGGCCCCTAAAATGCCAGTTCAGTATAGGAACCCCACAAATGACCCCATTTTAGAAAGAAGACACCCCAAGGTATTCCGTTAGGAGTATGGTGAGTTCATAGAAGATTTTATTTTTTGTCAAAAGTTAGTGGAAAATGACACTTTGTGAAAAAAACAATAAAAATCAATTTTCCGCTAACTTTTGACAAAAAATAAAATCTTCTATGAACTCACCATACTCCTAACGGAATACCTTTGGGTGTCTTCTTTCTAGAATGGGGTCATTTGTGGGGTTACTATACTGCCCTGGCATTTTAGGGGCCCTAAACCGTGAGGAGTAGTCTTGAAACCAAATGTCGCAAAATGACCTGTGAAATCCTAAAGGTACTCATTGGACTTTGGGCCCCTTAGCGTACTTAGGGTGTAAAAAAGTGCCACACATGTGGTACCGCCGTACTCAGGAGAAGTAGTATAATGTGTTTTGGGGTGTATTTTTACACATACCCATGCTAAGTGGGAGAAATATCTCTGTAAATGACAATTGTTTGATTTGTTTTACACACAATTGACCATTTACATAGAAATTTCTCCCACCCAGCATGGGTATGTGTAAAAATACACTGGTGAATTGATAGGGGGGGGGGGGGGGGGTCTGAGGGCAATCTGAGCGTGTGGGCGGGTGATTGGGTGCCCGCAAGGGGCAGCTTAGGGTCTGATCTGATAGGTAACAGTGACAGGTGGTGATAGGGGGTGATTGATGGGTAATTAGTGGGTGTTTAGAGAAGATAACAGATGTAAACAATACATTTGGGAGGTAATCTGACGGCGGGTTTGCGGGCGATCTAATGGTGTGGGTGGGTGATCAGATTGCCCGCAAGGGGCAGGTTAGGGGCTGATTGATGGGTGGCAGTGACAGGGGGTGACAGGGGGTGATTGATGGGTGATAGGTGATTGGCAGGTGATTGACAGGTGATCAGTGGGTTATTACAGGGAAGAACACATGTAATTAATGCACTGGCGAATTGATAAGGGGGGGTCAGAGGGCAATCTGAGCGTGTTGGCAGGTGATTGGGTGCCCGCAAGGGGCAGATTAGGGTCTGATCTGATAGGTAAAAGTGACAGGTGGTGATAGGGGGTGATTGATGGGTGATTGATGGGTAATTAGTGGGTGTTTAGAGGAGAGAATAGATGTAAACAATGGATTTGGGAGGTGATCTGATGTCGGATCTGCGGGCGATCTATTGGTGTGGGTGGGTGATCAGATTGCCCGCAAGGGGCAGGTTAGGGGCTGATTGTTGGGTGGCAGTGACAGGGGGTGATTGATGGGTGATTGATGGGTGATTGATGGGTGATTGACGGGTGATTGACAGGTTATCAGGGAAGATAGATGCATACAGTACACAGGGGGGGGGGTCTGGGGGGGGGGGGGTCTGGGGAGAATCTGAGGGGTGGGGGGGGTGATCAGGAGGGGGCAGGGGGGGGGATAAAAAAAAAATAGCGTTGACAGATAGTGACAGGGAGTGATTGATGGGTTATTAGGGGGGTGATTGGGTGCAAACAGGGGTCTGGGGGGTGGGCAGGGGGGGGTCTGAGGGGTGCTGTGGGCGATCAGTGGGCGGGGGGGGCAGATCAGTGTGTTTGGGTGCAGACTAGGGTGGCTGCAGCCTGCCCTGGTGGTCCCTCGGACACTGGGATCACCAGGGCAGGAGGCAGCCTGTATAATACACTTTGTATACATTACAAAGTGTATTATACACTTTGTAGCGGCGATCGCGGGGTTAACATCCCGCCGGCGCTTCCGTATGGCCGGCGGGATGTTACGGCGGGTGGGCGGAGCCAGTTGCCGGGGGAAGCGCGCGTCATCAATGACGCGATCGCTCCCCCGGCATGCCTAAAGGACGCGCCGCCTGAAGGCGTATTGCGGTCCTTTAGGCGTCCACTTTGCCGCCGCCCATGGGCTGTGGGCGGTCGGCAAGTGGTTAAAGGACACCTAAGGTGAAAATAAGCTAATGAAATAAACGATTGTATCTATCTTCCTTCTCCTAAAAATGACTTTTTAAGATATTCCACAGTTTTATTTTATGTTTAAATCTACTTTTTAAGTTGTAACTGTTTTATTGTTTTTGCTCAATGACACATTCATTGAAGTATGCCAGAGCAAAAATATATGAACTATTCCCCTTTTTTATCTCTTTCCTGCTCTCAGAAGCCATTTTTCAGGAAAATATAGGAAAGTGTTTTATAGTTGGAATTTCTTATCAGTGAGGGTCACACTGTAGTCACTTCCTGTCTGAGTCAGGACTGAGTCAGCCACTTACATACCTGATATTTAACTCTTTCAGGCAGAGAAAGAAAAAAAAGGAACACAGCCTAGTTAGTTGTGGGCTAGGAACTGGACATGCACATGTCTATCTCATCATGTCACATGTCACCTCGGGTATCCTTTAAGTAAAAAAAAATAGAGTAAAAAATACAGTTTTGTAAACAACAATCTAAGTGAGCCTGAAAGTAACTAGTAATAATGTACAACATATGATTTTATACCGTGAAATACACAGAGGCAGAGGGCTTCCCTGGCGGTCACAGCAAGCTGTACTATAGTTTGTCATCAGAGAGCATTCCACAGGACATGTCTGCAGCACTTTCAGACAACAATGGCAACGAGAACTAATTAAAACAATTACATGTAATAGATTGTTGGGTTTCAGCCTGGCTATAGGGAATACTAATGCTAGGCATACACGGTACGTTTTGTACCGTGTAATCGAGCCGCTGATGGCTCGATTGATAATTTCCAACTTGTCCGATGACCCGCCGGATCGATTCCGCGCTCGATACCGGGGGGCAGGACAAAAGACAAAACGAACCGAAGATAAGGAAGTGCCCGCGGGGACAAGCGAGAATCTTTCCGGGCGCCCGCGGGGACGCGCCGGAATCGAGCCAGCGGCTCGATTACACAGGTGAAAATGTACCGTGTATGCCCAGCATAAGAAGTCTCTTTTCTCTTTCCTCCCAATGTTTTGAAATGGTAAAGTGAGACACTGCATAAAACTATTCGGAATCAGGAAATGTAGGCGCCTGTGGCTAATGGAGCATTAGGGCTGATCGCTGGCGATCAGCAAAGTGCTGAAGAATCTCCAATTGTGATTTGTGAACTAGCCCTCAGTGATCCGCTTTGGGGGTATAATTATTATTTATCTCACACATGATGTACAGTACTTACTAACTCATACTGCTCTTAAGGCCTATACCAACTAAGTGATTTTTCCGAATGATTTTGCACGACATACAATTTTTTTAACGATATTGAAGAGCATCTTTTAACATCAATTCGCATACCACCAGCGTAGATCGTTCGTTTTTGAACAACTGCCATATCCGATTGAGTTATGGAGGATGGTTCCGATCCTCACTGACTTTTACAGGTTTTGCTGCGAGAGTGTAAACAGACGTAACCCGATGTTCATTTCCGACACCACAGATGATGCTTGCAGATTAGGCCAGATGGATCGGAGAAGGATCGATCCATCTGGCTGAGATCTGCCTGTGGGTACTTAGCTTTAGAGAACCTCTTTGTCTTCTTTTCTGACTTCAATTGGTTGCATACAGCTCAACTAAAAGTACTGGACAGACCATCCCTTAAAAAAATGAGCCAAAGAACTGAATGAGACCGTCAAATGTAATTTAAAAAGCAATTGAAATTTTACGCTAATGCCATTGGACATTTTAGCTACGCCTGGGTATTCCAGATGGTTTTGGCAAGGAAAATGTACGGCATCTGCCTTTCACCAGCGTGCCCAGTCCACCTAGAAACATGACATAATTCTTGCAGACAAAAATGCGTTAGGTGGCGACTCCAAACAGAAAGCCGAACGGCGCTTCTTGGAAAATAACAATGTAACATAAAACGTCATTATAAAACATTTAATATTCCACTTGCCAGCGCACAAAATAATTCTCGTGCTTTCAGTTTGTTAATTTGTTCTGCAGACACAATGCATGATAAATAACCTCAGTAAATCGCCGGTAGACCTGTTTGTCATGAAGGGGCTGATTGGTCCAGAACTTCTCCTGTGATGTTTGCAGGAATGCTAAACATTTCTGACAATGTTAAATGGGATCTGGGAGTGGAACTGGTTGAGGAGGGCTGAGCTTGACTTGCAGTGACATCTACTGGAAACCCGCGAGAGCTCTGCACAATGTTATTACACATATCTGGGCACGTGAAGAGCGGATCAGCTTCTGGGCCAACACTTCAGAAGATGCTTTCGAGTGCGAGCTGCCAAGGAAAAGCTGATGTCAGGAAACATTCCAGGTAGTGAAAGTGTTTTAAGGAGTCTTTAATGTATGAAGACTTCAGGAGACAACACTTTGTCAAGGCACACAATGCAGACGATGAAGACCCTGGATTAATTTTGCAGGGATGATGGAAAAAGTGTACTTTCTACTACCGTTCTTTTTGCTTTTTTCCAACATTCAAGGCTTTTCTCACCAGGTTCAGGCAATTTAATGCTTTGCGTCTGCTGACAAATCTCTGCTACCTGGTGGCTTTCTGTGTCCTGGAATTATTAAAGGACCACTATCTAATTGTAACATTTAAAATACATGTGAGCAAATACTTGTAGAATGTGCTTTAGCTTTTGTTACTTATTGACGACTGAACTCATTACAAAGTATAAAAAGGGTAGGTTTATTTACAGATAAATAAATGTACTGTACAAGTTATGGCATATGAAATATATAAGTGCTAGCTAAGGGCGTACGTACATACGCGTCACCGGTGAGTTGGTCGCAGGGAAAGTCGAATGATGGTTCTCCCTGCTGCTGCAAAACTCCCCGGCGCCGTTAAATATTATTCCCCCTCTAAGTTGTCATAACCCAGAAGGAGATGTAATTTAGGGTCCGGATACTGTCAGAGTCTCGAATTACTCTTACGCGCCCCGCGCAGCATAACATTGCTTCTATGGGGCACCTGGTTTCACTGCGCCGTGCGCCAAAACCACCTGCTTCAAGCTAAGGGAATGGGGAAAACACAATGGGAGGCATCCTATCTACTCTAACTCATTATGCATACATGCACGGGACTCCTCTCTCTGTCTCAAAATTCCTCACAAGAGAGAGCTTCAAAAAAGTTCCCAGGTGTGTCAAACTCAAACACAAAGTGGGCCAAAATTAAAGACTGTGACGAAGTCGTGGCCCAACCTCAATGTCTAGTGGCCACCTTCATCTCATGTCTAGTGTTCCTCTGCCCTCCCCTATACAGTTCCCTGGTGTCTACTGGACCCCACCCTCCCCTATTCTATTCACTAGTGTTTAGTGCTGTCCCCTAACTCCCACATATGGTTGCCCTGTTGTTCTAGGGCCTCACCTCCAATACAGCTTCCCTGGTGGTCTAGAGTGGGCCATACATAATGCAAAGTGGGAAAACCACTCGGAGGCCAAATTTAATGGCTCTGAGAGCCAGATTTGGCCCACAGGCCGGAGTTTGACGGTAGCGTAGTGGTTAGCTCTCTCGCCTTGCAGCGCTGAGTCCCTGGTTCGAATCCCAGCCAGGGCACTATCTGCAAAGAGTTTGTATGTTCTCTCCGTGTCTGCGTGGGTTTCCTCCAGGCACTCCGGTTTCCTCCCACATTCCAAAAACATACAGATAAGTTAATTGGCTCCCCCTAAAATTGGCCCTAGACTACAGTAATTACACTACATAATATAGACATATGGCAATGGTAGGGATTAGATTGTGAGCTCCTTTGAGGGACAGTTAGTGACAAGATATATATATATATACACTGTACAGCGTTGCGTAATATGTTGGCGCTATATAAATACTAAATAATAATAATAATAATAATATGCTCTAGATAGATCAGGTGAAGAAGACCCCTCCTCCATGGCATACAGTCAGTGTCTATGTACTTCGCATTTGGGGGTGGATATTAGTTAAATAGTTCCTCTGTGGAAAATCATTATGCACACCAGATTATCAGATTCCTGTGACATCTCCAAACCTAGTGTGGTAGACAATCTTTTGAACTCAGGTTAGAGGGCTGAAGTCAGGTTTGAGGGCTGGTGTATTGTTGTCAGCTGTTTATTCAGTTACGTGATCAAGTGATTCCCTGAGAATTGTTTTGTAACACAGAACTGCTTATCCATGAAAGCACACCCGAAGTAATGTAGTTTTATACCGATAAAATCCAACAATACTTATTTAATAAGAAGTAGATTTTTTTTCCTTAGTAAAATGCCCTAGAAAATTCTTTTCTCATATGTTGCTGTTGCTTACAGTAGGCATTTAAATGTGGCAGACCTGTCATGTTTTGAAATAGCCCATCTTCTCAAAGAGGATTATTAGTATCTTCCTTATTCTTCACAAAGCACTCCCTTTAAAGGATATGTACAAAGATATCGGTCAGTAGTTGGACTGAGCAACTGCCATTCAGTAACTGTTTTTGAAAATAGAGAAAACCCTGAGAAGCTACCGTGAGAAGATGGACTATTCCAAAACCTGTTAGATCTGTCATATTTGCAATGCCTACTGTAAGTCATAGGAATGCAGGAGAAAAGTGAAAATGTGTACACATGCATTTGAAATTTTAGAATTTAGAAATAGTGGTTCTTTAATATAACCAAGACTTTTCTGTCGATTCTAAAGGTGGAGCCGTAAGCCTCGGAAGGCTTTAACTGAAATGTTTAAACTTTACATAAGACAACGTGTTCTCTGCTCTCTGCTATGGTCTCTGCCATGCTAAGGTGTTAAAATGGAAGCAGCTTCCTGTACTCTGCATCATGTGATGATGTAAACAGTCAGTGATACAGAGCTCCAGAACCCAAAAGCAAGTTGATGGGCATCTATATCTGAACCCTCCACCAGAGGGAGGAAGGATTTGATACTCAGTGATGAGGACTATTATGCTCCTGGGGGCCAATGACAAAGTGAAGGATGAAGTATGAGTGTTAAGATCCCCATTAACGGTACAATTTTTAGCAAACGATCATGTTTTTCGATAAGATCATTTAGATAGAAATGAAAGATCCTATTTAGTCCATCCACACCACTAAACAGTCCAACTTACAATCATATCTAAACCAGTTATGATCATATGTATGGAAAAAAGCTGCCAAGCAGAATGATCATTTTTTTAAACAAACAATCGATAATGCGATCGTTCTCGTTCAATGGGACCCATCATCTTCTTTGTCTTCATGCGTGATCTGAATAATGTAATCAAAACTATGATCGTCCATTAAAAATTTGCGCTGTCAATGAGCACCTTTAGGTGTAGATCAGGAGGTCTGGGGTTAGTTAAACAAAACCTTAATCCCTTATCAACTAATACTACTCTCCTCTGTCCTTAATGTTAACGTAGGAGGTTAGGCATCAAGGAGGTGTTAATGTTAAGAGGGATGTTAAGGTTCGACATGAGGAAAGGGTGATGTTTATAGTAGAAATAAAAGGAAAGAAGTCTTTTGTTAAGGGGGTCCAAAACTACAGACGGAACTTTTGTCTCATAGTCCAGTTAGAATAGATTTGGGAATCGTTTAGCCCATAGTTGCGCTAGCACTCAATCTTGGTGGTCGAAATCAAACACACCTGCTGTTGATTTAGGGTCGGTAAACATGGGCTTCTGGTGGCATTGTTCGGGAAATGCCAAAAGCTTTTCTGCAAACAAGCAGAGAAGCTTTTAGTATCAGTACCCTATTAGTCCCCGGGGGGGAGGGGGGGACATGGAAGCCCCACATGTAGCTGATCCTGGATGCTGCATGTAATGTCAGCCTTTGTACACCTTGTCAATAAGATACCTTCAAAGCTACTAGGGAGCAAGACAATACACTGTGCTGAAAAGTTATTTAAATCAGAAGATGAAAAATTATCTCCTAGGAGAAAACGTAGGAGAAAAAGTGAATTACATATGGGCCAATAAATTGTATGTATAGTATTGGATGATAAATACAGTAGTAGCAGTAGGGTATTGTACCGTGTTAGCCATCAGTAAAAGCAAGAAGTTTTAAATCAGGATGATACCATTTATTGGCTAACTACAAATGAATAAGAATAAACAAGCTTTCGGCCTTGCAGCCTTCAAGGCTGCAAGGTCGAAAGCTTGTTTATTCTTATTCATTTGTAGTTAGCCAATAAATGGTATCATCCTGATTTAAAACTTCTTGCTAAATACAGTAGAACATTAGTAGTATAGAAAAGAGTCTCTTATTTTTATTTTCGGTTTTATAGCTTTATTTTTAAGATTACATCAAACTGTCACTGCTGCTGTTTAGAATCCACACTCTGCTTTGTTTAGCTGAAAAGGATACATAACTAATGACCCTTTGAACTTCCCTGCTGTCAAATCTCATTAGAATCCTTATCTTGCTGTTTCTTAGCTCTTTTGGCTTCTATTTAATGTTGAGGAAACTTGACTGAATTCACAAGCTGTCGACAAGCTCTTTTGCATAGATAACAGAATTTTTTTTCAACTTTTGCTGTACTGGAAAACAGCGAGGGGCTCTTGATACTGTCTTTGTAGGGATAGTACTACATGTGTATATGTTTATCTCATCATGTCACAACCAGTGATGAGTGAAAATGCAGACATTCTTTTTGCATGAATTTTTGCAAAAATAATGTTAATTTCGACTTTCAAGCGAAAATTCCATCAAAAATAGTTTTGTAATAAGTTTGTGATTTTTCCCGAATTTTCATGCTAAAGTAAGCAATTTCATGCTTTTTATAGATTTTTGCAGTAAAAATAACTAATTCTCACGATTTTTTCGCCACATTGCAAAAATACAAATATTTTCTTCAAACCGAAAATAGCTTTTTCGATGCAAAAATGACTTTGGAAAAAATTTGCAAGCAATACTGGTTACAACATTTTGCCCTCCCCCCCATTTCTGCTTACATCTCTGTCACACTGGAAAGCAGGTGAAACATTTGCACACTGGACCCCTTGAGTGTGAAGCCACACTTCTGTAGAAGGGAATATTTTTCTGAGTTTTTTCAGAAAATTTTCTATTTTTATATCCTAATAGTTTGAAGGGGGTTTGCATTGTTAATCTGTAATATTTGAGTCCTACCAGAGAAAAGCACTTTACAGAGGTTAGCTCATTCCATAATATTTAGAGACTGAAGTTATGGAAAAGTTCTGTTTAGAGAATAGTTTTACTGAGAAGGGGAATGGTCATTACGCTAATTTATAGGACTGCGTTAGTTAACCCCCGCAGTGCTGGGCTCCAGTCTAGCCAGTAAAACAAGCTGACTTGGTAATTTGTCCTCAAATCAGCCTTTGGCTCCCAGCTAAAAAAAAATTCAGACATCCTGCCCTACAGCTCTCTGTGGTTTTCAGTAATGAGGGTTTAATCAGGGCCAGTTATAAGTTAATGAGGTGTGTGATTGGCTGTCATATCTACATAAATTAGTTAACATCAGCCAAGCCCTTAATGAATTAAATGGAGCTATTCGGTCTGTTGAAATGGTAATTTGTAACACATCTGTTTGACTGAAGACATCATACATCATTACACATCATTGCATCTAAGAACACTGGCTGAGGAAGAATGGATTCTCTTGATTGCAAATCTTTATTGTCAACAGATTTTCAGACTTGCAGTTGTGGTTGTTGTTATCATTAGCTTGCATCTGCAGAGCAACCACAGGTTGACAGCTTTGTACTGTGAACAAGTAGTAATTAAAGAGGAACATCAGCCTAAACAAACATACTGTCATTAAGTTACATTAGTTATGTTAATTAAAATAGATAGGTAATATAATCTCTTACCCACCCTGTTTTAAAAGAGCAGGCAAATGTTTGATTTCATGAGGGCAGCCATCTTTTTGGTTGAAAGGAGGTGACAGGGAGCATGGGACACAGTTCCAACTGTCCTTTGTGCTGATCACCCCTCCCAGTTGCTAGGCAACGTGAATAACAACATAGGAAATCCCATCATGCTTTGCACAGCATCAGGGAAAAAAAGCCCGGGTAGTTTTCTTTGATGGGTGGAGCTTAGCTAGAAATGCAGCTAAAAATGATTCCTTGGTAAGAAAAAAGAAGTTCTAATGCTGTGAAACTGTTAAAGAAACACCAAGCCTTTTTCAGTTTTGCTGAGTAGATTTTTAGTCCGGAGGTTCACTTTAAACAAACGAGGCTGAAAAAGAGATAGATAGTGGCTAATATATATATATACACATAAGACTGAGCAACATCCCTGATATAAGTCCTGCTTGTATACAAGATGCAATATCCTGAGGTAAATATCAACACTTATCAAATGTCCTTTTATCCAGCTTTTCAGTGGAGTAATAGCTTGCTAGTAGCCTTGATATACTTGATATATAATCACCGCCCCCACACCCATGTGACTGGACACTCACCCTTATCCAATGACCCCCTGTTAAGATGGGTCAAAAGCGCTTCTGGGATACTCTCAGGCGATCCCCAGCCTATCACGATCCACTTTTCGCTTATACAGCAGTATGTTCACAGAGATTGCACCTCAAAGTAAAGCGCAAGGCTTCCCATAGCGTAAAAACTTTTCAGTGTATTAAAAATTAAATTAAAATTGCTCACTCACATGTTCCATGATGTCAAACAGGCATAGAGTTTTTATTGGGCTCTCCCCCATGCGGTGGCCACCGGCTGGGCATAAACGAATACTCGTCCCCCCAGTTCCCCCACTCGACCGCTGCACGCCTGGCTGCCACTTCCTCAAACACAGCCCCTCCTGACTAGTTTCGTCATCGATATGACTCATCATAAGATAGTGGATAATGCTCTCGCTTTGCAGTGCTGGGACCCGGTTCAAATCTCAGCTAGGCCACTATCTGCACGGAGTTTGTATTTTCTCCCTATGCCTGTGTGCGTTTTCTCCGGGCACCTCAGTTTCCTCCCAAATCCCTAAAACATACAGATAAGTTAATTGACCCTAGGCTGCGATATGTACACTACACGATACATACATAGACATATGACTATGGTAGGGATTAGATTGTGAGCCCCTCTGAGGGACAGTTAAGTGACAAGACAATATACTCTATACAGCGCTGCAGAAGATGTCAGCGCTATATGAATACTAAATAATAATAATAGATAGATAGATGCCCATCATTGATACAATTTTCATTGTACAATCTTACCAAATCTGTGTAGTAGAGGGGTAAACTGAGTGAATATATTTTGAATGAAAAATGGTGCCTGTACCATTTTGGGGGCGATTTTGCTCTATTGGAAGGTAAAGTAAGAGTGCTAAACGCTCACAAAATCAATTTGTGCGGCGATTGCGGTCACGATTTTAAGAATAAATAGGTTGTATTTATCCTTTTCCGGGTCAAAGAGTTCACTTCCTGTCTTGCATCAGGGAGTGAATTAAAAAATCGCTCTGCAAATGCGCTTTTAAAAAAAAAAAATCATGAACAAAATTGCAAAACGCTTGCGTTTGCGATTTCGATTTTAGATGTGAACAAGGCCTTACAGTGTATGCTTCCTCTATTAGATAGGTGGAAAGCACAAATAACATGGGGGAGGGGGGTTGGGGCTGGTAGTGAAGCACAGGAGCGATGTTACACAGCGGGCTGGGTACGTGGGGCAAACAAAGCTCGTGGCCGACACTTGGACAAATCGTTTGCTGGCCCGAGTGGCTAAGGGGTCTGCTGTACACACACTGGATTCTCAGCAGAGGAGGTCGTTATCGGCCCCCTAGGCAGAGTTTCATCTAGAGTGTGTATGAAGCTTTAGTTATGAAGGCTTTGATGAGATCTGATTGGTTATTGAAGGTGACTAGGTGAAAAGGGGGTAAATGATTGATAGTAAATAAGTATTAATTACTTACCTTAAAGGCGCCCTGAATCCAGACCGTCTACCAGACAGGCGCGTAACCTGACCTGAGGAAGTGGCTTATGCCGTGAAACGTGTTGTCTTAAGTGCTCAATACAATGTTGTTGTCTTTTTACTAAACTCACTGTGAGTCTCGGTTAAAGGTAGGACCTAAACTTCCTTCCCTTGTACTGACAACATCGATATCTAATCTAATTACTTACCACATCTCTTATTGTGTTCCTAGCTATGGATGAATAGTATGATATATAACAATATGGTAATATTAATATAATATTAACTAATAAAATGATAGGTAACTAAATGGAAAAATAGATATTGTAGATAGATAGAGAGATAGACAGACAAATAGGTATACAGAAAGATAGCTAGTTAGACAGATAGGCAGACCGACAGGTAGTTGAATGAATGGTAGATGAATGAATGGAAAGATACCAGCGCGGAAACAGTGGCAGTTACATATCAGTATTTTACAGACTAACTCAGTTTTGCAAGTATGTTGCACTTTGGAGTATGCTATAAAGCACCAATGTGAATTAATCACGTTTTTTTCTGTCCTATAGCAGCTCGAGAGGAGCCAGCGGTAAAGTGAGGCACAAACGGCAGGCGCTGCAGGACATGGCACGACCACTGAAGCAGTGGCTATATAAGCATCGAGATAACCCATATCCAACCAAGACTGAGAAGATCCTCCTGGCACTCGGTTCTCAGATGACTCTGGTTCAGGTAAATGCTGTATGATGTGTGATGATTCCTGGTAGATTGTCTAAATACACACTCGGTACAAAATAAGAAGAGGCCAAATCCTAGCCATGCTATACATAGACTCTCGGTAGTGAAAAAAAGGTCAGGATACAGATATACTATAGAGAATCGCAAAAGAAGAGGTCACATGACAGCCATACTGTAGACTTCTGGTAGTGAAGAAGAGGTCACATGACAGATTTAGTATAGAATCTGTCGTGAAGATAAGGTCAAGGGTTTCATAAAGACTCTCTGTACTGGAGAAGAGGTAACATGACGTCCATACCATAGACTCCCTGATAATGAAGAAGTAACATGACAGCCATACTATATACTGTGAGTAATAAAGAAGAGGCCACATGACAACTATATACTATAGACTCTTATCAGTGAAGAAAAGGTGACATGACAGATATACTATAGACCTTCTGTAGTGAAGAAGGGGCAACATGATATTCATACCATAGACTCCCCAGTAATGAAGGAAACGTCATGTGACAGCCATACTGTAGACTCTCAGAAGTAAAAAAGAAATCAATAGATGAGAGCAGACTTGCCTAGAAGCTACGAACGGACTAATGTGAACAGATCCTTTTACTTTGAATAGGATCTGTTCGCATCCGTTGGGATCCGTTCTGGTCAGTTCTAATCAACTGAATTTTTTTACTTACAGTGTGAACTGAGCCTTTGACCATCAGGAACTTACAGTGCATGTTTTTTAAGATGGTTGCAGAGTGTGTTGATGTAGTCACCTCTTCCTCTAGGCTCACTTCTGTGTGGCTTCTAGATGACAAGGAGGTTCTACTATCCATTACTTAGCTCGGTACCATGTCAGTCAATAAATATGCTCAGAGATGGAGAAGGCTAGCATGACTATCTATAAGTTTAGATGCAGTGAAGGTCTTCCACCTACCTCTAGACCAGGCATGGGCAAACTTGGCCCTCCAGCTGTTAAGGAGCTACAAGTCCCATAATGCATTGCAGGAGTCTTACAGCCACAGTCATGACTCATAAAGGCAAATGCATTGTGGGACTTGTAGTTCTTTAACAGCTGGAGGGCCAAGTTTGCCCATGCCTGCTCTAGACCTGCACATTGCTTTATCTTCAGAATTCTCTAAAGGTGCCCATACATCTAGCGATGATGGGCAGATTCAAATCTCTCTGATCGAATCTTGAGTAGAGAGAGATCTGTTGGCTGCCCATAGGCCGCAGGCCGATTCCTGATTGATTCCAGCATAAAATCTCTTGGGAATTGACCCATTCTGCCACATCTGCCGCCTCGCCGCTGCCTCCCTAGTGTATAAATGTACCTCCTGTGTGTGCATTTATACATTAGCTGTCCTGTGTCGCCCACCATGCAGTGCCCATCTGTCTCCGGGATCCCACTGCTCCATTGGCGCCAGGGCCGTTTCTTGGGCAGTGCGGGCAGGGCGACCGCACTGGGCGCAGACCAGCAAGTAGATGAAGGGGGGCGCAGGCAGAAGGACATTAACGCTAGGGAGCTGGTGACGCACGGTGCAGCCAAATGGAAAAAGAAAGAAGATTACCAATGCGATTAACTTCTTTGACTCCTCCTAGGCTGCCTGCGTCAAACTTCAAGTTGTCATCACGTCACCACCGCGTGATGACACCTGATGTCTTGTAGCGGTACTGCAGGTTGTGAGTGTGTGGCAGCCATGGAGGAGTCAGCTTTCCGGGCTCTCCTCGCCTGGGTGTTTTCCTGCTTCCTCCTGGGTGAGCGGCTGATCACTAGAAAGTAGGCAAATCTACTTGTGACCTGTGGCTGTGTTTCTGTTCCTAAAGAGTAAGGGTTCCCGAGTCCATGGGGTGGGGGGAAGGGGGCGCAATTTTTACACCCTCGCCCTGGGTGCAATTTAGCCTAGAAACTGCCCTGATTGGCGCTATACAAGCCACGTGCTATATGCCAGCAGCGTGTATTGCTGTAATGGAGCAGCAGAATTCCGGAGACGGATGGGTACTGCGCGGTGGGCGACCCTGCACAGATAATGTGTAAATGCACACACGGGGAGTACATTTATACACTAGGGGTTTCTTTGCCTTTTTCCTTCATTCTGATATCTCTTGCGGTTACCGCCGTGCACCCGATCGTCCCGACCAAAACATGCAACCAATTTCGGGCTGATATTGGTCGCATTGTCGATTGGGCATGCTCTTGGCAGCACTGATTTTCATAATTATTGATGGTTGATTGGCCACCAAGTCAAGAGATGTATGGCCACCTTAATTCTGTATCTCTCACATAATAGTTAATCTTTCAGTATGAAAAGGAGTTTTTTCTTCTCCAAAAATTTCACTTTTGAACTTCTCTTAGGTTGTGCAAAGGAAGCCTTTAAGTTCAACATTTTCTGTGCCTGTGAATACCTTAAAACTTGGCCGTGTTTGGTGTTGTCTCATAATGAGTAGATTAAGCAAGGACTCAAGATAGCCTTCTTAAGTGATCTGATTTTGGATATTTGAACACAACGTAGCTACTCTGGAGCCAAAAGAGACAAAGGAGATGCAGGGCGCTCTGAGATTTGGCACTGATCTGTTGGCAAAAGCGTGGGAGCAGGTGTTACTGATGAGCCAAATTTTCATTACGGGGATAGTCTTTGCCGTAGTAACTTTAGCTTTGACCTTTGTAGAGTAAATGAGTTTGGCTCTCGGCCACAACCTGCTTGATAGTTTTGTTCTTCCTGCAGCAAAATCCTTCACAAAAGTTTTTCATAAACTGTTCCCACATGTTGTTTGAAGAAGCAGAGTTGTGTCTATAGAAGAGTCAGGTGCTGTAGGGGACAGGCAGAGCCTAGACTACACCCAGCATTGTGTAATCCTTTACATTTGGTAGAAATCAAGCATAGTTTGAGTATTCTCTGTCTCCTTGGTGTACCGTTTTTGAGCTGACCTGATGAGGTGTAATGGCTTGCTCCTGGAAACGCGTCTACAAAATCCTCTTGTTAGAACAGTAAGCCTTTTTCCCCCTCCTCTCAGCCTAAATGAATATAATGATACAGCATTAGAAGAGCACAGAAGGATCCACTTACTGTTCCCCAAGAATCAGCCGATGTCTGCTACCTGCATTGAAAGTTCAGGAGGTTGGCTAAGCGTTCCACATCTGTTGCCCTTGGAAAACCAGATCGCTGTTCAGTGGCGGCCCATGGGAGGGTATCGCATTGTTCTGCAGCTGCTCAGGATGGCCTTTAGTCTTGTTAGCTACAGCTTTGGATTAATACTGTGCATGCTCCTACATGGATGGATATGTTCAAGAAATGCTTCAGATGTAACCATTACTTGTATTAATCAGTTCTGGGCCCATATGCACTTTTTCTCTCAAGTTTTTTCCTAGGAGATAATTTTTCAACTTCGATTTCAAATAACTTTTCAGCACTTTTGAACAAAAAAATACCAAAAAGTAGACGAAAAAGTACTATGAAAATTATTTTGAGTATGTTCTTGCTTTGTGGTGTCTTAAAAGGCATTATATTGGCAAGTTTAAAAATATCACCTAGGAGAAAACTCAGGAGAAAAACTTAATTGCAAATGGGCCAACTTGTCAGCATTCTTCAACTGAAAAAGTACCAAAAAGAAGGTGAAAAAGTGATGTCAAGATTATTCCTTATATTCCCTATTATTATTATTTTACTGCTTGCTGGTAGCTTAAAATGCTTTATATTGATAAGATATGAAAATATCACCTAGGAGAAATAGTGAATTGAACAAGGGCCCTAGTTGGGTGTACATTCGTTTTTGCCGCCCGGACACTTTGGCGCAGGGTGAGCGGAATGACAGCTCACGCTGCTGCTGCCGCTGAAATTCTGGGCGGCATTAAAGAGGATCTGTAATGATAAAAAATGCACCTGGAGGTACTCACCTTGGGAGGGGGAAGCCTCTGGATCCTATCAAAGCTTTTCATGTCCTCCTCTGTCCCATGGCGGCAGCGATAGAGTTCCCCTAATGGTGGGGATGTAAATATTTACCTTCCCGGCTCCAGTGCAGGCACAGTAGAGCGGACCGGATGAGATCGGCTATTTCCACCTATTTCCAAGCAGAGAGCCGCAACATCGCCCCCCGCTGGAACATTGAAAGGTAAATATTGCACAGCCTGACAAATTGTTGGCTGTGCATTCAGTGGGCTGCAGCGTGACCGCCGTGGGATGGGAGTCATCTCGATAGGATCCAGAGGCTTCCCCCTACCGAGGGGAGTACCCTCCAGGGGAACTTTTTTCATTACAGACTTTTTTTAATTACTTTTCCCCTTCCGAGTCGTAGCAACTCGGAGGGAGAAGTAATTTGGGGTCCGGCGTGTGCCGGACATTCTGAATGTATGAGAAGTATGCGTGTGTGCAAGTGTGTGTGTCTGTGCCACTCACTACCCACAAGCAACCCGCTGCTTGTCCTAGGAGGTGGCTTTTGTTTTGGTCACTTATGTCACATTTCGGTCAGACATCATATATACTGGTAGTATCTACCGGTAAATACTGTATGATATACAACCATCTACTGCATTATCCTGAATTTCTATTGCCATATTAAAGAGAACCCGAGGTGGGTTTGAAGAATATTATCTGCATACAGAGGCTGGATCTGCCTATACAGCCCAGCCTCTGTTGCTATCCCAAACCCCCCTAAGGTCCCCCTGCACTCTGCAATCCCTCCATAAATCACAGCCACGCTGCTGACAAACAGCTTGTCAGAGCTGGCTGTGTTTATCTCTATAGTGTCAGTCTGCTGCTCTCCCCGCCTCCTGCAGAACTCCAGTCCCCGCCTGCATCCCTACCCTCCCTGCTGATTGGAGGGAAGGGACGGGGGCAGGGACCGGAGCTATGCAGGAGGCGGGGGAGTAGCTGAGACTGACACTACAGATGTAAATACAGCCTCACAGCATGGCTGTGATTTATGAGGGATTGCAGAGTGCAGGGGGACCTTAGTGGGGTTTGGGATAGCAACAGAGGCTGGGCTGTATAGGCAGATCCAGCCTCTGTATGCAGATAACATTCTTTAAACTCACCTCGGGTTCTCTTTAAGGTTATATTTTGATTTTGCCTTGTGTCTCTATGTCTCATCAGAGGCGTAGGGCAAAGGGGGACATGTGTCCCCAGGCGCAGCACTGTGGGGGCGCTTAGTACAGCCGCTGCACCCCCACGTGCACGAGAGCCGGCGTGCTGGCTGCCTGAAGTGCCTCTGATTCTCTTCCTCCCTCTGCAGAGGAGTGCAGAAACGTTAAGAGCAGCAGAAAAAGGGGAGCACATGTAACTACATAAACAGCACATGTGGCTATCTAAAGGGGGAACATCTAGCTATTTAAAGGTGGCACATCTGGCTATCTAAATGGAGGAAGGAGGCACATCTGTCTATCTATGGGAGGAAGGGGGCACATGTGGCTATCTAAACAGCATTTGTACATCTGTCTCCACTCATGACCATGCCCACATTCTGATGCGTGTCTGTTTTGTCCTGGGGGAGGGTCAAAAACGTTGCCCCGGGCGCTGAAAACCCTAGCTACACCTCTGTACATTCTAGGGGGGAAGCAAGAATTTTTTATTCAGGATGATACCATTTATTGGCTAACTAAACAGAATAGTGGTATCATCCTGATTCAAAACGTATTGCTTTTACTGATAGCTAACACGATACAATACTCTACTGCTACTACTATTCTAGAGGGGGGTGAAATGACTTGGCGACTCTCACTTGAATAATTTTTTTCTGCAACAACAGGATTCACTTCTTCCATCCAGTGTCAGGACCTCGTGGCCCTAACTGGTGGCCCTAATTAACAACCTCCAAACGTCCCGCTCTCTTACAGAATCCTTCATGCGCCAACGTAACATTTAATAATGGATCAATTGGCGTCTACAGCAGCGTGAGGCCATAAAAAAAAGTATAATTCAGACATCTCTGTTAGAGGGGATTGTTCTCCAGTGGAAAATGAGAGATGGTTTTATGGGCCCTGTGTCTAGTGTTACCTAACAGCATCTCGTAGCGAGGCGCGTATAATTCAGCCCGTTGGCAGACCGTTCCATTTTTTCTCTCGACACATGTGGACATGTTAAATCCCAAAGCTGTCGCACAGCTAATCCCTAATACGTGACCTTTTCCAGCGAATGGTTTTGCAGCATATAAAACAAGGCAACACCGTGAAATAGCGAGTCTGATAATTACACATACAGCATAATGCCGGTTTGTTTCACCTTCTCCTTATTAAAAAAAAAAATAAAAAAAAATGGGCTGTAGAAGTGATGTCCTAATTTTGGGCAACCTGACAAAATTAAGGAAGGGAACTGCTGGTTGCTGCAAGTACCGTATTACAAGGTATCTGTTTTCTTTTTCCTAACCTTAAAAAAAACCTAAAAAAAAAGCTTGGTTCCACAAAAAAACATAGTTTAGATTGAATAAAAAGAGGTTTATACTTTTTGGGGGATATATATCACCAGATATGTTCGTCGATTTCGTTATAATACAAGGAGGCAAGGTCTAAAGAGAATAGTAGTAGTCTTTAAAGTAAACTTAGGTGAGAGTGATATGGAGGCTGCCATATTTATTTCCTTGCAAACAAGTTGCCTGGCTTTCCTGCTGATCTTCTGGCACAAGTAATGTCTCAGTCACAACCCTGAAAAAAGCATGTTGTTAAGAGCACCTGATCTGAATGCTTGGTCAGGGCCCATGGCTAAAAGAATTAGATACACAGCATCAGGGCTGTGGAGTCGAGGAGTTTGGCGCAATTTTCGGGTATCTGGAGTCAGAGTTGGCAGTTTCATAAACTGAGGAGTCGGATGATTTTTGTACCAACTTCACAGCCCTGGTAAGTGTTAGACTAAGGAGTTGGAGTTGGAGCAATTTTGGGTACCTGGAATCGGAGTCGGTGGTTTCATAAACTGAAGAGTCGGAGGATTTTTGTACCGACTCCACAGCCCTGCACCGCATCAGCCAGGCAACTTGCATTGCTTAAATGGAAATACTGTATATATAGGTTGTTATTCACTAAACAATATTGGTTAATATTGGTCTTTCTGTGGATGTGCCTCATTCATATTAGAAATGTTATTGACAATTTCTCCTCTGAATCCAGGTAGATCCAACTTGGTTGCTAGTGCACAAACCTCTTGTGTAAAATGTAAAATACATACACAGAAGATAACATATATCCCAGAGTAGAATGCACAAATAATTATGTTTCCCATGTTGCTGTCACCTATAGCAGTAAGTTTTTCTTTTATTCTTTACAAAAACACTCCCTGGCAGGGATCTATACAGAGATACCGGCTGGCCTCCCTACATAAAGCTTACACACTGTATTGGTAGTTGGACTGAACAAAAGCCGTTCGGTAAGTGCTTTTAAAAATAAAGTAAACCTAGAGAAGCCCCCATGAGGAGATGGACTACTCCAAAACCAGTCAGATTTTTACTTTTTAAGGGTCCTTTTCCACTGCAAAATGTTTTTGACCTATTTTGATGTGCATTTTTTATGCGTTTGCATTTCCGTTTTTCTGATCTACAAGTGTTGTCTTGATTTTTGAAAATACACTGTAGATAATAGTGGTTAAATCAATACATAACACATTTCCATGCGTTTTTAATGCGTTCCTATACTTAACATTGAAACGCAAAACGCATAATAATCGCACAGACATGCGCTTGCGTTTTTAAAAAAAATCGGAACGCAGCAGTGGAAAAGGCCACCCAAGATTCTTATTTTAAACAGGCTGCACTTAAAGGGATACTGTAGGGGGGTCAGGGAAAAATGAGTTGAACTTACCCGGGGCTTCTAACGGTCCCCCGCAGACATCCTGTGTTGGCGCAGCCACTCACCGATGCTCCGGCCCCGCCTCCGGTTCACTTCTGGAATTTCAGACTTTAAAGTCTGAAAACCACTGCGCCTGCGTTGCCGTGTCCTCGCTTCAGCTGATGTCACCAGGAGCGCACAGCACAGGCCCAGTATGGTCTGTGTCTGCGCAGTACACTCCTGGTGACATCAACGGGAGCGAGGACACGGGCATGCAGGCGCAGTGGTTTTCTGACTTAAAAGTCAGAAATTCCAGAAGTGAACTGGAGGCGGGGCCGGAGCATCGGTGAGTGGATGCGCCAACACAGGATGTCTGCGGGGGACCATTAGAAGCCCCGGGTAAGTTCAACTCATTTTCCCCCGACCCCCCTACAGTATCCCTTTAAGAATCAGCAAACACATGCGTTTTGCGTTTTTGGCAAAAATGCAACTAGTGGAAAAGGGCCCTGACAGGAACTTAGGAAGAAAAAGGAGTTTTACTCTGGGATGAATGTACAACTTATATTTATGTATTTAACATTTTAAAATGTTTTCATGGTAGTGGATCTTTAATCGATATTAAAGGAACCCTAACCGTTAAATGAGAATATCGTCAAACATCTGGCTATAAAACCGATATATTACATATAATGTACAAATAATTGATTATTATACTATCTAAAATCACATACACTCCCCTAAAGGATAATTAAGAAAACCTGTTCAATTTCACATGGCAGTTGCTTCAATGCATTTAGGGGTGTGGTCCTGGTCTAGACAATCTCCTGAACTCCGAACTGAATGTCAGAATGGGAAAGAAAGGTGATTTAAGCAATTTTGAGCTTGGCATGGTGGTTGGTGCCAGATGGGCCGGTCTGAGTATTTGACAATCTGCTCAGTTACTGGGATTTTCACGCACAACCATTTCTAGAGTTTACAAAGAATGGTGTGAAAAGGAAAAAACATCCCGTATGCGGCAGTCCTGTGGGCGAAAATGCCTTGTTGATGCTAGAGGTCAGAGGAAAATGGACCGACTGATTCAAGCTGATAGAAGAGCAACGTTGACTGAAATAACCACTCGTTACAACTGAGGTATGCAGCAAAGCATTTGTGAAGCAACAACACTCACAACCTTGAGGTGGATGGGTTACAACAGCAGAAAACCCCACCGGGTACCACTCATCTCCACTACAAATAGGAAAAAGAGGCTACAATTTAAACAAGTTCACCAAAATTGGACAGTTGAAGACTGGAAAAATGTTGCCTGGTCTGATGAGTCTCGATAGAGTCAGAATTTGGCATAAACAGAATGAGAACATGGATCCATCATGCCTTGTTACCACTGTGCAGGCTGGTGGTGGTGGTGTAATGGTGTGGGGGATGTTTTCTTGGCACACTTTAGGCCCCTTAGTGCCAATTGGGCATCGTTTAAATGCCACGGGCTACCTGAGCATTGTTTCTGACCATGTCCATCCCTTCATGACCACCATGTTCTCCCCAGTATTTGTTTCCAGTCGGATGGCATGAAAAAGTAGCCGGGTGGGGTGAGATGAGAGAATGCAGGACCGGCACTTTTGTGCACAACTCCGCTTACAGCAGAGGAGGACATGAGCCGATGACAGCCGAGTGCTCATCAAAACTAGCCGGGTGGAGCAACCGGCTAAAAAAGCCTGGGGAGAACACTGATGTTCCCATCCTCTGATGGCTACTTCCAGCAGGATAATGCACCATGTCACAAAGCTTGAACCATTTCAAATTGGTATCTTGAACATGACAATGAGTTCACTGTACTAAAATGGCCCCCACAGTCACCAGATCTCAACCCAATAGAGCATCTTTGGGAGGTGATGGAACGGGAGCTTAGTGCCCTGGATATGCATCCCTCAAATCTCCATCAACTGCAAGATGCTATCCTATCAATATGGGCCAACATTTCTAAAGAATGATTTCAGCACCTTGTTGAATCAATGCCACGTAGAATTAAAGTGAACCTTAAGCCAGAAAAAAAAATGAGTTTTACTCACCTGGGGCTTCTACCAGCCCACTGCAGCAGTCCTGTGCCCTCGCAGCCACTCACTAATCCTCTGGTCCCCCGCTGCCAGCTAGCTTCGTTTTTGCCGACAGGCCCGTCAGGACTGGCCACGCGTAGCTTTTTTCCGCATTCTCCACTGTAATTAGCGCTATTGCGGGTCGCAACGCGTACAAAAATACGCGTTGCCGCATATCTATGCGTTCGTAATGCAGCAATGCGTATTTATGTACATATTGCGGTGTTTGACCTCCTTTCGCCTTCAGAACTGCCAGCTAGTTTCGTTTTTGCCAACAGGCCCGTCAGGACTGGCCATGCGTAGCTTTTTCTGCATTCCTCTCTCTCTCATCTCTCTCTCTCTCTCATCTCTGACATCTCTATGACATCACTATCTCTTCTCTCTCTCTCATCTCTCTCATCTCTGACATCTCTATGACATCACTATCTCTTCTCTCTCTCTCTCTCATCTCTCTCTCTCTCATCTCTGACATCTCTATCACAATGCATCAATACTGAATATGCAAATTATCTCTTTATGCCCCTAAAGCCAGGCTTACAACCAGAACCGCTGGTGTATAGCAAGCCTATAGCTTATACCACCATTTGCAGAGCCACACCAACCCAACATGCAGACATTGTATCACTGTTAGTGATACAAAAATAAAATTATAGAAAAATTCTCATGTAAACCTAATCATACATACGGTAATAATAGTCAAGTCTGGACAATAAATACTTTTACAGTTGAAACCTCAAGGATTACAAAGCCTCATAAAATAAAAACCCAAAATAAATTGAATAGTGAATGTGAATGAAAACCGATTGATGTGATTATAAAGCCCAGATGTGTCCATATAACTATAAAAAAGTCAACATATGAATGTGGGCACAAAAAGCAGTCGCCCATCTGTATTCTATGCAGAGAAAATATAGAGTGTGTGATGTAAGGAACTGGGAGGGAACATGTAGTGTATAAACCAAAGTAAAAACCTAGTCACCACTGGAGAGAGGAAAGTGCAAAAAGAGGTCATCAGGACTGTGGAGAATTCTAACAATTCAGGAGGCTGACATCAGTAGGTGCATGTATGATGACATCATCAGCAGTGCTGGCTTACATTGCCAACCATGCTTCTACCGAAGCTGCGGTAACTAAAGGACATAGAAAACACATTGAGGCAAGATAGGTAGGAGTCCCTGCAGTCAAATGAAATTATGGCTATAGACCCAACTACCAGCCTTGTCCGTCCCAGCCCCTGTGATCGATGCTTCACCTCTGCATGGTGTTAAGGTCCATATGGTACATAGGTGGCTGTAGGAGAAGGTGGGGTGGAAAGAGATATGTCATGGGCCTGAGCGACGTGACTTGGCAAGCAGCGGCACTAAATGACTATGACGATTGGCAAATTGCAGTGCAATGGTTATGATCGATTGATAATTGTACCGGTAGTAAGGATAGTGCTAGTTGTAGTGGAAGGAGTTTAGTTTTAGGTGTAGCAGCAATAAAGTTAGTGGTAGGCGCTGCAGTGGTGAGGTTAGTATTAGGTGCAACGGTAGAATGTGTATTGGTATTTGGAGGGTTAGTATTAGGTGTAGGAGGAGTAAGGGAGCTAGTGTTAGATGTATCAACAGTAGCAGGGCTAGTGTTAGGTGTGGTGGAAGTAGCAGGGCTAGTGTTAGGTGTGGTGGCAGTAGCAGGGCTAGTGTTAAGTGTAGGGGGAGGAGGAGGGTTAGTGTCAGGTGTAGCAGGAGTAGGAGGATTAATATTAGGTGTAGTGGTAGTAGGAAGGCTAGTGTTAGGTTTAGCAAGAGTAGAAGGGTTGGTGTTAGGTGTAACGATAGAAGGAGGGTAAGTGTTAGGTGTAGTGGGAGTAGGAGGGTTAGTATCAGGTGTAGCTGGAGTATGAAAATTTGTTTAAGGTGTAGGAGGGGTAGTGTTAGGTGTAGGAGGAGTAGAAGGGTTAGTATCATGTGTAGTGGGAGTAGGAGGGTTTGTGTTAGGTGTAGAAGGAGTAAGTAGATTAGTGTAAGGTGCAGCAGGAGTAGGAAGGGTAGTGTTAAATGTAGCAGGAGTAGAAGGGTTAGTAGTATCATGTGTAGTGGGAGTAGGAGGGTTTGTGTTAGGTGTAGAAGTAGTAGGTAGATTAGTGTAAGGTGCAACAAGATTAGGATTAATATTAGGTGTAGTGGTAGTAGGAAGGCTAGTGTTAGGTTTAGCAAGAGTAGAAGGGTTGGTGTTAGGTGTAACAATAGAAGGAGGGTAAGTGTTAGGTTTAGTGGGAGTAGGAGGGTTAGTATCAGGTGTAGGAGGAGTAAGGGAGCAAGTGTTAGATGTATCAACAGTAGCAGGGCTAGTGTTAGGTGTGGTGGAAGTAGCAGGGCTAGTGTTAGGTGTGGTGGCAGTAGCAGGGCTAGTGTTAAGTGTAGGGGGAGGAGGAGGGTTAGTGTCAGGTGTAGCAGGAGTAGGAGGATTAATATTAGGTGTAGTGGTAGTAGGAAGGCTAGTGTTAGGTTTAGCAAGAGTAGAAGGGTTGGTGTTAGGTGTAACGATAGAAGGAGGGTAAGTGTTAGGTGTAGTGGGAGTAGGAGGGTTAGTATCAGGTGTAGCAGGAGTATGAAAATTTGTTTAAGGTGTAGGAGGGGTAGTGTTAGGTGTAGGAGGAGTAGAAGGGTTAGTATCATGTGTAGTGGGAGTAGGAGGGTTTGTGTTAGGTGTAGAAGGAGTAAGTAGATTAGTGTAAGGTGCAGCAGGAGTAGGAAGGGTAGTGTTAAATGTAGCAGGAGTAGAAGGGTTAGTAGTATCATGTGTAGTGGGAGTAGGAGGGTTTGTGTTAGGTGTAGAAGTAGTAGGTAGATTAGTGTAAGGTGCAACAAGATTAGGATTAATATTAGGTGTAGTGGTAGTAGGAAGGCTAGTGTTAGGTTTAGCAAGAGTAGAAGGGTTGGTGTTAGGTGTAACAATAGAAGGAGGGTAAGTGTTAGGTTTAGTGGGAGTAGGAGGGTTAGTATCAGGTGTAGGAGGAGTAAGGGAGCAAGTGTTAGATGTATCAACAGTAGCAGGGCTAGTGTTAGGTGTGGTGGAAGTAGCAGGGCTAGTGTTAGGTGTGGTGGCAGTAGCAGGGCTAGTGTTAAGTGTAGGGGGAGGAGGAGGGTTAGTGTCAGGTGTAGCAGGAGTAGGAGGATTAATATTAGGTGTAGTGGTAGTAGGAAGGCTAGTGTTAGGTTTAGCAAGAGTAGAAGGGTTGGTGTTAGGTGTAACGATAGAAGGAGGGTAAGTGTTAGGTGTAGTGGGAGTAGGAGGGTTAGTATCAGGTGTAGCAGGAGTATGAAAATTTGTTTAAGGTGTAGGAGGGGTAGTGTTAGGTGTAGGAGGAGTAGAAGGGTTAGTATCATGTGTAGTGGGAGTAGGAGGGTTTGTGTTAGGTGTAGAAGGAGTAAGTAGATTAGTGTAAGGTGCAGCAGGAGTAGGAAGGGTAGTGTTAAATGTAGCAGGAGTAGAAGGGTTAGTAGTATCATGTGTAGTGGGAGTAGGAGGGTTTGTGTTAGGTGTAGAAGTAGTAGGTAGATTAGTGTAAGGTGCAACAAGATTAGGATTAATATTAGGTGTAGTGGTAGTAGGAAGGCTAGTGTTAGGTTTAGCAAGAGTAGAAGGGTTGGTGTTAGGTGTAACAATAGAAGGAGGGTAAGTGTTAGGTTTAGTGGGAGTAGGAGGGTTAGTATCAGGTGTAGGAGGAGTAAGGGAGCTAGTGTTAGATGTATCAACAGTAGCAGGGCTAGTGTTAGGTGTGGTGGCAGTAGCAGGGCTAGTGTTAAGTGTAGGGGGAGGAGGAGGGTTAGTATCAGGTGTAGCAGGAGTAGGACAATTTGTTTAAGGTGTAGGAGGGGTAGTGTTAGGTGTAGCAGGAGTAGAAAAGTTAGTATCATGTGTAGTGGGAGTAGGAGGGGTAGTGTTAGGTGTAACAGGAGTAGGTAGAGTAGTGTTAGGTTTAGCATGAGTATGAGGGTCAGTGTGAGAACAGGGATTAGGAAAGGCGTTTCATGTTTTAAATAGTATAATACCGGTAATATAAAATTGCCTGCTATTTGTAACATGACATTAATATTCCTATTGTTTGTGCTGTACACAATATTCCATTAAATAACATATGACGCCTGGAGTCTGGGTGAAGTATGATTAATGACTGCTGTATTGATATAAAATCAATTTTTCCACACAATACAAAAAATCAACCCCTTTCCCCAAGCTATTGCACCACTCCCTTCTATAGTGGATTCACCAGTAAGCACAGTTCAAGGATAGCTTATATATTGGCATTTGCCCTAGGTTATGGAGTCCATGTATGGGATCCTCTTGTAATTGATCAAACATGCGCATGGTATATACTGCAGTATACAAGGTTTTAAGTCCTTAGAATTTAAGCATGCTTGTTACTCACGCCACCCAGGACTGCTTTCCTGATTGTGCTGCTGGCTTCCATCACCGTTTGTAAAGTGCTCTTGATTCCTGGCTCACCGCAACTTCATGCACCCCACTGCTGTGGTCACACTTGTTCTGGCATCGTACTCAGTCGCATGCTGGGGTGTGCCTATGGAGTCCAATGCCTCTTACTTTTAAAGTCATTAATCATACGTCACCCAGACTCCAGGCGTCATATGTTATTTGTAACATGACAGCCTGAATTTTTATCTCACTATTCAAATGACCACAGTGGGTATGAGTGGCACATATGAACATGTAAAATAGTAGAATATCAAGCTTGGAGGCCCATAAGATAACGGGGTCCATGGTAGATTACCTTTTATCCCTATGACTTGCCCTAGATGTAAGGATATAGGACATAACAACCTTCTGTATTCCACTTCTCTTTCCCATTACTTCCACCCCCACATGTATTTCCTGCCTCTTATGATATCATTCAGAGGAAGTGAATGAGAATCTTGAGTGACTTTCTAAGACTTACAGGTATAATTTAAATGGAAGCAAAGAATATCTGTTGACAAAATTGTTTCCTATAAACGTAAAAAAAAATGAATATCTTGCTAAGCCCAAAAAAGTATGCAATTACAAACGCATATGTCAGTGACCTCAACTCAAGTATAATGAGGATTATGGAGGTACACTGCTTAACACTCAAAATTCTAGACTCCTTATTGTTTCTGCATATCAGATCAGCATGAAGTTATTTCTAAATATCCTTTATTGCATTTATTATTTAACCACTTAAAGAGGATCTGTAACATCAAAAGATCCCCTGGGGGGTACTCACCTCGGGTGGGGGAAGCCTCCGGATCCTAATGAGGCTTCCCACGCCGTCCTCTGTCCCACGGGGGTCTCGCTGCAGCCCTCCGTACAAGATGACGTCATTATTTACCTTCCCGACTCCTGCGCAGGCGCTCTGGCGGCTGTCGGCTCCGAACTACACGGAAATACCCGATCGCCGTCGGGTCTGCTCTACTGCGCAGGCGCAAGTTTCCGGAGCCTGCGCAGTAGAGTGGTCCCGACTGAGATCGGGTATTTCTGTGTAGTTCGGAGCGAAAAGCAGCCACAGCGCCCCCGCTGGAGCCAGCAAAGGTAAATATTGATTTTACAGTCGGGTCTGTCACCGGCTGTTCGGAGGGCTGCAGCGAGACCCCCAAGGGACAGAGGACGGCGTGGGAAGCCTCATTAGGATCCGGAGGCTTCCCCCACCCAAGGTGAGTACCCCCCAGGGGATGTTTTTGAGGTTACAGAGTCTCTTTAAGCCCTCAGTCGTTTTCACTTTATGCATCCGAGCAATCTTCACCTCCCATTCATTAGCCTATAACTTTATCACTACTTATCACAATGAACTGATCTATTTCTTGTTTTTTCCACCACCAATTAGGCTTTCTTTGGGTGGTACATTTTGCTAAGAGCTACCTTACTGTAAATGAATTTTAACAGTAAGAATAAGAAAAAAACTGAAAAAATTCATTATTTCTCAGTTTTCGGCCATTATAGTTTTAAAATAATACATGCCTCCATAATTAAAATCCACGTATTGTATTTGCTCATTTGTCCCGGTTATTTCACCGTTTAAATTATGTCCCTATCACAGTGTATGGCGACAATATTTTATTTGGAAATAAAAGAGCATTTTTTTTCCGTTTTGCATTCATCACTATTTACAAGCTTATATATATATATATATATATATATATATATATATATATATATATATATATATATATATATATAGAAATATTTCATCTTTACATAGATATTTAAAAAGTTTAGACCCTTAGGTAAATATTTATGTGTTTTTTGTATTGTAATTTTTTGTTTTATTATTAAACATTTCATGTGGGTATTTTTGGGAGGGTGGGATGTAAATAGTATTTGTTTGGGGTAAATATATGTGTATTTTCATTTTTTTTACATTTAGATGTAGTTTTACTTTTTGACCACAAGATGGCAACCTTGAGTTTGTTTACATGACATCACTCTAAGCGCACAATGTACGCTGAGAGGGACATAGGAGACAGAAAAAGTGAAGCTTCGAGAGAAGCTGTCGCTTTTTCTGTGGGGGAGAGGAATCAGTGATCGGGCACCATGGCCCAATTCATTGATTCCTGGGCTAACGATCTGCGGCCGGGAGCACACGTGCATGCGGCAGCGGGAGTGCACATGTTCTCCTTCATGTAGAACTACGTCAAGGAGGACAAAGTGGTTAAAGCACACCTGAAGAGAAAAAAAATACTTATGATATAGGGAGTTTTATGAGTAGGACGGATTATGAATAGAACATAAAAAAGAAAGGTTGACTGTATAGGACTCCTAAAGGATGAGGGTGGGAACTAAATGGTGGATGACCAAGGTAAGGCAGAGTTATTAAATCCTTGCTTTGCTTCTGTCTTCACAAAAGAAACAGCACTGTTTAAAATTACAGAGGCAGAAGAGTCTCAATCTTCTAACTGTAATACTAAACACTTAACGCAGGAAGAAGTGAAGGCAAGACTAAATAAATTAAAAATAGACAAGGCACCTGGCCCGGATGGCATGCATCCTCGGGTCCTAAAGGAATTAAGTTCAGTTATAGATAAACCCCTTTATCTTATCTTTTGTGACTCTCTTTCAACTGGCAGAGTCCCAGTGGATTGGCGTACAGCCCACGTTTTCCCATTATTTAAGAAGGGCAAAAAATCAGATCCAGGAAATTATAGACCTGTACGCTTAACATCAGTTGTATGCAAACTATTTGAGGGGTTACTAAGAGATACTATACATGACTTCATACTAGAAAATAATCTTATTTCTCAGCATCAACATGGGTTTACTAAAGACAGGTCCTGTTTGACTAACATGCTCAGCTTTTATGAAGTGAATGCTAATATGGATATTGGGAATGCTGTAGATGTGATATACTTGGACTTTGCAAAGACCTTTGACACTGTTCCCCACAAAAGTCTGGTGCAAAAGTTGAGGATGCAAGGACTGGGGAAGAGTCTGTGTGCATGGATAGGGAACTGGCTAATGGACAGAAAACAAAGAGTTGTGGTCAATGGATCGTACTCAAAATGGGAGACTGTTAGCAGTGGAGTACCACAGGGGTCTGTTCTGGGTCCAGTGTTCTTCAATTTATTTATTAATGACCTAGTAGATGCAGTAGTGAGCAATGTTGCTATTTTTGCAGATGATACAAAATTGTGCAGAATCATCAACTCTCAGGAAGATAGTGTCATATAGTGATGGCCCGAACCGTTCAACCGTTTGCCTGGCGAACCTTTCTGGGCCTCTTACTACTTCCGGGTCGCAATGACCCGGAGTAGTACGCCTGCGCTGCCCGGCGGAGCGCGTCCTAGATCGCGCTCCCGTTGCCGGGCACTTTCTGCGCATGTGCGTGACGTCATGAGTGATGTCACGCTCATGCGCAGAGAGTGCCCGGCAACAGGAGCGCGATCTAGGACGCGCTCCGCCGGGCAGCGCAGGCGTACTACTCCGGGTCATTGCGACCCGGAAGTAGTAAGAGGCCCAGAGTAGCAGAGCGGTTCGCCGGCGAACGGTTCGGGAACCGTTCGCTACATCTCTAGTGTCATATTGCAACAGGATCTGGATAGGATGGCTATATGGGCACATACATGGCAGATAAAATTCAATGTTGAAAAATGTAAAGTCATGCATTTTGGACGTACTAATGGTCTAGCACCATACAACATAAATGGGATACAGTTGGGGACATCAAACTTGGAGAAGGACTTAGGAGTACTCATCGACAACAAGTTAAATAATCGTACTCAATGCCAAGCAGCTGCAGCTAAAGCTAACAAAATTTTGGGATGCATTAAAAGGGAAATAAAAACTCAAGATGCTAGCATAATATTGCCCCTGTTTAACTCTCTAGTAAGGCCACATCTGGAATATGGAATTCAGTTCTGGGCACCACATTACAAAAAAGATATTGCAGTTTTAGAGCAGGTGCAGAGACGAGCAACAAAATTGATACGTGGGATGGAAGGTCTCACTTACCAAGAAAGGTTAGATAAACTGGGTTTATTTAGTCTAGAGAAAAGACGCCTTAGAGGGGATCTAATTAACATGTATAAATACATCAGAGGGCAATATAATAGCTTGGCGGGTGAGCTTTTTGTCCCTAGGCCTTCTCAAAGGACTAGAGGACATGATCTGCGCATGGAGGAACAACGTTTTAGCCATTTATTTAGGAAAGGGTTCTTTACAGTAAGAGTGATTAAGATGTGGAATGCATTGCCACAGAAAGTCGTTATGGCAAACTCTATACCTGCATTTAAAGGGGGCTTAGATGCTTTCCTTGCGTTGAAAGACATCCATGGCTACAATTACTAGGTAATGCCTAATGATGTTGATCCAGGGATTTTATCTGATTGCCATCTGGAGTCGGGAAGGAATTTTTCCCTTTTGGGGCTAATTGGACCATGCCTTGTAAGGGTTTTTTCGTCTTCCTCTGGATCAACAGGGATATGTGAGGGAGTAGGCTGGTGTTGTACTTTATACTGGTTGAACTCGATGGACGTATGTCTTTTTTCAACCAAAATAACTATGTAACTATGTAACATTAGTTGCAAAGAAAAGTTCAGTTATGTAGCTTTTTTCTTATAACATTGCATTATACTGTCACAGTTACGGTTTTAAAACCATGCTCTGTCTTTAAAAGCTGTAAAACAAAGCAGAAATAATGACACTTTGAACTTTCCTGCAGTAAAACCTTATCTTAAAGGGACTCAGAGCTCATATAAATAAAACCTTTTATACATACCTGCAGCTTCCTCCAGCCCGATACGCTCCGATCGCTCCCACGCCACCGTCCTCAGTCTTCCCGCAGCACCGATACCGGGTCCCAAGACTGGCTTCGACTGACGGAAGTGCGGGGACTCGGTATCGGTGATGCGGGAAGACTGAGGACAGCGTCGTGGGAGCGATCGGTGCGTATGGGGCTGGAGGAAGCTGCAGGTATGTATACATTTTTTTATTTATATGAGCTCTGGTACACTTTAAGCTGTCTCTCATGGTTTCTTGGCTGTAGAAATGCTTCAGAAAACAGAACTGTATTCCACCAAGTTGGGTCGAATGCCTTAACGAAGCTCTTTTGCATGGATAACAACTGACTTTTTTTTAACTCTTCCTATACTGGAAAACAATATGAGATTCTTTTCTTTGCTACTTATGTTCTATTTCTAAGCTGTACTACACATACAATTCATTATTTCATAAGTTTATTTTCTCTTCAGGTTTGCTTTAAAGGACTTACAAGGCGAACTTAGTAAAAAAAAGTTAATTACCTGCCTCATCTTCTATGGCACGGAGGTCGCCGTCCGCGCCCTCCGTGCCGATCCGCCGGGTCCCCCCGCTCATTAGCCCCCCGGGCCGGCTGCCGACCCCACGGCCCGGGTCGGGCTCTCTTGCCTCTCCCAAAATGGCCGCTTGCTCTGGCCGCGGCTGCGCAGTCCGCATAGCCGCGAGTGCGGCTGCGCAGCTCTAGGGCCAACCCCCCCGTTCCACGCTACGTATCGTGGATCGGAGGGGTTGGCCCTAGAGCTGCTAATGAGCGGGGGGACCCGGCGGATCGGCACGGAGGGCGCGGACGGCGTCCTCCGTGCCATAAAAGATGAGGCAGGTAATTAACTTTTTTTACTAAGTTCGCCTCGTAAGTCCTTTAAAGTGACACTAAAGCGAAAAACAAAAAATTATGATATAATGAATTGGTTGTGTAGTACGGATACTTACTAGACCTTTCGTAGCAAAGAAAATATTCTCTTATTTTTTATTTTCAGAATATGGGCCTGATTCACAAAGCGGTGCAAAGTGTTTGCACGCGAGTGAAAACCCCTTTATCACGCCTAAACTCAGTTTAGGCATGATAAGAAGAAACTCGCGTGAATTTTCCGCGCGCAAAGTTTTGCACGCGCAAGCGCGCAGGCGCGCGCGCAGCACCCGGCACTTCGCGCGAAGCTCCCATTAAGCCCTATGGGACTTTGCGCACGCGTACGCGTGTACGCACGGTAGCTTCGCGCGAGTTAGAGCACAAAGCGGCGATAACTTTGCTAGTGCAAAGGTTATCACGCCTAAAGTCTTTTAGGCGTGATAACTGAGTTATCACCGCTTTGTGAATCGAGCCCTATAGATTTTTATTTTTTTCATAACATTGCATCATTCTCTAATATTTGCAGTTTACACACTACTAAGCATTCTAAATTATTTCACAGAGCAGGCTAGTGAACTTTGGAACGTTCCTCTGCAAAAAAAATGCCCGACGACCGACGCAATATAGTGGAGATACATTACCTGTTGCGGCCGGCGCGACTCCCCCGGTCTCCGCTGTCTTCTTCTCTGCTCCGGGCTCCAGGGCTGCAGCTTCACTGAACTTCCTATCCCGGCAGGACGTTTAAACAGTAGAGCGCCCTCTACTGTTTAAACTTCCCCTGGACAGGAAGTTCAGTGAAGCAAGCCAGCCGGACCGGAGACCAGCGCGGAGAAGAAGACAGCGGAGACCGGGGGAGTTGCGCCGGCCAGATCAGGTAATGTATAGCTGGCGGGCAGGTGGCAGCGGCAGCTCCACAGATTGTGATCGGTTTAATGCTGAAATTGATTCACAATCTGTTTGCAGTAGAGGCAGCCATATGATCCCTCTCTGATCAGATTCGATCAGAGAGGGATCTATCTGTTGGTCGAATCTGATGGCAAATCGACCAGTGTATGGCTACCTTTACTCCAGCCAATTGACATCATGCAGATGTTAGATGTTTAAGTTCCCGATGAAGGTGTTTATTATTATTTTTTCTTAAAACAGAATTACAAGCTTGCATAAGATACAATAAAAACGTGTATCCCACCTCCTTGTAGTCCATAGACGATATGCCAATTTCACAAAACAAAACAGGCATTTTGCTGTTGATTGCCAGTTTCATGCCAACACAGATTATACAATTGCTTTCTGTTTGACACCTCATGATGATAATGATAATGATTGGTTCACAAGTCGTTTTGGCGAATGTTGAGTGCATTGTTGGATGGCCACACACTCTCCCTGCACATTGCTATACAGTACCATACATAAGTATTCACCCTAGGGGCTGGTAAGGGCTTCTGAACACCCAGTTTGAAAGTGATAAGAAAACAGTTAGGCAGGGTTCACACTTATTCAAATTTGCATTCGAATTGCGAATGTGCAAAAACGCGGTCCCTGCACATCTAATTAAAGGCAGTGGAGAATCGCACCTCTGCTAAAAGTCGCCGAATTGCATTTGTGTTCTCGCATGTGCAAAAAAAACCCTTTCAATTTTGCAGTATAAATGTACTCATCACATGCGAACTCCCATTGACTTTCATTAGCTGTGGTTTACATGTGTGAAGATTTGCATACGAATGCAAATTTAACACAAAAGAACCTGCAAAAAACATTTAGTTTTTTGCAATCATAAGCATGAATCCTGCCTTTACCACAAATTTTATAAATAGATAAAATAGCTAAACCACTGGGGCCTGCATGGGACTAGCTAAACATTCTGCTTGTGTATCTTTAAAACTACTGAGTCCCCCAGTGCGGCCCATGTACCTGGTGGAAGATGGATTTCGATTTGTCCTTGTCAGCTCAAAGCCCTGGAAGTCTGAAAAATGCTGTGAGAACCCACTCGAGGCGAAAATAAACTAACTAATGAAATAAACAATTGTATCTATCTTCCTTCTCCTAAAAATGACTTTTTAAGATATTCCACAGTTTTATTTTATGTTTAAATCTACTTTTTAAGTTTTAACTGTTTTATTGTTTTTGCTCAATAACACATTCATTGAAGTATGCCAGAGCTGTATGAATGTATGAACTATCTTTTTATCTCTTTCCTGCTCTCAGAGGCCATTTTCTGCTAGGAAAGTGTTTTATAGTTTGAATTTCTTATCAGTGAGGGTCACACTGTAGTCACTTCCTGTCTGAGTCAGGACTAAGTCAGCCACGTACATACCTGATATTTAACTCTTGAGGGCCCGTTTCCACTAGAGCGAATCCGCATGCGTTGTCTGCATGCGGATTCGCATAACTAATACAAGTGGATGAGACTGTTTCCACTTGTCAGTTTTTTGGTGCGTTTTTTTTTCTGTGCAGGATTTTTCTGCACGGTAGGGCCTGCAGAATTCGCCTGCGTGTGGAATGCAGGCGATTCGCAGGAAATGTATTTAATAGGGGAAATCGCACATGCGTTTTTTGCCGCGATTTCGCGTGCGAATTCGCACTAAAACTAATGTACATTGAGCCAGGCAGTGACATGGTAAAAATCGCTGATAGCCTGCCTATGCGAAATCGCATGCGAAATCGCGGCAAAAATCGCATGCGGAATCGCATCCGCATGCGATTTTGTCAGCGGTGGAATCCCAGCGATTCGCACCACACTAGTGGAAACGGGCCCTTAGGCAGAGAAAGAAAACAAAGAACACTGCATAGTTATTTGTGTGCTAGGCACTGTACATACTCATGTCTATCTCACCATGCTGTTTGAAGCTATATTTGCTGTATAAACTTTAGATAAGATATATAGACAAGTTACTTGTTATAGTTAGTTTTTCATTTCGGGTTCGCTTTAAGGCGCGAAACGGCTGTAGACCTCTCTTATCTGCCTGTACCTCTCTCCATCATTTGCAATTGAATTGTGCTGTTATGCCTTTTAATCGATTGGAATAAAAGTGAAGTTTTACTTGGATGTGCACGACCGCTTTTTTTCTTATTTTTTCTTATTTTGGACTAACTAATTAGTTTGATCACTGACTAACCCATCTCTGTTTTGGAGAGGAGAGCTACAGAATATGTACCATTTATGAGTATTAGGAACAGGTTTAGAACCACTGCCCTAGCCATGCATGTCTTAACCCTCGTACAAACGCTAGATAATCATTAAAGGGCAACTAAAGTGAGAAGGATATGGAGGCTGCCATATTTATGTGCTTTTAAACAATACCAGTTAACTGGCATCCTTCTGCCCTTTCTGGCATCAGTAGTGTCTAAATCACAGACCTTATCTTGAAGAGAGGGAAGCCTCAGGAACCTATTGAGGCTTCCTTCGGTGGTTTGAATCCCCCCATTAATGAGTGCAGCCCCCTTCCACATCGGGGCCGCGCAGCTTGTCTTTCTGTATCATGGCCGCGCAGTAGCCATGCGATCCTACCCATGCATGCGCAGTAGCAGGGAGCCTGTGGCTCCAGCTTATTTAAGGACCACTATCACGAAAATTGTAAACATTTTAAATAATGTAAACACATACAAATAAGAAGTACATTACTTCCAGAGTAAAATAAGAATTTTTTCCTATATTGCTGTCACTTACAGTAGGTAGTAGAAATCTGACACATCCAACAGGTTTTGGACTAGCCCATCTCCTCATGGGGGATTCTCAGGGTTTTCTATATTTTCAGAAGCACTTAGTGAATGGCAGTTGCTCTGCCCAACTGCCCAAAAAGTGTGCAAACAGGTAAAGGGGCAGTCTGCATCTTTATATAAATCCTTTTCAGGGATTGTCTCTTTAGAAATAATAAGGGCCATGCGGAGAATCCCCTATGAAGAGATGGACTAGTCCAAAACCTGTCAGTTCTGTCAGATTTCTACTGCTTACTGTAAGTGACAGCAAAATAGGAGAAACTTAACTTATGGTTAATTTTACTCTGCAAGAAACATAGTACTCCTTATTTGTATGTGATTACATTTATTTTACATTTTAAACTTTTTGTGATAGTGGTCCTTTAACATAGAGTTGTTAATCCTGTTATGAAAAACTTTAATGTTGCTCTCAAGCAAATTTAAAACATGAAATGCCTAGTCTCTTCCCTACTGGTTTCGACATTGTGCCTTCTTCAGGGGATCCCCAACGCCAAAAAATGGTAGGGAAGAGAGACTGGGCATTTTCTCTGACACTGTCACGATTGTGTTTGCGTATTGGTGTATGTTTGAGGTAATTATATTCTGCTGGGTTCTTGCCATAGGCACCCACAAAGTAAGTGATGTTAACTGTGTTTTAATCATGTTCTAAATCTGCTTGAGAGCTTCATTAAAGTTTTTAGTTTTTTTTCACAGAATTAAAAACTCAATGACAAATCTGCTGTGTGTCTGTAGAAGCGCTGGTATATTATCTGATCCTACATACTGTTTGCTGTCTGTACCTGTGGGTCGGCTCATTCCAAAACTGTCCCCCTAGCAATTTGTTAATGAAATTTAGGGCAAAAGAAGTTTAGCAAGTGCAAAAAACGTAAAAAGAGGTAAAACTTCACACCTATTGGGGGGTACTTGCCCACCACTCTCAGGTCAGACTTGACTGGTTTCCTAACATAGATGCATCCTTCTAGTGAGGATGTAATGGCTGCAGTAGGTACTGTATTGGCCTGAGCCGAGGTAGTTTTATTGGCCAAAGTCTGAGATTTATGGCACAACAGCCGCTGGTATCATTATGGGAATGGGAATAAAGAATCCATAAATATTACACAAACTTTTTCTTAGTATTATTCCTTAGGAGGCTCCAGAACTCTTCTGGCTCAGCTGGAGAATCCAGGGCAGCATTAAGCTAATCCTGCCAGGTTGTTGTTTGTGTCATAGTATATCCTACAGAACTCACACCAGCCGTATATCAGCTGAAACATGCATAGGGAAGCCGCTCTTCATGGCGCATTAAGACATG